>NC_134091.1:29335722-29972992 GCF_000715075.1 Nicotiana tabacum
CGTAGAAGGAAACCAGATACAAATATCAGAAAATTTCCAGCAACACTCCAAGTCAAAAATTTAATCTGTTAACCATCTTAAACTCACCCGAGCCAAATACACCAACAAGTCCTAAAACATCATACGAATTGAAGCCTTAAATCACGTCAAACAACATCAAAAACACAAATTACACCCGGATTCAAGCCTAATAAACGTTGAAATTTCCCAATTCTACAAATAACGTCAATACCTATCAAATCATGTTTGATTGATCTCAAATTTTGCATAAAAGTCACGGACCTATTCAAATTTTCAGAATCGGATTCTGACCTCGATATCAAAAAGTCAACTCCCCGGTCAAACTTCTCAAAAATTTAACTTTCGCCATTTCAAGCCTAATTCCACTATGGACCTCCAAATAATTTTTCGGACACGCTCCTAATTCCATAATCACCATACGGAGCTATCGGAATCATCAAAATTTAAATCCGAGGTCGTTTACACATAATTCCACATCCGGTCAATTTTTCTAACTTAAATTTTCAATTATGAGACTAAGTGTCTCATTTCACTCTGAATTCCCTCCAGAACCGAATCAACTAACCCGGTAAGTCATATATAAACTATAAAGCATAAATTTAACAGTAAATGGGGAAACAGCATTGTAATACTCAAAATGACCCGTCGGGTCGTTACATATGCCCAGGTCCTAAATCATAATACGGACCTGCCGGGATCATCAAACCACGCAACCTGGTCCGTTTGCTCAAAATATTGACCGAAGTCTACCCAAATGGATTTTTTTAAAGCAAAATTTCATGTTTTATCAATTTTTAACATAAAGCCTTCCGGAAAAATACTCGGACTGCGCTCGCAAATCGAGAAAGGCTTAAAGAAGCTATTGGAGGCTTTAAAACACAGAAGTAAGGTATAAAACTATATATGACCTATCGGGTCATCACAAGTTTATATAGACGATATGCTCGTTAGGTCTTTGAATGCAGGTGATCACCATAAACATCTGCAAGTAACTTTTCACATCCTAAGGAAGCATAATATGAAACTTAACCCTGAGAAATGCGTGTTCGGGGTCAGCTTTGGCAAGTTTCTGGATTTCTTGTATCGTAAAGGGGAATTGAGCTAAACCCCGATAAGACCAAAGCTATCGAAGACATCCTGGACCAACTGTTAAGCGTGAAGAGAGTTCAAAAGCTCACGGGGAAATTAGCAGCATTGAGCAGGTTCATTTCCTGGTCATTAGAAAAATATCACAGTTTCTTCTCACTGCTCAAAAAGAAAAACAATTTCGAATGGGCCTTGGAGTGCCATCAAGCTTTGAGAGATTTAAAAAAGCTCTTATCAAGCCCTTTGTTTCTTTCGGAACCAAAATAAGGTGAAACGATGTTAGTGTACCTCGCGGTCTCGGAAGTCACGGTAAATGGAGTTTTAGTCCGTAAGGACGAAGATACGCAATCTACCATTTATTACGTTAGTAAAATTTTAACGGAAGCAAAAACGCGCTATCCACATTTGGAGAAACTAGCCTTAGCTTTAGTAGTAGCCGCTCGGAAGGTGAGGCCCTACTTCCAATGTCGCACGATAGCAGTTGTGACCACTTTCACTTTGCGGAACATCCTTCAAAAACCCGAGCTCTCGGGTAGATTGGCCAAATGGGTCGTCGAAATGAGTAAGTTAGACATAGAATATAAATAAAGGACTGCGATTATGTCACAAGAATTGGCTGACATTGTGGCCGATTCCAGTCCAGGATTACTGCTTTTGGCAACTAAAGAGGCAGTAATGGTGTCGGAATCGACATTGGGGATTTGGATCTTATTTACGGATGGAGCTTCCAGCATAAAAAGGGTCTGATCTTAGTATAGTATTAATCACGCCTTCTAGGGAAACCCTAAGGCAAGCCATCAGAATGGTCCATTTAACTAACAATGAAGTAGAGTATCAGGCTTTAATTGCAGGGCTCGAACTGGCTCGGGGACTTGATTCTGAGGTCATCAAAATCAAATACGACTCACAACTGGTGGTAAATCTGGTCTACGGGATCTTGGAAACTAAAGAGGATCGCATACAACAATACGTGGTAAAGGTCTAGGCTCTATTGGCGCGATTTAGGGAGTGGTCGATTACTCATATCCCGAAGGAAGATAAAGCATAATCAGATGCATTGTCTAACCTTGGATCATCGATGGAAATAAAGGGATTGGAGTCCGGGACGGTACTACAACTAATGAACTCGGCCCTGGATGCAGATAGCTACTATAAGGTAAATACGACTAATTTGGTTTGGGACTGGAAGAATAAAATCATCGATTATCTCGAGCATGGGAACTTACCCGAAGACTCCAAAGAGTCCAGGGCGTTGCGCGCCAAAGTAGCGCGATATAGCTTAAAGAGAGGCCAACTGTATAAAAATCTTTCCAAGGCCCACTAGCCCGATGCTTGGGGACATCTGAAGCTAACTATGTTATGCGAGAAGTCTACGAACAGATATGCGGCAACCATTCGGATTGGTAAGGGCAGGATATTATTAGCCCCGCATGGAACAAGATGCCAAAGACTTTGTACGAAAATGTGATAAGTGCCAACGCTACGTACCACTGTTACATCAACCAGAAGAAACATTGCATTCGGTTCTATCCCCATGGTCGTTCATGAAATGGGGGATGGACATCGTTGGACAATTGTCGTTGGCCCCCGAAAAGGTAAGATTTCTTTTGATTTTGACTGACTATTTATCTAAGTGGGTGGAAGTAGGTCCTTATCAGAAGATCGTTGAGTGCAAAGTGGTGGATTTCCTGTGGGAAAATATAATTGCAGGTTCGGAATACCAAAAGAGATAACATGCAATAATGGGCCACAATTTATCGGTGCAAACTTCACGAAGTTCCTCAAAGATTTAAAAATAAAGAGGATCACATCTTTACCCTATCATCCGAGCGCAAATGGTCAAGCGGAGTCAACGAACAAAGTGATTATACAAAACCTCAAGAAAAGGTTGGAAGCGGCTAAAGGTTAGTGGCCCGAGGAATTATTCGGAGTTTTATGGGCGTACCAAACAACGACCAAATCTAGCACAAGAGAAACTCCCTTTTCCCTTATGTACGAGGCAGAAGCTTTAATCCCGATGGAAGTAGGGGAACCTACCTTGAGATATTTCCAAGCAGATGAAGAATCAAACAATGAAGCAATGTTAGTCAACTTGTAGCTACTCAATGAGCGCAAGGACTTGACGCATGTAAGAATGGCACCCCAAAAGAAGAGAATGGAGCGGTATTATAATCGAAGAGCTAACCTTTGTTATTTCAAAGTAGGAGACTTGGTCCTAAGGAAAGTAACTCAAAATACCTGGGAGATCAACGCATGGAAGCTAGGTCCAACATGGGAAGGCCCCTACCGGGTTTCAGTTGTCACCGGGAAAGGTTCATATGAATTGGAGAATCAAGATGGAGAAAAGTTGCCCAACAACTAGAACGTGGAATACCTCAAAAGATATTATTTCCAATGAACATCACCTGAACTGAAAGTATGTGCTGCACTCTTTTTCCCTTCGTCCAGTTTTTATCCTAATTGGTTTTTTCTGGCAAGGTTTTTAATGAGGCGGCAACAGAAAGCATACTATGAAGAAAGCTCCAACAGCAACAATAAGACCTTTAATAGCGAGGCACACAAGAAAAGATCCATTCTGGAACGGTTAGATAATCTTTTGCTCTATAGCAAAATTCCCACTAGGAAGTTAAGTTCGCTATCGAGCAAAGGTTACCCAACCGTTCACAAGTGCAAACCACTAAATGGTTGTTAGATAGTCCTTCGTTTGATATCACAAATTCCTGAGGGGAAGTAAAATGTGTTACCGAATTAAGGATTATCTAGCAATTAATTAGTGGGATCCTCAAAGGTACAAGACTTCCAGTGTTCTAATTCGCATTCTTTGCATTCGAACAGTGGGGGGACGATATGAGGATACCGCAACAATGACTGCCACGTCGACCAGGAAGCAAAAACCTTAAATATAATTGCATCATCAGGATCAGGGACTGCGCTACCATCCCCGTAGAAATAAGTTGTACAAGGTAGCGACAAGTAATGGCAATTTCTTTTTTCAGCATAAAAATACTTATGTACTTTTTGAAAATAGAAGGAATAAAATGAAGTCCTTTTATTTTTATCTTGTTTCTTGTTTGAATGATGAATTAACTTTGTCATTTGAAAGTTAAACAAGTACTTCAAATAATGAACAGGAGACGTCCTCTTCAAGAGCATCGTAAAAATAAGAGGGCCCTCTCTTATAAAAACTCTCACGTTAAAGGGTTGGTTTCGGAAGAATTTATGCCCGGAATCAAAATGCCTTCGGGGAAAAATACACCCGAAGTCGTATACGAAAGGATGCAAAGAGCAAACTTGCGCAAATACTTATAGAAGCCCTCATCTTAAAGGGAAGACTTCAGACGAATTTGTGTCTAAAATACAGATGCTTTTGGGGAAAAATACACCCAAGGCCTTATATAATCCGACGCAAACAGTAAAACTCGCGCAAAACACTTAGGCAAAAAAGGAATGGAAAGTTAAAACTTGCAAAACGAAAGAACGCAGAAAGACTCATGCAATACTTGCGCAAAAGATGTGTTTTTTACAATAAATGTGCCAAAATAGTACAAGTACAAAAGTTGGGAAAAGAAAGGAAAAGATAAATTGTTGCCTCTCCGGAGCTCGGAGGAAGAGATGTGTTCGTGCCCCCAGGGGAAGTAGGTAAATTTGCTAATGCCTCACCAGTTTGGCCCTCAACATCATCACCTTCCGGTTCATCTTCAGTTCCCGAAAATTTAGAACCAGAACCAGAAAAACCAAGAGCATCAGGCTCTGCCGAAGGAACCGCCGGGAGACCATTTCTAGCAGCCAACTCAAGCTCACAGGCCTTAGAAATTTCGGTATCAAAATCAATGATACCATCTTTGGCCTCTTCCAAGGTTTTTCTCCTTATGTTGTACATAGCATACATTTTCTCAACAACGAGGGAAGCAGCTTGGCGCGTAAGTTCTTCTTTGAGTTGGATCACCTTGACATAAAGGTTTTCCCCGGCGGATCTAATGGATTTGAGGCTAACATCAAGATCGCGGACAGTAGAGCTAAAACAATTATTGTGCTCGAGGCTCTTGTTATACTTCTCCTCTGATCGGGCATATTTCACCCCCGCAGCAGCAACCTCTTCACTCTTGGAATTCAATATTGCCTCTAAATTGGTTAATCTTTCAGCAGAGGCAGCCTCACGATCGGATGCAGCAAGAACGACATTATGAAATTCAATCCATTTGGCTTTAGCCTCTTCAAATTGAACCCTTAGTAGGGAGATTTCTTGGCTAAGGGTCTCCACTTCTTGCTCGCTTTGCTGCAAACGAGACTCTATAATACAACGGCCTCAGTGGCTTTGGCTTCCAGTTTTGAGAGGCGAGCGACACTTTGCTCCCGCTCTGCCAAAAGGTGATCTCGTGAGGAGGTAATTTCTTCCTTCTCATGAATCAATCTCTGAAGGCCCTCGGAAGGAAGAAAGTTGGCCTACAAAGCAATAAAGGCAAAACTCAGGATATGTTTAGGAAAAAATAGAAGAAATAAAAAAAGAAGAAAGGAATGTACCATTGTAGTGTTGTGCATGGTGTTGTTCAACAAACACTCTCCCGAGAATGCTTGAATCTTTTCCCAATCAATCTCTAAAGCCAAAGGCTTCAGATAATTAGCAAGTTCCACCGGTCGGGATAGCAAGTTGCATCCGGTAGAGACCGAAAGAGTAACATTCCTCATCCTTTGTGGATCTTCAGAAGGGGTAGCATAATTTTGCCCCAAATTCCCATGAACTGGGGACTGGGGAAGAGGAACACCTTCTTCGTGGTCAGGTGCGACCGGTGGAGATGATGTAGTAGTTGCTGATGGGAAGCTGATGGAGGTAAATAAGAAGCAGTTGCGACAAACGCGGTTCTGTTTGTTGGATGCTCGCCAACCAAAGACGGCAGGGACCAGTACTCAGACCCGCAGTACTGGGCATGGCAACTGGGGCCCGAAAATAGGAGTTGGCATTTTCTACCATATCAACTTCCCCCCCAAAGTGCCGAGACATCTTCTTCGGTTGTTGTAACTAACTCAACAGGTTGGGCATCCTGTTGAGGTGATATGGATCGTCATTTTCTATGTAGAGAAACTCCCTCATCACGAGCTTCTACACCATCGTCGATCATCACAGTGTCTATGACCTGCCTGGGAGGAGGGTTAGTCACCACAATTACCGGAGACGACTTGGGGGGAAACAGTCTTCGCCCTCTTATTATTTTCCCCGACCGTAGATGAGCTTCTTCTTTTTGGTTGTTTGTCCTCCGGCCGAGTACTCTGTAACGAAACATTTATACCTGAAGCAGGCCCAGAGACACATGTTCAAGTAAGTGCCTCCTGAAGCATCCTTGCTGCATCACCAGGATCAACCAACACGTCCTCCTCAGGGATAACAACAGATCCCGCGGGTAGAACTGATTTCAGAGAAAAGGTAGAAGGGATCAATACAATTTCTTCATGTAGAGAACTCAAACAAGGTGAGTTTGAGTTACCATGATTTTTGGCTTCCACACGTATTTGAGGGCCAGTGCTTTCCACGTGCGGGTTTCGGGCATAGTGACATCCATGATTTTCTAGACCCACTGGTCCTAGCTTTCAACCATAGGTGGAACCCATCGAGTTGTTGAAACAGGCGAAGGATGGAGGATCAATACGGGTATAGAAGAATGCCTAATAAAAGAAATATTAAACAAGGAGCTTACGAGTGCGGTTCCATTCTTCCGGAAAGGATAATGCGGTTCCTGGAATGATGTCGTTGGTAGCAACAATAACAAACAGTTCCATCGACCCACGGTCATTGTCATTATTCATGCTAGATAACAAAGCATGGTGGCCATATTTGCTGAAATTTATCATTCCACCGCGGTAGATTTTGGGGGAATAGAGGTTCATCACATGAGCTAAAAATAACTCCTCTCCTGTCTCCTGGCATAGGCGCCGAAGACAAGCAATCGTCCTCCACACAGAAGGACTAACTTGTGCCAAACACAGCTGATAGCGGAGGCAGAACTCCGCAACAACAGAGTTAAGCTCTCCACTCAAATAGAACGCACCTAAAGTAAAGGGATACGGGTAAAAATATGTAAAACCCTCCTTTGGTAGGGTTACTCACTCTGTTAGATTAGGAGAAACAATGTCCAAATCACGACAGCGACAGTCTTCCTTCACAACAGAAATACTGGAAGAACAGATGGAAGAAGGGTATCTGCCAACAGCCCATATACGAGGGAGAGCCGAAGGGAATTTCTCTTCGAAGTCTTTTGTTGTAACAAGACTTCTAGGAATGATAGAATCCACCGTTTGAGGAGCAGCATCTTTGGTTTTGCTCTTGCCTTTTGAAGAGCAGACGTTCTTTGAAGAAGAGGCCATTTGGGTGAAAGAAAAGTTTTTCCGTTTGAAGGGAGTTAAAGAAAGGTTAATTAACAGTAAGGAAGATTTTATAAATCTTATGGAATATAAGGGGAGAAAGTTGATGTGTAAAAGTAAAAGTTTTGGCGGCTAAATTCATGGCCATAATTACCTCGATAATCGGCAAAAGTTGTACTGAATCATGGGATGACGCGTGTTTGGGGTATTAAATATGGAGAGACATGTGTCTAATCAATCATTTGAGGCCTTCAGTAGGAATCATAGTAATTCCCGCCAAAAAAGTATTTCTACCAACTTCTCGGTAACACAAAGTTATGTCACCAGAAAGCAGGGGGATTGTCTGTATAGGGTAAAATATGTCATTCCAGGTGGCCGTTTGGAGAAATAACATGTGAAACCAAAGACAATTATCCCATCTGATACATAAAGGAATGACATTTATAAAGAAGCAATAAATACCCTCCGCCCAATGATATTAATGAAGAATATTCCACAACATTAAGTACGTTGCCCGTTACAAGGAATTTGGCATTTATGCTCACCGTTACATTTTCATCAATGACCCTCATAATTGACATTAAAGAAGGGCACGATCCTAGGACCTCCTTCCCTAGACGTAGCTATAAATATGAGCTCATTTATCATTGGAAGGGACACGAATTTTCTAGCAAACTAATACTACAATCTACTCAAAACTTTATACAATTTTATCTTCTTATTTTCTGTTCTTATTATTGTTGCACCCGGAGGTTTCACTACCAGAATCTTTATTTCTGTCATTTCGTCTTCCTATCAAGGCTAAGTGTTATATATTTTTTCAATTATCTTATTATTTCAGGATAGAATTAATTCACTTGTCTAGAAATCACGCATAAATTTAACTGTTCCATTTTACGGGTAAACAACTCTCCTTTAGGTAAGGGAAAGTAAATAAATAATAATTTCTAGATAGGGTATTTATCATTACTTGTCACAAAATCATATACAATAGTTTATTTGTTAGAATTGTATATTTCTTGTTGCTTCATCTTAAAATACAATGAATACCTTACCCCAACTGTGTATTTTTTTTTCGGGGTTAAATTTGTAAAAACAACTTAGCTAGAACTCCACCTTTTTAGCCAAATTAATTCTTTATAAAACATAATAGAGTACTAATGGTATATTTCTTGTTATTTTTCTTATGTGCAAATGACTATTTATTTTAATTATGTGTTTTTCTTTTTCAGTAAAAAGAGGATGGCCAGAGCTCAATTATTGTTTGGCATAATAAAAAAGATATAGTAAAAATAGTAGAGTTGCAATTGTTTTTTTTTAGTTTTTTTAGATTCAATGACTATTTATTTTGACTGTGAATTTCTTATTGGAAAATAAAACTATACTTGCTTAAAGCTTCATTATTTTTAGTCAAATAAAAAATTATAAACAAAATAGTAATGAAGTTCAAACTATGTATTTTTTAAATATTATTTTTTCGATACAATGATTATTTATTTCAGATGTATATTTCTTCTTTTTTTAGATAAACTCTAAAAGTTTTAACTGAAATTTTATCATCTAACCAGTAAAATAGACATATTAAGGACTAAGTTTTTAAATGCATACTTATCGATTAAAATTTTATGAAGAGTCAATTCCATTTAACCCCTTAATCTTTAAAGGTGGGGAAAGGATACTCTCTCATCTTTTGAATGGGAAAAGGAACCCCCTTGAGCAATATTTTCGTGTGAGACTTAATTTATTTACAAAAAAAATATTATTCTCTTTTTTTAAAAGGTTTTTTTTCCTAATACAAAATCGTCAATATTGATAATAGACTATACATTCAAACCTCTCTATAACAGCATCCCTATATAACAACATTTCACTCTAAAAGTCAAGTTTTTTTCGGAACCAATTTTCATGTTATGTTATAATATATGTTCTATATAACAGCACTTCGCTATAACATCCAAAAATATTCGGAACAAACGAGTTTGTTATAGAGAAGTTTGATTGTAGATGTTGTTTGTTCCTATTAGCTAGAACTTTGGATAACTATATTGAACTTTCTGAAGTTGCTACGGTGCAGTTAAACTGCCTCTTGCTATACATATATATATTTATGAGTTAAGAAAGTCAGCGTGCCAAACAGAATGCAAAATTGCTTTTTTTTATTTTCCTTTTGTGATGGACATTTTATATTCCTTTCCTGCTTTCCAATATTCATGATTAATAATGCCGTGGCTGATGATTGGCAAAATAGATCCTTTGGAGAAGTTAGAATATCGGTTTTGTGTGGAGTATTTTGTTTACTTTGCGGGAGAGTTTTATGAGATTGAAGAATAAGCTATACGGAGAAGGTGTAAGAAATTAAATACGTCAACTAATATGTCATAGAGATTGTAAAAATTTACTTGTACTCAATATTTACACCAAATTAATTAATGTAACATATTTGTCTTAAATAAACACACATGGTAAATATATCTGTATAACTCTTCGGGTTGCCCAGTTGGTTTGGAGGGTGGTCATATGATGACCTGGGATCGAATCCCCCTCAATGCCTTCTGGGTTGAGCCTGTCACACAAGGCTTGCCTAGTGCGTTTTACATCCCCTGTGTGGTTTGCAGGCTATTACATAGGGGGAGGTTTACTGTAACGACCCGGTCAGTCGTTTTGAGTATTATAACCCCATCTCGCCATTTACTGCTCAAATTATGCTTTACGATTCTTATTTGACTTGTCATGGTAATTGGTTCGGGTCCGGTGAGGTGTGGAATGATTTGGAACACTTAGTTCCAAGGTTTAGAATTTAAGTTTAAAAGGGTGACCGGATGTTGACTAATGTTTAACGACCCCGGACAATTTTGCTATAAAAAATTAAGATTTTTTGGTGCCGAGAAAGATTTAATTAGTACAAAGGTTGTTCTAGGATAGTTTCCATCATCGTCCTTAGTTAGCCGACGCCTCTCTCTTCTCCTTTCTTTACAGAAGCGGATTTGAAAGCGCAAACAAAACAGCAAGAAGAAAGCCAAAAGGCACAATCAAGGGAAGGCTCGGCTCGGACTTTTTGGGTTGAACAATGTGACGATGAGTAAAGGAAATTTTTTACCGGAAAAAGGTCATTTCTGCGGCCCACTATGCGGTCGCAGAATCACTCTGAGAACCGCATAATGGTCGCAGAGTGAATCAGCGGTGGGACAGCTTGGAGGAAGTTCTGCGGTGCATTATGCGACCGCAGACAAGTTCCGCGGTGCATTATGCGACTGCAGACCAGATCTGCGGTGCATTATGCGACCGCATACCAATTCTGTGGTGTATTATGCGACTGCAGAATAAGTCTGCGGGCTGCATAACTACCGCAGACCCAGGCAGGCGACCCCCGATATTGGGCACCAATTTTTGCGGCCGATATGCGGACCGTATATCAATTCTGTGATCGCATATGCGACCGCAGAGTGTGTTTCGGGGCTTCATTTTTTTGATTTTTTATAAATCCGACCCCATTCTTATAAAACATTATTGGGGGTCATTTTGAAGAGTTTCATTTGATATTTTAGAGAGAGATGAGAGTATCTTAGAGAGAGAAAGTGAAGGCATAGTCATTAGTCCATCAATTCTTGTTCAAGGTTTGAAGATTTCACAAGGATCTTGCTAGGACTTCAGAGAGGTAAGAATTTCTATCTCTATTCTTCAATTTCGAGTTTGGGTAAAGATGGGTGATTGGGAGTATGATTCTTAGGTGTGAGAGTATTATTTATATATACACATACCAATAAGGTTTGTGGAAAGATTGTTGAGTTCAAATGGGTAAAGATTGAGTTGAAAATGGTAGAAATCTTCAAAGACTTTAATTGAAGAGTTGAGGCTCGAGTTGATGTCGTAATTTGATGAAATTTATATGGTTGGACTCGTGATTAGATGGGCATTCATATTTTGTAACTTTTGTCGGGTTCTGAGATGTGGGGTCCACTGACAATTTTTGTGTTAAATTTCGGATTTTATTAGAAAATTAGTATTTCCTTATGGAATTAATTACAATAATTGGTATTGATTGAATCGAATTAATTGTGGCTAGATAGGAGGCTTTCGGAGACCAATTCTCATGGCAAGGGTATAGCGGAATATAAAATTACGCAGTTTGAGGTAAGTAGCAGTTCTAAATTTGGTCATGAGGGTATGAAACTCCGGATTATGTGTTATGTGATTGGTCTCGAGGTGACACACATCCTAGGTGACGGGTGTGTGGGCGTGCACTGTAGGAATTGTGACTTGATCAAATTCTATGGAACTGTGTAGTTGAATAATCTATTGATATCTGTACATTCTCTACGTGTTAGAGCATAATTATACTGAGACTATTAAAATCATGCTTAGACATATGTTTTTATTATTGGTACCCACTAGGGTCATTTTTGTGGTTGAATTATATGTTCAAATTGTAATTTCACACTCAGTCATGTTCATTCATTTCATATCATATCCCAGTCGTTGTTGCTATTTATTGATACATCATATTATTATTTTTGACTGATTTTGTATGACATCTTGAGCCCGAGAGATTGGAGAGATTGATGACTGAGTGAGGCTGAGGGCCTAATTGTGAGGATATTTATGGGATCGAGTTGCGCACCGCAACATATTTCATTGTTATATTCCATGATTGGCTTGATATAGCGCTAGGGCTGAACGAGCCCCTCCGGAGTCTGTACATACCTTTGTGAGCTCAAGTACCTACTGAGTGCGAGTGCCGAGTGCAGAGTGATTGAGAGAAATGAGTGACTGAGAGGAAAGAGTGACTGTGAGGTTAGAATGAATGGGAGGACTGAGTGACTGTTATCCTGAGATAATGCAATGATTCCATTATTGCTGCATTTCAGTTGTCATATACATATCACTATTTTTGGAAAACTTTGAAAGACATTATTTCTGTTTCAGTAAAATTTGATATGAAATTACTATGGAGTTTTTAATGTTGAACTTGAAAGTATGCCTATCTTTTCATGTTGGAAAGTACTGTATTTGAACCTAGTTGTGAAGCTCGTCACTACTTTCAGTTCCTTTTTTATTATTGTTACTTGCTGAGTTGGTTGTACTCACACTACACCCTGCACTTTGTGTGCAGATATAGGTGATCCCGGACACAGTGGGTGTTGATACTTTCACACAATTGATTTTCGGGAGATTCAGAGGTAGCTTCCATGTTTCGCAGACCTTGTCTCTCCTTCCCTATTCTTTTGTTTATTGTATTTGGTCTCAGATTATTATAGGCCATATTTTCCACACTTGAAATGTATAGATTCTCATGTACTCAGTGACACCAAGTTTTGGGAGTGTTTGTATCGGTATTTGTGATATTTTTGGTATTGTATTTAAACATTTTGTTTTCAAACTTAAAGGAAATCGTGGATTAATGATGTTGTCAGCTTGCCTAGTATTGAGATATGTGCCATCACGACAAGTTAGGATTTTGGGTCGTGATAATTTGGTATCAGAGCCTAGGTTACATAGGTCTCACGAGTCATGAGCAGGTTTAGTAGAGTCTTGCGGATAGGAACGGAGACGTCTGTACTTATCTTCGAGAGGCTGCCGAACCCTTAGGAAAATTTCACATTCTTGTACTCTGTCGTGCAAATTTGTTGATTCCGGGAACTAAAACTTTGTTATTCTATTCTCTCAAAGATGATGAGAACATGTACTACCGGATCGGACGGTCAGCCACCAGTGCCACCAGTTAGGGCCGCGAGAGGTCGGGGTCGTGGTAGAGGCCGGGGCCGAGGTAGCGGTCGAGGTATCGCTCATACAACAGTTGGAGCAGCACCTGTAGCACCACTAGTTATTCCAGATCAGGAGCAGATTTTAGATATATCTAAGCCGACAGGACCAGCTCAAGCACCAGTTGCACCTATTGTGATTCCAGGCCTTCAGGAGGCACTAGCACAGATATTGTTAGTTTGCACTGGCCTTGCTCGGGTGGTTTCGGCTTAAGCCGCACCTACCACTTCTTAGGCGGGGGAGGTACTCATACCCCTGTTACCGCGGGCACTACCAGCCTAGCCGGCTACAGCTGCTCAGGCCCCGGTAGATCCTGTTATTGAAGATGATGAACAGAAGAGACTTGAGAGATTTGGGAGGCTTCGACCTCTATCATTTAGCGGTGCTGAGTCAGAGGATGCTCGGGGTTTTCTGGATAAGTGCCAGTGAATGCTTGGGACTGAGGGTATTTTGGAGACCAGTGGGGTCTCGTTCACTACTTATTAGTTTTCTAGGGTTGCCTTCAATTTGTGGGAGGGTTATGAGAGGCACAGGCAGGTCGGTGCAGTACCACTTACATGGCAGGAATTCTCTGTTCTCTTTTTGGAGAAGTTCGTTCCGTAGTCTCACAGGGAGAAACCGCGCAGACAGTTTGAGCAGCTTCGGCAGGATGGCATGTCCATGACCCAGTACGAGATGAGGTTTTCTGAGTTAGATCGTCATGTAGTTTGCTTTGTTCCCACTGATAAGGAGAGTATTATGAGGTTCATTGATGGTCTCACATATCAGCTGCGGTTACTTAAGACTCGGGAGAGGGTATCTAGTGCTACTTTTGATGAGGTAGTTGACATTGCTCGGTAGATAAAGATGGTTCGTAGCCAGGAACATGGAGAGAGGGACGCTAAGAGGCCTCGTGGTTCAGGTAATTTCAGCGGCGTTCCTTCTGGAGACAGTTTTACCGCGGTAGGGGTCGTTCTTACAGACACGCTTAGACGGGTCGTCCAGCTCATCGTGGTGCATCATCCAGCCATGGTTCATATAGTTCTCATTAGGGCCAGTCATCTCTCGGTGCTATTCCAGCCCAGAGTTCATCCCGTGCCCCTTTATTTTAGGGTTCATTTGCACCGGGTGCTTCTAGCAGTTATTATGGTTCTCGGGGCCCGATTCAGTCCGCACCACCACCAGTACCGGGGAGTTGCTTTGAGTGCAGGGAATTTGGGCATATGTGGAGAGTGTGTCCTCGTCGCTCGGGAGGTCCAATGTAGCAAAGGAGTCAGACTATGACTTCAGCACCAGTTACTTCACCACCCACCCACCCAGCTCGGGGTGGGGCTCAGTCATCTAGGGGTCCCCCAAGAGGAGGAGGCCGATAGGTGGCAGTTAGGCCCGGTTCTATGCTTTTCCTTCCAGGCCAGATGTTGTTGCCTCAGATGCAGTGATCACAGGTATTGTCTCAGTATGCCATAGTGAGGCTTCTATATTATTTGACCCTGGTTCTACTTATTTGTATGTATCATCGTACTTTACTCATTATCTGGATATTCCACATGAGTCCTTAGTTTCAACTGTTCGTGTATCTATTAGGGGAATGGAGACTAGAGTTGATCTCTTATTGCTCAGTATGGTTGATTTTGATGTAATCCTGGGTATGGATTAGTTGTCTCCATGTCATCCTATTCTAGACTGTCATGCAAAAACTGTGACATTAGCGATGTCGGGGTTGCTAAAGGTTGAATGGAGAGGTTCTCTAGATTATGTTCCCAACAGGGTAATTTCTTATTTGAAGGCCCGACATATGGTTGGGAAGGGATGTTTGTCATATTTGGCCTTCGTGAGAGATGTTGACGCATGTACTCCTCCTATTGATTCAGTACCGGTAGTGCGAGACTTTTCAGATGTATTTCCTGCAGACCTGTCGGGTATGCCACCCGACAGGGATATTGATTTCGGTATTGACTTGGTGCCGGGCACTCAACCCATTTCTATTCCTTCGTATCGTATGGCACCAGCTGAATTGAAAGAATTGAAAGAGTAACTTCAGGAACTTCTTGATAAGGGGTTTGTTAGGCCTAGTATGTCACACTGGGGTGCACCGGTTCTGCTTGTGAAAATGAAAGATGGTACTATGAGGATGTGCATCGATTACAGGCAACTGAACAAAGTTAAAATCAAGAATAAATATCCTTTTCCGCGTATTGATGATTTATTTGACCAGCTTTAGGGAGCGAGGGTGTTCTCCAAAATTGATTTGAGATCTGGGTATCACCAGTTGAAAATTCGGGATTCGAATATTCTAAAGGCAACATTTAGGACTCGTTATGGCCACTATGAATTTCTCGTGATGTCTTTTGGGTTAACCAATGCCCCGCCAGCATTTATGCACTTGATGAATAGTGTATTCTAGCCATATCTTGATTCATTTGTCGTGGTATTTATTGATAATATCCGGGTGTACTCACGTAGCCAGGAGGAGTATGCACAACACTTGAATATTGTATTGCAGAGGCTGAGAGAGGAGAAACTGTATGCCAAATTCTCTAAGTGTGAGTTCTGGCTTAGTTCGGTGGCATTCTTGGGACATATAGTGTCTAGTAAAGGAATTAAGGTGGATCCGAAGAAAATAGAGGCAGTTCAGAGTTGGCCCAGGCCATCTTCAGCTACTGATATTCGGAGTTTTCTCAGCTTGGCCGGTTATTATCGTCGCTTTGTGGAGAGTTTCTCGTCTATTGCATCGCCTTTAACTAAATTGACCCAGAAAGGTGCTCCGTTCAGGTGGTCGGATGAGTGTGAAAAGAGCTTTCAGAAGCTCAGGACGGCTTTGACTACAACCCCAATATTGGTATTGCCAACAGGTTTGGGGTCTTATACTGTGTATTGTGATGCATCGCATATTGGTCTCGGCGAAGTGCTGATGCAACATGATAGGGTGATTGCCTATGCGTCCAGACAGTTAAAGGTACATGAGAAGAATTATCCGGTCCACGACCTTGAGTTAGCAGCTATTGTTCATGCCTTGAAGATTTGGCGGCATTATTTGTATGGTGTCTATTGTGAGGTTTATACCGATCACCGGAGTCTACAACATTTATTTAAACAGAAAGATCTTAATTTGTGACAGCGGAGGTGGTTGGAGTTGCTTAAGGATTATGACATCACCATTCTCTATTATCCCGGAAAGGCCAATGTGGTGGCCGATGCCATGAGTCGTAAGGCGGAGAGTTTGAGCAGGTTAGCATACTTACCGGTAGTAGAGGGGCCTTTAGCCTTGGATGTTCAGGCTTTGGCTAACCAGTTTGTTAGATTGGATATTTTGGAGCCGAATAGAGTTTTGGCTTGTGTGGTATCTCAGTTTTCTCTTCATGATCGTATCAGAGAACGTCAGTATGATGACCCTCATCTGCTTGTCCTTAAGGACACAGTTCAGCACGGTGATGCCATGATAGGCACTAATGGGGATGACAGTGTATTATGAATGCAGGGCAGGCTATGTGTGCCTAATGTAGATGGTTTGCGTGAGTTGATTCTCTATGAAGCTCACAATTCGCGGTACTCTATTCATCCAGGTGCCACGAAGATGTATCAGGATTTGAGGCAGCACTATTGGTGGAGGCGAATGAAGAAAGATGTAGTTGGATTCATAGCTCGGTGTTTAAATTGTCAACTGGTAAAGTACGAGCATCAGAGACCGGGAGGATTGCTTTAGATACTTGAAATTTCGGAGTGGAAATGGGAGCGTATTACCATGAATTTCGTAGTTGGGCTCCCACGGACCTTGAGGAAGTTTGATGTTATTTTGGTGATTATGGATCGGTTGACCAAATCTGCGCATTTTATTCCAGTTGGTACTAATTATTCTTCGGAGTGGTTGACTGAGATTTATATCCGCGAGATTATTTGCCTACACGGTGTGCCAGTGTCCATCATTTCAAATAGTGGCACGCAGTTTACATCATAGTTTTGAAGAGCAGTGCAGCGGGAATTAGGCACACAGGTTCAGTTGAGTACAGTATTTCACCCTCAGACGGACGGACAGTCCGAGCGTATCATTCAGATATTGGAGGATATGCTATGCGCTTGTGTCATTGATTTTGGAGGTTCTTGGGATCAGTTGCTGCCACTCGCGGAGTTTGTTTACAATAACAGCTACCAATCGAGCATTCAGATGGCTCCGTATGAGGCTTTATATGGGAGACGGTGTCAGTCTCTGGTGGGTTGGCTTGAGCCGGGTGAGGCTAGGCTATTGGGTACTGACTTGGTTCAGGATGCTTTAGAGAAAGTCAAAGTGATTCAGGAATGGCTTCGCACGGTGCTGTCTAGACAGAAGAGTTATGCCGACAGGAAGGTTCGTGATGTTGCTTACATGGTTAGGGAGAAGGTTCTACTCAAGATTTCACCCATGAAGGGTGTGTTGAGGTTCTAGAAGAAGGGCAAGTTGAGCCCTCGGTATATTGGGCCTTTTGAGATACTTAAGAAAATTGGAGAGGTAGCTTATGAACTTGCTTTGCCACCTAGTCTATCAGGTGTTCATCCGGTGTTCCATGTATCCATGCTCCGAAACTATGTCGGGGATTTGTCTCATATTTTGGATTTCAGTACAGTGCAGCTGAATGGTAATTTGACTTATGATGTGGATCCAGTGGCCATTTTAGACCGGCAGGTTCGAAAGTTGAGATCAAAGAACATAACTTCAGTGAAAGTGTAGTGAAGAGGTCAGGCCGTCAGAGAAGCTACTTGGGAGATTGAGCAGGAGATGCGGAAAAAATATCCACACCTGTTTGAGACTCCAGGTATGATTCTAAACCAATTCGAGGACGAACGTTTATTTAAGAAGGGGAGAATGTAACGACACGGTCGGTCGTTTTGAGTATTATAATCCCGTCTCCCTATTTACTGCTCAAATTATGCTTTATGGTTATTATTTGACTTGTCGGGGTAATTGGTTCGGGTCCGGTGAGGTTTGGAATGATTTGGAACATTTAGTTCCAAGGTTTAGAACTTAAGTTAAAAAGGGTGACCGGATGTTGACTTATGTGTAACGACCCCGGATAATTTTGCTATGAAAAATTAAGGTTTTGTGGTGCCGAGGAAGATTTAATTAGTACAAAGGTTGTTCTCGGATAGTTTCCATCATCGTCCTTAGTTAGCCGACGCCTCTCTCTTCTCCTTTCTCTACAGAAGCGGATTCGAAAGCGTAAACAAAACAGCAAGAAGAAAGCCTAAAGGCACAATCAAGGGAAGGATCGGCTCGGACTCTTTGGGTTGAACAATGCGCCGATGAGTAAAGGAAATGTTTTTCCAGAAAAAAGGTCATTTATGCGGCCCACTATGTAGTCAGAATCACTATGTCGACCGTATAATGGTCGCAGAGTGAATCAGAGGCAGGGCAGTTTGGAGGAAGATCTGCGGTGCATTATGCAACCGCAGATCAGTTCTGTGGTTCATTATGCGACAGCAGAACAAGTCTGCGGGCCGGATAACTGCCGCAGACCCAGGCAGGCGACCCCCAGTTTTGGGCACCAATTTTTGCGGCCGATATGTGGACCGCATATCAATTCTGTGATCGCATATGCGACCGCAGAGTGTGTTTCGGGGCATCATTTTTTTGATTTTTTATAAATCCGAACCCATTCTTATAAAACATTATTGGGGGTCATTTTGAAGGGTTTCATCTGATATTTTAGAGAGAGATGAGAGCATCTTAGAGAGAGAAAGTGAATACCTAGTCATTAGTCCATCAATTCTTGTTCAAGGTTTGAAGATTTCACAAGGATCTTGCTAGGGTTTCAAAGAGGTAAGAATTTCTATCTCTATTCTTCAATTTCGAGTTGGAGTAAAGATGGGTGATTGGGAGTATGATTCTTAGGTGTGGGAGTATTATTTATACATACACATACCAATAAGGATTGTGGAAAGATTGTTGAGTTCAAATGGGTAAAGATTGGGTTGAAAATGGTAGAAATCTTCAAAGACTTTAATTGAGGAGTTGAGGGTCGAGTTGATGTCGGAATTTGGTGAAATTTGTATGGTTGGACTCGGGGTTGGATGGACGTTCATATTTTATAACTTTTATCGGGTTCCAAGACGTAGGGCCCACATGAAATTTTTGAGTTAAATTACGGATTTTATTGGAAAATTAGTATTTCCTTATGGAATTAATTACAATAATTGGTATTGACTGAATCGAATTAATTGTGGCTAGATACGAGGCTTTTATAGATCAATTCTCGTGGCAAGGGTATAACAGAATAAAGAATTACGCGATTTGAGGTAAGTAACAGTTCTAAATTTGGTCATGAGGGTATGAAAACCCGGATTATGTGTTATGTGATTGGTCTCGAGGTGACGCACATGCTAGGTGACGGACGTATTGGCGTGCACCGTAGGAATTATGACTTGGTCAAATTCCATGATGTGAATAACTAATTTTTGTATTGTTTTAACACCTCCTAAAGTCATTAGTGTTTTGTTGCTTTAATTATTTTTTCCAATTTTTGTGTCTTTGATTGCATATTTCCTATCATAAAAATACCAAAAAATAGTTCTTTCTTTATTTGTGCATTTTAGGAATTAACTAACTATTCAATTGGTGAATTAATCTAGTTAATTGATCATTTGAATAAGTTACTTAATTAATTTATTTGTTTGTGTAAATTTAGTTTAATAAGTAGGATTAAGAAAGAAATTGGGCCAAATTTGAAAGAGAAAGTGGCCAAAAGTGCAAGATAAGGGGCTGCCTTTGAAAGGGTCCGGAACGACGTAGTTTTGCCTCAAAACTACGTCGTTTCATTAAGTGACCCAAGATCAAATCTCACCCATTGATCACCCCTTGATCTAATGGTCCATATTTGATCTCTCAAGAGGTATTTAAAGCCTCAAGAATCTGAAAAATTCCCTCATTTCCCCCATAACTCTTTCTCTCTTCTCTCTCTTCTCTCCCTTCTCTCTGCCGCCGCCACCGGAAATCACCCACCGGTGGCGGACTACCTCCAAATTAACACCATGTAATCTCCACAACCTCCTCTTCCCATATCTCCAAATCAATTCCTTTAAAAAACCCTCAAACTCCTTGAATTTTAGATCTAGAAAACTTTAGCCGCCACTTTTTGGTCCAAATTCTTGAAGCTCTGGCCAATACCACCCTACAACACATACATGAATGGATAGGGCTCCACGAGACCTATCGTTTCCTACCCATTTCACCCCCAAAATCTTCATCATCGCCGGCCCGCTCCTCACTGCCGCCGCGGCTCCACTGCCTCACCACCGCCAAAATGCCCTGAACCCCCATCTTAGCTATTTTTCGACTCAAAGACACTCGTTTCTTTTGGCGAGATGCTGAAACTCATTTCGTTCTAGCATCTACCCGAAAGAAACATGCGTTTCGGAGTCGGACAGTCGCCTTTTAGCATCTCCGGCATCTTCTCGTGGCTCGAACAGCTTCAAGCATACTTGTTAGGTATAATCGTCATCTCTTTAATTAATTTCTGATTTTTTATATTAGTAGATTAGTTTCTGATTTTTGATTTTTCTGTTTTGGTTGTTTCTGGTTAATTAGAGTTTCAAGTTAGGTTTATTTAATTAGTTATCTCTATTTAGTTTAGTGATTTGTTAGATTTGTTATTGATTTAAACGTGATCTTTAGTGTATTAGTTAAATCGTTCACTTAGTTAGTCGATTATTTAGTTGTTATTAGTCGTTGTCCGATTGTTAACGATGCTCGTTCTGTTTTGAGCATTAGTTTGTGAATTTAGTTGTTTGTTTAGTAATTAGTTTGCACAAATCGAATTCATTCCCATCGAGTTGGTTTGAATACTTAGTTCAATTACATTTTTAGTATCATCTATGCTTTGTCAGTTCATAGTTGTTCAAGTTTGATTTGTGTTGAGCAAGTAGTTTGTTGTTGATGGTTAAAATCTGAAATTTATTTTATTTTATCACAAAATAGGGTAATAGTAGCTTACTTTTACTAGTAGGGTGGCTGAAAGGATATTTTTTCTCTTTGCTTCTGACACAGCAGATTTTCAGGCTGTCCTTTCACCTTTGGGACAGACATTGAACAGTGTTTAGCACACAAAGTCAGTCTTTTGGACAGATTTTTGGTGAACCAAAATCTGTCTAAAAATCTGACTTTATTTGCCTATTGAAAGGGCTGCTTTTCTCCTATAAAAGAGACTTTCTTACACTTAGAATACGGATCCTTACTCACTGAAAAAGTCACACACACTCGATCTTACACATTTTGAAGGATCTTTACACACAATATACAGGAAAGAGACTTTGAGCACAAAAACAACAGAGAGTTTGAGAGCTTTTTAATTGAGTTTTTTGAACTAAAATACTAAAAAGAACAAAGGTCCTTGAAGTTTAGTTTTTTCTGGGTTTTCCTTCTTTGAAAGTTTGTTGAGCTTCGAGGTCTATTCTGGTTGGTTTATCTGGTTCTTTTTCTGTTGTTTGCTGTTGTCCCTTTACTGTTTGTTGCTGTCACTGCTGCTGATTTTTAGTTCATCCATTGCTGGCATTTTTTCTGCTATCCAGGTAATTCCTTTAATGTACTGAGATCCTTGATCAATAATTAATGCAAGTGAAGCAATTTGAGTTCTTCAGTGTATTTTGAGCTTTTGAAAACATTCTGTCCAGACTGCTTTAAATATCCCTCAAGTTGACTGGAATAAATGTTCAAGTGTTCGAATCCATCAGAATGTCGGCTTATGAATTTATTTGCTTTCATGTACCAATAATAGATATGTAGAAGGTCTTGTGATTATTTTCGGTAACTTTATTTATCTATGTTAGATTATTGAGTTGAGGATTGCTTTGTTGTTAAACTTTTGATGGCCTTTAGGTTTAATAAGTAGATTGTGTATGCAAAACCTTAAAAGATTCTATCTTTGTGTGAGGTTTAAGTTCTGGAGTTTCATTTGTCGCTGTTTGGATAGGAACGTAGCCATAGAGTTATTTTGAATACCTATTAGGTTCATCATTGAGCTTTGTCCGACTCTCATTGGAAGTATTACTCTTGATACCCGGATTAGAAAACTTTAGTAATATTAAAGATTACATGGAGTTATTTTTTCAAGCTTATTGTTTGGAGTTTGTAAAGAGGTTTAGAGTTGGCAAAGGTTAGTTCTCCATGATATAGTATTTATTAGTTTGTTAAGATCATAGGTATTGAGTTATGGAATTAGCTTGTGTTAGTAATTTGCTCACTGTCAAGAAGGTTTAAAGAATTAAAATATTGAGCCTTAGACATCATG
This sequence comes from Nicotiana tabacum, assembly GCF_000715075.1. Classification (NCBI taxonomy): domain Eukaryota; kingdom Viridiplantae; phylum Streptophyta; class Magnoliopsida; order Solanales; family Solanaceae; genus Nicotiana; species Nicotiana tabacum. Next base: position 29,358,177 of record NC_134091.1, read on the forward strand.
TTTGTCGTGGTATTTAAAATTGGAAATCATTGTTATTTGGTCAAGGTGAATAGAGTTTACGTGTCTAAGAGTTGATCATTTTATTTGAGTCATGGGGTCATTTATTTGGAATTAAAAGGAATATTATACATTAATTTTGTCTTACTTTATTTTTTTTTCTTTAATTGCTTGTAGTATTTGGCTCTATTCAATAAAAATGCAAAAATGGATAAAAAAGGATCGGGTAGTGGGTTGGCTGAAAGTTTAGTTTCTATTAGGCCCAACGTAAGTGACATAGGTCGGCTGGTCCAATTCCTTTAAAAAACAAAAGTTGACTAAGTTCTTACATCCTAATTTATTGAAGTAGTTTTAAAAACAATCAGTTCTTTTTAAATTATTATTAAAATAACTTAATAATTTTATTTCTTAATAATTTCAAATATTGATCATGTGTTCTTACATGATCCTTGGTTAATTTTAATAATAAAATGGTCATGTGTGCACCTCCTCTCCTTGACTCTTTCAATATTAATTGTATTTAAACCATGGGTACCGACACGTTCTTTGTTTTAGTACATATAATTAAATAAGGACCTTGTGTGCTTGCACGCTCCTAGGCCAAAATTATTAATTATTAAGCGGTACTAGACAATAGTAACTTAAGGCAAATAATACACACTTTATCCAAAAATAATTCAAGCCAATTTTTAGTCAATAAAAGCGACCGTGCTGGAATCACGTGACTCGGGGAATACCTTACACCTTCTCCCCAGTCAACAGAATTCCTTATCCGGACTTTATTTTCGCAGACCAATAATAATAGAGTCAAATCTTCATTTGATTAGGGATTCAAATAAAAGGTGACTTGGAACACCAACAAAATCAATTCCAAGTGGCGACTCTGTAAATAAAATAATCCCTACTCAATTTTGTCACTTTAATTGGAAAAACTCTTTAATCTACACAATATTACTTTGCGGGTAGAAAAAGAGGTGTGACAGTAAAGCATCTAGTTGAATAATCTGTTGATATCCGTACATTCTCTACATGTTAGAGAAAAATTGAGCTAAGACTCGGATTAAAAATCATGCTTAGACATATGTTGTTATTATTGGTACCCACTGGGGTCATTTCTGTGGTTGAATTATATGTTCAAATTGTAATTTCACACTCAGTCATGTTCATTCATTTCATATCATATCTCATTCGTTGTTGCTATTTATTGATATATCATATTATCATTTTTGGGCTGATTTTTCATGACATTAAGTTCTGGAGTTTCATTTGCCACTGTTTGGATAGGAACGTAGCCATAGAGTTATTTTGAATGCCTATTAGATTCAGCATTGAGCTTTGTCCGACTCTCATTGGAAGTATTACTCTTGATACCCGGATTAGAAAACTTTAGTAATATTAAAGATTACATGGAGTTATTTTTTCAAGCTTATTGTTTGGAGTTTGTAAAGAGGTTTAGAGTTGGTAAAGGTTAGTTCTCCATGATATAGTATTTATTAGTTTGTTAAGATCATAGGTATTGACTAATGGAATTAGCTTGTGTTAGTAATTTGCTCACTATCAAGAAGGTTTAAAGAATTAAAATATTGAGCCTTAGACATCATGTTTGTCGTGGTATTTAAAATTGAAAATCATTGTTATTTGGTCAAGGTGAATAGAGTTTACGTGTCTAAGAGTTGATCATTTTATTTGAGTCATGGGTCATTTATTTAGAATTAAAAGGAATATTATACATTAATTATCACGACCCCAAATTCCCTCTGTAGGATGTCGTGATGGCACCTAGTGTCTAAGACTAGGTAAGCCTATCAATGCGGAATAATAATAAATATCTGAAATAATTAAACAACAATTCAAACAATTCAACTCCCAAAATCCGGTAGAAATAAGTCACAAGCTTCTAAGAATTTATTCTTAATGTCTCTATATGTCAAGGTCTAGATAAAATATAAGGAAGCAACATAAAATGATAGAAGGGGACTCCGGAGTCTGCGGACGCTGGCAGATATACCTCGAAGTCTCCGTGCGCAGGTAACTCAATGACGTCTAGGCTGGTAAAATATACCTGGATCTGCACAAAAAGATGTGCAGAAGCGTAGTATGAGTACACCACAGCGGTACCCAGTAAGTGCCAAGCCTAACCTCGGTAGAGTAGTGACGAGGTCAGGTGAGGCCCTACTGCAATATAATAATGGCATGGTAAAATATTTATCAATGTAGTAAAATAAAATGACATTGAAAATAAATCAAATAGTATGTCACATTTAATGACACCAAATAATTGCAAATAATATCTCGTGGAAATCAAAACAGAATTTCCTTCAACTTTATGAAAATCACAATAATAATCAAAGGCAACTACGACCATAAATCAATATCAACAAGGGCACTCCCGAGGTACCGCCACGTAGTCCCAAATCATAAATAAATTCACAATATCTCATTTTCTTATATCACCGCGGGAGCCTTCACAATTTATTTAAAGAAAACATTTTTCTCGAAATAGCAACCCGCGTTTTAGCCACCCTTATCACACCGCATGACTTCTAGTAGTTTCCCTAGTAGCCACGCGTATCAAGCCACCCTTATCTCACCGCATGCGTTTCAACACCCAGACCTTATACCACCGCATGCGTATCAATATCACAATATATTATAATTTGCACCTCAAGTGCTCAAATAATTTAACTTACCAAAATAATTCAACAACAATATTTTTCCACAATAAAGAGCTCACGGCTCATGCCAAAATAAATCATCAATAATAGTTTGCCACAATAAAGAGCTCACGGCTCATGCCAAAATAAATCATCAATAATAGTTTTCCACAATAAAGAGCTCACAGCTCATGTCAAAATAATTCATCAATAATATTCTTCCACAATAAAGAGCTCACGGCTCCCTCACAATGAGTATAAAAATATTCAGGAGTAAATAATTTAGGAAAATAATATTTTAAAATCTTTACTACGTTGCTTCAATATCAAGTTTAAAAATGTCAAATACTTCATATTAATAATATTTAATTTAAAGAAAATCAACCTTCAAATAATACACAGAATAAAAGAAACCAAGTTTCAACTAAACAGGTAAAACAATTAGTAAGAAAAGATCAAACAAATTTGAAGTATATATCTCACATCAATGATGAAGAATATAACAAGATAAAATAATTTAATAAATGCGCAACAGTGATCTACACAATTTAAAAATATAATCTTTCGCAAATTAACCCGTGTACACACTCGTCACCTCGTGCACACGACTTTCAACACATTTCAATAATCACATCAATACCAATTCTAGGGGAAATTTCCCCCACACAAGGTTAGACAAGTCACTTACCTCGACTTGCTCCAATTTAACCAAGTATTATGCTTTTTTCTCGAATTTCTGACTCCGATCGACTCGTATCTAGTCATAATTAATTAGATACAGTCAACAAAAATTATAGTAATCACTTTCATAAGAAAATATTACATTTTCATTAAAATTCAAAATTAGCTCAAAATTTGCCCGTGGGGCCCACATCTCGGAATCCGGCAAAACTTATAAAATCCGACAACACATTCAATTACGAGTCCACTCATACCAATTTCACCAAAATCCGATAACAACTCGACCTCCAAATCTTAAATTTTTATTTTTGGAAGATTTTGCAAAAATCTTGATTTTTCTTCTATAAATTCACGGATTCATGATGTAAATGAGTATGGAATCATGAAATATAATCAATATAGGATAAGGAACACTTACCCCAATGTTTTTCCGTGAAAATCGCCCAAAAATCGCCCAAGAACCGTGCTCCAAAAATCCAAAACGAAATGAATGAAATGAGCATTTTTGGTCCTTAAGTTTCTGTCAATCCGTCACTAAAAGTCCATTTTTCGTCACTAAAAGTCCATCAGAAACAGCTCTACCAGTCTTACTTCAATTGATCATAACTTTATGTATAAATGTCCAAATGATAAATGATTTACCTTTCTGGAAATTAGAATCCACCGACTACAACTTTTATGTTTTGCAATTATTCTGATTCCTTATGCATTGCGAGATATAGGCTCCCAAAGTCGGCTGCATGCATCAGAATTTCTGGCGAAATTTCTGGCGAAACTGCTCTACCAGCCTTCATTCAATCCATCATAACTTTCTGTACAAATGTCCAAATAATGCATAGTTTAACTTTCTGGAACCTATAATCATACGACTACAACTTTTATGTTTTGCACATTTTCTGATTCCTTATGAATTTCGAGATACAAGCTCCCAAAATTGGCTGCATGTATCAGTATTTCTGGCGAAATTTCTGGCGAAACTGCTCTACCAGCCTTCATTCAATCCGTCATAACTTTCTGTACAAATATCCAAATAATGCATAGTTTAACTTTCTGGAACCTATAATCATACGACTACAACTTTCATGTTTTGCACATTTTCTGATTCCTTATGAATTGCGATATATAAGCTTCCAAAGTCAGCTCTGCGATTGCACCGGTTGCTGTCCAAAAACAGCTTCTGCAGCAGAAAAATTCCAGCAGTTCCTTTTTGTCCAAAATCCATTCCATTAACCTTCCGAAATCCACCCGAGGCCCTCGCGACCTTAACCAAATATACCAACATATCCCAAAATACAATATGAACTTAGTTAAGGCTTCAAACCATGCCAAACAATGACGAAATTACGAATCGCGCATCGAATCGAATTATGAGTTTTCAATTCTTCCAACTTCTATATTTTGCGCCGAAACATATCAAATCAATTCCGATTGACCTCAAATTTTGCACCAAGTCATAAATGACATAACTGAGTTATGAAAATTTTCAGAATCAAATTTCGACCCCCATATCAAAAAGTCAACCCCTCGGTCAAACTTCCCAAAAATTTAACTTTCGGCATTTCAAGCCTAATTCTACTACGGACTTCCAAATAAAATTCTGATCACGCTCCTAAGTCCAAAATCACCATACGGAGCTGTTGGAATCATCAAAATTCTATTCCGGGGTCATTTGCACATAATTTGACATCCGGTCACTATTTGAACTTAAACTTTTAATTTTTCATCAAAATTCCATATCTCGGGCTAGGGACCTCGGAATTTGATTCCGGGCATACGCCTAAGTCCCAAATCACGATACGGACCTACCAAAATTATCAAAATACTGATCTGAGTCCGTTTGCTCAAAATATTGACCAAAGTCAACTTAGTTGAGTTTAACGCTCTAATTTACATTTTAATTTATTTTTCACCTGAAAACTTTCCGAAATATTTTTACGGACTGCACGCTCAAATCGAGTAATGGCAAATAGTGCTTAGATCACATAATTAATTATTAAATTTAAAGATGACATTTTGGGTCATCACATTCTCCACCTCTAAAACAAACGTTCGTCCTCGAACGAAGTTAGAAAAAGTACCTGAGCTGGTGAATAAGTGTGGATAACAGCTGCGTAAATCATTCTCGACCTCCCAAGTCGCCTCCTCGACTAGATGACCCCTCCACTGAACCTTTACGGAAGCAATGTTCTTTGACCTCAGCTTTCGAACCTGCCTATCTAAAATAGCCACTGGTTCCTCAACATAAGATAGATCCTTGTCCAACTGAACCGAAATGAAGTCTAACACATGAGACGAATCCCCGTGATATTTTCGAAGCATAGAAACATGGAATACCGGATGAACTGTAGAGAGACTAGGTGGTAGCGCAAGTCTGTAAGCCACCTCTCCAACTCTTTCAAGAATCTCTAAAGGCCCAATATACCTAGGGCTCAAATTGTCCTTCTTCCCGAACCTCATCACACATTTCATAGGCGAAACCCGGAGCAATACCCGCTCACCAACCATGAATGCAACATCATGAACCTTCCGATTCGCATAACTTTTCTGTCTAGATTGGGTTGTACGAAGTCGATCCTGAATCAACTTAACCTTTTCCAAGGCATCCTGAACCAAGTCTGTACCCAAAAGTCTAGCCTCGCCTGGTTCGAACTAACCCACTGGAGACCGGCACCGCCTACCATACAAGGCCTCATACAGAGCCATCTGAATGCTTGACTGACAACTGTTGTTGTAAGCAAGATACGCAAGTGGTAAGAACTGATCTCAAGCACCCCCAAAATCTATCACACACGCACGAAGCATATCCTCCAGTATCTGAATAGTGCGTTCGAATTGCTCGTCCGTCTGAGGGTGAAATGTTGTACTGAACTGTACTCGAGTACCCAACTCATGTTGTACTACCCTCTAGAACTGTGATGTAAACTGCATACCCCGGTCAAAGATGATAGATACCGGTATGCCGTGAAATCTGACAATCTCGCGAATATAGATTCGAGCCAACTGCTCGGAAGAGTAGGTAGTCATCATAGGATTGCAATGAGCTGACTTGGTCAATATATCCACAATCACCCAAGCTGCATTGAACTTACTCTGAGTTCGTGGGAGCCCAACAACGAAATCCATAGTGATCCTCTCCCATTTCCATTCTGGAATCTCTAACTTCTGAATCAATCCATTCAGTCGTTGATGCTCATATTTCACTTGTTGATAATTTAGACACCGAGCTACATACTCCACTATGTCTTTCTTCATCTTCCTCCACCAATAATATTGCCTCAAGTCCTGCTACATCTTCGCAGCACCCGGATGTATGGAGTACCGCGAATTATCAGCCTCCTGGAGAATCAATTCACGAAAACCATCTACATTAGGCACACATAGCCTACCCTGCATCCGTAATACATCTTCATCTCCAATAGTGTCTTCCCTGGTATCGCCGTACTGAACTGTGTCCTTAAGGACAAGCAGATGGGGGTCATCATACTGACGTTCCCTGATACGATCATAAAGTGAATACTGGAAAACCACGCAAGCCAAAATCCGACTCGGCTCGGAAACATCTAATCTAACAAACTGGTTGGCCAAGGCCTGAACATCCATGGCTAAAGGCCTCTCTACTACTGGTAAATATGCTAAGCTACCCAAATTCTCCGCCTTACGACTCAAGGCATCGGCCACCACATTGGCCTTCCCCGGATGATAGAGAATGGTGATATCATAATCCTTAAGCAACTCTAACCATCTCCGCTGCCGCAAATTAAGATCCTTCTGTTTAAACAGATGCTGTAGACTCCGGTGATCAGTGTAGATTTCACAATGGACACCGTACAAATAATGCCGCCAAATTTTTAAGGCATGAACAATAGCTGCTAACTCCAGGTCATGTACAGGATAATTCTTTTCATGCACCTTTAACTGTCGGGACGCGTAGGCAATCACCCTATCATCTTGCATCAACACTGCGCCGAGACCAATACGTGACGCGTCACAATACACAGTATAACATCCTGTACCTATAGGTAATATCAATACTGGGGCTGTAGTCAAAGCTGTCTTGAGCTTTTGGAAGCTTTTCTCACATTCTTCGGTCCATCTGAATGGAGCACTCTTCTGGGTCAATCTGGTCTTAATAGTTGTTCATAATCAATTACAGAATCATCAATTAACTTCATGTTAACGAAAATCTCATTTCAAACTTTCACAATACTGATAACGAGACACAAGGCATGAAGACCTCAAAATTATTTACCCAAATTAACGAGTCACATTTAACGCCACCTAGGCGGGCACCTACCTCGTAGGTTAAAAATTAATAATTACCAGACGAATTTGACAACTATGCACAGAGAATTTCATATAAGAATTTTCAAATAAACCTAACAGGCATGACTCTCTATTAGTACTATAGTACAAGTTAAAATTCACCAGAGAGAACTTAAACACAAGAATTTTCCTCACAAGGATCTCGTCCTTATATAACTTTCACCGCAGCTCGTAGCCCGGTTTAAACATATCAGTTTATATTAAAATGCGAGGATCTCGTCCTCGGTTCTGAATCACAAGTAATATGCACATTGTGCCAATTGAAAATTTCCATTTTCTCCTTTTAAATAATTTCGGTTACACCAAATCACAACACATAATGAACCCCATACCGGTAAGGCATATAATTCACAATTTGTAATTAATTATTCGGAATTTACATCAAAATTTACCGAAATGAGTAACAGAAAGCCACATTTAGCCTCGCAGCTCTTATTAGTGACCAACACGAAATGATAGGCGTAGTTATCTCCATAAAATCTCCCAACAGGGGTAAACACATAAGTAAATTATAGAATTATGAAGCTCACTCATAAGTGGAGCACAATAGGAAGACTCGTTTCGATATTGAGAACCGAATCAACTTAAGGAAATTATTCCTTTATATTAAATCGAGGTCGTACCTGTAACGACACCATCTGATGTAGCGACCTCCGCCATACCGTAAAACAAATATATCAACGGCTGGGTCTCCACCTCTAGGACGCCTTTTACTCATATGACCTTCACCCCTAACTGGTCGTGTGGGTGGTGTAGTAACTGCAATGGGGCACGTAGCCTGAGTGCTTTGATGAAATAAGTCTCTCCCAAGTTTTTGATAATTTTTCTCATGATGTGCCTAGTATCACCGTATTCATAACAACTCCTTTGCGGGTTAGGCTGCTCATATTGAGTCTGGGCCAGATAACTGGAATAACCATTGTAAGAACTCATGTCGGTGGTGCATTAAAAGAACTTACTGGAGCACCCCAAGTAATCCGATGTGCAGACTGGGCTGGATGACTGCCTGAGTCCCCGCCATAATGATTTATACTTGTAGAGTAGAATCTACTGAATCCCCTAAAACCTCGAGACGTCTTGGTCTCCTCAGTTTCCTTTTTTCTTACCCCGAACACGTTCTAATATCTTGGCAATTTGTACAACTAGCAAAAATGAAGTATCAGCTTGTAGCTCCCGAGTCGTACAAAATTTTATGATCATAATTGAGTTCTTTAATGAGTCTATGGACTCGCCCTCTGGGTGTAGGAAGCAAAGTAGGAGTATGACGGGCTAACTTATTGAACTTGATGGCATATTTTAACACCGTCAATGGTGACATGACGCAACCGTTCAAACCCTATGCGCCACGCATTACAGAAAGTCAAAAAAACAAACTCTTTCAAAAGCATTTCTGAGAACTGAGCCAAGTAGGCGGTGTTGCATTGGCTTGTCTACTCTCTTCATAGGCTTGCCACGAACACCGGTGGAGAATTATATCTCCCAAGGCAAATTTCTTCTTTTGTTATGCTGACTCAACACTGTTGAGCTGACCAATTGCTTAACATACTCTTCGACTCTTCTTTGGGGTAATCCTTACCCCTATTTATACACAACGATCACAAAAGTAGAGCTCCATACAGACAAATCTTGTCACGAACCACATAGTCCAGACTCTCGTCAACAAGTGTACTTACTCCGAAGCACCCTAAAATCCGCAACAGCGACGTCCACGCTGAGTAGACCTTCTATAAATTTAGAGTTCTTTCTATAATGGTATTGAAGTATAGGATTATTAAGGAGGCGGACATACCGCAAGTCCCAACCTTATCCTCTACAAAATCTCAGGTTTTAAACATATGTAAATTTTAGGGAACCTTTCAGTACCACATATATACATTTCAGCCCAAAACTGATATAATACATGACCCCGCAATCCACCCATTGGTAGTGGACGGCGTGAAGTCATAGGCCACAACGTTCGATGATCCACAATAATAACCTTCACAACTCGTATAAATCAACCAGACGCCAATGTCCGTTGCACCCCGCATATGATTCACTAGGTGATCTCTCAATACGCCCACATCTTCAGTCGGAACCACACGTTAAGGCAATGTTTGAGCATCTCTGGCTCCCTCGTAGTCCATCTGCGGCATCACGAACCGTCGACGCACAACTGATATTGAGTGCGCAATGTCATACACGAGTGGATACAAAGGAATATGAGATATATGTTTCAAGCTAAATCAATGTCGCACGATAAGGAATCAAAAAAGTGAATATTTTCCTAACAGTTCCATAGCCTCCCGAAGATAAGTACAGACGTCTCCGTACCGATCCACAAGACTCTACCAAACCTGCATGTGACTCATAACACCTATGAACCTAGTGCTCTGATACCAACTTGTCACGACCCCAAATTCCCTCCGTAGGATGTCGTGATGGCACCTAGTCTCTAAGACTAGGTAAGCCTATCAATGCGGAATAATAATAAATATCTGAAATAATTAAACAACAATTCAAACAATTCAACTCCCAAAACCTGGTAGAAATAAGTCACAAGCTTCTAAGAATTTATTCTTAATGTCTCTATATGTCAAGGTCTAGATAAAATATAAGGAAGCAATATAAAATGATAGAAGGGGACTCCGGAGTCTGCGGACGCTGGCAGATATACCTCGAAGTCTCCGTGTGCAGGTAACTCAATGACGTCTAGGCTGGTAAAATATACCTGGATCTGCACAAAAAGATGTGCAGAAGCGTAGTATGAGTACACCACAGCGGTACCCAGTAAGTGCCAAGCCTAACCTCGGTAGAGTAGTGACGAGGTCAGGTGAGGCCCTACTGCAATATAATAATGGCATGGTAAAATGTTTATCAATGTAGTAAAATAAAATGACATTGAAAATGAATCAAATAGTATGTCACATTTAATAACACCAAATAATTGCAAATAATATCTCGTGGAAATCAAAATAGAATTTCCTTCAACTTTATGAAAATCACAATAATAATCAAAGGCAACTACGACCATAAATCAATATCAACAAGGGCACTCCCGAGGTACCGCCTCGTAGTCCCAAATCATAAATAAATTCACAATATCTCATTTCCTTATATCACCGCGGGAGCCTTCACAATTTATTTAAAGAAAATATTTTTCCCGAAATAGCATCCCGCGTTTTAGCCACCCTTATCACACCGCATGACTTCTAGTAGTTCCCCTACTAGCCACGCGTATCAAGCCACCCTTATCTCACCGCATGCGTTTCAACACCCAGACCTTATACCACCGCATGCGTATCAATATCACAATATATCATAATTTGCACCTCAAGTGCTCAAATAATTTAACTTGCCAAAATAATTCAACAACAATATTTTTCCACAATAAATAGCTCACGGCTCATGCCAAAATAAATCATCAATAATAGTTTTCCACAATAAAGAGCTCACTGCTCATGCCAAAATAAATCATCAATAATAGTTTTCCACAATAAAGAGCTCACAGCTCATGTCAAAATAATTGATCAATAATATTCTTCCACAATAAAGAGCTCACGGCTCCCTCACAATGAGTATAAAAATATTCAGGAGTAAATAATTTAGGAAAATAATATTTTAAAATCTTTACTACGTTGCTTCAATATCAAGTTTAAAAATGTCAAATACTTCATATTAATAATATTTAATTTAAAGAAAATCAACCTTCAAATAATGCACAGAATAAAAGAAACCAAGTTTCAACTAAACAGGTAAAACAATTAGTAAGAAAAGATCAAACAAATTTGAAGTATATATCTCACATCAATGATGAAGAATATAACAAGATAAAATAATTTAATAAATGCGCAACAGTGATCTAAACAATTTAAAAATATAATCTTTCGCAAATTAACCCGTGTACACACTCGTCACCTCGTGCACACGACTTTCAACACATTTTAATAATCACATCAATACCAATTCTAGGGGATATTTCCCCCACACAAGGTTAGACAAGTCACTTACCTCGACTTGCTTCAATTTAACCAAGTATTATGCTTTTTTCTCGAATTTCTGACTCCGATCGACTCGTATCTAGTCATAATTAATTAGATACAGTCAACAAAAATTATAGTAATCACTTTCATAAGAAAATATTACATTTTCATTAAAATCCGAAATTAGCTCAAAATTTGCCCGTGGGGCCCACATCTCGGAATCCGACGAAACTTATAAAATCCGACAACCCATTCAATTACGAGTCCACCCCTACCAATTTTACCAAAATCCGATAACAACTCGACCTCCAAATCTTAAATTTTTGTTTTTGGAAGATTTTACAAAAATCTTGATTTTTCTTCCATAAATTCACGGATTCATGATATAAATGAGTATGGAATTATGAAATATAATCAATATAGGATAAGGAACACTTACCCCAATGTTTTCCCGTGAAAATCGCCCAAAAATCGCCCAAGAACCGTGCTCCAAAAATCCAAAACGAAATGAATGAAATGAGCATTTTTGGTCCTTAAGTTTCTGCCAATCCGTCACTAAAAGTTCATTTTTCGTCACTAAAAGTCCATCAGAAATAGCTCTACCAGTCTTACTTCAATTGATCATAACTTTATGTACAAATGTCCAAATGATAAATGATTTACCTTTCTGGAAACTAGAATCCACCGACTACAACTTTCATGTTTTGCAATTATTCTGATTCCTTATGCATTGCGAGATATAGGCTCCCAAAGTCGGCTGCATGCATCAGAATTTCTGGCGAAATTTCTGGCGAAACTGCTCTACCAGCCTTCATTCAATCCATCATAACTTTCTGTACAAATGTCCAAATAATGCATAGTTTAACTTTCTGGAACCTATAATCATACGACTACAACTTTTATGTTTTGCACAGTTTCTGATTCCTTATGAATTACGAGATATAAGCTCCCAAAGTCAGCTGCATGTATCAGAATTTCTGGCGAAATTTCTGGCGAAACTGCTCTACCAGCCTTCATTCAATCCGTCATAACTTTCTGTACAAATATTCAAATAATGCATAGTTTAACTTTCTGGAACCTATAATCATACGACTACAACTTTCATGTTTTGCACATTTTCTGATTCCTTATGAATTGCGATATATAAGCTTCCAAAATCAGCTCTGCGATTGCACCGGTTGCTGTCCAAAAACAGCTTCTGCAGCAGAAAAATTCCAGCAGTTCCTTTTTGTCCGAAATCCATTCCGTTAACCTTCCGAAATCCACCCGAGGCCCTCGCGACCTTAACCAAATATACCAACATATCCCAAAATACAATATGAACTTAGTTAAGGCTTCAAACCATGCCAAACAATGACGAAATTACGAATCGCGCATCGAATCGAATTATGAGTTTTCAATTCTTCCAACTTCTATATTTTGCGCCGAAACATATCAAATCAATTCCGATTGACCTCAAATTTTGCACACAAGTCATAAATGACATAACTGAGTTATGAAAATTTTCAGAATCGGATTTCGACCCCGATATCAAAAAGTCAACCCCTCGGTCAAACTTCCCAAAAATTTAACTTTCGGCATTTCAAGCCTAATTCTACTACGGACTTCCAAATAAAATTTCGATCATGCTCCTAAGTCCAAAATCACCATACGGAGCTGTTGGAATCATCAAAATTCTATTCCGGGGTCATTTGCACATAATTTGACATCCGGTCACTATTTGAACTTAAACTTTTAATTTTTTATCAAAATTCCATATCTCGGGCTAGGGACCTCGGAATTTGATTCCGGGCATACGCCTAAGTCCCAAAACACGATACGGACCTACCAAAATTATCAAAATACTGATCTGATTCCGTTTGCTCAAAATGTTGACCAAAGTCAACTTAGTTGAGTTTAACGCTCTAATTTATATTTTAATTCATTTTTCACCTGAAAACTTTCCGAAATATTTTTACGGACTGCACGCTCAAATCGAGTAATGGCAAATAGTGCTTAGATCACATAATTAATCATTAAATTTAAAGATGATATTTTGGGTCATCACATTAATTTTGTCTTACTTTATTTTTTTTTTCTTTAATTGCTTGTAGTATTTGGCTCTATTCAATAAAAATGCAAAACTGAATAAAAAAGGATCGGGTAGTGGGTTGGCTGAAAGTTTAGTTTCTACTAGGCCCAACGTAAGTGACATAGGTCAGCTGGTCCAATTCCTTTAAAAAAATAAAAGTTGACTAAGTTCTTGCATCCTAATTTATTGAAGTAGTTTTAAAAACAATCAGTTCTTTTTAAATTATTATTAAAATAACTTAATAATTTTCTTTCTTAATAATTTCAAATATTGATCATGTGTTCTTACATGATCCTTGGTTAATTTTAATAATAAAATGGTCATGTGTGCACCTCCTCTCCTTGACTCTTTCAATATTAATTGTATTTAAACCATGTGTACCGACACGTTCTTTGTTTTAGTACATATAATCAAATAAGGACCTTGTGTGCTTGCACGCTCCTAGGCCAAAATTATTAATTATTAAGCGGTACTAGACAATAGTAACTTAAGGTAAATAATACACACTTTATCCAAAAATAATTCAAGCCAATTTTTAGTCAATAAAAGCGACCGTGCTAGAACCACGGGATTCGAAAAATACCTTACACCTTCTCCCCGGTCAACAGAATTCCTTATCCGGACTTTATTTTCGCAGACCAATAATAATAGAGTCAAATCTTCATTTGATTAGGGATTCAAATAAAAGGTGACTTGGAACACCAACAAAATCAATTCCAAGTGGCGACTCTGTAAATAAAATAATCCCTACTCAATTTTGTCACTTTAATTGGAAAAACTCTTTAATCCACATTATATTATTTTACGGGTAGAAAAGAGAGTGTGACACATGAAACTGTGTAGTTGAATAATCTGTTGATATCCGTACATTCTCTACATGTTAGAGAAAAATTGAGCTAAGACTCGGATTAAAAATCATGCTTAGACATATGTTGTTATTATTGATACCCACTGGGGTCATTTCTGTGGTTGAATTACATGTTCAAATTGTAATTTCACACTCAGTCATGTTCATTCATTTCATATCATATCTCAGTCATTGTTGCTATTTATTGATATATCATATTATCATATCATAAAATACGCAGTGTGTTTTATTGTTATATGCCATGATTGGCTTGATATAGTGCTTGGGCTGAAGGAGCCCCTCCGGAGTCTGTACATACCCCCAGTGAGCACAGGTACCTACAGAGTGTGAGTGCTGAGTGATTGAGAGGAATGAGTGACTGAGAGGAAAGAGTGACTGTGAGGTTGGAGTGAATGGGAGGACTAGGTGGCTGTTACTCTGAGAGGATGCATTGATTCCATTATTGTTGCATTTCAGTTGTCATATACATATCACTGTTTTTGGAAAACTCTGAAAGACATTATTTCTGTTTCAGTAAAATTTGATATGAAATTACTATAGAGTTTTAAATGTTGAACTTGAAAGTATGCCTACCTTTTCATGTTGAAAAGTACTTTATTTGGACTTAGCTGTGAAGCTCATTACTACTTTCAGCTCCTTATTTATTATTGTTACTTGCTGAGTTGGTTGTACTCATACTACACCCTACACTTCGTGTGCAGAACCAGGTGATCCCGTATACAGTGGGTGTTGATTCTTTCACATAGTTAATTTTTCGGAGATTCAGAGGTAGTTGCCATGTTTCGCAGACCTTGTCTCTCCTTCTCTATCCTTTTGTTTATTGTATTTGGTCATAGATTATTATAGGCCATATTTTCCAGACTTGAAATGTATAGATGTTCATGTACTCAGTGACACCAGGTTTTGGGAGTGTTTGGATCGGTATTTGCGAGATTTCTGGTATTGTATTTAAATATTATATTTTCAAACTTAAATAAAATCGTGGGTTAATGATGTTGCCGGCTTGCCTAGTATTGAGATAGGCGCCATCACGACAGGTTAAGATTTTGGGTCGTGACATTTACCCAGTGCGCACAAAGTGCTCACCACAGAGTGCTCACCCGAAGGACAGAGGCTATGGCAGAGATTGTAGCGACTGCGTGTTTTCCCTCTTACCAAAAAAAAAGGCCAAATACCTATTCGGTCCCTTAAACTTGGCTCCAGTTTTTATTTTAACACTTTAACTAAGACCAGTACCTATTGAACACTTAAACTTTATCTTACTTATACCTATTAAACATATTTTTTATAACCCTCAACAGACTTCAAAGCGTAAAGCTATTTGCCATTGACCTAACAAATGACACCAATAAGAAAAAGACAAGCCAGTAGAGAAAAAGAATAGTAAACAATCTAGGAAGGAAAAAAGAGAAAGAGAAATGGGTTTCATTCCATCTGCTTAAACGTTGTGTATTGGGGAGAGTCTTTTATGGAATCTGATTTCTTTCAAGCTCTGCAGCAGATTGATGATATATGAGATTGGTCCATTGACTAAAAAATAAATATCTAAAGACAAAATAATTTGAAGTTCAGTGAAAATTTGCAGAGCTTCATGGTCGAAAAATTCTCCATCGCCGTCTTCTTCGTCAATCTCATACTTCACCAATTTTTTTTGATCCAATTTCTGATCAATTTTAGTTATCTCATCAATTCAACCTTCTGAGTCAACTTGTACTTCATCTCTGAATTTTTAAATCTCCGTGTCATGTAAGGAGGGAAGAAAAAGGATCGAGGGTGGTGGTGGCAGTGATGGGTAGGGAGGAGGAAGAAAGGGAAGGGTGGAGGGTGGAGGGTGGTGTGCGGAGAAAGAAGAACGAAGGAAAATGGTCGCACCAATGGCAGAGGAGCAGCAGTAATGGAATTAATAAGGTAGTAATATGGTTTCTTTAGAAAAAAGGGGTTTTATTTAAATAAAAAAGAAGGAAAATATAATTTCAGATCCATTCACGCGCTTAAGAGTGGTGAAATACACATTTTTTTGTCATGTCAGCTATTGTGTTTAATAGGCACAAGTAAGACAAGATTTGAGTGTTCAATAGGTACTGGCTTTAATTAAAGTGTCAAAATGAAAACTGGAGCCAAGTTTAAGGGGCTGCATAGGTATTTGGCCCATAAATTAATTATACTACTAAACATTCTTCCATATTCCTTATAGCCCTTTCTAGTATAAATAAGTTCCCAACTTTTGGCACATTATAATCTCACTAGTGAGATCTGTGGAGGGTAGTGTGTACGCAGACCTTACCCCTACCCTAGGGTAGAGAGGCTGTTTCCAATAGACCCTCGGCTTCTTTCCTCCAAGAACTCCTCACCTTGCTCTTGGGGTGACTCGAACTCACAACCTCTTGGTTAGAAGTGGACGGTGCTCACCATTAGAGCAACCCACGTACGAAAGATATCTATATACTTTAAATGAAAAATGAATGTCATTTCATTTTCAGAAAGATTTGAGGATGAGTTCTCTTTTCTGGTGCATGCAGATTAATCTCTACCAATGTCTTTATCGAGAAGATAGACTAAAACAATGGAGTATTTAACATCAATAATCAGCACCAACATGTAAATAGAATAGTAGTGAAACAAAGCATATGTGAAATCTGAATTCACGGCGTTAAAGACAAATCATGATTTGAAGATCCTTTCCCGTGCATAGCCCATCACTCGAAAGTCGAAACTGCATTTAAAAAAGTACAATTGCAGAAATTAAGCAGGAGTGGAACAATGCATCGTATTGAAAAAAACCTTTAAGGAAAAAAACCAAAACAATAATACTTTTTCTTTGTAAATAAATTCTGAGTCTCACCGGAAAATATTGCTCAAGGGAGTTCCCTTTCCCATTCAAAATGTTTGGGGATATCCTTTTCCAACCCTTAAAGATTAAGGGGGTAAGATAGAATTTACTCTTTTAAGAATATCAAACAGTTTCTTTAGAAAGGAAAATAAAAGAAAGGAAAATAAAGAGGCAAAATTGGTAAGAAGACAAAAAGTACAAAATGTTTATCGTCATTTTTCATGTAGGAAAAGAAACTTACCTTCTATGTGTTTGTATTTTTCTTTAAATATTTTTGGTTCTTATTAGGAAAAAGATATTTAACATAAATATAAGATTTTAGTTGATTTAGAACTCCTAAATATTAGGGAATAAGAAAATATTTAATTATTAAAATTTTACTTGATATTAAAGTCTTAAATATTAGGAAAATAACTAAATTACAATTTTGTCCATCATAAAACTTATTTTTAAAAGGCAAAAAAGGTGAACGACATTTCGTTAAGGGCCTTCTTAATTTTATTGTTATTATTATTATAGATATAGATAGGTAGATATAGATTTAAATAGAAGCATATTTGGAAAATAGAAATAATATGTTTGGTAAAACTTACTTAAACACGGTTCATTTATCTACTAAACAAGAAATAGTAAAGAAAGTAAGGACAAAACAAAAAATCTAAAACAACGACAAACTAAAATTAAGGATCAGTTGAAAAATTATTTCGTAAATTAAAATGTTTCACGATTTTATTATGCTTATAATAATATTTGATGGACTATTACGTACTCCTAATCTTTTACAAGCTTAAAGAAGAAAGTCTAACGATAGCACATATGGGAGTAATACTGAGTTATTATTTGGGCCTTAACTATTAAGGTGAAAATCTCTATAAAATCATTTCTGTTTCTGTCATAACATGTATGACCTCTTTCATTATATAAAATAAAATAAACCTTGATATTAATTTTAAATCATAAGAATGTATGACTTAAAAAAAAAAAAAAGGAAAGCTCCACATTTTCCTATAGATCTTTTTATAGTTTACTACTATCAAAACTAAAATTATTTTTACTCATCTTTTAAACGTTTTTATCATATACCAATAAAGTGTATCCTAAAGAGCATAAGGAATTGATTTATATTAGGGTAAAAATTTAATTGATTTTAAAATTTTAAATATTATGACTTCCTACATACTCCAAATAAAAAATATATATACTATGAAATTTTAGTAGATTTTCTATGAAAATTAACTTAGAGTCTTTAGGTAGTTCTAGAAAGATTATTTAATGTGGCAAGACTCCTATTCACTTTTAAAGAAGGAATTAAGTTATTTATAGTAGTGTTCTATTTTTCTACTAATTCACGTAAAGGGGCAGGCTATTGGACGGTAAACTTTTGGTGTTATCTAAGTGTGTAACTGGGAACAAATTAGGCGCATGATTAGTGAATGTTGCAAAGTCAAATTCTTGTCATATATGGATCGTTTCTTCCGGATGATTTTACTCAACAATAAACTCAAGCAACGTGTTTTGATTAGTTTCCTTGTTTGAACAGAAAAAACAAACAAATTAAATATGTGATGACAATTTTACTCAATACAAAATATATTTTTAAAGGATAATAAAAATATAAATATAGATAGATAAATACATGTAGATAGATTGACCGATTTTAGAGGGTTGTTAAGTAACAGATTTAGATAAAAATTAATGAGTATAATATTTAAGAGTCTGTTTGGCCAGAAATATTTTCCACTTTCTTTTCCAAATCAGTGTTTCAACATAAAATTAATAAAGATGAATTTTGAAATTTTTCAAAAATTTGAAAATTTTCAAAAGCTATTTTTTAAAATTTTCACTCAGAACAACCCAAAATTATATTTATATCCAACAAAATTCTAATTTTCAAATATAATTTTTTTTCCACTTTTTTCGGAATTGTACCATTCTTATGACTAAATATTGCAGTGAAATATTTTTTTGACATGACGTTGTTTAATTTGCTTTTAATGCAAATTCTGTCAATTAGAATCCAATCACAGTAGGATCCACAAACTGGTATATCTCCAGTATTTAAGGCACCCTAAATCCGTAGAGAAAGTGATTAGTTTCTGGTTAGCAGCAAACAGGGAAACCTTTGTACTTCGTTGTCCAGGTGCGTCTTCATCCTTGTTTTCCCCTTATAATTCTCATGCTAATTTTGTTCTTTCAAAAAAAAAATAAACTAACCATAGTTTCTCCAGTTCCACCCCCTCCCCCTTTTTTTTAAACCAGTCACGAACAACAACAACAACAACACAATATAATCTTACCCTAGGCTATTTCCGATAGACCCTCGGCTCCCTCCCCTCCAAAAACTCCTCACCTTGCTCTTGGGGTGACTCGAACTCATAATCTCTTGGTTGGAAGTGGAGGGTGTTCAGCACTAGAGCAACTCACTCTTGTCAATTGTGTGTTAATTGTTAGTTGATCATATGATCACTAACGACATTTTAACACTATATCTCGGTGTTAATTGTGTGTTGTGCTTACTTATTTGCTAGTTGTTTATTTCTAGGTGATTAGGTATTTCCATCTCAAGATTTAGATTATTATTTAATAACTTAATAGTAGTGTTAGCATTCTTTTGCGTATGGAATTATTCTAGTGATTTATTTATCTTTTTTTAGAAGGGGCTTCATTGTGGAATGTGGTGTGGAAGCTTTAATTTGTTTCCAATCTAGAAATTGCTTGAATTTATATAGTTAGTATTGTTTTCTTCTTAAAATTTCTATCATCCTAAGTGATTTAGGATGTCTTTTTATTCTAAAAGAAAAAGGAATAAAAGAATATGATGACCTAAGGGGATTATAGAATGTCTAGGTTGATAAAAATATCAGAAGTTGTGATTATGGAAATACTGTTCTGTACCCAATTCTGCATTTAACGGCCGGTGTTATGTTAGTATGCTCTTTTGGTTGCATTCCATATGCTTTCTTTATAAGAAAAGGGGCAACTTGTTTTTTTTGGTAAGACATGTAAATATTACCATTCAGAAAAATCAATTTATTACATGCAAAGAGCGCCTCATATCCAGTGGCGGATCCAGAATTTTATGCAAGCGGGTTCAGTCGAAAACAACTATAACTAATATAAGCAGTAACATGAAGCAATTTTTTGTCGTGTTTGTTCATAGCGTAATGTTAAAATGAAATCATCTTAAAGTCGATATTTTATAGTTCTAACAAACTTTTGCTTATTTTAATTTAACAAATTTAAATTTAGCTAATTTAAAATTTTGTTATACTTTAACCAAAAAATAATATTTGACCAATCAAAAATTATTAACTCTAAGAAATTTGAGATTATAAAATATAAGTAACAAATTATTAGTTATAAAAGAAGGCAATAAGAAAAGAGTTACAAACTAAACTAAATCAATACCAAAATTATAAATAAATAAGAGAGCTTATACAGTAGTGTAATTAATATTTAATTAAAAAATAATGAAAAAGTTTCAACATAAATTAAATTAAATTAAATTAAATTAACAAATAATATATAATTTCAACAAATATACTTGCAAGGCTTAGCAAATTTTATGAAGGAGAGAGCTAAAATTACCTTTTGAAGTAAAGTAAACTTCAGTATAAATTTTATTTGACTTTTAAGTAAAGAAACAAAATTTAAAGTAAAATAGAGAAAACGAGAAAATATTAGCCATTGGAGTAATAAATCAACAAGCCAAGTATGGTTAATTTAATTTGATGCTTTGCACATTCTTGTTGCTATCTATACAAAAAAGAAGTATAAAAGCACTGACTGGGAATTGAACACACGACCTCACCAAAACTATGAACCCGCCTGACCACTTTTGCAGGAGCAAAGCAATTCTCACGTGAGTTCAAATATAATATTTTGTATAAAGTTACCTTGCTTTAGTTGTAATTTATATTGATACGTGTGAGCACCTAATTTTTGTCAAAAATTAGATACTCACAATACACAATAATATTTTTCGACGAAGCGGGTTCAGTTGAACCCCTTAGCAATATGTGGGTCCGCCCTTACTCATATCATGCCTCCCATCTCAGATGATCATGGATATAGGCCTCACAGAAAACCAGTAACTAATTACATATTTGCTTGAAGAACCCAATGCATCATCTTTTCGAACCCCTAACAGCTTGTTTGGATGGTTGTTACCTATTGTATTCTATCGTATTGTTACTTTAAATACAATGTTTGTTTTGATTGTTACTTAAATTTTATTGTATCGTATTGTTAAATCCGTCGTCATGTGACGCCGAAATATGTCACTTTATATCGGCCGATTTGGTATGATCGTGTCGTTATCTTATTTTTTTCCTATCATATTGCACTTCCTTGTTATTAAATAATTTTATTTTACTCTTTTCCTTACCATTTTATATTATAATTCTATCATGTACCTACTTGTTTTTTATAATATTGTAAGTTTATTCTTCATATTGCTGGTAGATATCATGAAACGATGGCAAACGATACAATCTATTCAAATATTGTATTTATCAAACGATACAGTACAATATAATACAGTACAATACGATACATTATGAAACGATGTGTAACAATCATCCGAACAAGTTGTTATGATAAAGTTTAATCTCTTGTACTATAACATCTTTCTGTACACTATATTTCTAAAAATGCTCCAATTCCCGGCTATCCAAATATGATATACAAATGCTCCATGAACTGCTACCATAGTCTCCTTCTTGAATCTCTTCCAATGCTTCTTCTTTATTTGTAGTATGTTGTACAGAATGTCATTATGGCTGATCTTTAGGCCACTCCAGCTGCGGATTTCTCCTCATCTATATTGCGCGGACTTTCTAAAATGTTGTCGTACCCGTATCGGATCCTCCAAAGATGCACTACTTTTGGAGAATCCGACACGTATCCGGCAACATTGTCAGAGAATCCGAGCAACATTGCTCCCCATACAATATATCCAAATGTTGTGTTCATCAAAACAATACAATATAATATAATACAATACGATACATTATGAAACGATAAGTAACAAGTGTATCCACTCTTTCCCTAAATTCTAGTTAATCTCTTGTACTAAAACATCTTTCTTTACACTATATTTCTGAAAATGTTCCAGTTCCGGCTATCCAAATATGATATCCAAATGCTCCATAAACTTCTACCATAGTCTCCTTCTTGAATCTCTTCCAATGCTTCTTCTTTCTCTATAGTATGTTGCGCAGAATGTCATTATGGCTGATCTTTAGGCCACTCCAGCTGCTGATTTCTCCCCATACAAGTTTAGAGCAAGGGCATTCACCAAATAAGTGTTGGGTAGTTTCATCTGCATCTTCTTCACATAAACAACCGGTGGTGTTGTCACTTGCAATCCCCATTTTGCATAGTCTTTCTTTAGTCAGCAGTTTCCCTTGCACTGCTAGCCATATCCAGAATCTATGTTTTGGCATCAGAATTGAATTCCGCATCAGGTTTGCTCCATCCATGACATGCCTGTTCCCTGGAGCCCCGAAATAGCTGGCGGACACAGAATATTTGTCTGTTGAGGTCAGAGTGTATTTACCATTGCTGTACCAGTTTATCCATTTTTTGTTTGATCTTATGCAGCCTTTTCCACTACCAACTACTGTCTGCAATTGGTATATGCGTGCAAAAGTCCCCATTAGCCTTCATATATATCCCATGAACCCATTTGACCCAAAGCACATCCTTTTTCCATTTCAGTTTTCCCACATACATGCCATTGTTCCAGAGTTTACAATTCCTCACACTTAATCCCCCTTCTTCTTTGGTAGACAAATTTTGTCTTAAGCTACATGTGCCATCTTTCTTTTTCCATCTGAAGCCCCCCACAAATAGTTTCTACACTTTCCATCCACTTCTTTCAATATACTTTGTGGCAATGTAAACACTGAATCCGAATAGTTATGTACAAAGTATAACACTGAGTTTATAACCTGTAGATTTCCTGCATAAGATAAGTGCCCAACTGATACTGTATGAATCTTTGCTGTGATCTTGACAATCAACTGATGACATTCCTGCTTGCTCCACTTCTTGGTGACAAAGGTAATCCTTGATATCTTATGGGAAGAGTTCCAACAGAGAATCCAATTTCTTCCAGTATTCTTATCTTTGTAGCCTCATCCACTCCTGCCAGAAAAATCACGATCTTGGCCTTTTATATTCCCATTGTCCATTGTCGTTTGCTATGTGTCCTATTTACTTATTGGAGAAGGTACCTGTCATAGTTAGACTTAAATCACAACTATATATGAATTGAAGGGGATCTGAATCCTTCATATTTAATGGAGACACATCATTAATGGGCATAGTCTAGCTTTAACGAACTTTTCCTTCATGGAAACAAAATGCAGGTGAAATTCTTCTTCCTACTTGCATCATATCCATCAATTTATTGTGACACTCATTGCTGCATCCTGAACACTAGAAGCAAAGATGGTACGTGTTTTATGCATTCGATTGAATACAATACCTTCTTTCTTAGGTTGCTTTGATCGTAGAGGTTGATACTTGATACCATTGCTTGAGATTGAGAGGTCACCTTTTGATTTTCATTGACTGTATCTAATTAAGCATTTTCAGCTAGAACTCAGGACATTTTCGAATGATAGCTTCTTTGGTATACACGTATTAGAAGTCATTTTCCTTAGAATGATGGAACTGAAAAGAAACCATTGAAGAGAAGATTCTAGAAAACTTGAACGAGAATAAATGATTTCATTGATTCCCTCGATGTGGGGTGTGTGCGTGTGTGTGTATATATATATATATATATATATATATATATACACAACTCAACTGAGAAATAAAAATGTCTAGGCCTAGCTGTAACAAACTAAAACTGAAAAGAGTCGTATAGCAAAAAATATAGACTAGTATAATTAAATACACATGTGATCCTGTACAGCTGTTTGTGTACATGCTCCTGCTTATCTAGAACCTTCCACGTGCACCAGACTTCATCAAGTAGAATTAATCAAAATTAGTTGGCCAAGTTTAAATCTCATTTGCCTCTATCAAACATTTCCCCACGGCTGTGTATCGGTTCAGATTCATCACTGGCAACACCCCCCCTCAAGTTGGAGGGTGGGGCACGAACTCCCAACTTGCAGAGAATAGAGCGGTGAAGAGGGCCGGCAAGAGCTCCGCAACAAGGCTCCGAATAGAACGGTATTCAGCCTCTGCCGATGACAAAGATACAACTGTCTGCCTTTTGGATTTCCAAGAAATTGGGCAACAACCGAGGCTAATAAAGAACCCACTAACGGAACGCCCGAGTACCGACACAAGATGCCCAATCAGAATCGCAATAGGCAACCAGCTGAAAAGAAGGATCTTTAGACATAAAAATGCCTAAACCCGGATCGGCCTGAACATAGAGAAGTGTGTGAAGCGCAGCCTGAAAATGATCATGGGTAGGAGATTGCATAAATTGACTCAAAGCTTGCACAGCAAAAGACAAATCTGGGCGAGAATGGGTTAGAAAGTTAAGCTTGCCCACCAAACGCCGATATGTCGACGCATCAGAAAGAGGAACACCAGTAGCAGAGGTAAGTTTGAGGGATGAGTCCAGAGGAGCAGAGACTGGTCTGGAATGAAGACAGTTAAACTCCGACAATAACTCAATAGCAAATTTTTGCTGGGAGACAATGAGGCCATCGGGCTCGCGAAGTAATTCCATCCCAAGAAAATAGTGAGCAAATCCCAGATCCTTGATACGAAATTCAGAATCCAAAAACTGCTTAAGGTCAAGTATCTCAGTGGGATTGTTCCCTGTGAGGAGAATATCGTCTACATAAACAGCGATAAGCGTAGAAAAAGATCCCCGGTGCTTGTAAAACAGAGAGTGATCATTTAGCGACACAATAAAACCCCGAGACACAAGGGCAGTAGAGAGGCAAGCGTACTATTGGCGTGAAGCCTGCTTAAGGCCATATAAGGACTTGCGGAGTCACAAACATGACGAGGAGAAGGAACAGACAGTCCAGGAGGTGGCCTCATGAACACATCTTCATCGAAATCACCGTGAAGAAAAGCGTTATTGACATCCAACTGAAATAGAGGCCAATCGCGCTTAATAGTGACACTGAGAATGCACCGGATAGCAGCCATCTTAACTACAGGTGAGAACGTCTTTGTGTAGTCAATACCCTCTCTCTGAATGTCACCCTGAATTACCAATCGAGTTTTTAGACGCTCAACAGAACCATCAGACTTAGTCTTAACCTTGTAAATCCATTTGTAGGGCAAAGGCTTCTTTCCAGGAGGGAGCTCAACCAAATCCCAAGTTCTATTAGTCTCTAGAGCTTCGAACTCTTTGGCCAGTGCATCCTGCCAACCTGGATGGAGAGCTGCCTGATGGTACGTGGAAGGTTCTTGGATATGGGTAAGGGTGCTGAGGATATTCTGATTTGGGGTGGATAAAGCAGTAAAAGAAAAGGAATTTAAACAAGAAACAACAGGGGATGGAGATGGAGAAGCTGTGTTGCACATATATTCACTTAAGTACTTAGGTGTATGCCTTACTCTGATGGACCTTCGTAGTGTTGGACTCGCGGCAACATGAGCAGGAGAAGTAGCAGGTGAAGAAGGTATAGAAATAGACGAGGATGAGGTGAGAGGTGATGCAGTAGATGTAGGAGAGGTGGGAGATGTAGGAGGGGATGATACAATATATTCAGAAGAAATAGGAGTAGGTGAAACAAAAATAGAAGAGGAATTCAAAGGAGACGAGGTAGGAACTGGATGCGGGAAAGGAGAAACATTAGGACGAGTGTAAACAGAAGAAATAACTGATGAAATAGGAAGAGGAGAATGAAAAGGGAATATGTGTTCATGAAACTTAATATTTCTGGAAACAAAGAATTGCTTCGATTGTAAGCTCATGACTTTGTAGCCTTTCTTTCCAAAGGGATAACCAAGGAATACACAAGGTGTGGCTCTAGGATCTAATTTATTTCTCCCATGAGAGAGTGTAGAAGCAAAACACAAGCAACCAAACGATTTTAGGAAGGAGTAATCTGGTGGTTTATCAAATAATATTTGGTAAGGAGAAACATTACCCAAAATTCTTGAAGGAAATCGGTTGATAAGGAATGTAGTTGTTAACAGACAGTCGCCCCAAAATTTGGTAGGTAAATTGGACTGAAATAATAATGCCCGGCATATTTCAAGTAGGTGTTTATGCTTGCGTTCAACCACACCATTTTGTTGTGGTGTCGCCGCACAAGAGGTTTGATGAAGAACACCAAGAGAGGAGAAAAACTAATAATGTGTAGTCCCTGACCCAAGCTCACATGCATTATCAGATCGGACTTTCTTGATTTTGACATTGAATTGTCGCTCTACCATGGCAAAGAATGCTTTGAGGACAAGAAAAGTATTTGACTTAGTGGATAACAAAAATGTCCAGGTACATCTTGTAAAATCATCAACAATTGTCAAGAAGTAACGATGACCATTATAAGTGGGCGTAGAATATGGACCCCAAGTGTCTATGTGAATGAGGTCAAATTTTTGTTTAGAAATTATAGAGCTAGATGGAAAAAGGAGTTTTGTTTGTCTGGCTTTTGGGAAAATTACACAGACTTCATTTTGTTCAGAATTCAATTTGTGAGGTATTCCAGTAATGTTACCCATAGCAGGGTATGGTAAATGACCCAAACGTTGATGCCACAATTTACTCAAAGTACTACAATTCATAGAACAAACAATTTTATTCATGGAATTAGCTTCAGTCACCACGTCGCTAGAAAGCCGCTAATCAAAAGGACTTACATTGAAAACATCTGAAAGTAGAGATTGTAAGGAACTACATGGGAGACTAGGTTCAGCAGAAATAGTGGAAGTGACACTGACATTAGAAAGACTGGAACTAGAACTGGGAGCTGCATTGTCCAACACATAGAGTCCATCAGTGGTCTCACCAAACACCTGTAGCTTCTTCAGAGAAGGGGCATGTATGTAACAACCAAATTTGCTAAAAATCAGTAAACAGTCAAGTTGAGTGCACAATTGTTGTACAGAGATCAAGCTGTGTTTAAAACTTGGTACATATAGAACATTTATTAAAATCAGATTAGGAGGAATAAGCAATTTTCCAATGCCAATAGCTTTAACTTTGTATCCATTTGGTAGATTAACATATACAGGTCTGGACAATTCTTTGGTGTCATGAAGAAGTGAAATATCATAAGTCATATGTTGTGTGGCCCCTGTATCAAGTATCCAGGGATTATTATGGAGTTTATTGAGGTGAGAAGAAAAGGCATACAAGGCAGCTATCATACCAGCCATGTTAGCAGTCACATTAGCCTCAAAATCCGAAGAAACTCCTTGACCTGCATGAAGATTTTGAAGTAAATGAATTAGTTTATCACGCTACTCCTTTGAGAAGCCTTGCACCATACTCATGGGATTCACATTCAGGTTAGTCTCAGAAGAACCTCCTTCTTCAATTCCAAATGATGCATTTGCGCTCCCTAATGCATTTCCATAAGTCCTCTTCTGCTTAGTGAACTTGAAAGAGGGAGGAAATCCGTGCAACTTAAAACACGTTTCAATCAAATGTGCCGATTTCTTACAATAATTGCAAAATATTCCACCTTTACGATTCTCAAAATTGCCTTTCTGGACATTACCTCTGTTTTTCCACTTTGCATTTTGAAACTTCGTACCTGCTGCATTGAATGAAGAGGTTTGTCCTGAAAAATGTATAGAAGCATGAACTTCACGTTGCTTTTCTTCATGCAACAGAATAGAGTAAGCCTCATTTGGAGTAGGCAAAGGCTTCATCATAAGAATGTTTCCTCTAATAAATGTATAAGCCTCATTTAATCCTATCAACAACTGAATTAGCTTCTGATTTTCCGTCGCCTTCAAATTCTTTGTCTTAGCTCCACATTTACACTCACATCCACAAATTTCGAAAATGTGAAGAAACTTCAATTCGTCCCAAATTCGTTTAATTCTAGTAAAATAAATGGCTATATCATCAGTTCCTTGCGTAATACTACTAAGTTCCTTTTGCATTTGAAAAAATTGAGTTCCGTTTGACTGTCCATACCTTGTCTCTAGTTCTTCCCAAAGTTCCTTTGCTGTAGAGGAGTACAAAACACTGTCACCTATATCTTTGCTTAAGGAGTTAAGAAGCCATTAGATTACAATATCGTTGCACCGATTCCAGTTCTCAAACTGAGCTGATTTCTCATCTGGTGTTTTGATACTACCGTTTATGAAACCTAATTTGTTCCTCACAGATAAAGCTATCAGCACACTTCTCCTCCAAGCTCCATAGCGGGAACCATCAAAAACTTGAGATACAATAGTCAAACCAGGGTGATCGGTCGAACTCAGAAAATATGGATCAGAATAATCCATAGCACTAGCCGGAGAAGTCATGTTTGATGGGGAAGAAATCGTTTCTGTTGTGCTGCCCATTTTCAGTGAAAATTGAACGAAAGAGAATTCAATAAAAAAAATCGAACAAGGATTATTGAAGAGAAGAACAACGGACTCGTAGAATCAATAGGAATCAGAAATGGATTAGAAGAGAATTGATTCACGTAATCTCGATCTCCATCGCTTCTCTGATACCATGATGGAATTGAAAAGAAACCATTGAAGAGAAGATTCTAGAAAACTTGAACGAGAAGAAATGATTTCATTGATTTCCTTTTTTGTGCTACTATGTATCGTGTATATATATACAACTCAACTGAGAAATAAAAATGTCTAGTGCTAATGCTCCGTGTCAAACTCCTAATGTCTAGTGCTAATGCTACGTGTCAAACTCCTATTGGCCTAGCTGTAACAAACTAAAACTGAAAAAGAGTCGTATAGCAAAATATAGACTAGTATAATTAAATACACATGTGATCCTGTAGAGCTGTTTGTGTGCATGCTCCTGATTATCTAGAACATTCCACGTGCACCAGACTTCATCAAGTAGAATTAATCAAAATTAGTTGGCCAAGTTTAAATCTCCTTTGCCTCTATCAAACACTTCCCCACGGCTGTGTATCGGCTCAGATTCATCACTGGCAACATAGAATGTGTTTTGGAAGTTTCAAATGTAACAAAGTTCTTTCACTTAGAATTTGAATATTTGATCGATGAAGTGTCCAATGGGGATTTAATGACTAATACTCAATAGATAGTTGTGTGCAGTGATTATGAAATACTTCTAAAAGCCAATTACCTAGAATTTCGAACATCGATGTAATATAGCACTGTGCGATTCTACCTCAGAATTAGCAATGTTCCTTTTACTCGCTAACCCTAAGCTTCTGTTTCTTTTCAGTTTAGGTTTTGATTCATCTTCTTATTTGTGGTCTTTTTTAGTCCTATAGTGTAGCTATATATTGTAGAAGATCTCTTATTTTCACTGAAACTTGATTTTTCCTTTTCATTCCTTTTTTTCCCTTTATAAATTTGTATGCTGTTTGTGCAGGCTACTGTGACTGTTGCGTATGATACGAAGGAAACTGAATCTTGGTTCCTAAAGTTGTAAGTTTTTTGAGATTTATCCCCGTACGGCCGTACCCCGCTGCGTCCCTACGCCGAAGGCAAAAACAACATTGATTCAAACTATATTGCTCCACGATTTGTATTTAAACTAATAGTGTTAATCTAAGATTTTAAGGTTTGCATTGTCTAGTATACTGCAATATCAAGATTTTGCCCTCAGCGCTACAGTGTTTTGGTAAGCTAGTGTTACATTACTTCCTTGTGGAGTCAAAGCCTAAAGATTACTTCCTTGTGGAGTCAAAGCCTAAAGATGACTTGAAGTCCTCATAGTTCAGAACGAATATTGAATCCTTATTTTAATCTGAAAGAAATTAAAGGCACATATATTCTTATGCTTGCTTAGGCATCTTGGTCCCTTGACTGTTGCAAAATATGAGAACCAAAACGAGATGCACCAAATAGGACTATTGAAAACAAACCTGTACCAGCCAGAAAAGTAAATCTTGTTACACTGAACTAAAGCAACGCTAAAACATGTCGAGAGAACGAGCAGTCAGTTTGGAAGATAAGAAGTTAAAATTGCTCTCTCTGACTAATTAGGTGTCATCGTACAGGGAAGGAACAAATTTACTTTTTAAATACTTTTATGCTTCCGTGATTCTGAGTGAATGGAGAAATTAAAAGGTTAATCTTGTGAATTTAGTTAGTGCAGTGCATATGTTTTAGAAGAGGAGTCTCTTAACAAACCCCAACTTTGAATGATCTAAACCCAATAAACGATCCTTCCTCTTTCAGGTCCGTTTTGGGACGGCCATTTATCATAGCATTTAAGGTGTGCATAAAATTGAAGAAGGCTATCGAAGCTAAGCTTGCCCGTTTTAGAAGTCAGGCGGCAACTGCGGAGATATGCAGTCAGAAAACAACCGAGCAGGGAGCCACGGTGGAAAGGTAAATCGTAAACCATTAACCATGACTAGCCAGATCTTCCACTTGCTATATATGAACTAAGACTATAGTTTAAGGATTTTAATTCTACAGAGAAAAATTTGCTCGAATTGTTGCCTACCTTTTTGCAGTCGGACAATTAGGAACTGGAATTGTGTACAATGCTGTTTGAGGTTCATTAAACATGAAGATACTGACATAGAAGACACAATAGACCCGACTAAAATCTCTAGTTTTACCGAATTCAGAGTACCGAAGCGCAGGAAATGGTGGCATATCTTAAGTAAAAAACATAGAGAGGTACTTCATAAATTATAATTTTTCTTCTTTTTTCCAATTTTCAGTTTCAAAGTCCTTAAAATTTGGCAAAGCTTTTGCTTGGACGATAAAGTTTTGAGCTAAAAGTTCCTTTCTATTTAACATTAAGAAAGAAATTTCAGAAGGTTCGTAATTTGGATTCCAAGTGCTTTTATTTAAGTATACGGAGTCATTCACTTTTTTGCTAGGCTTGTGGTCAAAAAGAAGTTACGAAAGAAATTTTAAGGAGAAATTTCACTATGGAGGAGCTTGAAGAAGAAATGGCGTCCATGGGATTTGGGGGACCTAACAACCAATTCAAAGATATCATTTTGAGCTTAGTTCTCCCTCGTACCTTACCTCGGGATTTATCTAGAGAGTAAGCATTTTTATCAAATTAGATTTTCCGTAAACTTGATGAGCTTACTATCAAGTATTTGATGGTTGTTTTAATGAATGAAGGTTAAGGCTCCAACCTATGAAAGGATTAATCATTTACGGACCACCTGGAACAGGAAAAACACTGGTTGCGAGATGCATATCGGAAATTCTCAATGCAAAATTAAAGGTTGTAATGTTAAGGTAGTCATTTTTTTTTTTTAATTATTGACTTTATTCTTATCTTTCCTTTTATCTTTTTTCTAGGTTGTGAGAGGGCCGGAGATCATAAGCACTTTCCTAGGATCAGGTGAAAAGAATCTGAGAGATATTTTTGCTCCATCAATTAGAGATCTTGAGCAAATGGGTAAGAATATGATGTCCTCTGTGGTTCTAGTTTTTCCTCCTCATTGCTTTTCTCTAGCTTTGAAAAGTTAGAATTTGGGTTCTATAATAAGAAATTAATTCCTTACATCTTTGGTTGTTTCTGTTTCTAGCTAATGTAAATTGTGTGATCCGACTACTGTTTATTAAAGTGCATCTGTATCTCCCACTAGGCAAATCAGTGGCAGTTGTAGAGTTAATATAAGCTATATAGCATCTCTAGATTCGTTTCCATTTGCAATCGTTAAAGTGATGTTAGAGAATATAGGTATAAATTAAAATGAAGAGGCTGCACAGGTCGCCAATTATCAAACTGAAATATATTTTTCTCAGTGACCAATCTGTTATCGAATAAAATGTTGGATAAAGACCTAAGACCAAATTTATTTCTTGAGCCCACGGGTAGTCTCGGGGTAGAACTTTCTTATTATTAGCTTTTACTGTCTTTCAAGGTAAGATAATAATTCTTATGTTGTTTATATAGTGGATATGTTGCGTTATTTGATGATACATATTGCATATTAGGTGAAGAAAGTCCTGTTCATGTAATCATTTTTGAAGAAATTGATGCCTTTGCAGCGGTAAGCATTTCCTAGTCGTTTAGCTTGATTTCTTTCTTTCTTTTGGGTGCTTATTTCAGTGTCTAACTTAAATTTGGTTTTTGACGTCAGAAAAGAGGTGCGAACTCGGTAACTGATAGGATAGTGAGCCAACTGTCAACATTGGTATGCTTCAATACCTCTATGCTTTTCACCTCCGCCAACTCTATGAATGACTTTGCTTCCTAAGTTATTTGTGTATGACTAACTAATGTTGGTTTAACGAGACTAGGTTGATGGCGTTAGGGAACAAACCAATCTATTGGTTGTGGGGACAACTAGTAGGATTGAATTGATTGATGATGGCTTGTTGAGGTATACATTTCTCCAATGATCTCTCTCTTAACTTCATTAATATGCTATTCATATTCTATTCCAAATAGTTTTGAAGTGGAAAGTAAAGTAACTTGTCCGATTTTCATGGCCTCTCTGTTTCTCTATATATTCAATATATCTTAGTTGACATATCTTGGTGTGATTGTAGACCAGGGCGATTTGAACTGCTTTTGCAATTAGGTCTACCAGATGAAGATGCACGGTTGAGGATTCTGCAAGTCAAAGCGAAAAGGATGCAGAGAAGATTCTTTTTCGATACTGACATAGACCTTTCAGCCATAGGTTAGTTCCATAGGATGTATCATTATTTTTGTGTCCTAAGATTTGATAACTATGGATATTTAAGTCTAGAGACTGAATAAACGGTTGATGTGCAGCTTCTGCGACAGAAGGACTTAGCTTAGTCGATGTTGAAGGTTTGTTACAGACGGCATTGGAAAGTGCATTGTTTCGTGGTTTTCAAGGACGTCTCTTCAAGGCGGAGGATATTCAAATTAAGAAGGTGGACATTCAAATGGCCCTGAACGGTTTTGGCAGAGACCTTAAATAGGTAAATCATCCTCGGGATATATACATATATAGAGAGGGCAGTAAATGGAGTTTGAATAAAGATTGGTTATGACTGAAAGATCATCAAACTAAAAGTAAATGATTATTAAATGAAAGCTCTATGCAAATTGAGCTATGGGGTTCATATTCCCATCTCTAGCTGATTTTTCAACTGCAAACTGCTAGCTTTCCATCTTGAATCAATTGAGATGGATAAAGTTGATGGTTTAAGAAATACATTTTGTGTGTTTAAGAAACAAATAGCAAACTAAAATTGAAGAACTAACAAGATTTTGATATTACTTTTAACTCTAATTCACTTGGTTCATCTGCACTTTATTTTGAAAGTGTACTCCTTTTTAGTCGATGAATTTATCTGTTTTTGTTATTTGTGTAGTTGGAAGATACGTTGTTTGGAGCCTTTGGCACTTTGGCTGGCACCAAGATCTCTGATTAGAATGGACAGCATCTATAACTATATTAGAATGGCACTTCTCCCGTTTTATTGACATGAACGCCTACATCACGAATAATATAACAATTTTAGTACACATAAATTGGTCCTCTGTGAATAAGACACTGCAACATGTCCTGGATTACTTTTTCAAGATGATTTTATTTCAGAATCTGCAATAGTTGCTAATATTCTAGTTTTGGGGCATTAGAGCAGCCTAATTATATTACTCCATATGATAAAATTCGAAGAAATGTATAATTTAGAATGTTTTAATGTGATTTTGTCTTGTTACTGAGAACCAAAGACAGCCAGTAGCATTCTTCTATTATTTAAAATTGATAATTTGTTATCGTAAGACCTCTAAAATCTGTTCTGTCCGCAGACTGGAGAGGTGCTACGGGCTGAAATAAACACATTCATTCACTAAAGTTAGAGGCTATGCAGTACTTTTATCCTGTTTTTAGCTTACATTTCTTTTGGATTTCAGATTTCAATATTCCACGACTTCATTATGTTTGAAGTTGAGATTATTGAAATATTATCGCTGCTACGTACTCAGCTTTTGTTCGCTTTCTATAATGCATGTTAAATTGGGAAAAAACCAGGCATTGGAAGTAAAATATTACTTATAATTAGGTCGTGCAGGAATAAATACTGCTATTTCTATATAGCTTGCGTGCAAAAAATTGAATAAAGCAAAAATAAAAATCACATTAGAGTTGAGTAATACTCTAGATCATCTAGACTACTCTCAATTTCTCTTTCGATCCCATATCCAATTGCCAAATACCTCATTTTTTGCAAGCCCTACCACGCCATGTTTCAAATCCGCTTTGCTTCCTTTACATGTATTGTTCTGAATTCTCCTTCCCCAACACATTTTTGTTGATAGCAAGAAATTATTCCACATTTGGCCTCGATCTGATCGGCTTTATCTCCACGAGTCCAATAAATGATTTCTCTCTTTTCCTGGGTGCAAATACCGGTGAAATTCAAAAATAGCCGGTGGTAATTGAAAAATTGCCACAATTTCAAAAGTAATCAAAATTTAGCCAATTTTCATGTAAAGATAAATTTGAACGAAAATACTGTTCAAAATCTGAAAAATATTCCACCATAATATACTGGAGTTCGAATTTTTTACATGTGAACTTCCAGCATAATATACTGAAGTTCCAGCATAATATATTGGTCCAGTATAATATGTTGGAAGTTCATACACATATACTCCAATCTTCAGTATATTATGTGGAACTTTCCGTGTGCTGGAGTTCCAGCATAATATTCATACACATGTGCATCAATCTCCAGTATATTATACTGGAACTTTCCGTGTTGCAGTAAAATAGTGGCTATTATTCAATAACTTTGCAATTGGTGGCTATTTTTAAATTACCAGTCCAAAAACTGGCTAGCCCGTATTATTTTAACGGCAAAAACTTATAATTCATGCTTTGACGTTGCTACTCAATAAACACATGACATATTAGATTTGTCTAATAGCAGTTTTTTGTCTCTTAATAAAGTTAAATTGTGTTTATTTTTATCTTAGTACCTATAGTAAACTATAAAACAGTGAAAATTTAAAACGTAGGCAAGTACTTTTTTCAAAGTTATAAATAATTTTCCATTGGGGGTCACGAAAGAGAGGAAAAGGGGTAATAGAAAATGAATACACACACTTATATACGGACTCTTTCAAATAGTAATGGAGCACTAGACTATTTATAACGATCTGGCCGGTCGCTTTAAGTATTACATCCCTGTTCTCCTATTTACTGTTCAATTTATGCTTTACAGTTATTGTATAACTTGCCGGGGTAATTGGTTCGGGTCCGGTGAGGTTTTGAAATGAATTGAGACACTTAGTCTCCAACATGAAAACTTAAGTTGAAATAGTTGAGCGGATGTTGACTTATGTGTAAACGACCCCGAAATAGAGTTTTGATAATTCCAATAGCTCCGTATGGTAATTTTGGACTTAGGAGTGTGTCCGAAAAATTATTTGAAAGACCGTAGTTAAATTAGGCTTGAAATGGCAAAAATATGAAGTTTAAGTTTGGAAGCTTGACCGGGCAGTTGACTTTTTGATAAGGTCGGAGTCCAATTCTGAAGTTTTTAATAGGTCTGTTATGTCATTTATGACTTGTGTGCAAAATTTGAGGTCAATCAGACTTGATTTAATAGGTTTCAACGTCGAATGTAGAAGTTGAAATTTCTTAGTTTCTTTAAACTTGAATTGGGGTATGATTCATAGTTTTAGTGTTGTTTGATATGATTTGAGGCCTCGAGTAGGTCCGTGTTATGTTATGAAACTTGTTGGTATATTTGGACGGGGTCCCGGGTGGCCCGTGTTAGTTTCGGATGAGGTTAAGATCATTTTTGCTTCATGTTGCATTGTTCGAGGTATGTTGGTTCTGGTGTTTCCGCATCTGCTGAAGAATGGGCGCAGATGAGGACAGTTGATCGCAGAAGTGCAAGTAGGCTTGGCTGAGAAGATCGCAGAAGCGGAAATTGGAGCGTATCTGCGACCCCGCATAAGCGAGGGCCTTGGGCGCAAAAGCGAGAAGGAGCGCAGACGCGCGTTTGGCTTTGCACCTGCGGTTGCGCAGAAGCTGATGGAAATCCGCAGGTGCGAGGAGTTGGCTGGCTAGTGGAGTCCGCACAAGCAGAGCTCGTGTCGCAGAAGCGGATCTTGTGTCCGCAGAAGCGAAATGACTCGACATAAGATAAAATCATGGGTTTTGGTTTCTTTCTTCATTTTCGGATTTTGGAGCTAGAATTGGGGGACTTTGGAGAGAAAATTTTCCACACAACTTGGGGTAAGTGTTCTTGACTCCCTAGTGATTATATTCCATGAATTAATCTTCGTTTTCGGCGTTAGATTATTGATTTTTCAAGAGAAATCGGGAAAATTTTTTACAATTTCATAAAATGAATTTATGAGATTTGAGCATTGACTTGGAGTAGAATTTGAGTGAAATTAGTATGGTTGAACTCGTAATTGAATGGGTTGTCGGATTTTATGAGTTTCATCGGATTCCGAGAAGTGGGCCCTACTGCCAATTTTTCGAGCGTAGTTGGAAATTTTTGTAAATTGTTAAATTATAAGCATTGGAGTAAATTGTGATTAATTTGCGCTTTGTTTGAATAGATACAGATCGTTTGGCTTGAATTGAGGAGATATGTAGCGTTCGGAAGTTGATACGTGCATAATGGAATTTTTGGAGCATTGTTTAGCTTGCTCGGCATTGGATTCGTCTTGTTCGAGGTAAGTAACTCTTCTAATCTTGGAGTTGAGGGCATGAACCCTGACTATACGTGTTATTTGTTTGGTGTTGAGGTGACGCATATGCTAGGTGACGAGCGTGTGGGTGTGTACTGTGTGTACTGTGACTCCGTTATTTCTGTGGTACTGTATAGTTACCTGAACTTATCTTTAATCATGAAATCTCTACGTACTAGAGTTATCGAGCTGCGATTTATGTTAGAAACCATGTCTAGGCTACATGCTTATTCTATGGGGACTCACTGAGGTCATTATTAATGTTGAGCTATTTGCTTACATTGCAATGTCATACTTAGTCATATTCATTCATTGCATATCATATTTCAGTCTCTGTTGTTATTTATTGATACATCATATAAACATGATTGGGCTAGTTCATGTCATTGTGAGCCCGAGAGAGACTGGAGAGGTTGATGACTGAGTGAGGCCGAGGGCCTGATTTTAAGATATTGATACTATAGCACGTGAGTTGTCCGCGCAGCACGTGAGTTGTCCGTGAGAATTTTAGCGCTTGGGTTGAAGGAGCCCCTCCAGAGTCTGCACACATCCCCAGTGAGTGTGGTTGATTTTATATTGAGGGATGAATCTTCCCTGGACATGGATCTTATCCGAAGCATTTATACTTGGGGATAGATCTTCCCCACTAGATGGATTGGCACTACTCGGTACTGAGTGACTGATGTTCAGATGATGCATATATTCCGGGATGGATCTTCCCTAGGCCGGATTGGCCATATATAGTACCGAGTGATTGAGCATGATGAGTGGACAGTGTGAGACAGTGAGATTGAGTACTCTGAGAGTATGAGTACATGAGTTCATCTCTGAGATACATTGCATTGACATGCACACATGACATACATGCATAGAGATATATTTTTCTCATCTTGTACGGTATCACGTCATTCATGACTTCCCACACATATTGACATATGGAAATAGTGATGCATTTTATACTGGCTATCTGGAAAGAAAAGGAAACATCTTATTTATTGTTGGAAGGAGTTTTGGAAAAAATTACCATTTTCAAACTTACTCATATTTTTGGCAACTTCGGTAAACGACTTGGGTTTTCACTGATACACTTGAAAGGTAGAACTATTTTCAAAAAATCATGATTAAGCTCAGCATTTTATCTCTGAGTTACTTCTTGTATTACTTGCTTTACGTTATTATGGACTGTTGTTGGCTATTGGTGTTGGACCGGACCTTTGTTCCAACTCGTCACTACTTTCAACCTAAGGTTAGGTTTGTTACTTATTGAGTACATGGGGTCGGTTGTATTCATACTATACTTCTGCACCTTGCGTGCAGATATTGGATGTTGATGTTGCTGTGATCGACGAGAGACGAATTTGAAGATGTACCTGCATCCCGGTGGTAGCTGCCTCTTATTCATGGTAGCCTTAGATTCAAAAAAATCTGTTTATGTACATTTCGAACAGATGATGTATTTATTTCATACCAACTTTGTAAATTCTATTCTTAGAAGCTCATGATTTGTACTACCAGTCCTTGGAAAATGTATAAGATTTAGATAATTTCTTTTACTTAATTGTCTTATTAAATATTATTGGAATTGGATAGTTATTAACTCGCTTACCTAGCGGGTTGGGTTAGGTGCCATCATGACTAGTTGGATTTTGGGTCGTAACAAGTTAGTATCAGAGCTCTAGGTTCATAGATTCTACAAGTCATGAGCAAATGTCTAGTAGAGTCCTGCGGATCGGTATGATGGCGTCCATACTTATCTTTGAGAGGCTACATGAAATTTAGGATAATTTTCCATCTTTCTTTCTTCATCGTGCAGAATTGATTCAGCTTGAAACATAACTCTTTGAATTCCTTCCACGCATTCGTATGCGCACATGAGCGCTCGGTATCAGTTGTACGTCGACGGCTTGTGATTCTATGGATGAAGTGTGAGATGTGATTTCTGTGTGCTGATGATGGGCCAGTCTAGAGGACTTGAGACCGGGTTATGATTGAGTGTCAAGTGAATGAATGCGAGCTTAGCGGATGATTGAGGTATTTTTATGGTTGGCATTGTATGAGCTTTAGAAGAATTTTCGTTGAATTTACTGCAGTATTATGGCTGTAATAGAGTATGGATATTGTGAGTTATCGAGTGTTTTAATCTATGGCTTTGAGCCAAGTGGGGGAGCCTACTATTGACATTTCAATTTATGGTTATATGTTAAATTTTAGTTTTGGTCTGAGGCATACTCATGGATTAATAATAATTGCAGAGGTTGAGATCGAGGATGACTCGAGTAAGGAAATTTTTTGAATACGGTTACATTGCACTTTATGAAAATATAAAAATCATGGAATGATTAAGTTTTTATTTTGAAGAATGTAGAGCGCACGAAGTATGAATTTGATTGATTGTGTTAAGGCAGGATTACTTCTTTGGGTGTTGTTGTGATAATGGGGCATATGCCTTTCGGCCCGTTTGGGTGGTGCAATTTGGATTTGAACAAAGTGGGTGACTCTCGAGAAAGTTTCAATGGGTTCGAGGTTTATATATAGCAATTGAGAATTTCTCTGCACTTGTATATGGATAAAATTCGAGATTTGCATTTGATGGTGCATGGACTTGCGGTAATTCTGTATGACTGTGGATTCTACATTTCAGTATAAGAAAGGAAGAGAAAATATTTTAAGTTCACATAAGGTCTTTCAGAGTGAGTGTTACGGTTGTGGTAATTATGAAGTTGCTTAAGAAGAATACAACGGCTTATGGGCCTTAGGGCGGTGTGATTTTATGTTAAGATGTCTTGTAGTGAGCTTTGGGTAATTATGATGTGGTTAGGCTCTACAGATGTTTTGATGGAAATATTCTTGGGTTTGGTGACCTGTGTGGCTTGGTCGATTTAGAGAAATTTAGTTCTAATAGCTTGATTATGTGCAAACATATTTCAAAGTGTTCTTAATGGGTTTTACCATGGTTTGAACTGGATATTTTCTATCGGTGTGGGAAACGTGTTTTGTATTGTGATTTTCTCCTGGAAAGAAGTAAGAGAAATATTTCTAACTAACCGGATATGTAATTTGCTGGTGACCCAGAGTTGATAATGAGATTCTTGTGAATTTTACATGATGGCATGATAGATGTGGTGTGTTGTGCGGGGTTAAGATTTACATGTACAAGATGGCAGTTCAGTCTTGAAAGGAAGGTCGCAAAGTTTAGGCAGAATGGTCAGTTTCAGTTATTTAGTCGAATGTTGTAATTGCTCGGTAATTCCGAAAAAGGGTGCGCATTTCAAAAGGGGCATTGTGTTTTGACTTACGGATGTTCATAGGTATTGCAGTACTCACATGGTTGGTAGACTGCTGATATTCAAATTATTTCTATGTGGCACGGAAGAATTATGAAAGTATTCCTCGTGGGATGATCGTGCATGAAATATGTGTTAGTCATTCGAATGCTAGAATTGGCATCAGTTATGATGATCCATGTGTCCTATAAATTTGGAAACTGGAGTTCTCATAAGCATATTGTTTCAGGGTTGTGACCTATTTGAGGTGAGTATTTTATTTAAACTCAGTGGAGGCACTAGTTGTGTTAATTATTTGTGATAGCTACGCGCTATGAGTGTGGATATAGGTAAGGTTTGAGCCCATATGCGGGCATCGGGGCAAGTATTTATACTCGAAAGAATGCTTAGGCTATGATATGTCTAGAGTTGACTGTTAAACATAAAGTTATAACGTTTCTCGTATTTGTACCTTTGTGGAGAACTATCTGGGCTATACTTGAGGTTATAAAGAGGCTAATTCCCTGAGAAAAACTTGGTAGTTACTATTTCTGCGTTAACTTACCGATTTGTGTTGTGATAGCAGACTTTGCACATGCCTACAATATGGTGTGTTATTTATACCAGCCCAGGGGGATGAGAATCTTATTTCATTATCATATACATGTGTACTTGTTTAATTGCGCATGTATGATATGCTCGGACTGGAGGCATGTGAGTTGTTCGTGTGAGTGATGTTAATGTGAGCTCTAGAAAAGCTGGTTACTGTTGTTAGATTCGTGTGTCCTGGTTCTACTATACATGATGAGCTTATAGCATTGCAGTTGTGGTGGTGCTTATTGAACTTGCAATACGGTTTTCTTATTTGAGACATTTTTCATTTTTGGGTACCCGAATTGCGCAGTTGTGGCTTGCGTTATATTGGTGTGATGTGTATGTGTGATAGTTGTGTTTAATAATATATGGTCATTGGACCTAGAATGGGTACTATCAGGTTTGATTACGGTATATTTGGGAGGATAACATTGAAAGTTGGCTTAGAAAGTAATTATGGTTCTGGTTGGGGAAAGAGAGCCCCATGACTTGTTAATCTGATAAGGGGTTATGAGATCTCGCGTGTTTCTTTAACTATCAGCAGTGTACGAAAGTTTTGGAATGAGGTTTGGCTGGATATGGGGTTTAATACCAGTACCAGGTTAGTTTGGAATAGTTACTGTGATCGGGAATGGTGTTGCTAGTATGCGAGTTGTGTAGTATGTTATGTGATTATATCTGGGTTTATGGTTATGGCTTGATACAGCTTGTTCAGACTCATACAGTGTGTTGATGTAAGATTCATGTCTTAAAAAGAAATTTTGAGTGTTGGAAATTGAATTTCAGGGTTTTTGGACTAAAGTTAAAATAATGATCTTCAATTATGTTGTATTGTGAGGCCTATATGGAATAGGTTAGCGTGGGATCACCCCCGGGTACGTGCGTGGTAAGATGGAATAGTGATTTGATAGCTTAAAAACAACTCTTGATACATTTGAGGACGAACGTATGTTTAAATAGGGGAGAATGTAACAACCCGGTCGGTCTTTTTGAGTATTACATCCATGTTCCCCCATTTACTGCTCAATTTATGCTTTACAGTTGTTGTATAGCTTGCCGGGGTAATTGGTTCGGGTCCGGTGAGGTTTTGAAATGAATTGAGATACTTAGTCTCCAAGATGAAAACTTAAGTTGAAAGAGTTGACTGGATATTGACTAATGTGTAAACGACTCCCGGAATAGAATTTTGATGATTCCAATAGCTCCGTATAGTATTTTGGACTTGGGAGTGTGTCTGAAAAAATTATTTGGAGGACCGTAGTTAAATTAGGCTTGAAATGGCGAAAAAATGAAGTTTAAGTTTGGAAGCTTGACCGAGGAGTTGACTATTTGATATCACGGTCGGAATCCAGTTCTGAAAGTTTTTATAGGTCCGTTATATCATTTATGACTTGTGTGCAAAATTTGAGGTCAATCGGAATTGATTTGATAGGTTTCGGCGTCGAATGTAGAAGTTGAAATTTCTTAGTTTCTTTAAGCATAAATTGGGGTATGATTCGTGATTTTAGCGTTGCTTGATGTGACTTAAGGCCTTGAGTAGGTCCGTGTTATGTTATGAAACTTGTTGGTATATTCGGATGGGGTCCCGGGTGGCTCGGGTGAGTTTCGGACGAGGTTCGGATAATTTTTGCTTCATGTTGCATTACTGGAGGTATACTGGTTCTGGTGTTTCCGCATCTACGGAAGAATGGGCGCAGATGCGGACAGTTGATCGCAGAAGCGCAAGTAGGCTTGGCTGGGGAAGATCACTGAAGCGGAAATTGGAGCACATCTGCGGCCCTGCAGAAGCGAGGGCCTTGGGCGCAAAAGCGAAAAGGACCGTAGAAGCGCGTTTGGCTTCGCTGCGCAGAAGCGGATGGAGATTCGCAGGTGCGAGGAGTTGGCTGGCTAGTGGAGTCCCCACAAGCGGAGCTCGTGTCGAAGAAGCGACGTCGCAGAAGCGAATCTTGTGTCCGCAGAAGCGGAATGACTGGACATAAGATAAAATCGTGGTTTTTGGTTTCTTTCTTCATTTTCGAATTTTGGAGCTGGAATAGGGCGACTTTGGAGAGGAAATTTTCCATACAACTTGGGGTAAGTGTTCTTGACTCCCTTGTGATTGTATTCCATGAATTAATCTTCGTTTTCAGCGTTAGATTATTGATTTTGCAAGAGAAATCGGGGGAATTTTCTACAATTTCATAAAATGAATTTCCGAGATTTGAACATCGATTCGGAGTCGAATTTGAGTGAAATTAGTATGGTTGAACTCGTAATTGAAAGGGTTATCGAATTTTGTGAGTTTCATTAGATTCCGAGACGTGGGCCCCACTGTCGATTTTTCGAGCGTAGTTGGAAATTTTTGTAAATTGTTAATTTATAAGCATTGGAGTAAATTGTGATTAATTTGCGCGCTATTTGAATATATACAGATCGTGTGGCTTGAATTGAGGAGATAGGAAGCGTTCGAAAGTTGATACACGTAGAATGAAATTTCTGGAGCATTGTTTAGCTTGCTCGACATTGGATTCGGCTTGTTCGAGGTAATTAACTCTTCTAATCTTGGAGCTAAGGGTATGAACCCTAACTATACATGTTATGTGTTTGGTGTTGAGGTGACGCACATGCTAGGTGACAGACGTGTGGGCGTGCACCGTGTGAACTGTGACTCCGTTATTTCTGTGGTACTGTGTAGTTATGTGAACTTATATGTAATCATGAAATCTCTACGTACTAGAGTTATCGAGCTGTGATTCATGTTAGAAACCATGTCTAGGCTACATGCTTATTCTGTGGGGACCCACTGAGGTCATTACTACTGTTAAGTTATTTGCTTACATTGCAATGTCATACTCAGTCATATTCATTCATTGCATATCATATTTTAGTCTCTGTTGTTATTAATTGATACATCATATCATCATGATTGGGCTAGTTCATGTCATTGTGAGCCCGAGAGAGAATGGAGAGGTTGATGACAGAGTGAGGCCGAGAGCCTGATTTTGAGATATTGATACTATAGCACGTGAGTTTTCTATGCAGCACGTGAGTTGTCCGTGCGAATTTTAGCGCTTGGGCTGAAGGAGCCCCTCCGGAGTCTGCACACACCCCCCAGTGATCGAAGTTGATTTATATTGAAGGATGGATCTTCCCTGGACATGGATCCTGTCCGAAGCATTTGTACATGGGGATGAATCTTCCCCACAGGCTGGATTGGCCCTACTCAGTACTGAGTGA
This sequence comes from Nicotiana tabacum, assembly GCF_000715075.1. NCBI lineage: Eukaryota > Viridiplantae > Streptophyta > Magnoliopsida > Solanales > Solanaceae > Nicotiana > Nicotiana tabacum. The sequence goes on from NC_134091.1 coordinate 29,402,356, forward strand.
CTAATGGTTAGTTGATGCATATATTCCGGGATGGATCTTCCCTGGGTCGGGTTGGCAATATACAATATTGAGTGATTGAGCATGATGAGTGGAAAGTGTGAGACAGTGAGATTGAGTACTCTGAGAGTATGAGTACATGAGTTCATCTCTGAGATACATTGCATTGACATGCACACGTGACATACATGCATAGAGATGTATTTTTCCTCATGTGGTACGGTATCACGTCATTCATGACTTCCCACACATATTGATATATGGTAATAGTGATGCATTTTACACTGGTTATCTCGAAAGAAAATGAAATATATTATTTATTGTTGGAAGGAGTTTTAGGAAAAATTATTGTTTTCAAACTTACTCATATATTTGGCAGCTTCGGTAAGCGACTTGGGTTTTCGCTGATACACTTGAAAGACAGAACTATTTTCAGAAAATCATGATTAAGCTCAGCATTTTATCTTTGAGTTACTTCTTTTATTACTTGTTTTACGTTGTTATGGACTGTTGTTGGCTATTGGTGTTGGACCGGACCTTTGTTCCAGCTCGTCACTACTTTCAACCTAAGGTTAGGTTTGTTACTTATTGAGTACATGGGGTCGGTTGTACTCATACTACACTTCTGCACCTTGCGTGCAGATATTGGATGTTGATGTTGCTGTGATCGACGGGAGCTGGATTTGAAAATATACCTGTGTCTCGGTGGTAGCTGCCTCTTGTTTATGGTAGCCTTATATTCAAAAAAAATATGTTTATGTACATTTCGAACAGATGATGTATTTATTTCATACCAGTTTTGTGAATTCTATTCTTAGAACCTCATGATTTGTACTACTAGTGCTTGGAAAATGTATAAGATTCGGATAATGTCTTTTACTTAATTGTCTTATTAAATATTATTGAAATTAGATAGTTATTAACTGACTTACCTAGCGGGTTGAGTTAGGTGTTATCACGACTAGTTAAATTTTGGATCGTGACACTATTTTGTTTGATGGTACGTAAACAGAGTATTTTTCAACAGCACTGTACCTTTTTCCATTCAATACTAAGTATCCTACGTACTTAGCGGTCAAAGTCAATATGGCCCTTTTCTCATTGGTCAATTTTTCACCTGCCTATTGAATCTTGTGGTCACTACTTGCTAGAGTTACTTCGTCTTAACTCTTAACGTTGATTCCAATATAAAATTATTGGCGTCTTTCTATAAATATATTCAAGTTCAAAGTTCTAAAATGATGGCGTGACGAAAGAGTGCCAATCCAACTTATTATGAAGCAGGGTTAGCAGAGGTTTCGTTTGCTCCAAACCAAACCTTTGTAGAACATCATGAATCCTCTGTAATAAAAGAATGCCAGATAAATTATGAAGCAATTCAACACCAAGAAAATAGCTTAAGTTACCTAGAGGAAGCAAAGATAAATTTGAAGTGAGTGAGCTCCGACGACATCCTAATTAGAAGGAGGATTTTTTGATCTTGATTGCCAAGAATCACGTGTAAGAGGTTGGTTTTGGCATATATAACAAACCTAGAGGAAGCAAAGATAATTTAGGAGTTTGAAAAAGGGAAGGATTAATGATGTTGTGACATGGTGGAGAAGGCGTGCTTTGAAAGTGAGACTTGTTGGGAATAGATTTAGCCATTTAATTAGGAGTGAAATTAAAAAGATTTGGAGTTTGACTATAGGTTGGGTTAGGTGGAGAAGATAAAGGAACAAGAGTCCTATTCAGGGGAGATGATTGCTCGGCTGATGGGAGCATTAAGTGATAGGGAAAGAAATCTTCTACAAGTTTTAGTTACATGCTTTAAAATTCAAACTCTATTAGTCCCAGGATCAAGATATTTTAAACCTTTATAGAGAATCTCAAGTGGCTAAAATCAAAAGGCATGAATAATTGATGGCGAGACAGTGGGAGTGGGCCAGACTGCTAGAAGTTACACCAAAATGATGAAATTATCTCTGCGACAAAAGGCGGGAGAGGTAGAAAAATGGAAAGGGTTTTTGGGAAGTGGAGAGAGATGGTGGTCTAGGCGTGTGAAGGTGGAAGATATGAAAAGATAAAAGTTTTTCTTGTTTCTTGCAAAAGGGAAAGATTTTTTTGGAGGAAAAAATATCTTATGACCTACATTATGACCTACATTCTAGGGTGTTCAAAATCGAACCGAAACCGAAAATCGTACCGAAATTGAAACTTAATGGTTTATTGGTATCGGGTTAACGGTTTAATGGGCGAGGAATAGATTAAATTTTTTTTTTATTAACGGCTTATCGGTTTGGGGGCGAATTATTCAATTTTCTTAACGGATAATCTGTTAACCCGTTAAGAACACACACACACACACACACACACACACACACACACACACACACATATATATATATATATATATATATATATATATATATATATATATCAAAAACCCTTCCACTTCTTCCAGTACTCTATCTCTAAGTTCTAACGCCTAATTCCTAAATAATCAGAACCCTAACGCCTAAACTTCAACCAGCAGCCACCAGCAGAATTATGGTTCTCTTGATTCGACCATAATTCAACCAGCTTCAGTAGAAATTCAACCAGCAGCCACCCCCAGTACTCTATCTCGTCGACTTCCAGGCTTCAAGCACTCTATCTTAGTGCCCTAGTATGAAGAGCAAGCTCATATTTTTGCTTTTTAAAATTATAAATATGGCTCCAACACATCCTTTGTGTTGATTATTAATATATTGTTACCTTTCTAAGAGAAATGAACAAGAAACAAAGGGAAGGACCACACGTTTATTGTAATTTTGCTTCGTTTGTGCTATGAATAAATTAGTAAAGGCTTAGATACCATTATATTTAATAAGCTAAACTACTGAAATTGTTCCTTTGCATCTAAACCCAGACAATCATATAGTCATCTCAATGAAATTTGATATCCTTGTATGATCTATGTTATAGATAGCAAGAGTTACAGTGGCATATCCATTAGAACTATCCTACAATGTGTTCTGCTTTTTTCACTCTACAACACATGACACACTAAATCATTTTTATTTAGGCGTTAACAAACATGTCTGTCTGGACTCAATGTGTAATTTCCTATTCTGAATTTGTATGCTAGGCGGTCAGCAAACAATTAATGCACGCAATATAGATTGAATTAGGCCGATAAACCGATACCAATCCGTCCGATAAGAGCTAAACCGATACCAATCTGCCCGATATTTTATCGGATGGCTAGCGGATTAATACATTTAAAAGTCGATAACCGTTAAGCCAAACCGTTAAGAATAATTAATCGCCCAATCCGCCCGATAAGCGGCCCTAATTCAAAGGAAAGAAAATAATACTATAGGTATCTTCTATTTTATTTTGGAGAATTTTTGTGCTATATATTTTGTGAAAAGTATTGTATAAAATTTAACGATAAAATTGTAATTTGGTACTACAGCCCAACACGTGGAGCCAACTTTGACAACAGTTAAGTCACCGTCTGATTTCTCTTCCTCCCAGGCTCAACGTGTTCTGAAAAGCTCCATCTGCGAACACCTCTTCTCTCATACCTCTACTCTCACTCCTCCCCTCCATCCATTGTTATTTTCTACTGGGTCTTCAAAAGCTGTAAGCAAGAGGACCTAAAAGCTTAGTCATTTAAGTTCTCCAGAAAAAATCCTCAAGCTATAAAGGCTTACGACAACAGCAAAACTAATTGAAGCCAGATCTAAAAGTTTTCGTTTGCTGCCCGATTCAAACATGACAGTAGCATCAACTACCAAATAAACGTATTCCTCCGACTTACTGAGATCCACCTGCAAATGCCACCCAAGGTATTGAGAGAAATATCAATAGAAATTACATTTTCGATCTTACTTGATTTTCCTGAAAATAAACTCAAATTATTTTCTTGTATTTCTCTATGCCTTTTTCAGTTATTACTCACAATTGGTGCCTATTTGGTTTACCTATGCTGCCATTTATCCTCTACTGTATTTTCTTCGGAAGTCGTCTATAGAGTTTTTACTTTCTCTCCCATTTTAAGGGTGTGAATGCATCTGGTTTTTGTTATATAAGTGTAGGATTTTTTCTGCTCTCACTCCTCCCCTCCATCTGTGCTTCTTGTATTGATTTATTTCAGTCCTTGATTATATGCTAGGTCTTTGTGTTTTTCCCTGAGTAGTGAGGGGATTCCTGTAAATAAAGTGTAACATGTTAATAAATTTTGTTCTCTAGGTGTTTGCGAAAATTCTTCAATCGGATTTTCTATAAGATTTCTTATGCATGCTCTTGTCTTTAGTCTCAAGTTTCATCCATTGGTTTCATTTTGAGTAAGGGCTGCCATGTACTTTTTTAGTCCCCAATTTTCAACAGTGATTCTGATTCTTCTTTTTACTTAGTCTTTTTTGTTTCTTCCGCGTAGTTAGACTGTTGATTGTGCCTTTATATTTTCTTGTTTCTCGCTGCATCATTTTAATTTCTGACATCACTGTTAGCCGCTGTTAAAGGGGTATTTATTTAGATTTTTCTGTTGCGGAAACAAACTTCGTGAAGAAGAAGAAGAAGACCCAGTGATTAGTAATAGAAGAAAGAAGAAGAAGCCCCAGTGATTAGTAATTTTCTTTCTTGAATGAATACCGTGACATATGAACTCTGTGCTACCAAATTATTATGCAACATTGAAAATTGATAATACATTAATATAGAATGAAGAAAGTATCACCAAATGAAAAGGTCTCATAAATATCGAACCACACAAAGGAACATGGTGTTTTGCTTGGACAATTTAGGTTACTATTAGAAACAATTGCGAAAAACATTAACATTAAACAACTATTGGGCTCGTGCAGCACCCCACTAATTTTATTATATACTATATATAAGAGGGAATAAGCAGGCAGCATGTCAACATGCCTGCTTGCCAATCAGGGATAAAATTGGAATTACTCATTGGATATGCTTTATTGAGTACTACTTTGTTACTTTAATTTTGGTACATTTCAGTAAGGGCTTAGATTACGACAGACCATCGTGGGGGCCTTTTTGGAGAATTCAGGTGATCTAATGATGTGATATGTGCCCATTTGGATGCTTTTAGTGATTACATTAAAATAAAATTATTTTAGTGGCTGGAAAAAACGGTTACTATAGCTACTTATATACGTCTTAGAATTCCCTTTGAAATGTGGTCCTTGCGTTTTGCCTGGGGTGTCAATGAATATTTAAAAACTGACTAACTGACCGAACCATATCGTACCGAACCGATTTTTATGTTTCTTTTAATAAAATTGTAGGTTTTCATGTAAATCTACAGCCGTACTGATAATCAGAGTAGGTTTTTATTTTATAAAAATAAATCGAAAAAATATCGAACTGTACCGAATAAATTTACATATGAAAAATATATTTATATATTAAGTTTAAAAATAATAGAGCATTAAATTTTTACTTGGGTTTTGAAATTATGAAAACAGTTAGAAGCCAACAAGTAATGAAACTCAAAATCTTAATTCCCAAATCTATTATGCTACTCATATTGAAACTAAATTTTCAGCATATTCACTAGCAAGACACAAGGTATTGTAGCGACTATGATGAGCAAATTACAATGTATTGAATATATTTTCTTTCGTATGATTTATATTTTTTTTGTATTTGCTTAGTTTCTTTTACATTGTTGTAGAATAGTTGATAGATCTATACTCTGGTCATCTTTCATATTTTCTTAATTCATTATCTTTTAAACTGTAAAAATATCTAGAGTGTTTTGCTAAAGTCCTATAAATCACGTATGTTATTGCATTCTACTTCTACTAATGACTTTTACATGATATTTTAAAAAATATCGAAAATTAACTGAACCGTACCGATACCGAAGAGAAACCGACATGATTGAGACAGTTTTTAATTTTGGTTATACATAATAGAATAACCAAAAAATTGGTATGATACAAATTTTATAAAATAACCAGCCGAATCGTACTATTTATGTAATGATCCAACCGGTCATTTTGACTTTTAGAACCCCGTTCTCTAAAATAAAACTTTTCGTATGTGCCTTTAATGATTTATGACTTGCAAGGATGGTTGGTTCGGGATTTGAAAGTGTTTGGGTTGAAATCGGAACACTTGGTTCCTTAAGTTGGCTTTAAAAGATCAAGTTTGACTTCGGTCAACATTTTGAGAAAACGTCCTCGGAATAGAATTTTGACGATTCCAACAGCTCCGTATGGTGATTTTAGACTTAGGAGCGTGTTCGAAATTTTATTTGGAAGTCCGTAGTTAAATTAGGCTTAAAATGGCTAAAATAGGAATTTAAGTTTGGAAGTTTGACCGAGGAGTTAACTTTTTGAAATCAGAGCCGGAATCCAGTTCTGAAAATTTTCATAGCTCCGTTATGTCATTTATGACTTATGTGCAAAATTCGTGGTCAATCGGACTTGATTTGATAGGTTTCGACATTGAATGTAGAAGTTGGAAATTTTAAGTTTCATTAAGCTTGAATTGGAGCATAATTCGTGATTTTAGCGTCGTTTTATGTGATTTGAGATTTCAAATAAGTTCGTATGATGTTTTAGGACTTGTTGGTATATTTGGTTAAGGTCCTGAGGGCCTCGGGTGAGTTTCGGATGGTTAATGGATCAAAGTTGGACTTAAAACAGCTGTTGCAATTTTTCCTTTCTGTTGAAAATTCTGGGCTGTGATCGAGGCCCAAGATCGAGGCCCTGGATCGAGACCCAAGATCGAGGTCATGATCGAAGGCCCATGCTCGAGAGCCATGATCGAAGACAAAGGCTCGAGGGCCATGATTGAATCCACGATCGAGGCCGAGGATCGATGTCATGATCGAAGAACCCAGGCTCGAGGGCCATAATCAAACCACGATCGAGGCCGAGGATCGAGGTCATGATCGAGGGCTGCCTGGGCAGAATTATAAAGGAGAGCATTCTTCTCATTCGCCATTTTTAACAAATTGGAGCTTGAGCAGAGGCGATTTTGATAGATTTTCAAGGAAAAGACATTGAGGTAAGTGATTCTAACTCGGATTTGGTCAATATACACGAATATATCATTGATTTCACCATTTAATTAGTTTTTTGAGATTGAAATTTGAGAAATTTTTAAAAATCTCATAGAAACGAATTTTTGAGATTTCGGTATCGATTCAGAGTCGAATTTGAGTGAAACTGGTATGGTTGGACTCGTAATTGAATGGGTTGTCAGATTTCGTAACTTTTGCCAGATTTCGAGACGTGGGCCCCACTGACGAATTTTTAATTTATTTCGGAATTTTTATTGAAAATGTAGTATTTTCTTATGAAATTGATTCTATAATTTTTGGTGACTGTATCGAATTATTTTTTGTTAGATTCGAGCCACTCAGAATTGGATAATCGAGGAAATGGTCTACTAGTAGATTAAATTAGAGCAAGACGAGGTAAATCTCTTGTCTAATCTTGTGAGAGGGAAATTATCCCATAGGTAATTAAAGCAATATTTATTGCTAATTGTTGGGGTTACGTACGCACGAGGTGAAGAGAGTCCGTGCGTAGCTACTGTTAATGCTAAAGTCCAGGTAGTTTAGGACTCAAAACATGAATTACTTGTGTAAATTGTATTCTTTGTTTAATTAATATTATTTAATGTGTGTGTGTGTATATATATATATATATATATATATATATATATATATATATATATATATATATATATATATATATATATATATATATATATATATATATATATATATATATATATATATATATATATATATATATATATATATATATATATATATATATATATATATATATATATATATATATATATATATATATATATATATATATATATATATATATATATATATATATATATATATATATATATATATATATATATATATAAGGTACATAAGAAAATGTCCTTCTTTCTTGTGGAGCGGGCCGAACGCCTCGGCAGGATAGATGCATCTATGGATTCGCGCCGCACGTCCCTCGGCAGTGTACACAACACTCTGGATCGGGTCGTACGACCTCGACAGAAATCGTGCCTAATAATAATAATTACACGATACTTTGATAGTTTATTGCAGCTTGTAAAGCTAATTGATAAATTGAAAATTTATTGGAATTGAAGGAATTTAATTAATATATTGAGAATTGTTATATTTGAAGGAATTTAATTATTTCTGCTGGTTAAAGAAAAATCATTGTAAATTCTATAAATCATGTTGATCTAGATATTGTTATTTTTATTTTATTTATTATTATTAACTCTTAGTGAGTGTCAAGTCGGCCATCTCGTCTCTACCATTATGCCGCCAGTGGGTCCAGCAGAGAACCCCATTGTTGAGGAACAAGGTGAGGTGCCTGTGGCAGAGTCAGCTCCGGTGGATTTCACATCTGCACCGGCATTTTTGGATGTGATGGGTCGTATGCTGCGGTTCATGGATAATATGACTCATGCCGGTTTATTTCCGGCAGACCCAACTACATCTCAGGCGGGCGGGGGAGCACAGACCCCTACTGCGCAGGCTCATGGGCAGGCAACTGTTGTATATTAGACCCAGGGTGCACTACCCGCACCTGAGCCCAGGCCAGCTGCAGCCGCTGATCCTCAGAAACTATTGGACAGATGGACTAGACTACATCCTCCTGTCTTTGGGGGTGAGGGACATGAGGATCCCCAGGATTTCATCGATCGGTACAAGGATAGATTGTACAACATGAGGATATTGGAGTCTCATGGGGTAGACTTTGCTACTTTTCAGCTAGAGGGCAGAGCCCGTAGATGGTGGCAGTCTTATGTTCTTGGCAGACCAGCAGATTCTCCTCCCATGACTTGGGACAGGTTCACCCGTATCTTCCTGGACAGGTATATTGCACCCTCCCAGAGGGAAGAGTTGAGGTTTCAGTTTGAGCAGCTCCAGCAAGGTCAGATGTCAATGACCGATTATGAGGCGAGGTTTTCTGAGTTATCTCGCCATGCATTTATGATACTCCCTACTGAGGCGGAGAGAGTGCGGAGGTTTGTTGAGGGTTTACATGCTGGCATTCGGGCCACTATGGCTCGAGAGGTTGAGATGAGTACTTCTTATGAGCTGGTCGTAGAGATAGCCCGCAGGATTGAGGGTGTACATCAGCGTAGCCGAGAGCAGGTTACTAGAGATAAGCGGTTTAGGTATTTCCGAGAGTTCAGAGGTGCTCCATTTGGGGGCAGAGGTCAGTTCGTGAGAGGGCAGTCCAACAGGCCCCCCATATCCAGCACCACCACCTCCTCGGGGTGTTCCAGTGCGACCTTATTTCAGTGCTATACCAGAGAGTTCTTATCGTCCACCAGCTATTCAGGGTCCTTCCAGTGGGTATTCAGGTCCCCAGGGCCAGACACTTAGTCAGCAGGCCATCACACCAAAGAGTTGTTACGAGTGCGGGGATCCCAGTCACATACGAAAATTTTTCCCCAGACTTCGGGGTAAACTAGTGCAACAGGGTCAGCAACCTATGATTACCGGACCAGTTGCTCCACCAGTTGTCCTACCACCAAAAGGTGGAGGACAGGTGGGTAGGGTCCGTCCTAGAGGCGGAGGTCAGCCAGTTGGCGCTCCAGCTCGGTTCTATGCTTTTCCGGCTAGACCAGATGCAGAGGCCTCAGATGCAGTGATTACAGGTATTATTTCTGTTTGTGACAAAGATGACTCAGTATTATTTGATCCAGGATCTACGTATTCATAGGTGTCATCTCTATTTGCTCCATTCCTCGGTGTTTCTCGTGAGTCCTTGAGTACTCTTGTTTATGTGTCCACTCATGTGGGCGATTCTGTTATTGTGAACCGGATCTACCGGTCCTGTATTATTACATTCTGTGGTTATGAAACTAGAGCATATCTTCTACTGCTTGAGATGACTGACTTTTTAATTATTCTGGGCATGGACTGGTTATCTCCACATCATGCTATTCTAGATTGTCATGCCAAAACTGTTACTTTGGCTATGCCAGCGTTATCTAGGCTGGAGTGGAAGGGTTCGTCTGTTAGTTCATTTAATCGAGTTATTTCTTTTATAAAGGCTCAACACATGGTTGAGAAGGGTTGTTTGGCTTATCTAGCCTATGTTCGGGATACTACTGCAGAAACTCCGACTATTGATTCAACGCCTGTAGTTCGGGAGTTCTCCGATGTATTTCTTTTAGATTTTCCAGGTATGCCACCTGATCGTGATATTAATTTCTGTATTGACTTGGCTCTAGATACCCAGCCTATATCTATCCCACCGTATCGCATGGCTCCGAAAGAATTGAAATAACAACTTGAGAAGTTACTAGCGAAAGGGTTCGTCAGACCAAGCGTATCGCCTTGGGGTGCACCAGTATTATTTGTGAAGAAGAAGGATGGAACAATGCGGATGTGTATTGATTATCGCCAATTGAACAAAGTCACTATTAAGAACAAGTACCCGTTGCCGCGTATTGATGATCTATTTGACCAGTTGCAGGGTGCTAGGGTGTTCTCTAAGATCGACTTGAGGTTGGGGTACCATCAGTTGAATATTCGGGATTCGGACGTTCCGAAGACTGCTTTCTGGACTAGATATGGTCATTATGAGTTTCTGGTGATGTCCTTTGGTTTAACTAACTCCCCAGCAGCGTTTATGGATCTGATGAACAGGGTATTCAGGCCATATATTGATTCGTTTGTCATTGTCTTCATTGATGATATTTTGATCTACTCGCGTAGTAAGGAGGAGCATGAGCAACATATGAGAGTAGTGCTTCAAACGTTGCGGGAACAAAAGCTATATGCTAAGTTCTGTAAATGTGAGTTTTGGCTAGAGTCTGTAGCATTTTTGGGGCATATTGTATCGGGCGAGGGCATTAAAGTTGATCCCAAAAAGATTGAGGCAGTTCAAAATTGGCATCGTCCTACTTCGACGACTGAAATCAGGAGTTTTCTGGGTTTAGCAGGTTATTATTGTCGATTCGTGGAAGGTTTTTCATCTATTGCAGCACCTTTGACCAAATTAACCCAAAAAGGTGCTCCGATCCGATGGTCCGATGATTGTGAGGTGAGATTTCAGAAGCTCAAGACAGCATTAACTACAGCACCAGTGTTAGTGTTGCCTTCCGGTTCGGGGATGTATACAATGTATTGTGATGCTTCACGCGTTGGCTTGGGTTGTGTATTGATGCAGGAAGGGCGAGTTATTGCATATGCTTCACGTCAGCTGAAGCCCCACGAGAAGAATTATCTGGTACAAGATTTGGAGTTAGCTGCAATTGTTCACGCTCTTAAGATTTAGAGACATTATCTTTATGGGGTGTCTTGTGAAGTTTACACTAATCATCACAGTTTGCAGCATTTGTTCAAGCAGAGGGATCTAAATTTGAGACAGCGCAGATGGCTTGAGTTACTAAAAGATTATGATATTACTATCCTGTATCATCCGGGAAAAGAAAATGTGGTTGCAGACGCCTTGAGTAGAAAGGCGGAGAGTATGGGTAGTTTGGCTTTCATTTCAGTAGAGGAGAGGCCATTGGCTTCAGATATTCATTCCTTGGCCAACAGACTTGTGCGGCTGGATATTTCAGAGCCCAGCCGAGTTCTTGCATGTGTTGTAGCCCAGTCTTCACTATTTGAGCAGATCAAGGCTCACCAGAATGATGATCCACACTTAATGGTTCTTCGAGAAACGGTACTACGGGGTGGTGCCAAGGAAGTTACTATTGGAGCGGATGGTGTTCTATGACTCCAGGATCGTCTATGTGTTCCTAATGTGGATGGACCGAGGAAAAAGATCTAGAGGAGGCACACAGTTCTCGGTATTTTATTCATCCAGGTGCTATAAAGATGTATCGTGACCTGAGGTAGCATTATTGGTGGCGATGAATGAAAAAAGACATAGTTGAGTATGTAGCTAGGTGTCTAAATTGCCAGCAGGTTAAATATGAGCACCAGAGGCCAAGTGGCCTACTTCAGCAGGTGACTATACCAGAGTGGAAATGGAAACGCATCACTATGGACTTTGTAGTCGGGTTTTCGCGGACCTTACAGAAGTTTGATGCAGTTTGGGTCATTGTCGACAGGTTGACCAAGTCGGCACACTTTATTCCTGTTGTGACTACGTATACTTCAGAGAGGTTGGCCCAGATATATATATTCAAGAGATAGTTCGATTGCACGGTGTGCCAATTTCCAGATAGTTCGGTTTCACGGTGTGCCAATTTCTATCATATCAAATAGAGGCCCTCAGTTTACTTCATATTTCTGGAGAGCAGTACAGAGTGAATTGGGGAGCTGTGTAGAGCTCAACGCGGCCTTTCATCCGCAGACCGACGGGCAGTCAGAGCGGACAATTCAGAATTTGGAGGATATGCTCAGGGCATGTGTGATTGACTTTGGAGGTCAGTGGGATCGTTTCTTGCCTTTGGCCGAGTTTTCTTATAATAACAGTTACCAATCCAGCATCGAGATGACTCCATTTGAGGCTTTATATGGTCGGCGATGTCGTTCGCCCATCAGATGGTTTGAGCCCGGTGAGGCTAAGTTATATGGTACTGATTTGGTGAAGGATGCCTTGGAAAAGGTAAAGTTGATTCAGGAGCGACTTCGTACAGCACAGTCCAGACAGAAGAGTTACGCAGATCAGAAAACGCGTGATTTATCATTTATGATGGGTGAAAAAGTTCTCTTGAAAGTTTCGCTGATGAAGGGAATCATGAGATTTGGGAAAAATGGAAAATTGAGCCCAAGGTTTATAGGCCCATTTGAGGTGTTGAGACGAGTTGGGAAGGTTGCTTATGAGCTTGCATTGCCTCCCAATCTATCAGGAGTTCATCCGGTTTTCCATGTATCTTTGCTCCGGAAGTCTCATGCCGACCTATCACATGTGCTAGACTTTAGCACAGTTCAACTAGATAATAGTTTGGGCTATGAAGAAGAACCAGTTGCCATTGTTGATAAACATGTTCGCCAGTTGAGTTCCAAGAGGATTTCTACAGTAAAAATCTAGTGGAGAGGCCAACCAGTCGAGGAAGCGACTTGGGAGGCTGAGGAAAACATGCGGAGCAGATATCTACATTTATTCAGCACTCCAGGTACAATTCTAAACCCGTTCGAGGATGAACGTTTGTTTAAGAGGTGGAGAATGTAATGATCCAACCAGTCATTTTGACTTTTAAAACCCCGTTCCCTAAAATAAAACTTCCCGTATGTGCTTTTAATGATTTATGACTTGTGAGGATGGTTGGTTCGGGATTTGGAAGTGTTTGGGTTGAAATCGGAATACTTGGTTCCTTAAGTTGGCTTTAAAAGGCCAAGTTTGACTTCGGTCAACATTTTGAGAAAATGACCCCGGAATAAAATTTTGACGATTCCAACAGCTCTGTATGTTGATTTTGGACTTAGTAGCGTGTTCGAAATTTTATTTGGAAGTCCGTAGTTAAATTAGACTTGAAATGGCCAAAATAAGAATTTAAGTTTGGAAGTTTAACCGGGGAGTTAACTTTTTGAAATCGGATTCGGAATCCAGTTCTGAAAATTTTCATAGCTCTATTATGTCATTTATGACTTGTGTGCAAAATTTGAGGTAAATCAGACTTGATTTGATAGGTTTCGACATCGAATGTAGAAGTTGGAAATTTTAAGTTTCATTAAGCTTGAATTGGAGCATAATTCGTGATTTTACGTTGTTTTATGTGATTTGAGGTTTCAAATAAGTTCGTATGATGTTTTAGGACTTGTTTGTTTATTTGGTTGAGGTCCCGAGGGCTTCATTTTACTTTTTTCCTGGAAATTTTGGGATGTGATCGCGCCCAAGATCGCGCCCAAAATCGAGGCCATGATCGAAGGCAGGGCTCGAGGGTCATGATCGAAGACCCATGATCGAAGACAAAGGCTCGAGGGCCATGATCGAAGCCACGATCGAGGCCGAGGATCGAGCCCATGATCGAGGCCGAGGATCGATGTCATGATTGAAGACCCAGGCTCGAGGGCCATGATCGAATCACGATCGAGGGCTGCCGGGGCAGAATTATAAAGGAGGGCTTTCGTCCCATTCGTCATTTTTAACAAATTGGAGCTTGAGTAGAGGCGATTTTGATAGATTTTCAAGGAAAAGACATTGGGGTTCTAACTCGGATTTGGTCAATATACACGAATATATCATTGTTTTCACCATTTAATTAGTGTTTTGAAATTGAAATTTTTAGAAATCTCATAGAAATAAATTTTTGGGATTTCGATATCGATTCGGAGTCGGATTTGAGTGAAACAGGTATGGTTGGACTCGTAATTGAATGGGTTGTCGGATTTCGTAACTTTTGCTGGATTTCGAGACGTGGGCCCCACATACGAATTTTTAATTTATTTCGGAATTTTTATTGAAAATGTAGTATTTTCTTATGAAATTGATTCTATAATTTTTGGTGACTGTATCGAATTATTTTTGGTTAGATTCGAGCCATTCGGAATTGGATAATCGAGGAAAGGGTCTACTAGTAGATTAAATTGGAGCAAGACGAGGTAAGTCTCTTGTCTAATCTTGTGAGGGGAAAAATACCCCATAGGTAATTAAAGTAATAATTGTTGCTAATTGTGGGGGCTACGTATGCACGAGGTGAAGAGAGTCCGTGCGTAGCTACTATTAATGCTAAAGTCCAGGTAGTTTAGGACTCAAAACATGAATTACTTGTGTAAATTGTATTCTTTGTTTAATTAATATTATTTAATGTGTGTGTGTGTGTGTGTGTGTGTATATATATATATATATATATATATATATATATATATATATATATATATATATATATATATATTGTGAATTGTTAGATAAAAATATTAAAGGATGGAAATCTCATATACTTGATTTTCTGTTTAAATTAATTAATTGTTAAGACAAATTGTTCTTCCTCCCGAATTTATCTTATAATAAATATACTCTCCTTCCGGAGGTACATAAGAAAATGTCTTCCTTTCTTGTGGAATGGGCCGAACGCCTCGACAGGATAGATGCATCTATGGATAGCGCCGCACGTCCCTCGGCAGTGTACACGACACTCTGGATCAGGTCGTATGACCTCGGCAGAAATCGTGCCTAATAATAATAATTACACGATACTTTGATAGTTTATTGCAGCTTGTAAAGCTAACTGATAAATTAAAAATTTATTGGAATTGAAGGAATTTAATTAATATATTGAGAATTGTTGCATTTGAAGGAATTTAATTATTTCTGCTGGTTAAAGAAAAATCATTGTAAATTCTATAAATCATGTTGATCTCGATATTGTTATTTTTATTTTATTTATTATTACTGACTCTTAGTGAGTGTCAAGTCGGTCATCTCGTCTCTACCACTTCGAGATTAGGCTTGATACTTACTGGGTACACGTTGTTTACGTACTCATGCTACACTTGCTGCACTTTTTGTGCAGGATCTGAGGCAGGTACTAGTGGAGGACCTATCATCGCACATCTACGTTATCCAGAGGCGTAGTGGTGAGCTGCCATTCTGCAGCTACCAATGTCTCTTCTTGTATTTACATTCTGTCTATTTTATTTCAGATATTATTTGGAGTTTTGTATAATATACTAGATGCTCATACACTTGTGACACCAGGTCTTGGCACACACATTGGTAGAATTTGGAATTGGTATTATTTTCTTGAATTTAAATTAATCGATATCTTTTCTATTCTCCTTAATATTGCTAGTAAAAAAATAAAATTACTTAGAAAATTATTCTGAAAATAATTGATGTATGTTTAAATTACTAGTTGGCTTGCCTAACTGTAGTGTTGGGCGTCATCACGAAATAAAATAATCAAATTTTTCACTGACTATTAATATTTTTAAAATCTATAATATCTTAGATAAATTTAAAATTATCATACAAATATTTTCCAATGCATTAACTTTTCAATTACAAAAACCAAATAACTTAAATAATTTACTAATATAAACATAATTATGTTAGACTCAGTGGTGAATCTAGGAATTTTGTCAAGGGTGTTCAAATTTGAAAGAAGTGTAATTTTTTTTCGATAAAGGGTGTTCAATATGTGTTATATACCTCTAAAACGTAATATTTTACCTATATACACAGTGTAAGTTTTTGACGAAAGATGGTCAATTGATCACCTTATGACAATGTGCTTCGCCACATAGTGAAATATTATCTAGCATATCTATACGCTATCCAACTTATAAATGAACATAATTTAGCAATGAAAATTCAAGTTCCAGTGACACTATTAACAAGTAATAAATAATATAAACAGAATTAAATATGTACCAATAATTTACAAGAAACCAGTTTCTTCCATACCAAGTGTCTATGTTTTTTGGCCGAATAAATGTACTGTATTGAAATCAGTAAAGGAGGTTAAGAAGTATCATTACCAACACGTACTAATTTCGGCGATGTAGTTCCACACCAAGTGTCCATATATTATCTCGCACATGACAACTAACGTTTCATTCTTGTTTAATTTCTTTTTGTTTGCTAAAGGGGAGAAAAATAATTTGATATAATCAAATACACAAAGAAGCTTCGAAATCAAGCATCTATCTATATATTAATATAAAGAAGGGCATTGAGAAAGGTGATGTGGCTCTCTCGTAGTGTAGAGATCCTATTTATCTTTTTTCTTAAATTTTTGCCTTTTTTTAACTTATGTGTTTATTTATATTGTAGATTAAAAATTTATTCTAAATGCATTAAAGGGGAGATATTAAAACGGTTAAGTTTTATGGATTCTTAAAAAAATTTAACTGTCTATGCATTAAAAGAGGATACGTTAATAAACGACCGTTTTTATGACCTTTTATTTTTCCATTATACGGTTCATTTTTCAAAATTCTTTTTATAGACCCAATTTTGTAGCTATGGAAGAGAATGGATACATAGCTGCTTGACTTCTTCTAACTTATATTCGAGTAGCTTTTTTGTGCTTTTTCCCCATTTGGGTCTCATTATTATACATGTGAGTATTTTCTTTTCACATGATATCGGTATTTTATTTTCTTCTCTCTGCCAGTATGCATTTATATGTTATTCTTTGATGATCTATCTACTTCATTTTATTTTTTCTAACTATACTGCATATTTTTTAAACTTTTCTTTCTTCGTTAACTAACTCTTTTGAACTTCTCCGATGGGCCGGGGATCCTTCTTACAGGGGCAACAGCCAACAATGAGGAATGGAAGGATGACTTTGCAATATTTCGATTGTCACTCTTGCCAGCTGATCTAATCTCTATGTCCAACACTTAGTAATTAGTACGGAGTATTACATTCTTGAAATAATACTACGAAAAATATTGCTTGAGTACCTTTCTAATTTTACTCTATTCTTAATGTTTATAAGTAACACCTTAAGTTATTTTGATTTTGTTTACCCGAAAAACGGATAGAGTTGAATTTGTACGTAGTTTTAAGAGTATGCGGTATAACTTGACACAAATCGTAAGAATGAATAGAAATATCGAATGTTAATTGTAGAGAATGAAAAATAAGTAAAGTTGGGAAGAAGATGATTTACAGATTAGGCAAGATGAATCAATTTATCAAGCTAAAAAAGGATAGCTCTTCAATATATGGGTATATGATATCTCAGTTACAATGTATGCAAAACTTTCTCTTTGAGAAATAATAATCAGCCATTTTATAGTGGAGGGATCCTACTTTAGATACAATTAAAAATACGTAGTGGGAGACCCATCATAAATCAACTTTTTCATAATTCCTGCCAAGATTCTCTCTCCTAGTGCGATTGCAACGGTTCTTGTCTATGAGCTCGATATTGTCTCGAGCTCGATATCGACCCGAGCTCTCGATCTTGACCCGAGCTCGATTTTGGTTCGGAGCCTTGTATTGATTCGGGGACAGTGTTGGTCGGTCTCTGCCTCGTAAGCTCGGTAACTTCATCATAGTTCGATTTAGATTCGAGCTCGATAATGATACCGAGCTCGTCTTTGGTCAATCCCTAGGGCTAGAAGTTTGATGACCTGACTTTGGTCCTCAACCTGATCTTCGATCCAATGCATTACCATTTCGACCAGTTCGTACGAAGGACTAACCGGTTTTTACCGTATGTAGATAGTCCCCTCATTTCTTGGGAAGGATGCAACGAGAAACGACATGATTTTTCAACGGTACGATTAGATATATACTGACGTTTGCATCGAGTCCGATCATGACGTGCGTGATAGCTGTCCCATCGGTTCAGTTTACCTAGGCATTTAATGCTTGTCAGGCGATGGTCGGCCATTATTGAAATTGAACCGCCATTGCTCTACCTATAAATAACCCATTTTTTTTACTTTTAATCACTTTTACATCTCCAAGCTCTAAATTTTCTAACTTCTTTCTCACACCTGCTGAACTCATTCGCAAATCTGTGATTCTTCTCTGCAAAATCCTTCTTCAAAACACCATTTCTTTGTTATCTCCTTTTTTAAATCCAAAAATAGTGAAAACATCAAAAATCGTCCCTCTAAAAGAAAAAACTTCTTCTTCCCAATCTGCCGCCGACAAAACACCGGTGGATCCACGGCCTGAGGAGTGCGTTCCCGTGGTGTATGTTCTTACCTCCAATTTTAAGGTCGACAAAGGCTCTTCAGTTCCAGGCCGATGTGAGCCAGTATCAAGATATATGTGTTCGATAACCAGGGGATATCTCGATCAGATGAGAAAAGATTGTAACTGGGGGAACAAAGAAGTGGTAGTTCCGTCTCCCGAAGAGGATATTACTACTCATGTGGAAGGGTTTTTAAGTGTGTACACTTACCCTTTCACGCTAGGCCCCCTCGACTCTGTTATCATTCATTTTTGCTGTAAATACCAAATAACGTTAGGCTAAATCCATCATTCTTTTTGGTGGATCGTTATTCTGATCCTCTTCTTTGTGAACAAAATCGAGGGGATGTCTTTCACCCTCGACCACCTCATTAGATTGTACTGCCCTTGCCTCTTTCGAGGCGGGTTAATAAAACTACAGCGCCGGGCTACCAAGGTTCTATTCTCAAGCATAGATGAGGATAAGGATCGAGGCTAGATGAGAAGGTTCGTTCGAGTGAAGACGTCGGACCTGATACCAGCCGAGAAGATGCCGTTTCCCGAAGAATGGAACATGAAGCGTAAGTGTAACTCAGCTGATATCTCCCATTGTTTTGCCCCTTCATTTCCTTTCTTACTGATATCTCCCTTTATGGTGCAGCGGTTCCTTGGATGCCCGGTGTGGTTCCCGACCTCAAGGACTGGGTACGGGCCCTGGCTTCGGCTTCTACATACGCCGAGCGCTCATAGCGCGATTTGTCAAAGGGCCGATGGGAGGCTAAAAATTATGGTAAACTCCTTTCTCGCATTATTGATAGTTCTAACTGTTTTCCGTACACTCAGATCAATTTTCTTGTGTGTAGGTTTGGGAAAGGATGCGGTTCAGAGACCCCTCTCTAGTGAGGAGGAAACTTCGGCCCCGGTTTCAAAATCGGCGAAGGACAATAAGAGAAAAAGGGCCTCTACTTCCGAAAACCCAAAACTAAAGGCTCGTAAATCGATGAAGAATACCATCCCTTTAACCTTAGAATCAGTTCGGCGTCTGAGGGATGAAGACGAGGAAGAAGAAAAATATGGCGGGTCCGTACTGGTGGCCCAGCGAAGAAAACCATTGATGCCCCACAGGCAGCTGGATCGATGGTGGTTTACAAGGCTCCGCCTCGAACTGAGGGTATATCGGAGAAAGATTCGGGCAAAGTCCCCGAGCTGTTGGGGATCGAGGATATCTCTCATCGAAGTTGACGGATGGCGGATATGTCTGAAGGGGCCGTCCTTGACTCTCTTCGGACCGAAGAGAATGCCCCAAGCGACTCACTTGGGGCAGTAGTAATCGAAGACTCGCTCACTTTCCCTACTTTTTTCGAAGGGGCGATTCGGGAAGCCTAAGCTTTGGGGGCCCTCGATATGAACCGATCTCATGAAGAAGAGGATCCCTTCTGTGATTTGTTTACTGGGATCGAGGACGTTGCTGGCCCTAGTGATGTGTAGGGCCTTTTCTGCGAAGTGCAGCAAGTTTTGAATCGGGTAACCCTTAACTTACTTTGTTGGTAATGCCTTTATGCTTGTTTTTCTTTTCTAACTTCGTTTCTTCTTTCTTTGCAGGCCGCAGCAGTTCATCGAGAAGCATGTTCTCGGTCTCGAACTGAGCTGTTTCGATATGAGGCAGACCTTCAACGATTCACGGAGGAGAGGAACACCCTTAAACTCCTCTTAGGGCAGAAGGGAGAGGAAATCAAAGACCTCCGAGCTGAGTTGGCCAAGGCTCACCAAGATCAGACCAATCTGTCCCGGTAGGTAATGATACTTTTAAAAGCCTATGGGCTCGATACCGGAACGATGGCAAATTTTTCGATCTCACAACTGCAGCAGAAAATTGAGATGATCGGGAAACTCCGTGAGGAGGTCAATGTGGTAAAAGCGGAGTCTTTGAAGTGGAAAGAAGGTATGGATCGCTTTGCTACAGAGAAAGAAGCCACTCGAGCCCAACTATCATCGGCCGAAAATAACTTCAAAGTATGAAGGAGAAAATCTCGGTTCAAGCAAGAAGAATAGAGGAACTCGAGGATTGGTTGGCCTTGCCAAGGCTGAATCTGACGCCGAAAAGGCAAAGGCCGATGCGGATGCATTCGTGGTCGTCTATTGGGCCGATGCTGAAGCTGCTCAGGTACAAACAAGAGAGGCAGCCGAGACCGCCAACACTCGAGAATACTGGGTTGCTGAACTTGCTAAGTGCCGATCTCAGAGGGAGACACTCGAGGAGATCTATGCTCGAGGTTTCGACCTTACTGAAGAGATAAAAAGAGCTAAAGAGCTCGAAGCCGATGCTAAAGCCTTGGCTTCCGATGATGACGATGATGGGTTCGAGAGCGGAGAGGAGCCCGATGGAGAAGAGACCGCCCCCAGAGATAACCAAGAAACTTAGCCCTTAGTTTCTATTTCGGATGTTGTAAACAATCATGTAATAAACAATCATGTAAATATATATAAATATCTTTTCTTTTCCTGTCTTGCCTCTGTTTTATTTTCTGCCTTGTGAAGATTTTGTTTCATTCATGCCTTATGAAGGTTTACATAAGGCTTTAGGCAATTTAGATCGAATTTGGATCTTGTAGCCTTTATAACCGAGTGAGAGCTTGGTCAAACTTGAAATAAGGTAGCATGTAGGCTTAGTAGTCGAGTGAGTGATTCGAACTCGAAGTAATGTAGCCCGTAGGCTTTAATGGTCGAGTGAGTACTTCGAACTCGAAGTAAGAGTAGCCTGTAAGCTTAGTAGTCGAGTGAGTGATTCGAACTCGAAGTTATGTAGCCCGTAGGCTTAGTAGTCGAGTGAGTGATTCAAACTCGAAGTAATGTAGCCCATAGGCTTTAGTAGTTGAGTGAGTGATTCGAACTCGAAGTAATGTAGCCTGTAGGCTTTAGTAGTCGAGTGAGTGATTCGAACTTGAAGTAATATAGCCCATAGGCTTAGTAGTCGAGTGAGTGATTCGAACTCGAAGTAATGTAGCCCGTAGGCTTAGTAGTCGAGTGAGTGATTCGAACTCGAAGTAATGTAGCCCGTAGGCTTAGTAGTCGAGTGAGTGATTCGAACTTGAAGTAATGTAGCCCATAGGCTTAGTAGTCGAGTGAGTGATTCGAACTCGAAGTAATGTAGCCCGTAGCTTTAGTAGTCGAGTGAGCGCTTGCTCGAACTCGAAATAAAAAGTATCCCGTAGGCTTAGTAGTCGAGTAAGTGATTTCGAACTCGAAGTAATGTAGCCCGTAGGCTTAGTAGTCGAGTGAGCTCTTGCTCGAACTCAAAATAAAAAGTAGCCCGTAGGCTTAGTAGTCAAGTGAGTGATTTCAAACTCGAAGTAATGTAGCTCATAGGCTTAATGGTTGAGTGAGTAATTCGAACTCGAAGTAATGTAGCCCGTAGGCTTAGTAGTTGAGTGAGTGATTTCGAACTCGAAGTAATGTAGCCCGTAGGCTTAGTAATCGAGTGAGCGCTTGCTCGAATTCAAAATAAAAAGTAGCCCGTAGGCTTAGTAGTCGAGTGAGTAATTCGAACTCGAAGTAATGTAGCCCGTAGGCTTAGTAGATGAGTGAGTACTTGCTCGAACTCGAAATAAAATGTAGCTCGTAGGCTTAGTAAATAGTCCCCGAGTGAGAATGGTAGCTTGAACTCGAGTCGGTGTAGCCCTTGGGCTTTATAGTCGAGTGAGTGTTGTTCGAACTCATTGATTTTTTGGTTGGCAGTCCCCGATTCATGGGATAATGATCGGCCCTTAAACTTGTTTGCATAATAGATCTCGAAATAGAGGAATTCTTGGATATAAGATATCGGTAAAGAAGAAATATTTCTTTGTAAGTCGTTATACATGTGTTCATGTTTTGTGTTAGGGCTCGGGCCAACTACATGGGCATGGCTCGTTTGACCATTTGGCCTTTATAGTTTTTCCTTTCGAGACCCTGTTGCCATGAAATAACGAAGTAACTTCATTTGCACCATACTTGATGATTATCGTTGATATGTTCGATGACAATGGTATGTCCCCCAATATTCGAGGTTGATTAAGGAGGCCTCGAATACTGTTGAATTGTTCCGAGTTAGCACGATCAATGGTTGCCTCATTAAAAAACCTTGCCGAAAAACCCATTTGGGACAAAACCGATCTAAGGAAAAGAGAGTGCAGCACGTGCTTTCGGACCTAGGGCTTCGTGCTAAATAATCCATATTTGTTCCTGATCGAATTCATTAACCTTCGTCTTTGGTCAAACACCTGCAAGGGTTAGTTTTGAAATATAATTGAACAGGGGGGAGGGGTCGTACCTTAGCAGTAGTATCGTTTTAGCCGTTTATCACACCGAGCTCGTAGGATTTCCGTTATACGGCCGGTATCAGTCTTTGATCGATCTCTGTTCTCGGTTGGCAGTCCTTTTAATAACGGACCTAGAACCCAACTGGTCATCTTCGATTCTTATTTTGGATTGATATCGGTTATGCGCATCGGCCCAAGTCGAGCTTCATTCGTTTAGACCTTGAGTGAAAGCTTGAACAGCCCAATCGTCCGTGACTGGTGGTAGATCCATTCGTTCCATTTAGAAACGATATACGAACTCTCTTAACATCTCGTTATCCTTTTGTCTTACCTTGAACAGGTCCGACTTCCTGGTCTCGACCTTTATGGCCCCGGCGTGCGCTTTTACGAAGGAATCCGCAAGCATAGCAAAAGAATCGATAGAATTGGATGGTAAATTATGATACCATTGCTCCATTTGACAGGGTTTCAACGAATTTCTTCAATAATACGGATTCGATTTCATCGTCCTCTAGGTCGTTCCCTTTAATAGCACATGTGTAAGAGGTGACATGTTCGTTGGGGTCGGTAGTTTCGTTATACTTAGGAATCTCGGGCATGCGGATTTTATTTGGGATCGATTTGGGAGCCGCGCTTGGGGGGAAAGGCCTTTGTATGAATTTTTTGGAATCTAAGCTCTTTAATATTGGGGGTGCCCCCGGGATCTGATCAACCCTGGAGTTGTATGTTTCCACCTTTTTATTGTTTTCTTCGATCCCCTTTTCTCCTGATTCTATTCGTTTTGTCAGTTCTTCGAACATCTTAACAATTTTGGGATTAGTCCCCGATTCTTGCTCATTTGACCTTACTGCAGCTGGCTCCGTTCTGTGGGTAATTTCTTGGGGTGGACTGGGCTCCGGTCTGCTCGGTACCTGTGTTTGACTCTGCAACTGAGCTATCGCTACCTGTTGAGCTTGCAAATTTTTGAAAATAATACGTAAGCTGATTCTGTTTTCCTCAACGTTATGGGTGTCTCGAAGTGCAGATCGAGTACCACCATGAATGCTATTTTCATGCTCAGAACATTGGTTTTCCTCAATAGCATATGAGAATTAACGTCTAATGGTACTTCGACTCAGGCCCTAACGGCATCGACAAGCGACCTTTCGGCCCTGGTTGTCAAGTTGTTGTTTTCTCCTTGAAGGCCAGCTTCGTTGTCGATAGGTAAGGCCATTAATTGAGAGTTCGTTGTTGCTAATTCGAAATCAAAGATACTTTCAACAACAAGTGTAAGATGGTGCGTTTAGCAAATTCTTACCAAATAACCACTGTTATCCTTAGCCCCATAGTGGGCGCCAAACTGTTTACCCGAAAAACGGATAGAGTTGAAATTGTACGTAGTTCTAAGAGTATGTGGTATAACTTGACACAAATAGTAAGAATGAATAGAAATATCGAATGTTAACTGTAGAGAATGCAAAATAAGCAAAGTTGGGAAGAAGATGATTTACAGATTAGGCAAGATGAATCAATTTATCAAGCTAAAAAGGGATAACTCTTCAATATATGGGTATATGATATCTCAGTTATAATGTATGCAAAACTTTCCCCTTACAGAAATAATAATCAACCCCTTTATAGTGGAGGGATCCTGCTTTAGATACAATTAACAATACGTAGTGGAAGACCCATGATAAATTAGCTTTTCCATAATTTCTGCCAAAATTCTCTCTCCTAGTGCGGTTGCAACGGTTCTTGTCTATGAGCTCGATATTGTCTCGAGCTTGATATCGACTCGAGCTCTCGATCTTGACCCGAGCTCTATTCTGGTTCGGAGCCTTGTATTGATTCAGGGACAGTGTTGGTCGGTCTCTGCCTCGTAAGCTCGGTAACTTCATCATAGTTCGATTTGGATTCGAACTCGATAATGATATCGAGCTCGTCTTTGATCAATCCCTGGGGCTCGAAATTTGATGACCTAACTTCGGTCCTCAACCTAATCTTCGATCCAATGCATTACTATTTCGACCAGTTCGTACGAAGGACTAACCGATTTTTACCGTATACAGATTTATTATGCTTCTAAAACAAAGTACGTTAACTGTACAATCACACCAAAGCATAAAAAATTAACTGAAAAATATGAACAGGGGATTTGGGTTGCCAGGATTGAAGATAAAGATAGGAAGGAATGAAATCGAGTATAGGGGTAAAAAAAAGCCTTAAAGAGTAGGATACATTTATTAATTGATTTTTTTTCTTTTTCTCCACCTCTTTTTATAATTCTTTTTATTTTTTTGTTCTCTTTCCAATACTATTTTTTTTATTTGACATATACGAAAGATCAACCTTTTTAAAATATAGGCAGGAACAACTCATTGAGAAAAAAACTTGGTGGAAGAAAATTTTTAGTGATATCTCAGGTTTACACCCTCGATTTTGACATTAACTTTTCTTTTCTCTTTTTTATTTCCTTTTTTTATTCTTTTTTTTTTCATTCTATTTTTCTTATGCAAGCTACTATATCTGATTAAAGTAGGCTATTTCATGTTTAACTGGAATGTCTTTCACATATTCTTTCTATTTGATTAGCGGAACTTTATATTTTTATATTATAACTGTGCGAAGCGCAGGCATATATACTAAGTATATAAATCCAAGATAAGGTTATACTATTCTCTAACGGATCGTGGAAGCATGAGCAATAACTCCTTATTGTACGTTATAGTTCCATGACTTATATCCGTTATAATTTCATGTCTAACGGGTTGGTTGATTCTACACTTCTGACCATTGGTAATCAAATGCCTAACGATTTATTTGAATCATATTAGGGCGGATGACATGGGATTTGTTCATAGCATATAATGATCTTCTGCCCATGATTTAAAGTTGTCATTATGAATATCGCAATTTATGTCGGCTAGCGCCATCCTATACGAACTTACTCACTATTACCTTTCATCCCGTAACATATATAATAATCGGAGGGATAAAAATTGAAAGGTAAGAGAATACTATATTTACACCCTTCAAGGCTTCAACACGCTTGTGAATTGAACCATTATGCTTTGTCCGTTTAATTAATGTGAATGAACACAATCATAGCCCTTTCCTTAGTAGATGTTGCATATCAACACAGGAATTTGCATCTATACCCAGATTTTGGGTCACATTTTAACTTATACCCATTTTGCAAAAAAAATTGCAAGCGTACCCACTTTTCGGGTAACTTCAGACATACGGGCCTGAAGTAGCAAAAATTTATGTCTGAAGTTTGAACTTCAGAATGTTTTGCCTTAAGTGTAGTCTTATCAACGCAAAACTTCAGATATTTTTGCCTGAAGTTTGGCCTGACTTGCAAACGCAATTGTCACACCCCTTTTATGCTCCCAAAAGATATATGTTATGGATTATGGGTTAAAGAGTTTTTCCAATTAAAGTGACAAACTTGAGTAGGGATTATTTTACTTACAGAGTCGCCACTTGGAATTGAGTTTTGAGGTGTTCCAAGTCACCTTTTATTTGAATCCCTAGTCAAAGGAAGGTTTGACTCTATTATTATCGGTCTGCGAAAACAAAGTCCGGGTAAGGAATTCTGTTGACCGGGAAGAAGGTGCAAGGCATTCCCCGAGTCCCGTGGTTCTAGCACGGTCGCTTTATTGAGTTAAACTTGGCTTGAATATTTGAGTTATTACATGTTTTAGAACCTTTTATACATTACCGCTTTTATACCATTTTATTATTTATGAAATTTGTTTGAACAAGCTGCGATGTCACGCACTCGTTTATTTTTTTTTTGTGCGCATTGCGAATAGCGCCACGTGAAATGCACGCGCATTTTACAACATGTTTATTTTATTATTTGAAGTTAGGGTTGAGTCACGTGAAACACACACTCGAATTAGTGATTACGTATCATGACTATGCTACGAAAACCGTACCCATAGTCACGATATTTCCTTGACTTTCTCATTCTTACTCTCTTTTTAGCAAACAATCCTTCTCTGACTTATTCTCTCATTATCAATTGCAACAACGACAGTACTAATGGACGAGGCATCTAAACTAACAGGTGCAAGTAGACTCACTTCTTTTGAATTAGACGTCTCACTTTTGGCAAGAGTTGAATTATCGATGATACATCTCTATCGTCAGCATGTGACCCTTACGAGTTTGGATTTAAGCGGCCTCTCTCATTTATGAAATGGCCAGTATGAATCCATTATTTGAGCCCATTAATTACTTCTAGCCTCTAGATTCCTACCATATAATTTGGATTGCACTTTAATAGATGGAAAGCATACTGCCATATTTTTATATAAATGAATAAAAAACAAGCCAATACATTAATCTAACAATTGTATCAAGCACATGACTTAATTCAAAGCAGCAAAAGATTAGCATGAATTCATCCACTATGCTAAGATGACGAACAAGGATAAAATAATACCGAGGAGCAACAATAATCAATATCATTCACTATGCTAGCAAAATCAAATTGAGATAATATAAGTGCAAAGAGTGGACCTTACCGCTGAGAACTTCCTTTTATATTGGAGAACCTTTGGTGAGGCAAAAATACAAGGAAATTGGAAACCAAAATTCGACCAAAACAAGGACCTTCCAACGGAACAGAACCAAACGGCCAAAACCTCAATGACAAACTCGAATCAAGACCCGGACGAAATCTATACAGACCATCGTTTCGAGCGTAAAAGGGTCATTTCGACAGAGGTGTTTTTTTTTTTTTTTTTGGTTTTGGACAGTATTTCGTCGGGTTTATTGGCGTCTTTTTTTAGCTACTGTGGCTGATTTTTTGGAGCTGCTGGTTATTATCCTCCTTTTTTTGGATTCATTTTTAACATGCTTTTATGGAGTTTTTGGCTGAAATTTTTTTTGCTGACTTTTTCTCTTTTTTTTTTGACCTCGTTTTTTGGGGTGGTTATTGGCTTTTATTTTGGCTGATTTTAGGCATGAGGTTAGGGGACAATCATGGGGGGACAAAGAGTGGGGAACAATGGAGAGAGGAGTAGGGAGCAAATTGTAGGGGGGGAGGGGACAAGCATGGGGGGACAAGGTATGGTGGGGAGGGGACAAGCATGGGGGACAAGGTAGAGTGGGGACACGCGCGGGGGACAAGGCAAAGTGGGGACACGCATGGGGGACAAGGTAAAGTGGGAACACGCATGGGGGACAAAGAGTGGGGACACGCGTGGGAAGATGGGAGCGAAAAATATTCAAATACGGTAAAAAATTAGGTGCTCACAGCATGCCCCTCTTTGCTTGGAAACATTAAAAGTTTTCAGGCAAAGATAAAGTGAGCCGTGTGACTAAGTTTTGACCATATCGATATTCAAAAGAGGAAGAAAATTAAAGAAAAATATGCAACCGAGTCCTGGTTTTGGACAGCCTACATATTCCGGGTTATAAGGGAATCAGGTCGCGTGTAGTTCAAGAAAAATGATGGAGTGATGAGTTCGAAAGTCGATCTAGGTTCCGTCGATCCTCCGGTCTGTGGTCTTGCTATTACATCCAAATTGAAAGAAACTAAACAAGCCTATCAACTATGAGTTACAAAATTCCTATCTATAAGTCTTCTGAACCTTGATCTTGAGTCTTGACTGGTTGTTCATGCAGACTCTGATCTGAACCTTGATGCTTGCTAGCTGTAGGTGCTAGTTCATTCTTCTACGGCTTCTTTTGAGCAAGACGGGAAATGTGAAGCTCGTAACTCCAGTCATGTCTTGAGTAGTTCATATCCTTTCCATCTGCTTCTACATTTGGATTCACTTCTTTTCCTTTTCTTTTCTTTATTCTGGATTGAGACTTTTTCTTTTGTTCATCTCGAACACTGTGCCTCGCGGTAAAACCTGCTCAGACATCACAACAAACAAACAAACGAAATTTTTCTGCCCCAGTTTTCACTAGGAAAATTTCATGAGTTATTGTAACAAAAATTCTAAACTACTTCTTTATTGAAAGAAATAAAAGAACAGGAATGGTGTACCCTGAAAAGGTCATGATCCCAAAAGAATGTCTTAACTAAGTATTGGTGTACCTTATATTGGAAAAATGTGGAAAGGGAATGGGATACCCTATATTGGCAATAATATCAGGGAGTGGTGTACCATGCATTTAAGCTCAAATCAACTAGGGAATAAAGTATCCTATATTGGAGAACACAACAAAGGATTGATGTACCCTATACTAGTAAGGAGATCAGGGATTGGTGTACCCTATATTGGTAAGGAAATGTAATCAGGGGATGACGCTCTGTATTACTGAAAAGGGAATATAACCAGGGGTTGGTGCCCTGTAGTACTGAGAAGGAAATGTAACCAGGGGTTGGCGCCCTGTATTACTGAAAAGCAAATGTAACCAGGGGTTGGCGCCCTGTATTACTAAAAAGAAAATGTAACCAGGGGTTGGCGCCCTGTATTACTAAAAAGGAAATGTAACCAAGGGTTGGCGCCCTGTATTACTGAAAAGAAAATGTAACCAGGGGTTGGTGCCCTGTATTACTGAAAAGGAAATGTAACCAGGGGGTTGGTGCCCTGTATTACTGAGAAAAGGAATGTTGAATCCCCTTGGTGAAAAAGTTCTACCTGGGTTAAACTATGAAAAGCAAGCTTGAGTGAAGAGTACTTCTACCCGGAACTATGTGCTGGATCCCCCTAGGCAAAAAAGTTCTACCTGTTTTAAAGCTATGAAAAGCAAGCTTAGGCGAAGAGTACTTCTACCCGAAAATATGAGCTGGATCCCCCTAAGCGAAAATGTTCTACCTGGGTTAAGCTACAAAAAACAGCCTGAGCGAAGAGTACTTCTACCCGGAACTATGTGCTGGATCCCCCTAGGCGAAAAAGTTCTACCTGGGTTAAGCGACGAAAAGCAACCTGAGCGAATAGTACTTCTACTCAGAACTATGAGCTGGATCCCCCTATGCGAAAAGGTTCTACCTGGGTTAAACTATGAAAAGCAAGCTTGAGTGAAGAGTACTTCTACTCAGAACTATGAGCTGGATCCCCCTATGCGAAAAGGTTCTACCCGGGTTAAACTATAAAAAGCAAGCTTGAGTGAAGAGTACTTCTACCCGGAACTATGTGCTGGATCCCCCTAGGCGAAAAAGTTCTACCTGGGTTAAGCGACGAAAAGCAAACCTGGGCTAAGAGTACTTCTACCCGAAAATATGAGCTAGATCCTCCTAAGCGAAAAAGTTCTACCTGGGTTAAGCGACGAAAAGCAAGCCTGGGCAAAGAGTACTTCTACCCGGAAATATAAGCTGGATCCCTTTTAGGCGAAAAGGTTCTACCTAGGTTAAGCTACATAAAATATCCTGAGCAAAGAGTACTTCTACCCGGAACTATGAGCTGGATCCCCCTAGGCAAAATGGTTCTACCCGAGTTAAGCTACGTAAAACATCCTGAGCGAAGAGTACTTCTACCCGAAACTATGAACTGGATCCCCCTAAGTGAAAAGGTTCTACCTGGGTTAAGCTACGAAAATAACCTTAGCGAAAAGTACTTCTACCCGGAACTATGAGCTGGATCCCCCTAGGCAAAATGGTTCTACCTGGGTTAAGCTACAAAAATGGGAGGTATGAACAGTAGTGATGCATGCTGCAAATAAAGGAAAGTTGAGATTTTGCGAAAACTTACTTTTGGTGACATTCGCCCTTTGAAAATCGCCATTCTGCACTGCTTTGATCCTGCTTCAAACAAAGAAAAATTTGTGAGTTTTTTAAAGTGGTGGTCGGTTTGTGGCCTTGATGCCCTTAGTAGTTTGAATTCACCCCTCCATTTTGTCAGTGTGATACCGAGGTTCCCGAATACTCTGTATTGCTTTCTAGAGACATTGTCTTTCTGACGTTGCCCCTGGCTGTTTCATACCCGGATGTCCATGGTACCGCTAATCCTTGTCCCTAAGGCAAAGAAATTTTCCTTTAAAATCAAACTTAGTTGTCTTTCACCTAGAACCAATGTTTGTCTGTAGTGCTTATCAACTTTTTTCATGAAGCAAGTCTTGCTTAAGCGACCTTTTTAGTTTCTTTGAGACACTTTGTCCGCCTTATCAAAAGGGATCACATATGGATTCCTGCCTTTGTCAATGCCGTATATGCTCCAAATTATGCTTGGTATTACGGGGAAACTGTAGCCAGTTGGCAGCCATTTTTGCTTTGCTTTTGATGCGAGATTAGACCGAAAGAGAATCTAAGAAAAATTATGGAAAAGAATAGAAGAGCAATTGGAAATGAAAAAGGAATTGTGTCTAAATAAAAGGTGTCCCTTTCGGGGAGAGAAATAAGGAGATTTATCTGGAGATATGTGCCGACTTCAATGAATCATGACATGCATTTTGGACTGGACGCCTGATCTGTCTAAGCTGTCTAATTCTCAAAATATGTCGCAAATGTTCAATCTTGAAACTGTCTTAGTTGTGCTCATGCCGGAGCATGGAAGACCCTCATCCGGCTAGTAGCGCCCTTTGCAGGTTTTCGCTAACTGACCTCTCTCATTTCTCTAATCACCATCGCCTTACAGTGCCCATACGGGTTTTCACCGATAAGACTCTCTCATTTCTTTTTCTTTTTTTTTTTCTCACTAAGATACGACACGCGAAAGGTTGGCTGATGCCCCTGGCATGTGGACTTCAAGTATTCTCAAAGATCGATCAGAAGTTCTTAACAGGAAAAGTCGAAAGGAACCTTGAACTGAATTACAACCTTTGGAACTGTTTCTACAGGAAAAACCGTAAGATAAAAACAAACTTCTGCCCCAGTTTTGGAGTATTGGGAATATGGATTTTTGTTGCAATGGGACCGAACCCAGGGTAAGGCTGCCTACGTATCCTTTCGGAATCAGGTCGGACGTAGTTCAATGACTAAGAAAATTTGCTCTTTTTTTATTTTATTTTTATTTTTTAAGTACACATGTTCCAAAAAGTGGAAAACAAAGGAAGAAGAGAAATACAACTTAAAAAGGGGTAACAAAAGGGTGGCACTTTCTTGGAATAGCGAGCAATGGTAGCCTTCGTCATCTCGATCTAAGAAAATCATGAGCGAAAGTTCCACAGTGGGTATATATCACACATAATATCTTTTGACTGCATCTGCATTAATAGTCATGTCTGGTACCCGTCCTTCTTCATCTACCAAGTGCAAGGCCCCTTTTGGTAACACTTTCTTGATGATGTAGGGTCCTTTCCAGTTTGGGGCGAACTTTCCTTTAGCTTATACTTGGTGTGGAAGAATGCATTTCAGGACGAGTTGGCCTACCTCGAAGTACCTTGGACGCACTTTCTTGTTGTAAGCGCGTGCCATTCTTTGCTGGTATAACTGGCCAAAGCACACTGCTGCTAGCCGTTTCTCATCAATCAATATTAGTTGTTCTAATCGGGTCTTTACCCATTCTACATCTTCAATCTCCGACTCCACAATGATCTGAAGAGAGGGAATTTCGACTTCAGCCGGTATTACAGCTTCTATCCCATATACCATCAGGTAAGGAGTTGCACCAACCGATGTGCGAGCAGTCGTGCGGTATCCCAGAAGAGCAAAAGGCAACTTTTCATGCCATTGTCTCGAGCCATGGACCATTTTCCTAAGAATCTTCTTGATGTTGTTGTTCGCCGCTTCAACGGCTCCATTGGCTTTTGGCCGGTAAGGGGTAGAATGGCGATGCATAATTTTAAATTGCTCGCATACTTTCTTCATCAAATGACTATTGAGATTGGCTGCATTGTTAGTGATAATGGTATTTGGGATACCAAAGCGGCAGATGATGTTGGAATGGACAAAGTCTAACACTGCTTTCTTGGTGACTGCTTTGAAAGTGACGGCTTCCACCCACTTGGTGAAGTAATCAATTGCAACCAAAATGAATCTATGCCCATTTGAAGCCTTTGGCTCAATTGGCCCAATAACATCCATTCCCCAAGCAACGAAAGGCCAAGGAGAGGACATGGGATGCAACTCTGAAGGTGGCGAGTGAATCAGGTCACCATGAATCTGGCATTGGTGACACTTGCGAACAAAACTGAAGCAATCTCGCTCCATTGTAAGCCAATAATACCCTGCCCGCAGAATCTTCTTCGCCAAAACATATCCATTCATGTGAGGTCCGCATACCCCCGAATGTACTTCACTCATGATCCGCTCAGCTTCTGTTGTATCTACGCATCTCAACAAGTTCAAATCTGGGGTCCTTTTGTACAAAATCTCCCCACTCAGGAAGAAACCGCTGGCGAGCCTCCTTATAGTTCTTTTTTGATCTCCCTTAGCGTGCTCTGGGTATTCTCTCATTTTCAGGAATCGTTTTATGTCATGATACCATGGTTCACCATCTGGTTCTGTCTCAATTGTATTGCAGTAACCGTGTTGATTCCGAACTTGGATTTCTAGTGGATCGATATGGGTGTTTCCCGGATAAGGGAGCATCGAGGCTAAAGTAGCCAAAGCATCGGCTAGCTCGTTGTGAAACCTGGGAATGTACCTGAACTCGATGGATTTGAATCTTTTGCTCAAATCTTGTACACATTGTCTGTATGGAATAAGCTTGATGTCTCGAGTCTCCCATTCACCTTGGGCTTGCCGGATAAGCAAGTCAGAATCTCCCATAACCAATAGTTCATGCACATCCAGATCGAGGGCCATTTTCAAACCCATGATACATGCTTCGTATTCTGCCGTATTATTGGTACAGAAGAACCGAAGTCGGGCTGTTGCAGGGTAATACTGTCCAATAGGTGAGATGAGGATTGCCCCGATCCCAACTCCTTTGATATTGACAGCTCCATCAAAATACATTTTCCATAGAGGGTTGTCATCTGGAACTACTTCCTCTATTGAGTTGACCTCTTCGTCTGGGAAGTATGTGGTAAGTGGCTTGTACTCATCATCAACTGGATTCTCTGCCAAATGATCGGCCAAAGCCTGTGCTTTCATTGCAGTGCGAGTGACATAGACGATGTCGAACTCTGTAAGCAGGATTTGCCATTTTGCGAGCCTGCCGGTGGGCATTGGCTTTTGGAAAATATACTTCAGAGGATCCATTCTGGATATGAGGTAAGTAGTATAGGCCAAAAGATAATGTCTCAACTTCTGAGCGACCCAAGTCAAAGCACAACATGTCCTTTCTAAAAGGGTGTACTTAACCTCATAATTTGTGAACTTCTTGCTCAAATAATATATTGCTTGTTCCTTTTTGCCTGTCGCATCATGTTGCCCCAGAACGCATCCAAAAGAATTATCCATCACCGATAGATATAAAAACAAAGGCCTACTAGGTTCAGGTGGGACCAGTACAGGGGGTTTTGATAGATAATCTTTGATCCTGTCAAATGCATTTTGGCAATCGTCTGTCCACTTGATTGCAGCATCCTTTTTCAGCAACTTAAAGATGGGCTCGCACGTGGTTGTGAGCTGAGCAATGAACCTACTGATGTAGTTCAACCTTCTGAGCAAACTCATGACCTCCTTTTTGTTCTTCGGGGGTGGCAGATCTCGAATGGACTTTATCTTAGATGGATCCAATTCGATGCCTCTCCGACTGACTATAAAATCGAGGAGTTTCCCAGATTGAACCCCAAACGCACATTTGGCTGGATTGAGCTTAAGGTCATACCTTCGAAGCCGTTTGAAGAACTTTTTCAAATCAGTCACGTGGTCAGCCTGTGTCTTTGATTTTATGATGACATCATCGACATATACTTCAATCTCTTTGTGCATCATGTCGTGAAAAATGGTGGTCATGGCCCTCATGTAAGTTGCCCCTGCATTCTTTAAACCGAATGGCATGACCCTGTAACAATAGGTACCCCATGGAGTGGTGAAAGCGGTCTTTTCTGCATCACCCTCATCCATTAGAATCTGGTGGTACCCAGCATAGCAATCCACGAACGACTGTATCTCATGCTTTGCGCAATTATCTACAAGAATATGGATGTTCGGCAAAGGAAAATTATCCTTCGGACTTGCTTTGTTCAGGTCTCTGTAGTCAACACAGACTCTAGTTTTTCCATCTTTCTTTGGCACGGGCACAACATTTGCCACCCAGGTGGTGTATCGTACAGCTCTGACAACATTGGCGCTCAATTGCTTCATTATTTCCTCTTTGATTTTATCACTCATGTCCGTTTTAAATTTTCGCTGCTTCTGTTGGACTGGTGGAAAATCAGGATACGTGGGAAGTTTATGAACCACTAAATCGACGCTTAAACCAGGCATATCATCATAAGACCAGGCAAACACATCTCTATACTCAAATAAAAGTTGAATCAAGGCATCTCTGGTTTTTTGTTCAGTGTGAATGCTTATCTTTGTTTCTCTGACTTCTTCATGACCTCCGATATTAATTGGCTCAGTTTCATTGAGGTTGGGCCTAGGCTTGTTTTCAAATTGTTCCAACTCTCTTTTTATTTCATCAAAAACCTTATCTTCATCATATTCGACCTCTTGATGCATTATTTCGAAATTAGACAGCCTTTTGAGATCTGGGCGTGAATTCCGCATGCATGTCATGTTATTAAAGTCGGCATTAACAAAACAAAACTCCTTCCTTGTGGGGAGAGGAGTTGCTTCCCAGTTATTGAGCATGGTTTCTGGGCCAATTAGTTGCATATCGGCACGACTAGTGCCTTCACCCGCCTGGATCATATTCACTTCAGAAAACATCTGCCTGAGGTCATGGCAAATTTCATCAATGTTTGCATGCGCCTCAGAATTTTGACCATATTTGAATCGTAGCTTGACAAAAGTGTAGAAAATGTGAGGGATAGGTTTCTGCAAGACCCACCCGTGCTTCTTGCAGTGCTTGGCTTTGTCTTTGTCTGCTTGTGTTGGCCTGAAGCCTAAACCAAAAGTACCCCTATTACTGAACGGAGAAATGGGTTTTGAAATTCCTTGCAATGATGCCCCCAAACCTTTTCCTGGCTCATAACCTTGTCTCATCATAAGTGCAACCACCATTACAGATGTGGCAGAGAGACGCGGATGTAGAATGGGTTTTCCTTCCTCAACATGGTCCACAACAACCACTTCAAAAGTCTGATAGACAATGGACTCACATCCTTCCTTGGCCTCAATACATGGGATTAATGGGTCTTTATAAATGGATGACTCGTCTTCTCCGTGAACAATGATTTCTTGCCTGTTGTGCTCGAATTTGAGCATCTGATGCAAGGTGGATGGCACAGCTCGGGCCGTATGGATCCATGGCCTTCCAAGAAGAAAGTTATAAGAAGTTTTCATGTCCAATACTTGGAAGACAATTTCAAAATCAACAGGCCCAATCATCATGGTCAGGTCGATCTCCCCAATGGTATCCCTCGCTGAGCCATCAAAAGCCCGGATGAGAACATTGCTGGGTCGGATCCTGTCTGTATTGATCTTCATGCTTTGCAAGGTAGAAAGAGGGCATACATCTACACTCGAGCCTCCATCAACCATGACTCGCTTCACATAATGCCCCTCGCATTTGACAGTCAAGTGCAAAGCCCTATTGTGACCGGCTCCCTCCTCAGGAAGTTCATCATCAGTAAAGGAAATTCTGTTCACCTCAAAAAATCTATTGGCCATCTTCTCTAATTGATTCACAGTGGTATTCTCTGAGACATGTGCCTCGTTCAGGATTTTGATTAGTACACGGGCATGCTCTCCTGAGTGTATAAGCAGAGATAACAAAGAGATTTGGGCAGGAGTCTTTCTCAGCTGGTCAATGATTGAGTAATCCTGAACTTTCATCTTTTTCAAAAACTCCTCCGCCTCTTCTTCAGTGACCGGTTTCTTTATTGGCATTTGGCCTTCTCTGATTTGCTTAGCCTTCCTCAACTCTTCTGGAGAGTAACACCTTCCTGATCGAGTCAAACCTCCAATTTCCCCCACTTCTTCTATGATTTCCTTACCTTTGTAGGTTACTACAGTTTTGTTGTAGTTCCAAGGGATGGTTTTCGTATTTGTTATACGGGGTTGTGTGGCAGGCTTGATTATGATCGGCTCTATTATACCCATCGTACCGCCCTGATTCTCCTTTGTGATGGGGTGACCTCCAAGGACGTATAACTTTGGGCTTGGAGCATTGGAGCGAACCTCCAACCTCGAGATTTTTGGAACATATAAAATTGCCCCTTCTGAGCTCTGGGCACCTTTCACAATCAACGGTGCATCTAGGCTTGGATTTACTTCCAGTTTGGTTCCCTCTTGAATCGTTACCACTGTCATTTCTGCTCGACCAACCGGCTTGTATTCATGATCTCGGCCAATCATTCCCACAAAATGAACATCATCGTGTACTGGTAACGGGTTATTGGTCACATTAGGAGGGTCCTCACCATTCGTGACTACAATCAATTTTTCAACAATGAGTCTTTCTACGGCTCTTTTCAGGGTCCAACAATCATCAGTGCTATGCCCCGGAGCACCTGAATGATATTCACATCTAGCGTTTGCTTGAAATCCATGTGAATCGGGATGCATATGGTGGGGAGCGATGGGTCCAATCACGCCTATCTGCTTCAACTTCTGGAACAGACTAGAGTATGATTCCGCCAATGGAGTAAATTTTTCCACTGGCCTCTGCTCTCGACCATAATCCTGCCTAGGACGAGCGTTGTAGGGTGCCCGAAAATTTTGCTGCTGAGGTCGGGGTAGTCTTGGAGCTGGTGCCCGTACCTGTTGATTAGGAGGATGAGCATATGATTGAGCATTAAACACTGTATATTGTTCTGAAAGTAATCAGGCTCTTGGGCCTCCAGAAAAACAGTGATCAACTCGTGGTTATCCATGGGTGGCTTAACTCTAGCTGCTTGCTCCCTCCACTTGATCGTATACTCCCTAAAGCTTTCAGTCGGCTTTTTCTTCATATTGGACAGAGAATTGCGATCCGGCACAATATCTATGTTGTATTGAAATTGTTTGACGAAGGCTTGGGCCATGTCGTCCCAGACATGCCAGTGAGAGATATCTTGGTCAATGAACCATTCGGAGGCTACCCCCACCAGACTTTCTCCAAAATAAGCCATCAGCAATTCTTCTTTTCCACCTGCACCCCTCAGCTGGTTGCAGTACCTTTTCAAATGGGCGATAGGGTCGCCATGTCCATCATATTTCTCGAATTTTGGGGTCTTGAACCCTGGTGGCAAATGGATGAGAGGGAACATGCATAAATCACTGAACGAAACACTTTTGTGACCCCCTAATCCTTGTATGTTCTTTATGTTCTATTCAAGACTTTTTATTTTCTTGGCCATCTCATCCGATTCAACCGTCTTGGTAGGCCTTTCATTTTCCACTGGTGACTCGTACTGAGGAGTCTGATTATATGGAGCCGAGACCCCGAAAGCCATATTTGGAGAGTAGTATTGGCCATCATAAACATGAGATGGTGGCTCATTGATTGGCCTCGTCACAGGAGGTGGAGGCGGGATTGTGTATGCCGGTGCGCCAGACACGACTAGAGGAGTGTTCCTGACCGGTGCGGCTGGAGGTCGCACATTAGAGGTACCAGGAGTAACGTGGAGGCTGTAGTTTGGCACATACCCTGGTGGTAGGATGTGGTCGCTCGTTGCATGGAGCGGCGGTTGAGTAGCCAGGGGTACAGTGGAAGTTCCCTCTGAGGGACCACGGGGTGGAGGCTGACCAGATACCCAAGCTTGATATACATCAGACAATTGCTGTCTCAATTTTCTTATTTCCTCTGACTCTTGTTCAACTGATTGACCCTGTGGGTCATCACTGATCAGCTCGATCTCATCATCGTTGGTCATTACTACTACTCCCTTAGATCTAGTGAAGTAATGGTGTGTTGCCAGTTTCACCACAAACCAACCACCTTAAGCTAAACTTGTAAGAGACAGCAAACGTGTTAGGGTTAAGCATTTTATAGATATGAAATCACACATAATGTGCCATGATCCTATCATTGTCACTATTTCTAACATGCTTTTGGAGGCTTCATGTTTCATTCCGACTTATGGGGTAGCTTCTTATTGACGCTCTTATTATTTATTTATTTTTATTTTATTTTATTTTTATGCTCTTATCTTCTTCTCTCCTTTTTTTTTCTTTTCACTCACGCCTCATTTTGATCCCTCATCTTAGAATCATTGAAAAATATTTTGATCGAACCTTTTGTGGGTTGCCTATGTATCATGTCGCCGCATGAATCAGATCATTACGTAGTTCAGGAAAAATCAGGAATAAAGTAAAATAAACTAACTCTTTTTTTTTTTACTCATATACAAATAATCACAGATTTTTTTTTATAATCTTCGAAAGAAATACTTTTTTTTTTAAAAAAAAGAAAGAAAGTAATTTTTTTTTTTTTGTAAATTTAAAAAGACAGAAAATATTTTTTAGATTTTGATTTTTTTTTTTGAATTTTGGGAGAAAGACCCTTTTTAAAAAAAATAAAAATAAAACGAAAGGCAATATTTTTGGAATTTTGGATTTTACGTCTCAAAGAAAGACTTCTAAATAAGGAATTAAAGAAAAATATTATTTTTTTTGGATTTTTGAAAATTGGGGGCCGGAACCGATGAGGTTTGCCTACGTATCTCACATCCGGTGAGAATCAGACCCGCGTAGTTCGGTCAAAATTGACTATGTTCTTCTTTTTTTTAATATGAAAATTAATCTTTAAAAACCATATGCACTAAACCACATTATTTTTTCTCTCTTCGATTAACCGATATATGCTAAAGTCGGTCGACATGCAAGCCTCCCAAATAATGCAACAAGTAGCACATAACATGACATAATGGTCTCAACAAGGTACCTGTCCTAAAACAGAACTCGGCCCATGAGTCGAGCGCTGCTAAATTAAATGCACATGATGCAAATAAAGCGTAGCCTATTAGGGATATTCATTGCTTGTGGCTTATTTTTCTAAGTTTATAAATCCTAAAGGAGATGGTATATAGACCTGGCTTACCCGGACGGACAACCTGAGCCGAGGAGCGTCAAGCATTACCAGTAGTAGAACAGCACTGGCTAGCTAACGGCTCTCCCGCCTAAACATGTGTGACTAAATCCTTCACCAGAAGCTGGTAGGCTAACTGGCTTTATCTCAAGACAGAAATTTTGTGATGCTGGTAGGCAAACACAACATAACTAATTATCAGAAGACTCAGTGGGATGCGAGAGAGGATACAATTTATATGTACAGTCCAACAATATCAAGATAGTAAAAAGTGGACAAGTAGCACATTAGTCCCAAATAAATCACAATATATA
This sequence comes from Nicotiana tabacum, assembly GCF_000715075.1. Lineage (NCBI taxonomy): Eukaryota > Viridiplantae > Streptophyta > Magnoliopsida > Solanales > Solanaceae > Nicotiana > Nicotiana tabacum. Next base: position 29,442,396 of record NC_134091.1, read on the forward strand.
CAAAAATTAATAAAGCCAAATAAAGTCAATGTACAAGCTCGAATTCTTGAAGTCCCCAGCAGAGTCGCCAGAGCTGTCACACCCCTTTTATGCCCCCAAAAGATATATGTTATGGATTATGGGTTAAAGATTTTTTCCAATTAAAGTGACAAACTTGAGTAGGGATTATTTTACTTACAGAGTCGCCACTTGGAATTGAGTTTTGAGGTGTTTCAAGTCACCTTTTATTTGAATCCCTAGTCAAAGGAAGGTTTGACTCTATTATTATCGGTCTGCGAAAACAAAGTCCGGGTAAGGAATTCTGTTGACCGGGAAGAAGGTGCAAGGCATTCCCCGAGTCCCGTGGTTCTAGCACGGTCGCTTTATTGAGTTAAACTTGGCTTGAATATTTGAGTTATTACATGTTTTAGAACCTTTTATACATTACCGCTTTTATACCATTTTATTATTTATGAAATTTGTTTGAACAAGCTGCGATGTCGCGCACTCATTTATTTTTTTTTTGTGCGCATTGCGAATAGCGCCACGTGAAATGAACGCGCGTTTTACAACATATTTATTTTATTATTTGAAGTTAGGGTTGAGTCACGTGAAACACACACTCGAATTAGTGATTACGTATCATGACTATGCTACGGAAACCGTACCCATAGTCACGATATTTCCTTGACTTTCTCATTCTTACTCTCTCTTTAGCAAACAATCCTTCTCTGACTTATTCTCTCATTATCAATTGCAACAACGACAGTACTAATGGACGAGGCATCTAAACTAACAGGTGCAAGTAGACTCACTTCTTTTGAATTAGACGTCTCACTTTTGGCAAGAGTTGAATTATCGATGATACATCTCTATCGTCAGCATGTGACCCTTGCGAGTTTGGATTTAAGTGGCCTCTCTCATTTATGAAATGGCCAGTATGAATCCATTATTTGAGCCCATTAATTACTTCTAGCCTCTAGATTCCTACCATACAATTTGGATTGCACTTTAATAGATGGAAAGCATACTGCCATATTTTTACATAAATGAATAAAAAACAAGCCAATACATTAATTTAACAATTGTATCAAGCACATGACTTAATTCAAAGCAGCAAAAGATTAGCATGAATTCATCCACTATGCTAAGATGACGAACAAGGATAAAATAACACCGAGGAGCAACAATAATCAATATCATTTACTATGCTAGCAAAATCAAATTGAGATAATATAAGCGCAAAGAGTGGACCTTACCGCTGAGAACTTCCTTTTATATTGGAGAACCTTTGGTGAGGCAAAAATACAAGGAAATTGGAAACCAAAATTCGACCAAAACAAGGACCTTCCAACGGAACAGAACCAAACGGCCAAAACCTCAATGACAAACTAGAATCAAAACCCGGACGAAATCTATACAGACCATCGTTTCGAGCGTAAAAGGGGTCATTTCGACAGAGGTGTTTTTTTTTCTTCTGGTTTTGGATAGTATTTCGTCGGGTTTATTGGCGTTTTTTTTTGGAGCTACTGTGGCTGATTTTTTGGAGCTGCTGGTTATTATCCTCCTTTTTTTGGATTCATTTTTAACATGCTTTTATGGAGTTTTTGGCTGGAATTTTTTTTGCTGACTTTTTCTCTTTTTTTTTGACCTCGTTTTTTGGGGTGGTTGTTGGCTTTTGTTTTGGCTGATTTTTGGCATGAGGTTAGGGGACAATCATGGGGGAACAAAGGTGGGGAACAATGGAGAGAGGAGTAGGGAGCAAATTGTAGGGGGGGAGGGGACAAGCATGGGGGGACAAGGTATGGTGGGGAGGGGACAAGCATGGGGGACAAGGTAGAGTGGGGACACGCGCGGGGGACAAGGCAAAGTGGGGACACGCGTGGGGGACAAGGTAAAGTGGGAACACGCGTGGGGGACAAAGAGTGGGGACACGCGTGGGAAGATGGGAGCGGAAAATATTCAAACACGGTAAAAAATTAGGTGCTCACAGCAATCACGCAAACTTCAGTTCATAGTGCAATGACAAACTTCAGTTCAATAAAACTACAACATGTTTTGGCTGAAGTTTTTGTTTTGTAATTGCTGAACTTCAGCATTCTAGGAGGTGGAGTTTTATTTTGTAATTGCTGAATTTCAGCATTCTAGGAGTTGAAGTTTTATTTTGTAATTGTTGAACTTCAGCATTACTGAACTTCAGCATTCTAGGAGCTAAAGTTTTGTTTTGTAATTGTTGAACTTCAGCATTCTAGGAGCTGGAATTTTGTTTTGTAATTGTTGAACTTCAGTATTCTAGGAGCTGAAGTTTTTGTTTTATATTTGCTAAATTTCAGCAGTCTTAGAGCTGAAGTTGTGTTCTGCCTTTCTTTGAAGTTAGATGGCTTTAAAATATAACTTAAGCCAAATTGTGCTGAAGTTTTAACTGATTTTTTTGATAATGTTCTGAAATTATTTTTCCTATCTTTTATTTTTCAGTTCTGCAGCCCTTTTCTGTCGTTTTTCCTGCAGATGATATCATCAAGCAAGGGGTAAACTAATTCCAAGAGATCGCGAGAGCAACTATTGTGTATAATAAATTTTACATGCATGTGCCATTCTTGTGGCAGGTAACTTGGAAGAGAGGACATGTAGTAGTCAGTTGCTGTTGTATGTTTAAGAAGGATGGATCAGGGAAAGACACAAATCATACCTACTTTAACCAGCTTGTGGAGTTTTATTTACTCGTCCTTCAACATAGAATATGGTAGTTGAATAGATTTAATAAAAACTTTACAGATCCAATCGATAATACTTATACAAAGTTTCATGTGTTTGAGAGAGAAAAGAAGAAGAGGAAAAGAAGAGGAGGAAGAAAGGAGCGCATAGGTCAGGAGGAAGAAGATGAGGCATCTGAAATTGTCAAAATTAGGGTATAGGTTAAAGAATTTAAAAAATATGGGTACAATTTTAACATCAACACGCTTGTGACAGCCCAATTTCCGGGATAATCTTCATTACTCGATCATCCAGTTTCGCCAAATATACTCCAGAAAAAATAGCATGTCATATGTGAGGTAATCATTAGGCTGTCAAAACTGAATATCCATTTATATTATTGACCAATACTTTTATTATTGCATTGTCTAATTTACTTAATTACCATGGATGTTTATAACATATTTGTAGATGCAACGCTATGCTCGGACATTGTTTATATCTCTAATCGGTAAAATATAGAGAAAATGAAGGAAAACTGGAATCTTATTTGCTCTCGAAGATTTATTAGGACAGATGGATCCGGTTTTGTGCTTCTTTTCTTTCCAGTCTTCTTAGTATTTTGGCTTCTTTTAATTTTTAAATAAGGAGAAAATGATCAAAGCATTAAAATTTAATTCTCTGGGGAGGGGAAAAAGTTAAGTACTTATATACATATAAATATAAACTAGATACACTACATCAATTCTTCTTCGAATTCATGTGGCACCCTCCATTGACCAGCATTACTATTTATCTTTTTTGTTGTTTTTTTGGCATTTTCCTTAAATTTTTCCATTTTTATAAATGGTCTACTAAGGAAAATTGAACAGACACTTCTTTTCCGTTACAAAAAAAACGGTCACATCTTTAATTCACTTAATTAGCCTCTTCTTAATTCTTCCCACCTTCCGGTTTTTATGACCCATTTGCTAGAGTTTTCCCCTTCTTTAAAATTGCCAAGAAATGGGTATGCAAGAAGTAAAGAGCAGATTAAGAAAATGGAGAGGAATTGGATAGTGGTCAACATTCATGTGTGATATCAAGCGTTTCTAACAGATATGAAAATCCATAGATTTAAAATGACCGTATTATTTTTGGGTTTTTGTACTTCTTTTTCACCGTACATTTTTTGCCGTTCAGATTAATTTTCTTGAAAGTAAGCCATCTGTTTTACTCTTTCACTAAATAGTTTTTAATCGTTTTAGGTGGAACATTGAAATGTTTACAATTATAGCCAAATCAATATCCATTCTTTCTCATGATAATCTTGTATTAATGGCAATTATTCTTGGCATGTTTATCACGACTAACAGTAGGAAACTCTTACATTAAGAACTGTCCTTTTCGTTTATTGTAAAATATTTATTGTCAAAACTCATTAATTTGTTCACAAACTGCAGGATTGTTCATGGCATTGCCTAGAATCATTGCTCATGGAAGAACAATGGTTTCCCTCTCTATTCATCACTGGTTCTGCAGTCATGGCTGTTGTTCAACTATTGCTATTGAACTTTGAAGTGTTCTTTTTCATATAGCAATACAAAAGTGATATCACCAACGAAGTTCATTACTATACCAAGAACTGCAGAAACAACGGTTGATGCTTTAAGGAGAGGACTTCCTCTGTTAGTTATTATAACTTTATACTTTAATTCAGTTAACTTTATGTTGTTTACCAGATTTACCAAATTCTTGATACAAATAAAATCTTCTTTGACAAGACTATAACGTAATAGATGGCTCTATAGTCTAAACTAAACGTGGGTGATCTTGATGTCTTTGGTCTTTTGATTTTGGTGAGGTCTTTGAATTTTACGTACACCATTTGAGGTGGAGATTAACATAACTGCATATGGATGACACTTTGGTGATCGACTGATCAAATAACAAGATACGTAATCGCAAGTATAAGTATGTGCATATATAGAAGCTTTGACCATTCCAAATATTTGTGGGATAAACGCAGTTGTAGGGGACGATGTGGTCAATGCTTTATGGCAAAGTTCAAGCAAGATATTGGAACTGGAGTAGTTTAGGTTTTCTATTTAATTGGAGGGTTTAAAAATTTGTAAAATCCGTGAATTTGACGAAAGCCTCCAAGTTTCCAATATTAAGTGCAGACTAGGTTGAAGTGTCAAATAGGTGGAGGCCACAGCACTTATGGACAGCTATACTGGACAATCATATTGTTTTTGAAGAAAAACAAACATCAGAAGAAAACAACTATCCTCTCTTTTAAATACGATTTCTCCATTGATGAAAGAAAAAGAGTCCTCAACCCATTATCTTCACAATTGAATTCTATATTTTACAATGAGTATTGTATTTTCTGTCTAAGGAACATGATTGGATATCCTATATATCAGTTATTTTGTATTAAGTCTTTCTACTTGATTTTGCATTGATTGTTCAAGAGTTGGATCTAGGATTCCTCTATCAGTTGAATTATATCGTTCTTATTCATCTGAAAGCTTTATTATACTCAAAAGTGACAAACAATTACCTAAAAACAAAAAAGAGTGAGAGTTAATAATATTTTCCACGAAAAGTTAGTAGAGAGATGACAAATGGATTTTGAAAGTAACAACTGGATTTGAGAAGGGAGGTTTTAATGCTACCACACCTATGTATGAGCTTAAAACTTCTCATGTTCAAGAAATATATGCTTCACAGAACCGATCTTTGTTGACATGTCTTTAAACTTTTCACATAATTTATGGATTAAATGACAACCATTGTCTTTTGAGGAATTTAAATGAAATTACTTTTTATTCTTTTAATTGCTTCAAAGTCTAAAGAACTTGATATTTTTGTGTGGGGAGGCTTTCTATTAATTGATATTTTTCAGTTTTAAATATTCTCTCTTGGGATTAGTGATGTTAATAATCATCTGTTAGAGAATAATCATTTATCTATTTTTCATATGTAATCAAAATTAGTCTTGAAATTGGTAATACGAAGAGCTTTGAAATATTTTGTTGATTCTATCTCACCTAAATTTACAACAAGATCACATCATAAGTTCACCTTCTTATGAACGCGCGAAGCGCGGACAAAATAACTAGTATACATATAAACATAAACTAGATACACTACGTCAATTCTTCTTCGAATTCATTTCTCCTTTAAATACCTTTTCAAAGAAAAATATTATTAGCTCACCTATACCAATAATACAACAATAAAAATTAGAGAAATGCATGCAACTAAGTGCCGATCTAATCCATTTGAATTTGAAGAGTAAAAACAATATTTCAAACTTTGAATTTTAGAAATAATAAGTTGTTTTTAAATTGAATAGGATCTTTTACTACCGCACGAAGCGCGGATAAATTTACTAGTTACTACATAATAGCTGTTAATTACTCTTACTTATAGAATGATGACAACAACGTCTAATTAAAACTAATTAAGTATTATTAATTACCTTAATAGTATAAGGAATTCACGGTTAAATTAACGAAAAAGTTATACTAGACCTAAAATTAGCAATACTCATCTCTAAAATCTTATAAAAATAAAATAGTATAGTAAAACAGAGTCCAACTTAACATGAAAAAGAAAAACAAGTAATGGCTTTGCTTGTAAAGTTATTTTCCTAATTAATATTTAAATAACTTTAAAAAGTATATATATAAGCTTTTGAGGCATTACATGATGTCTTACCAGTACATTTAGTAGCTTTCACAGACTTCCCTATGATCGAAAATATTTTAGCTAAATTAATTTGGCAAAAGTAATTATGATTTTGAAAAAATAAGAAGGCATTAAATCAAAAATATTTTAGCTAAATTAATTTGGCATTATGACTTTGAAAAATCAAGAAGGCATTAATTAGTATTTTTCAAATCCATCATTATCTAATAAATGATCTACAAAATATGAGGATATACAAAGAGTAATTTAAGAAGATATAAATGATAACTTAGTTAAATAAGGCTTATTAAATGATTCTCTTAATGAATGTGTCAAAAACTCAGAAGCACTTATTTTGAACGAGAGATAACACCGTCTAAAAAAACTATCCATAGCTATTTTAATAATTTGACATTGTAAGTAAAATTTATATTATCAATGCATATAAATTAAGAAAAATTTACACATACTAATTAGCACAACCTAAACATAGTGTTATTGGGCCCATGCGCAACATGGACTATTCATTACTAGTATTTATAATAAAGTACAAAACAAGATATCTCATTTTGGTAGGGGATGGAGCTATTAAAAGTTGAAATTTCAGTTTATGAAATGCTCTCTAGACTCTAGGATCATTTGATTGTGAGTAACTTATATGGGGGATTAAAACATAGTCGGTGGCGGACGCACGTGATGGCAAGCGGATTCAGCTGAACCTGCTTCATCAAAAAATAATATTGTGTATATATATAAATTAGGATTAAAGCTGCGTAAATTTTGTATAAATATTTTATTTGAACTCATTTGACAACTACTATTTTACAACTAAAGTTATGTACTTCTAAGATTGAACCCGCTTACACAAAATCCTGGGTCCACAACTGAACATAGTGATTAAATAGTTACATGATCATTTAGTGGAATCTACTTTTTTTTTTTGAAAAATAGATATAAGAGGTATAATATAAAATAAGAGATTCAAGTTTTTTCGATTTTCTCTTGTTTTCATTTCGCCCAGACCAGCCAGCACTACGCCAACGCAATCTAGGTCTATGATCTGCCTCTAGTTTCAATCCTTATTGCTCCGATCAGTGTGAGTGTTATACCAACGCTATAGCACCAGTATAGAATTGGTTTTAAAAATTTATATTTTGCACTAACTCCAAATCTCTCAATTTTTGATGTAATACCAATTCAAAGCAGTTTCAAATCATTTCACATCGCCTTTATTAATACACATCAATATTGATCATACTAAATAAATTCGCACAACATTTTCATCATTAAATAAATAAGAAATAAAACTAAAAGCATTAGAAATGTTCGGAGCTTTACATCAAATGTATGAAATTATTTACACGCTACTTTGTAGTAAACAAATTGGGATAAGTAGATGATGAAAATTTGAAAATAAATGGACGAAGTATATTTTTTTATTTCAAAATAGAGTTTAATGTTCTGTTTAGTGGTAAAAGTTGAGATTACTAGGAGGATGAAGTTTTAAAAAAATATTATATTAACCTTGAATATTTTCTTAAACATTATATAAGTCTTTGTGAATGGTAGAGATGCGTGCAAGATGATTTGATCCCAATCGTTATTAAAAAATTAAGATAAAAAATATATATGAATCTAAATGTATAAATTCAAATCAATTATTAAAGTTTGACTTTAAGCCACCAATTTTATCGAGCCGACCCTGAAAATGTCTTGCATACATATAGGAGCATCAGCTCCACCAAATCGTTCTATTGATTTAGTTGCACATTTGTTTACTACCTGAACACTTAAAGAATTTATATGGAGCTCAACATAAAAGCTACAAAAATATTACTATTAAACTAACCTAAAAATATTACTTACAAAATATTGTTAGGTTCCCACTTCTAGAACGAATGCGTTGCACTAACTAAATTCATAAGATTAACCTCTGAATTTCTACTTTCACTCAGAAACACAGAAAGTGGCTCTTTGAAGCCAATTTGTTCCTTCTCTGTATGGATTAACACTAATTAGTTATCATCATTTTTAGTTTTGCTTTAGTTCAGTGTAACGTCATCTACTTTTCTAGCGGGTTATTTTCAATTTAGTCCGCCTGGTGCATCTCATTCTCATCCCAGTCTTTTGCAACAGTCGAGGGACTAAGGAGCCGAAGCAAAGCATATGAAAATCTGTCTGCCTTTTATTTCAGATGATAAACACAAAGATTCCACATTCATTCTGAACTATGAGGACATCATGTGTAGACTTTGACACACGAAGGGAGTCATGTAACACTAGCTCACCAAACATCTAAGACTACCGTGATGAAGTTAAAATCCTAATATGCAATATGCTTGACAATGCACACCTACAACTAAACTATACAGATCCTCTCCAATTCATAATTGTGACTAAGTTTAACTATGACAGGGTACCTTCTCCGATAATAAAACAAACCATACAAATAACAACGACGATAAATGATGAGAATTTACAAGGACGTGATCAAGGTATATGGATAACAAAAATTGCCCTCCTGTTTATAAAAAAAAACAAAGCATACATAAAAAGCAACTCTCAAGACAATAACAACATTTTCTAACCAGTAACATCCTATAATCACTTGGGAGGACTGAAATTTTAAAAAGATAACACTACTAACTAAATAATTTCAAGCAATATCTAGATTGATAAAAGGCTTACACCACATTCTACATTTAAGCCCCACTTTTAAAGGATATAATATATCACCAGAACAATTCCATTCTCAAAAGAATGCATCACCTCGAGACGAGAAAAACATTTAACTTGAAAATGTTCGGTTTTAATAAGTAAACACAAAATAATTAACATATAAAAAATTTAAACGGACATGATCATTTGACAGGTTAAAAAAAGGATAATTACACTGGATCAAGTTAGAAGTATAGCTCTTTAAAAGGAGGATGAACTTCCAGTTTTATTTGAAAAGATTAACATCTTGCTCCATTGTGAGCCCAAAGGAAAAACAAGGATCAACACGCACCTGGAAACCAAGTAGAAATTTTCCGTATTTGCTGCTACCAAAAAATTTCCGGTCAGGTTCTCTAGGGCACCAGTTTGCATACAACTTAAAGGTTGTTTCGCTGCTTCATGGTCCCTCTATATCATGTATAACTAGTGCACATATAGCCGTGATAGGGCCGTGAACCAATTATTAACAATGGTTGGCCTCAAACACTCCTTTGAGCCATCCATTGCCAACTCTATACATTAGTTTTGCTTTTCAATTAAGTTGTTTATATTATGTCCAACTATTGGCGTTTTAATGATATTAGATTGATGGTTATAACAGACTAAGCAATATTTTGCCAGGTAGGAACAGCAAATAGGCTAGAGTTGATTGACAAAGCATTAGGAGCTAAAAATTTCCTTTCCTTATCCTATTCCAAATAGCTTAGTGGAAAGATAGCTTATTAAATTTACTTATCCTCTATTATCTCTCTATATTCAATAAGCTTTTGTTCAATTTTGACATATTCTAATTTGATTGTTGACCGGGAAGATTCAGATTGCATTTAGAAATAAGTCTTTCAAGACAATTAGGATTCTGAAGATCAATGTGGCCTCATGCCTCCTCTCAGATCTCTGCAGAATGCAAGAGTTCACAAAATGGAATAACAGCCTGTGAAAAAAGTGTCATGTCAGTCTTATACACCTTTTGACGAGCATCCAGTTCAAACTTCCGGGAGAACTTTCTGGTAACCACAATGACTGTGTCCACATCATTGTCAATTGCCCGCCATTTCTTATTCGAATAGTTGTCAAATCCCAGGGAGGGAATGTTCAGCAGCAGCTCAAGCTCTTTAGCATCAAACTCCAACTCGAACTCTCTCACAGATGGCAGAACTCTTCACCACCTTGCCATCAAACTAAAAGTTAGCATAGAACTCAACCACTGCAGGTACATACAGGAGGAAGGCTTTGACAAACTTGTGTGTCAATCCCTACAAGTCAACACGTACCTACAAGTTACATTAATGATTTCCTTTATTACTGACTCGATACAGGGGCGGCTCAAGCACATGTGTGGCGTAAAGTCAAAGTTTAATGTTATGCCTAAATTTTTAAAAGAATGTTATGATATATATTTTTATTTGAAGTCTACTTTTTAGCTTTTTGAGATGCAAAGTTGTTAATAATTTTTTTATAATCGATATCCTCTCTTAATTCCTTTTCAATTGATTATAAAGCTAACCTATTTATCTTTCTTGAGATGTTGTTGATCTTAGATAAAATTTTATCAATTATAACTCTGAAAAACTTATTTTTTTAGGCAACTATTTTAAAAAACTCTACTTTTGTAGTAAAAGTACTAAATATTATTTTTTTTAAATACTCATAAACTTATTATTTCTAGAAAAACGATGCACAAGCCTTAATTGTGATAACCTTAGAGCTTGCCCTGACTCGATAATATCTAATTATGATCGAAATATGCTGAAAAAATGTGCAATACCTGTAATTCAGCTTGATCTGCAAATGCAAGTTCCAATCTTAGTGTATAGATTTCATTTTGATTAACATGCCAAGTTTGAACTTTATTTGCCATGTTGTTCCTTGATATGTCTTCTCATCCTTTTTCCTAATAGCTTTTTTGGATGGTTGTTACCAATGGTATTGTATCATACTGTTAGTTTAAATACAATGTTTGTTTGATTGTTACTTAAAAATTATTATATCGTATCGTTAAATTCATCGTTATGTAACGACGAAAAGTGTCACTTTATAGAACGACAGATTTGGTGTGGTGGTGTCATTTCCTTGCTTTTTTCTCTCACCTTGTTCTTCCTCATTATTAAATAATTATATTTTATCCTTTACCCTACATTTTTATATAATAATTCTACTCCATATCTTATTTTTTCTTAGTAATGATGCAAGTTTATTCTTCATATTATTGGTGCATGACATCGTGAAATGACGGCAAACAATACAATACAATACAATACAATGCAGTACAATACAATATGATACATTATAAAACGACACGCGTACGTAACAACAATCCAAACAGGCTGTAACTTACCTAACAACACGAAAAAGGGAAAAATAAAATCATATTCAAATTTACAAAGAGATCAAATATTAGGTCTTCCTTAAAGTCTACATATAATTCCAGATGCAAAAATATAGTAGTCACTCTCTCCAATTGTAAAAACTATATCCCCATTTGAATCCAAATCGGTGTCTCTCCCACAGCCCGTACTGTCTAAACCTAAGGAAGACGTTGACAAAAAGCAGCAAAATTAAAATTAAACTATCAATGAAGAAGGAGAAATCTTACCTATCAGGAAGATTAATAAAGAGTTTATTAACATATTTTGGATCAGGATCAGGATCAGGAAGTAAAACTCCGAGCAGAAGTTTAGGAGTGCCGATTTCCCCGAGTGTAGGTCCATCTTGGGGGCTCAAAGACAAGATCATCCATCTCAATGCTGCAGCCTGATTTACGACATGTTATTTAGCTCATAAGGATCTTGAAAAGCTTGAAAATAATGGTCTACTTGCCAAATAGGGATGTTAGTACCTGAGGTAATTGTGACTTTAATATCACTTTTGTGATCTCCAATGAATCCATGGACAAATGAATACAAGTTGTAGTCGCCTGCTCGTATATAACTGATCACATAATAGCCTTCCTCATCTGTTCTTGTCCAGAATTAATATTAATACTCCTGACTCCTTATCAACATCAACTATTCAAATTGTTAAAAAGAAAACATCAAAGTAGTTTTCACAGTGATTGAGCTTTAATGTTCCCCCTGAATCACCTTGCGTTCACTTTATCATGAACCAGCTTCTCTTTATACATATGCACCAGAAGCAGATATCTCATCATCTTTAATTTGAAGTACGAAAAAAATAATATAAGTAGAGCCAATGACCGTAGAATAATTGTTCTTCTCCAGAAGAAAAAGGGAGATGTGGTACCAATAGAGCAAACAACCAAATGATACCTGTCTCGGACTAACAATCTGTTGGGATTTTAAGCTTGTGTAGCTTAAAAAGGGTGAATGAGAAATGGAAGAAAAATAAAATATTTGAGTTTCCCTTGGCAAAGGGACATTGTCCCATATCGGAGGAAGAAAAGGCTTTTGATGGATATATATATAATTGCTCTTTTTCTAGCTCTTAAAGAGTTAAGAAAAAGGCAAGCCTCGCGCCGTCGTCGTCGCTCGCTCGGCTTCGGATTTGGATTTGGATTTGGATTTGGATTTGGTCAAAGATTTTCATGGGAAATACTGCAACAGCCAAGATTGAAGGTTATGGGAAGATATTCCTGAAGATGACTTCCGGCAAGGTGTTAACGCTCAACAACGTTCTTCATGTTCCTACTATTAGGAAGAATTTAGTTTCTACTTCTTTGCTTGTTAAGAATGGATTCAAATGTGTATTTGTTTCTGATAAAGTTGTTGTAAGCAAGAATGAAATATATGTTGGAAAGGGCTACCTCACAGAGGGCCTCTTCAAACTAAATGTAATGGTTGTTGACAGTATGAATAAAATTGCAGCTTCTTCTTATTTATTGGAGTCAAATGATTTATGACATATTCGTTTAGGATATGTCAATTACAAAACCTTGCGGAAGTTAATTAATTTAGAAGTGTTGCCTAAATTCGAGTGTAATAAATCAAAATGTCAAATATGTGTTGAGTCTAAGTTTGTAAAACATCCTTATAAGTCTATTGAAAGGAATTCAAATCCTTTAGACTTAATTCATACTGACATTTGTGATATGGAGTCGACACCATCTCGAGGTGGGAAAAAGTATTTTATTACTTTTATTGACGACTGCACTCGATATTGTTATGTTTATTTGCTTAATAGTAAGGATGAAGCAATTGAAGCATTTAAGCAATACAAGAATGAAGTGGAGAATCAATTGAATAAAAAGATCAAAATGATTAGAAGTGATAGGGGTGGAAAATATGAATTTCCATTTGCAAAAATATGTTCGGAATATGGAATTATCCATCAAACTACTGCACCTTACATACCTCAATCCAATAGAATTGTGGAAAGGAAAAATCGGATATTAAAGGAAATGATGAATTCTTTATTAATAAGTTTCGGATTACCGCAGAGTTTGTGGGGCGAAGCTATCCTTACAGCTAACCGAATACTCAACAGAGTACCCCACAGCAAAACGTAATCTATTCCATATGAAATTTCATTCCCCTAGTGCTTTCTGTCCTTCTGAGGGGTGAAAGCGAGATTGAATGCTCTAAGCTGAGTCATCCTTCAGCCCTTCGCCTATCGGCTTGGCAGGCAAGCTACCTTGATCCGTCTTCGGCTTCGATTCGTCTCCGATAGGCCTGAGGATCAGAGGGAGGTGTACCATCCAAAGCTGAAAGTTTAGAACCGGAAGCAATTTGTGTAGCACAAGGTTTGCAACCAAGCATGTTGGGCGGACCCCACAATAAAGAAAGATGGAAGACAAGAAGCTCAGTAGCAAGGCGATTTGGAAGCAAGTGAAAGAACTAGTTGCATAGATATAGATATAGAGAAAGTCCTTTCTCTTCAGAGGCACGGGTGCGGACTCCGCGATCTCTGGGTCGCCGAGGTAAACCCAACTTGAAATATTTCAAAGTGTGGGAGTGTCTAGCAAAGGTACAAGTTCCTTTACCTAAAAGGGTTAAAATCGGACCAAAAACTATTGATTGCATTTTCATTGGATATGCTACAAACAGTAAAGCATGTTGGTTTTTGGTTCATAAATCCGATAATCTCGAAATTCACGTTAATACGGTAATGGAATCAGATAATGCTGAATTCTTTGAAAGCATCTATCCGTATAAAACTGAATGTGAGTCGTTAAGTGAAAGACCTAAATGACCTCGGGAAGAACCAAAGGAAAATATTCCAAGTATAGAAGATCTAAGGCGTAGCAAACGTCAAAGAACATCTACTTTCTTTGGACCAGATTTTGTGACATTCTTGCTTGAAAATGAGCCTCAAACTTTTAAAGCAGCTATGTCATCTTCTGATTCAGCATTTTGGAAAGAGACAGTCAATAGTGAGATTCAATCAATTTTGGATAACCATACATGGGAATTGGTAGATCTTCCTCCAAGAAATAAGCCTTTAGGTTCGAAATGGATCTTTAAATGGAAAGTGAAAGCTGATAGCACTATTGACAAATATAAGGCAAGACTTATTGTCAAAGGTTATAGACAAAAGGAAGGCCTTGATTACTTTGACACTTACTCGCTAGTAACGAGGATAACATCTATTAGGGTGTTAGTGGCACTAGCGGCCGTGTATGGTCTTGAAATCCATCAAATGGATGTTAAAACAGCTTTCTTAAATGGAGAATTAGAGGAAGAGATTTACATGGAACAACCTGAGGGTTTTGTGGTAACTGGTAAAGAAAAGAAAGTGTGCAAACTTGTTAAGTCACTTTATGGACTTAAACAAGCACCCAAACAATGGCATGCCAAATTTGACCAAACAATATTGGCAAGTGGGTTTAAAATCAACGAGTGCGACAAATGTGTTTACATTAAAAACACTCCAGGTCATGAAGTCATTATTTGTTTATATGTTAATGACCAAAAATATGGCAGATATAACTGCTACTAAGCGCATGTTGGCTAGCAAATTCGATATGAAAGACTTAGGAGTTGCTGATGTGATCTTAGGAATCAGAATTCACAAGACTCCACAAGGTCTAGCATTATCACAGTCTCACTACATTGAAAAGGTACTTGACAAGTTCAAGTATTTGGATTTCAAAATTGCCAAGACTCCAATTGACGTGAGTTATGCACTTCAAAAGAATGAAGGTGAAAGTGACTCACAACTGAATTATGCAAGAGTATTGGGATGTTTGATGTATATCATAAATTGTACACGACTAGATATAGCATGTGCTATTAGTAAACTGAGTCGGTTTACAAGTAATCCCAATCACATATATTGGATGGAAATGAAACGAGTTTTGGGGTATCTCAAACATACCCAAAATTACGCTTTGCATTATAACAAATATCCCTCCGTGATCGAGAGATATAGTGATGCAAATTGGATCACTGGATCATCTGAAGTTAAATCCACGAGTGGATATGTTTTCACAATTGGGGACGGAGCAGTGTCTTGGAAATCATCCAAACAAACGTGCATCACCCGTTCTACAATGGAATCTAAATTCATAGCTTTAGATAAGGCCGGTGAAGAAGCTGAATGGCTCCGGAATTTCTTGGAAGATATTCCATTTTGGCCCAAACCTTTGGCACCTATTTGTATACATTGTGATAGTCAAGCGGCAATAGGCAGGGCAGGGAGCGTTATGTATAACGGAAAATCTCGTCATATATGACGGAGATACAATACCGTTAGACAACTACTCTCTAGTGGTGTTATCACAATTGACTACATAAAATCAAGAGATAATGTATCGGATCCACTTACAAAAGGCCTATCTAGAGAGGCAGTTGAAAGATCATCAAAGGGAATGGGGTTAAGGTCTAGGACAAGTCATCATGACAGTAACTCTACCTAGCAGACTGGAGATCCCACGAGCTAGGTTCAAAGAGATCAAACAAAGTTATGAATGACGGTTCAACATTGTCAAATAACTCAACCCATTCTCGTGATGAAGACAATGTTCAAAAATCGAGGTAAAGCATTAAGGCTTTTTGATGAGTCAACAAAGCTTAAAGGTTTTTTAATG
This sequence comes from Nicotiana tabacum, assembly GCF_000715075.1. Classification (NCBI taxonomy): domain Eukaryota; kingdom Viridiplantae; phylum Streptophyta; class Magnoliopsida; order Solanales; family Solanaceae; genus Nicotiana; species Nicotiana tabacum. The sequence goes on from NC_134091.1 coordinate 29,458,447, forward strand.
ATTTGCTAAGTCTGGCATGATATGACCAGATAGTGTTTCTACAGGATTACACGTTTAGAAATCACCTATGTGAGTGTGAAGTGTAAGCCGCTTCAAGGGGAATGAAAGTAAAGGCTCATTCTCTAAGCACTCATGAAACCAGGCGGTGTTCATGGCTGAAACGAACACAACCGTGAGAACCATAAATGGTTAAGGATTGGTTGTGTGACTTATGTTGTCTAGGAATACAACAAAGCTCGACGGTTCAAAGATATCAAATCTACCGATTGACCGAGTATATCCGATATAAGTTCACTACGAAAAGTTCAAAGGGAAACCTACTTATCCAGATGCAATTAATTCTTGCATGTAAAACACACATGCGTCCGCGCATTCCTTTATTTTATAGCCATTCCCCATTCATGTGGGGGATTGTTGGGATTTTAAGCTTGTGTAGCTTAAAGAGGGTGAATAAGAAATGGAGAAAAAATAAAATATTTGAGTTTCCCTTGGCAAAGGGACATTGTCCCATATCGGAGGAAGAAAAGGCTTTTGATGGGTGTGTGTGTGTGTGTGTGTGTATATATATATATATATATAATTGCTCTTCTTCTAGCTCTTAAAGAGTTAAGAAAAAGGCAAGCCTCGCGTCGTCGTCGTCGTCGCTCGCTCGGCTCGGCTTCGGCTTCGGATTCGGATTTGGTCAAAGATTGATTGATTAATCTTTTTGGACAAAATTTCTTTCAATTATTTAATTAATTAATTAAATAATTAACAAAAAATTCAATCTGGAATAACCCATGACCCGCGACCCAATTCGGTCAGGCCCGTTTTCTTTCCCGAATTATTTTAAATATATTTTTTCCGCAATATTTCAAACAACCCTTTTCCAACAGCCATAGCTGTTTCTGAAAGGTTGCAAACCTTTTAAAAAACAATGCCAGCAACTCTATAAATAAAGTTTGAATCCCAGAATCTTTCCTTACGAAATTTTCTGAGCTTCTTCTTCTTCTTCTTCTTCTTCTTCTTCTGCACAATAAATTCCAGTGTGTTTTACAGCCTTCGAGTGGCTCGCTGTTCACCGACGTTTTGGTAATATATTCCAGCACCTCGGGTACTTGAGGGGAATAATTTCTTTTAAGGACACACTGTGTATTCAATGGGCTCGATTTATTCCTATACTATTTTTTTTATTTTTTCAGAATCTATTTCGTTAAACAAGTATTACTAACTTTTTGTTTTGTTTTTTCAAAAAATTTTATTGTTTATTACAGCAATACAGAATTATAACACAATCTTCTATCAACATCTAGTTTTTGCATTCAGTGCTTTAGATAATCTAGTTTTCATTGATAACGCCAATCACAAAGTAGCAATGATGATCGCTTTGTTGTATCATAAGACTGGTAATAGCACCAGTAGTGAGAAATTTTTACATAATTGTTTTTACGCCATTATGTAATTTAACCTGTTGTACTTACCATTTATTATAAGTTATCAAGAAGTGCTTATTAATTAATACAGTTACTTTTAATTGCTTTGTATGTGACTTGATATTTCTAACATTGTCATTGTCGGTGCAAAGAACTTAAAATCTTTCCTTAGTTATTACATGTTCTTTGGCGTCTTCCCCGAGAGTAAGGGGATCCTCCCCTCCAGTGGCAGAATTAAGAACTATAAAAACTGGTCCAAAGACCTTCTTCCATGGCTCTCCTTCTCCAAACTTTGGAACCAAATCCTCTCATGCATAGTGAGCACTGAGAAACACCTGCAAAATACCATCTTTATAGACAATCAATCAGGAAATGAGTGTTTTGTGACTGGAGTCTGATCCAAAATGAAATGTTTGGTTATGTTTGCTTAGTTGGTGTCTCTGGTCCAAAGATTAAACAATTGAAGAGTAAGGCACGTAAACCCCTTGCCTTAGGCCCCCAAAATATGAAATACTATTATATATATATATATAAACTAGTCTCTGCCGAATCATGTAAATACGATATATTTAAGACCAATCAAGTCAAAATGTTCTTTTAGAATACAAATAATTGAAGAAATATGTGTACCTTACAAAAGATTTTGATGCAAAATCAAAGATTATTAATCTTGAAAAAGCACAAGCTTTCATACCATCCATTTTTAGGAAAACAAAGTAGCAAAAGAATTATTGATATATATATATATATCAATATCATTTTACAAGTAGAAAATGTAAAGTAACTTAAGCAAAAATAAGATTTTCCCCCATGGAGCAACTAAACTACAAACGAAACCATTAGAAAAATGTGTACCGATCAACTCTAGATTTTAAGTCAATAAAATTGAAAAGTCCCCATGAGTTTCGCAAGCCATGACTTCTAATGCAATAATATTATTTTATGTAAAACTTAGCTATATGGGGAAAAATCATTTCTGTAATTCTATTTCAAACGTCATTTTAATTAAACCTGAGGTAATTAGATAGGCAAACTAAATATAATATAATAAATTAATAATATAAGATAGAATTTGTATTTTGTATTATAATACATTCTTTTTTGCACTTCATCATAAAAAATACATTCGTTCTTGAAATAGATAATAATTTAAATAACTTTAACAAATGTAACATTTGCGCTAGTAGTAGTTATTATTATTCTAGCTTGGATATCGAAATACTTTTTAATTATTAAAAAGCACAAGTATTATCAAATACCAATTGTGTGACCAAATAATTCAAGTAGCCTATTAGATGGGTACAAAATAAATTTATATTGGAATACAATCGTAAATCTAAGAAAAAAAATAATAGTCTTCACATGAAAATTTATTCCAAATATACGCCAAATATTAAATGTCCGTTTCAAACAAACATTAAACTTTGCAAACAGATTATTAACTTGAGCCAAACAGTAATAATTCTATTACCGTATAAACTCCCCATATATATAGGATATTAACTAAAGGACTCAAATCTCTTTAAGTGAACTATGCAAACATCTCCCGACAACATTTGTAACGACCCAACCGGTCGTTTTGACTTTTAGAACCCCATTCCCCTAAATAAAATTTGCCGTATGTGCTTTAAATAATTTATGACTTGTGAGGATGGTTCGGGATTTGGAAGTGTTTGGGTTGAAATCGAAACACTTGGTTCCTTAAGTTGGCTTTAAAAGGCCAAGTTTAACTTTGGACAATATTTTGAGCAAACAGACTCAGATCAGTATTTTGACAGTTTTGGTAGGTTCGTATCGTGATTTAGGACTTGGGCGTATGCCCGAAATCAAATTCCGAGGTCCCTAGCCCGAGATATGGAATTTTGATGAAAAAAATTAAAATATTTAAGTTCAAATAGTGACCGGATATCTAATTATGTGAAAACGACCCCAGAATAGAATTTTGATAATTCCAACAGCTCCGTATGGTAATTTTGGACTTAGGAGCGTGTTTGAAATTTTATTTAGAAATCCGTAGTTAAATTAGGCTTGAAATGGCTAAAAACAAGAATTTAAGTTTGGAAGTTTGACCGAGGAGTTGACTTTTTGATACCGGAGTCGGAATCCAGTTCCGAAAATTTTCTTAGCTCAGTTATGTCATTTATGACTTGCGTGTAAACTTTGAGGTCAATCGGACTTGATTCGATAGGTTTCGGCATCGAATGTAGAAGTTGGAAATTTCATAAGACTAAAGTTTCAAGTGAGTTCGCACAAGACCCAACTTTGAACGAGAATATCTACACATATATATGGCGTTATATGATGATCTACCTATCAAATAAAATATCTTCGAGTCTAGTTTCTAACGCTTTTAACCGTTCGTCATTCGAACATTCCTACAAGAAGTTATGATCAAATACCCAAAGGTTGTCTTGTAGCTCGCTACAGAGCTCGCAAGGCCAGTGTAAGACCAGGCTTTAGCCTGGCGAGGCCCGGTGTAAGACCAGGCTTTAGCCTGGCGAGGCCAGATGTAATATCAGGCTTTAGCCTGGCGAGGCCAGCCAAAAGCCAGGCTTAACCAGGCTTTAGCCTGGCGAGGCCAAGCGTGTCGCGAGCTAAGACCGGGCTTTAGCCTGGCGAGGCTAGGTCTGTAGCCTGGTCCAGAACTTTTGGAGTATCCATTATTCTATTGTTATAACCCGATCCAACTTCAATAAATAAGCCTTGAAGCTCATTTTGGAGCAAAAATCTGATATTTTTAGAGAGAAGGTAGAGTGTTCTAGAGAGAAGAAGAAGCTCAAGTACTTTGTTCATCAAGATCTTGTTCAAGCTTTGAAATCCAACAAGGAAATATCACAAGATCTTCACCCAAGAGGTAAGGTTCTAACCCTTAGTCTTCAATTTCGAGTTTGAATAAAGATGGGTGATTAAGAGTATGATTCTTGGGTGTAATAGTATCATTCATACATATCAATAAGGTTTATGGAAAGATTCTTGAGTTCAAATGTGTATAGATTGGGTTGAAAATGGTAGAAATCTTCAAAGACTTTAATTGAAGATTTGAGGGTCGAGTTGATGTGGGAATTTGGTGAAATTTGTATGGTTGGACTCATAATTGAATGGGTTGTCGGATTTTATAACTTTCGCCGGATTTCGAGATGTGGTCCCCACGCATGAAGTTTTAATTAATTTCGGGATTTTTATTAAAAATATAGTGTTTTCTTATAGAATTGATTCCTATAATTTTTATTGATTGTATCAAATTATTTTGGCTAGATTCGAGCCAGACAGAGTTGGATTATCGTGGAAAAGGCCTTATAGTGGATTAAATTGGAGCAAGACGAGGTAAGTCTCTTGTCTAATCTTGTGAGGAAAAAATTACCCCATAGGTAATTAAATTAAATAATTATTGCTAATTGTGGGGGCTACGTACGCACGAGGTGACGAGAGTCCGTGCGTAGCTACTATTAATGCTAAAGTCCGGGTAGTTTAGGACTCAAAAGCATGAATTACTTGTGTAAATGGTAGTCTTTACTTAATTAAATTATTTGATATATTTATATATATATATGTTGTGAATTGTTTGATAAAAATATTAAGGATGAAAATCTCATATGCTTGAATTTTCTGTTTAAATTAATTAATTGTTAAAAAGAATTGTTCATTCTCCCGAATTTATCTTATAATGAATATACTCTCTTTCCTGAGGTACATAAGAAAATGTCCTCCTTTCTTGTGGAGCGGGCCGAACACCTCGGCAGGATAGATGCATCTATGGATCGTGCCGCACGTCCCTCGGCAGTGTACACGAAACTCTGGATCGGGCCGTACGTCCTCGGCAGAAATCGTGCTTAATAATAATAATAATTATACGATACTTTGACGGTTTATTGCAGCTTGTAAAGGTATTTGATAAATTGAAAATTCATTGAAATTGAATTGCAGCTTGTAAAGCTATTTGATAAATTGAAAATTTATTGAAATTGAATTGAAATTTGTAGCTTGTAAAGCTATTTGATAAATTGAAAATTCATTGAAATTGAATTGCATCTTGTAAAGCTATTTGATAAATTAGAATTTTTATAGCTATTTGATAAATTGAAATTTTTATTGAAAGTGAAGGATTTAATATATATATTGAGAATTGTTGCGTTTTGAAAGAATTTAATTATTTCTGTTGGTTAAATAAATTATTGTTATATTCTGTGAATCATGCTGATTTAAATATTCTAGTTTATTTCAATTATTATTATTGACCCATAGTGAGTGTCAAAATCGGTCATCTCGTCTCTACCACTTCGAGATTAGGCTTGATACTTACTGGGTACACGTTATTTACGTACTCATACTACACTTGCTGCACTTTTTGTGCAGGATCTGAGATAGGTACTAGTGGAGGACCTATCATCACATATCCACACCATCCCGAGGCATAGTGGTGAGCTACCTTTCTGAGTCGTTCTGCAGCTACCAGTGTCTCTTTTTATATTTACATTCTGTCTATTTCATTTTAGACAATATTTGGAGTTTTGTATAATCTACTAGATGCTCATGCACTTGTAACACCGGGTCTTGGCACACACATTGATAGAATTTGGTATTTTATGATTTTCTTGGAATAAAAGTTTAATCAATATATGTTTGATTTATCAGTTGGCTTGCCTATGTAGTGTTGGGCGCCATCACGACCTATAGGTGAAATTGGATCGTGACAACACTATCCATGCTCATGTACAGAAAAATAAATATTCTGCCTAAATTTTAATTTTTCCTAGATACTAAAGTTATTTCTATGAAATCTTTTCAAGACAGGACCAACAACCATCAACTAATTATACTTCATTTTGAAATTATTTAGGTCAATTTTTTACATCATTCATAGAAAAAGTAAATAAAAGTTTGATTTGTGTCGTAAATGGTTCTTTTTGATAAATAAAATTGTGTTAAAGTAAATTTACTCAGAGCTGAGTGAACTATGACTTCAGCTATAAAAGAAATTATAAAGCCAACGATGAAAATTGTTCGGCATACCTTAGCAACAACTACTCTTACCTCTATCGAAATGAGCCACCCTAAAAGAATTTTTAAATTTTTACCTCTACGAAATATATATTTCATAAATGATAAAGTCTAAGTAAGTACCCAAGGGATCAAGTGGTTAAAAACACCAAAAGGTAATCCAAAAGTTTACTTTAACAACTTTGTACTAACTTCTTTCGGAAAACCAAAGAGAATTAATATAATTATAACATATATCTAACTATAATTCCTTCCTTTACAACAATTGTAGTCCATATTTTTTCGCTTCTATATGTGTTTCTTCTCTTTTTAAGTCCACAAACTAAACTCCGTGCAATTGGTTTTTAAAAAAAGTCCTTCTTATGTGTAGAAACTCATCACATAAGCGATCTACCCTAATAAGTAGCACAGCCACCTTGTCAATTGACAATCCTTCCTCTGTCCGAAAAGGTGATATATATATATATATATATATATATATATATATATATATATATATATATATATATATATATATATAAAAGTAGCTGCAGCCACCTTGTCAATTGACAATCCTTCCTCTGATATGTACAATTAGTGTGTGTGTATATATATATATATCTTAAATTCTCTTTATTTCTTTGTGTGTTTACTTTTTTATATTCTTGTTTACCCTCAAAATCGGATAACAACTGAATTTGTAAGTGGTTTTAAGGATACGTAGATTAACTTGACACAAAATGATAAATTAGATCATAATTGAAATCAATAACGATAAATTAAAGTAATTGCAAACCACACTAATTGGACAATTTTAGCCTTGGAAGGTTAGCCACCCTCAAGCCGAATGCACTTCGATCGGTACTAAGACACAGAAGGATAAGAGCTTAAGGAGAATAATAATAATAATAATAATAATAATGTATTGCTTTGGAATGCGTGTTATAATGTGTTAAATGAATTATCAAATCCCCTTTATATAGTAGAGGAGTCCTACTTTAGGTACTGTGAGCACCTAATTTTTGACCATGCTTGAGTTTGTTTCCACTCATCTCACCAATACCTCACTTCTCACTCCATCTTTTCCGCTCCCATCTTCCCAGGCGTGTCCCCACTCCACTTTCCTTTGTCCCCCATGTTTGTCCTCCATACTTGTCCCCCATACTTGTCCCACATGCTTTGTCCCCCATGCTTGTCCTCCACACACAACCCCCCACATATCCCCATTTTCTTTCTTCACGTGAGGGGGAAAAATATCACCCATAAAATACCATCTTCTTCCCACTATTGTTTCGAGCAAAAAGGCAGTCACAAAAACAAACCTTGAACCTCCATTTTTGGACAAGCGAACACTCCATCCATTTTCCTCCAGATATCAGCCTTCAAACACCATAACAAACAGCTGAAATACCTCTGATAAATACTATTAAAATATCTCCAAAATCTTACATTAATCCTGTTGAAGCTCTGTACTCGAGGTCGTTGCCAATTCGAGATTTTTGTATGTGGTCTCCGAGTGACGGGTCTGTTCGTTTTCAACCTCATCAAGGTGTTCTTCTTGTAAACCAGTTGGAAGATATTTGATGTCTTGAAAGTTATAAAAGGTCCAGTTCTTTACATTCATCTTGTTTCCTTCCATTTTGTTTGTTCAGTGAATGCTTGTTCATTTCATCATTGCTATATGCTAGCATGCTTTTGGTTTGTTACCTTGATTAGTTTATCCATTTTCTTGATGGTTGTTGTTTTTTTTGTAGTTTTTCTTTTTGATAATAAATCTTGTAAAGTGGGAACTTGTGGTCATACTTTGTTTACAACTAAAAGTTTTAGGCTGAATTTGGTCATCCACTCAGTGGGCTATGAGTTTGAGTTGAGAACGAATTGACATGTGTTCATTAGTAGTAGTTAAATAAGAATTAATGTATGTTCTATCAAATTGTTTTGTCGAATTTGAGATAGGATTTTAAAATATTGACTTGAATTAGAAGTAGTAATTAATGGTAAGGGGAATTAGATTACACGAAAAGACAATGGAGCTGACCCAAATGCAAATAAGAATAAGTGACATCTCTTTCCACGACGCTAGCTAGTACTAATTAATTAAATTATCGTGACTATGTATACGTTCGCGTGATATAATTACGATTACCAAAATTAAAACCAAAGTATGCGTTCACGCAACTTTGGACGCAATAATCTTAATAATTAAATAAAGTATTATTAGTTGTGTACACGTACGCGTGACATAACTTTGGTACACCAAACAAAACGAGTACATGTACGGGTGATTTGTTTCCAAGATAATTTCGTATTTTAATAATTAAAAGCAGAAGATAAAACATGAAAATCAATAAATCACAGTTCATCCAAAATTAATTTAAGCCAAGTTGTAGTCAATAAAGCGACCGTACTAGAACCATGGGACTCGGGGAATGCCTTACACCTTCTCTCCGGTCAACAAAATTCCTTATCCGGACTTTATTTTTGCAGACCAATAATAATAGAGTCAAACCTTTTTTTGACTAGGGATTCAAATAAAAGGTGACTTGGAACACCCGAAAATCAATTCCAAGTGGCGACTCTGAACAATAAAATAATCCCTAATCAAGTTCGTCACTTTAATTGGAAAAACACTTTAACCCACCATCCATAACACACATTATCATTTTGGGGGGCATAAAAGGGGTGTGACAGCTTAGGCGACTCTGCTGGGGACTTCAAGAATTCGAGCTTGTACATTGACTTTATTTGGCTTTATTAATTTTTGTATATATTATGATTTATTTGGGCCTAATGTGCTACTTGTCGAGTTTTTACTGTTTTGATATTGTTGAACTATACATATAAATTGTATCTTCTCTCGCATCCCTCCGAGTCTTCTGATAATTAGTTATGTTGTGTTTGCCTACCGGCATCACAAAATTTCTGTCTTGAGATAAAGCCAATTAGCCTACCAGTTTCTGGTGAAAGATTTAGTCACACGTGTTTAGACGGGAGAGCCGTTAGCTAGCCAGTGTTGTTCTACTACTGGTGACTCTTGATGCTCCTCGGCTCGGGTTGTCCGCCAGGGTAAGTCAGGTCTAGATACCATCTCCTTTAGGATTTACAAACTTAGAAGAACAAGCCACAAGCACTGAATATCCCTAGTAGGCTACGCTTTATTTGCATCATGTGCATTTGACTTAGCAGCGCTCGACATAGTGGTCGAGTTCTGTGTTAGGACAGGCTTTGTTGAGACCATTATGTCATGTTACGTGCTACTTGTTGCATTATTTGGGAGGCTTGCATGTCAACTGGCTTTAGCATATATCAGTTGAACGAAGAGAGAAAAAATGATGTGGTTTAGTGCATATGGTTTTTAAAGATTAATTTTTATAAAAAAAAAAAAAATTTCCTTTTCCTTAATTCCCTATTTACAATTCTTTCCTTAGAAAATCAAAAAACAAATACTAAATCCAAAAATATTATTTTATAGTCCCACAGTTTCGCTTTTATTTATTTATATTATTTTATAGAGTCAAAACTCGAGAAATCAAAATTTTTGTGTGTCAATAATATGTTTGATCAAAGCCTAACCCCGTGTCTGGGTAGACAGGTATACCATGAGTGGGGAAAGAGGTAAGTGTAAAAAGAGGCCTAGATCAGAAGGGGTACCAGATTTTCTCATTGTCGATCAGATACCACAGTTGTTATGGGATTGGTGGAGAGACTTTAAGGAATATGAGCGAAACCAGATAAAGAAATACTTGGGACATTTGGTTCACATGATTACAATAAAGCCCAGGCGGGATGTGATTGAAGCTTTGATTTCGTATTGGGATCCTGAAAACAATGTGTTCCATTTTACCGACTGTGAAATGACTCCAACCTTGGAGGAAATTGCCCATTTCCAGGGGTGGGGCCGCAATCTTCGCTGCCAAAGGCCCATAGTACCAAAAAATGTGAACGAGGGTAGGTTTCTGAAGCTTTTGAACATAAATTACGAACAATATGAAGGTCTAGGAGGCAAATGGGTTAATTTGGATTTTTTGTTTCAGTTGTATGGCCTAGAATGCAATTTCGAAAGGAATGTGGAAAAATTGAAATCAAAGGAAGATAAGGAAAGATGGAAGGTACATAGAAGGTTTGCATTTATGGTCACTTTTTTGGGGTGTGTAATTTTCCCGGAAAGAGAGGGACACATTGACATCCGCTTGGTAGGTGTAGTTGAGGCTCTGATCTCAGAAGGGGGTGATTATAATTTGGTCCCTATGATTCTTTCTTGCATTTTCCGTGCTTTAACTAGATGTAAAATGGGCGCGCGAAACTTTGATGGTTGCAACATTTTGTTACAGATATGGTTTTTGGAGCATTTCTATCGTCATCCTACGATCACTAATTTTAGTGAGCTATGGCCCAATCATACTTATGATCACCAGAAAAGAATTGACGAATGTGACTTACCAGAGAAAGCAACATATATTCATGATGATCATCGTCATCTAAACAATGAGAAAGTTGGTCAACAGGCACGTGCCCTCGTTCCACAATTACCGGGAGTATTTCAGAATTTGTACGAGATGTTGGGGGGGAGAGTGGAGGCCAAAGGATGCAGACCATTGATGATATCAGTTTAAGAAAGAATGCCATTGAAGATTAAAGTTTTAGTGCAGTCAATTAGTTTTTAGTTTCATTTTTCAGTTGTTGTATTTGTAATTTTATATTTGTCGCATTTTCAAAATTGTTATTATTTCCCCCTGAACTATGTAATGATCTGATTCATGCGGCGACATGATACGTAGGCAACCCACAAAAGGTTCGATCAATTTTTTTTTCAATGATTCTAAGATGAGGGATCAAAATGAGGCGTAAGTGAAAAAAGAAGAAGAAGAAGAAAATAAGAGCGTCAATAAGAAGCTACCTCATAAGCCGGAATAAAACATAAAGCCTCCAAAAGCATGTTAGAAATAGTGACAATGATAGGAGCATGGCACATTATGTGTGATTCATATCTATAAAATGCTTAACCCTAACACGTTTGCTGTCTCTTACGTAGTAAGCTTAAGGTGGTTGGTTTGTGGTGAAACTGGCAACACACCATTACTTCACTAGATCTAAGGGAGCAGTAGTAATGGCCAACGATGATGAGATCGAGCTGATCAGTGACGACCCCCAGGGTCAATCGGTTGAACAAGAGTCGGAGAAAATAAGAAAATTGAGACAGCAATTGTCTGATGTATATCAAGCTTGGGTGCTTGGTCAGCCTCCACCCCGGGGTCCCTCAAAGGGAACTTCCACCGTACCCCTGGATACTCAACCACCACTCTATGAAACGAGCGACCACATTCTACCACCAGGGTATGTGCCAAACTACAGCCTCGACGTTGCTCTTGGTACCTCTAATGTGCGACCTCCAGTCGCACCGGTCAGGAACACTCCTCTAGTCATGTCTGGCGCACCGACATACACAATCCCGCCTCTACCTCCTGTGACGAGGCCATTAAACGAGCCACCATCTCATGCTTATGATGGCCAATACTACTCTCCAAATATGGCTTTTGGGGTCTCGGCTCCATGTAATCAGACTCCTCAGTACGAGTCACCAGTGGAAAATGAAAAGCCTGCCAAGATGGTTGAGCCGGATGAGATGGCCAGGAAAATGAAAAGTCTTGAACAGAACATAAAGAATATACACGGACTAGGGGGTCACAAAAGTGTTTCGTTCAGTGATCTATGCATGTTCCCTCACATCCATTTGCCACCAGGGTTCAAGACCCCAAAATTCGAGAAGTATGATGGACACGGCGACCCTATCGCCCATTTGAAAAGGTACTGCAACCAGCTGGGGGGTGCAGGTGGAAAAGAAGAATTACTGATGGCTTATTTTGGGGAAAGTCTTGTGGGGGTAGCCTCCGAATGGTTCATTGACCAAGATATCTCTCACTGGCATGTCTGGGACGACATGGCCCAAGCCTTCATCAAACAATTTCAATACAACATAGATATTGCGCCGGATCGCAATTCCCTGTCCAATATGAAGAAAACGCCGACTGAAAGCTTTAGGGAGTATGCAATCAAGTGGAGGGAGCAAGCAGCTAGAGTTAAGCCACCCATGGATAACCACGAGTTGATCACTATTTTTTTGGAGGCCCAAGAGCCTGATTACTTTTAGAACATGATGTCCGCAATGGGTAGACCTTTTGCGGAAGCGATCAAAATAGGAGAAATGGTTGAAAATGGCCTCAAGACTGGCAGAATTGTAAGTCAAACTGCTCTCAGAGCCACCACCCAAGCTATCCAAAATGGGTCGGGAAGTTTGGCAAATAGAAAGAAGAGAGATAAAGGGTCCATGATGACTTCGGGATCCAGGGAAGTTCAAAGAGGGGCATCGCACCCTTATGTGCAAGTTCAGCAGGGGCAATCCAGCTACCCTCAACATTACTATCCCCCGCCAATTCCTCAATACTCTGTGGGACCGCCATAATATACAATGTTTAATGCTCAATCATATGCTCGTCCAACCAATCAACAGGTACGGGCACCAGCTCCAAGATTCCCCCGACCTCAACAGCAAAATTTTCGGGCACCCTACAATGCTTGTCCTAGGCAGGATTATGGTCGAGAGTAGAGGCCGGTGGAAACATTTAATCCATTGACTGAATCATACTCTAGTCTGTTCTAGAAGTTGAAGCAGATGGGCGTGATTGGACACATCGCTCCCTACCATATGCATCCTGATTCACACTGATTTCAAGCAAATGCTAGATGTGAATATCATTCAGGTGCTCCAGGGCATAGCATTGATGACTGTTGGACCCTGAAAAGAGCCATAGAAAAACTCATTGTTGAAAAATTGATTGTAGTCACGAATGGCGAGGACCCTCCTAATGTGACCAATAACCCATTGCAAGTACACAATGATGTTCATTTTCTGGGAATGATTGGCCGAGATCATGAATACAAGCAAGTTGGTCGAGCAGAAATGACAGTGATAATGATTCAAGAGGGAACCAAACTAGAAGTAAGTCCAAGCCTAGATGCACCGTTGATTGTGAAAGGCGCCCAGAGCTCAGAGAGGGCAACTTTATTTGTTCCAAAAATATCGAGGTTGGGAGTTGGCTCCAATGTTCCAAACCCAAATTTATACGTCCTTGGAGGTCACCCCATCACAAAGCAAAATCAGGGCGATACAACGGGTATAATAGAACCGATCATAATCAAGCTTGCCACACAACCCCGTGTAACAAATACGAAAACCATCCCTTGGAACTACAACAAAACTGTAGTAACCTACAAAGGCAAGGAAATCATAGATGAAGTGGGAGAAACTGGAGGTTTGACTCGATCAGGGGGGTGTTACTCTCCAGAAGAGTTGAGAAAGCCTAAGAAAATCAGAGAAGGTCAAATGCCAATAAAGAAATCGGTCACTGAAGAATAGGCGGAGGAGTTTTTTGAAAAAGATGAAAGTTCAGGATTACTCAATCATTGACCAGTTGAGAAAGACTCCTTCCCAAATCTTTCTATTATCTCTGCTCATACACTCAGGAGAGCATGCTCGTGTACTAATCAAAATCCTGAACGTGGCACATGTCTCAGAGAATACCACCGTGAATCAGTGAGAGAAGATGGCCAATAGATTTTTTGAGGTGAACAAAATTTCCTTTACTGATGATGAACTTCCTGAGGAGGGATCTTGTCACAATAGGGCTTTGCACTTGATTGTCAAATGTGAGGGGCATTATGTGAAGCGAGTCATGGTTAATGGAGGCCCGAGTGTAGATGTATGCCCCCTCTCTACCTTGTAAAATATGAAGATCAATACAGACAGGATCCGACCCAGCAATGTTTGCATCTGGGCTTTTGATGGCTCAGCGAGAGATACCATTGGGGAGATCAACCTCACCATCACGATTGGGCCTGTTGATTTTGAAATTGTCTTCCAAGTAGTGGAAATGGAAAATTCTTATAACTTTTTTCTTGGAAGGCCATGGATCCATACGGCCCGAGCTGTGCCATCCACCTTGCATCAGATGCTCAAATTCGAGCACGACATGCAAGAAATTAATGTTCACGGAGAAGACGAGTCATCCATTTATAAAGACCCGTTAATCCCATGTATTGAGGCCAAGGAAGGATGTGAGTCTATTGTCTATCAAGCTTTCGAAGTGGTTGTTATGGACCATGTTGAGGAAGGAAAGCCCATTTTGCATCCTCGTCTTTCCGCCACATCTGTAATGGTGGCTGCACTTATGATGAGACAAGGTTATGAGCCAGGAAAAGGCTTGGGGGCATCATTGCAAGGAATTTCAGAACCCATTTCTCCGTTCAGTAACATGGGTACTTTTGATTTAGGCTTCAGGCCAACACAAGCGGACAAAGACAAATCCAAGCACCGCAAAAAGTACGGGTGGGTCTTGCAGCAACCTATCCCTTACATTTTCTACACTTTTGTCGAGCCACGATTCAAACATGGTCAAAATTCCTCGGCGCATGCAAACATTGATGAAATTTGCCATGGCCTCAGGTAGATGTTTTCTGAAGTGAATATGATCCAGGTTGGTGAAGGCACTAGTCGTGCAAATATGCAACTAATTGGCCCTGAAACCATGCTCAATAACTGGGAAGCAACTCCTCTCCCCACAAGGAAGGAGTCTTAGTAGTTGACTTTTGCATCTTCTTTCTTTTGTACTTTGGGTTACTTTCAGGGTTGTAATCCAAATATCTTAGTATGATTGTTTTATTTTGATGTTAAGCCTTCTATCCTTTCAAATTCAATGAAATGCAGTTCAATTTCGTATTTTGTATCTTTTCCTTTTCCTAATTCCTGCCATTTTATTTCCATTTCAATTTTGTTAATGCCGGCTTTAATAACATGACATGCTTGCGGAATTCACGCCCAGATCTCAAAAATCTATCTAATTTCGAAATAATGCATCAAGAGGTCGAATATGATGAAGATAAGGTTTTTGATGAAATAAAAGGAGAGTTGGAACAATTTGAAAACAAGCCTAGGCCCAACCTCAATGAAACTGAGCCAATTAATATCGGAGGTCATGAAGAAGTCAGAGAAACAAAGATAAGCATTCACACTGAAAAAAAATCCAGAGATGCCTTGATTCAACTTTTATTTGGGTATAGAGATGTGTTTTCCTGGTCTTATGATGATATGCCTGGTTTAAGTGCCGATTTAGTGGTTCATAAGCTTCCCACGTATCCTGATTTTCCACCAGTCCAATAGAAGCAGCGAAAATTTAAAACGAACATGAGTGATAAAATCAAAGAGTAAATAATGAAGCAATTGAGCGCCAATGTTGTCAGAGCCGCACGATACACCACCTGGGTGGCAGATGTTGTGCCCGTGCCAAAGAAAGATGGAAAACCTAGAGTCTGTGTTGACTACAGAGACTTGAACAAAGCAAGTCCGAAGGATAAGTTTCCTTTGCCAAACATCCATATTCTTGTAGATAATTGCGCAAAGCATGAGATACAGTCGTTCGTGGATTGCTATGCTAGGTACCACCAGATTCTAATGGATGAGGGTGATGCAGAAAAGACCTCTTTCACCACTCCGTGGGGTACCTATTGTTACAGGGTCATGCCATTCGATTTAAAGAATGCAGGGGCAACTTACATGAGGGCCATGACCACCATTTTTCACGACATGATGCACAAAGAGATTGAAGTATATGTCGATGATGTCATCATAAAATCAAAGACACAGGATGATTACGTGAATGATTTGAAAAAGTTCTTCGAACGGCTTCGAAGGTATGACCTTAAGCTCAATCCAGCCAAATGTGCATTTGGGGTTCCATCTAGGAAACTCCTCAGTTTTATAGTCAGTCGGAGAGGCATCGAATTGGATCCATCTAAGATAAAGTCCATTCGAGATCTATCACCCCCGAAGAACAAAAAGGAGGTCATGAGTTTGCTCGGAAGGTTGAACTACATCAGTAGGTTCATTACTCAGCTCATAACCATGTGCGAGCCCATCTTTAAGTTGCTGAAAAAGGATGCTGCAATCAAGTGGACGAATGATTGCCAAAATGCTTTTGACAGTTTCAAAGATTATCTATCAAAACCCCCTGTACTGGTCCCACCTGAACCTGGTAGGCCTTTGTTTTTATATCTATCGGTGATGGATAATTCCTTTGGATGCGTTCTGGGGCAACATGATGCGACAAGCAAAAAGGAACAAGCAATATATTATTTGAGCAAGAAGTTCACCAATTATGAGGTTAAGTACACCCTTTTAGAAAGGACATGTTGTGCCTTGACTTGGGTCGCTCAGAAGTTGAGACATTATCTTTTGTCCTATACTACTTACCTCATATCCAGAATGGATCCTCTGAAGTATATCTTCCAAAAGCCAATGCCCACCGGCAGGCTCGCAAAATGGCAAATCCTGCTCACAGAGTTCAACATCGTCTATGTCACTCGCACCGCGATGAAAGCACAGGCTTTGGCCGATCATTTGGCAGAGAATCCAGTTGATGATGAGTACAAGCCACTTACCACATACTTCCCAGACGAAGAGGTCAACTAAATAGAGGAAGTAGTTCCAGACGACAACCCTCTATGGAAAATGTATTTTGATGGAGCTGTCAATATCAAAGGAGTTGGGATCGGGGAAATCCTCATCGCACCTATTGGATAGTATTACCCTGCAATAGCCCGGCTTCGGTTCTTCTGTACCAATAATACTGCAGAATACGAAGCCTGTATTATGGGTTTAAAAATGGCCCTCAATCTAGATGTGCATGAACTATTGGTTATGGGAGATTCTGACTTGCTTATCCGGCAAGCCCAAGGTGAATGGGAGACTCGAGACATCAAGCTTATTCCATACAGACAATGTGTACAAGATTTGAGCAAAAGATTCAAATCCATCGAGTTCAGGTACATTCCCAGGTTTCACAATGAGCTAGCCAATGCTTTGGCTACTTTAGCCTCGATGCTCTCTTATCCGGGAAACACCCATATCGATCCTCTAGAAATCCAAGTTCGGAATTAACACTGTTACTGCAATACAATTGAGACAGAACCAGATGGTGCACCATGGTATCATGACATAAAATGATTCCTGAAAACGAGAGAATACCCAGAGCACGCCAAGGGAGATCAAAAAATAACTATAAGGAGGCTCGCCAGCGGTTTCTTCCTGAATGGGGAAATTTTGTACAAAAGGACCCTAAATTCGAACTTGTTGAGATGCGTAGATGCCACAGAAGCTGAGCGGATCATGAGTGAAGTACATTCGGGGGTATGCGGACCTCACATGAATGGATATGTTTTGGCGAAGAAGATTCTACGGGCAGGGTATTATTGGCTTACAATGGAGCGAGATTGCTTCAGTTTTGTTCGCAAGTGTCACCAATGCCAGATTCATGGTGACCTGATTCACTCGCCACCTTCGGAGTTGCATCCCATGTCCTCTCCTTGGCCTTTCGTTGCTTGGGGAATGGATGTTATTGGGCCAATTGAGCCAAAGGCTTCAAATGGGCATAGATTCATTTTGGTTGCAATTGATTACTTCACCAAGTGGGTGGAGGCCGTCACTTTCAAAGCAGTCACCAAGAAAGCAGTGGTAGACTTTGTTCATTCCAACATCATCTGCCGCTTTGGTATCCCAAATACCATTATCACTGACAATGCAGCCAATCTCAATAGTCATTTGATGAAGGAGGTATGCGAGCAATTTAAAATTATGCATCGCCATTCTACCCCTTACCGGCCAAAAGCCAATGGAGCCGTTGAAGCGGCGAACAAGAACATCAAGAAGATTCTTAGGAAAATGATCCAAGGTTCCAGACAATGGCATGAAAAGTTGCCTTTTGCTCTTTTGGGATACCGCATGGCTGCTCGCACATCTGTTGGTGCAACTCCTTATCTGTTGGTATATGGAACGGAAGCTGTAATACCGGCTGAAGTCGAAATTCCCTCTCTTCGGATCATTATGGAGTCGGAGATTGAAGATATAGAATGGGTAAAGACCCGATTAGAACAACTAATGCTGATTGATGAAAAATGGCTAGCAGCAGTGTGCTTTGGCCAGTTATACCACAGCAAAGAATGGCATGCGCTTACAACAAGAAAGTGCGTCCAAGGCATTTCGAGGTAGGCCAACTCGTTCTAGAACGCGTTCTTCCACACCAAGTAGAAGCTAAAGGAAAGTTCGCCCCAAACTGGAAAGGACCCTACATCATCAAGAAAGTGTTACCAAAAGGGGCCTTGCACTTGGTAGATGAAGAAGGACGGGTACCAGACATGACTATTAATGCAGATGCAGTCAAAAGATATTATGTCTGATATATACCCACTGTGGAACTTTCACGCATGATTTTCTTAGATCGAGATGACGAAGGCCACCATTGCTCGCTATTCCAAGCAAGTGTCACCCTTTTGTTACCCCTTTTAAGCTGTATTTTTCTTCCTTGTTTTCCATTTTTTGGAACCCGTGTACTCACAAAAAAAAAGAAAAAAAGAAGAAGAAGAAGTCAAACAATAATTTTTTTTTGAGTCATTGAACTACATCCGACCTGATTCCGAAAGGATACGTAGGCAGCCTTACCCTGGGTTTGGTCCCATCGCAACAAAAATACATATTCCCAATACTCCAAAATTGGGCCAGAAGTTTGTTTTTATCTTACGGTTTTCCCGTAGAAACAGTTCCAAAAGTTATAATTCAGTTCAAGGTTCTTTTCGCCTTTTCCTGTTAAGAATTTCTGACCGATCTTTGAGAATACTTGAAGTCCCCATGCCAGGGGTATTGGCCAACCTTCCGGTGGAAAAAGAAAAGAAAAAAAGAAATGAGAGAGTCTTATCGGTGAAAACCCGTATGAGCACTGTAAGGTGACATTGAGCAGAGAAATGCAAGTGTCTTATTGGTGAAAACCAGATGGGCACCATAAGGCAACAATGATTAGAGAAATGAGAGAGGTCAGTTAGCAAAAACCCGCAAAGGGCGCTACTAGCCGAATGAGGGTCTTCGATGCGGCATGAGCACAACCAAGACAGTTTCAAAATGAACATTTGCGACATATTTTGAGAATTAGACAGCTCAGATAGATCAGGCGTCCAGTCTAAAATGCATGTTATGATTCATTGAAGTCGGCACATATCTCCAGATAAGTCTCCTTATTTCTCTCCCCGAAAGGGACACCTTTTATTTAGACACAATTCCTTTTTCACTTCCAATTTCTCTTCTATTCTTTTCCATAATTTTTCTTAGATTCCCTTTCGGTCTAATCTTGCATCAAAAGCAAAGCAAAAATGGCTGCAAAACTGTCTACAGTTTTCCCGTAATACCGAGCACAATTTGGAGCATATACGACATTGACGAAGGCAGGAATCTATCTATGATCTCTTTTGATAAGGCGTACAAAGTGTCTCAAAGAAACTGAAAAGGTCGCCTAAGCAAGACTTGCTTCATGGGAAAAGTTGATAAGCACTACAAACACAAATTGGTTCTGAGTGCAAGACAACTAAGTTTGATTTTAAAGAAAAATTGCTTTGCCTTAGATACAAGGGTTAACGGTACCGTGGACATCCGGGTATGAAACAGCCAGGGGAGACGTCTGAAAGACAAAGTCTCCAAAAAAAAAGTATCCGAGCATCTCGGTACCACTCTGATAGAATCAGTTCTTCGACAACAGGGTGTCCGTGAACTCAAACTCCTCAGTGCATCAAGGCCACAAACCGACCACCACTTTAAAAACTCACAAATTTTCTTTGTTTGAAGCAGGAACAAAGCAGTGCCGAATGGCGGTTCTCAAAGGACGAATGTCACCAAATGTTAGCTCCTTAAAATCTTCAGCATGCATCACTACTGTCCATACCTCTCATTTTTGTAGCTTAACCCATGTAGAACCTTTTCGCCTAGGGGGATCCAGCTCATAGTGTCGGGAAGAAGTACTCTTCGCCCAGGCTGTTTTACATAGCTTAACCCAGGTAGAACATTTTTACCTAGGGGGATCCAACTCTTAGTTCCGGGTAGAAGTACTCTTCGCTCAGGTTTTTATACATAGCTTAACCCGGGTAGAACATTTTCGCGTAGGGGGATCCGGCTAATATTTCTGGGTAGAAGTACTTTTCGCCTAAGCTATTTTACGTAGCTTAACCCAGTAGAACATCTTCGCCTAGGGGGACCCAGCTTATAGTTCCGGGTAGAAGTACTCTTCGCCCAGGTTGTTTTACGTATCTTAACCCAAGTAGAACATTTTCATCGAAAGGGGATCCAGCTCAGAGTTCCGGGTAGAAGTACTTTTCGCCCAGGCTGTCTTTCGTAGCTTAACCCAGGTAGAACATTTTCGCCTAGGGGGATCCAGCTCATAGTTCCTGGTAGAAGTACTCTTCGCTCAGTTTTTTATACAGAGCTTAACCCAGGTAGAACCATTTCGCCTAGGGGATCCAGCTCATATTTGCGGGTAGAAGTACTCTTCGCTCAGGTTTTTAATCATAGCTTAACCCAGGTAGAACCTTTTTGCCAAGGGGGATCCAGCTCATAGTTTCGGGTAGAAGTACTTTTTGCCCAGGCTGTTTTAGGTAGCTTAACCCAGGTAGAACAGTTTCGCCTAGGGGGATCCAGCTCATAGTTCCGGGTAGAAGTACTCTTCGCTCATGTTGTTTTACGTAGCTTAACCCAGGTAGAACCTTTTAGCCTAGGGGGATCAAGCTCATAGTTCTGGGTAGAAATACTCTTCGCTCAGGTTGTTTTACGTAGCTTAACCCGGGTAGAAACTTTTCGCCTAGGGGGATACAGCTCATATTCCGAGTAGAAGTACACTTCGCCCAGGTTTGCTTTTCGTGGTTTAACCCAGGTAAACCCTTTTCGCCCCGAGGATTCAGCATTTTTTTTCAGTAATAAGGGCGCCAACCCCTGGTTATATTTCCTTTTCCTTTCCCATTCTCTGATCATATTTTCCTAACATAAGGTACACAAATCCTTAGTTGAGACATTCTTTTGGAAAAGAAAACAAAATCATCATGACCTTTTCAGGGTACACCATTACTGTTTTTTTTATTTGCTTTCAATAAAGAAGTAGTTTAGAATTTTGTTACAATAACTCACGAAATTTTCCTAGTGAAAATTGGGGCAGAAAAATTTTGTTCGTTTGTTTATTGTGATGGCTGAGCAGGTTTACCTCGAGGCACATAATTCGAGATGTGAATCCAAATGCAGAAGAAGATGGAAAGGATATGGACTGCTTAAAACATGACTGAAGTTACGAGCATTGCATCTCTCGTTTTGATTAGAAGAAGTCATAGAAGAATGAACTAGCACCTCCAACTAGCAAACATCGAGGTTCAGATCAGAGTCTGCGTGAAGAACCAGTCAAGATTCAAGATTAAGTTTTAGAAGACTTACAGATAGGAATCTTATAACTCATAGTTGATAGGTTTGTTTTTTTTTAATTTTTGATATAATAACTGGACTACAGACCGGAGCCTCGACGGAACTACACGCGGCAAAATTTCCTCATAACCCGGAATATGTAGGTTGTCCATAACCAAGACTCGGTCGCTCTCTTTTCTCTTATCTCTTCCCTTTTGAATTATGGTATGACAAAAAATTAGTCATATCGCTCATCTTTTCTTTGCCTGAAAACTCTTCATGTTTTCAAGCAAAGAGGGGCATGCTGTAAGCACCTAATTTTTGATCATGCTTGAGTTTTTTCCTACTCATCTCACCAATACCTCACTTTTCCGCTCCCATCTTCCCAGGCATGTCCCCACTCCACTTTCCTTTGTCCCCCATGCTTGTCCTCCATACTTGTCCCCCATACTTGTCCCACATGCTTTGTCCCCCATGCTTGTCCTCCTCCCCCACACACAACCCCCCACATATCCCCATTTTCTTTCTTCACGTGAGGGGGAAAAAATATCACCCATAAAATACCATCTTCTTCCCTCTATTGTTTCGATCAAAAAGGCAGTCACAAAAACAAACCTTGAACCTCCATTTTTGGACAGGCGAACACTCCATCCATTTTCCTCCAGATATCAGCCTTCAAACACCATAACAAACAGCTGAAATACCTCTGATAAACACCATTAAAACATCTCCAAAATCATACATTAATCCCGTTGAAGCTCTGTGCTCGAGGTCGTTGGCGATTCGAGATTTTTGTATGTGGTCTCCAGTGATGGGTCTTTTCGTTTTCAACCTCATCGAGGTGTTCTTCTTGTAAACCAGTTGGAATATCTTTGATGTTTTGAAAGTTATAAAAGGTCTAGTTCTTTACATTCATCTTGTTTCCTTCCATTTTGTTTGTTCAGTGAATGCTTGTTCATTTCGTCATTGCTATATGCTAACATGCTTTTGGTTTGTTACCTTGATTAGTTTATCCATTTTCTTTATGGTTGTTGTTTTTTTTGTAGTTTTTCTTTGTGATAATAAATCTTGTAAAGTGAGAACTTGTGGTCCTACTTTGTTTACAACTAAAAGCTTTAGGCTTAATTTGGTCAGCCACTCAGTGGGCCATGAGTTTGAGTTGAGAACAAATTGACATGTGTTCATTAGTAGTAGTTAAATAAGAATTAAAGTATGTTCTATCAAATTGTTTTGTCGAATTTGAGATAGGATTTTAAAATATTGACTTGAATTGGAAGTAGTAATTAATGGTAAGGGGAATTAGATTACACGAAAAGACAATGGAGCTGACCCAAATGCGAATAAGAATAAGTGACATCTCTTTCCACGATGCTAGCTAGTACTAATTAATCAAATTATCGTGATTATGTATACGTTCGCGTGATATAATTACGATTACCAAAATTAAAATCAAGGTATGCGTTCACGCAACTTTGGACGCAACAATCTTAATAATTAAATAAAGTGTTATTAGTTGTGTACACGTATGCGTGACATAACTTTGGTACACCAAACAAAACGAGTACACGTACGGGTGATTTGTTTCCAAGATAATTCTATATTTTAATAATTAAAAGCAGAAGATAAAACATGAAAATCAATAAATCACAGTTCATCCAAAATTAATTTAAGCCAAGTTGTAGTCAATAAAGCGACCGTACTGGAACCACGGGACTCGGGGAATGCCTTACACCTTCTCCCCGGCCAACAGAATTCCTTATCCGGACTTTATTTTTGCAGACCAATAATAATAGAGTCAAACCTTTCTTTGACTAGGGATTCAAATAAAAGGTGACTTGGAACACCCGAAAATTAATTCCAAGTGCCGACTCTGAACAATAAAATAATCCCTAATCAAGTTCGTCACTTTAATTGAAAAAACACTTTAACCCACCATCCATAACACACATTATCATTTTGGGGGGCATAAAAGGGGTGTGATAGCTCTGGCGACTCTGCTGGGGACTTCAAGAATTCGAGCTTGTACATTGACTTTATTTGACTTTATTAATTTTTGTATATATTGTGATTTATTTGGGCCTAATGTGTTACTTGTTGAGTTTTTAGTGTTTTGATATTGTTGAACTGTACATATAAATTGTATATTCTCTCGCATCCCTCTGAGTCTTCTGATAATTAGTTATGTTGTGTTTGCCTACCACCATCACAAAATTTCTGTCTTGAGATAAAGCCAGTTAGCCTACCAGCTTCTGGTGAATGATTTAGTCACACGTGTTTAGGCGGGAGAGCGGTTAGCTAGCCAGTGTTGTTCTACTACTGGTGACTCTTGACGCTCCTCGGCTCGGATTATCCGCCAGGGTAAGCCAGGTCTAGATACCATCTCCTTTAGGATTTACAAACTTAGAGGAACAAGCCACAAGCAATAAATATCCCTAGTAGGCTACGCTTTATTTGCATCATGTGCATTTAACTTAGCAGCGCTCGACACAGAGGTCGAGTTCTGTTTTAGGACAGGCTTTGTTGAGACCATTATGTCATGTTACGTGCTACTTGTTGTATTATTTGGGAGGCTTGCATGTTGACTGGCTTTAGCATATATCAGTTGAACGAAGAGAGAAAAAATGATGTGGTTTAGTGCATATGGTTTTTAAAGATTAATTTTCATAAAAAAAAAATAAAAATAAAAAATCAAAAATATTTTCCTTTTCCTTAATTTCCTATTTACAATTCTTTCCTTAGAAAATCAAAAATATATACTAAATCCAAAAATATTTTTCTTATAGTCCCACAGTTTAGCTTTTATTTATTTATTTATTTATATTCTTTTATAGAGTCAAAACCCGAAAAATCAGAATTTTTATGTCAATAATATGTTTGATCAAAGCCTAACCCCGTGTCTGGGTAGACAGGTATACCATGAGTGGGGGAAAGAGGTAAGTCTGAAAAGAGGCCTAGATCAGAAAGGATACCAGATTTTCTCATTGTCGATCAGATACCACAGTTGTTGTGGAATTGGTGGAGAGACTTTAAGGAATATGAGCCAAACCAGATAAAGAAATACTTGGGACATTTGGTTCACATGATTACGATAAAGCCCAGGAGGGATGTGATTGAAGCTTTGATTCCGCATTGGGATCCTGAAAACAATGTATTCCGTTTTACCGACTGTGAAATAACTCCAACCTTGGAGAAAATCACCCATTTCCAGGGGTGGGGCCGCAATCTTTGCTGCCAAAGGCCCATAGTACTAAAAAATGTGAACGAGGGTAGGTTTCTGAAGCTTTTGAACATAAATTACGGACAATATGAAGGTCTAGGAGGCAAATGGGTTAAGTTGGATTTTTTGTTTCAGTTGTATGGCCTAGAATGCAATTTCGAAAGGAATGTGGGAAAATTGAAATCAAAGGAAGATAAGGAAACATGAAAGGTACATAGAAGGTTTGCATTTATGGTCACTTTTTTGGGGCGTATAATTTTTCCGGAAAGAGAGGGACGCATTGACATCCACTTGGCAGGTGTAGTTGAGGCTCTAACCTCATAAGGGGGTGATTATACTTTGGTCCCTATGATTCTTTCTTGCATTTTTCGTGCTTTAACTAGATGTAAAATGGGCGCGCGAAACTTTGATGGTTGCAACATTTTGTTACAGATATGGTTTTTGGAGCATTTCTATCGTCATCCTACGATCACTAATTTTAGTGAGCTATGGCCCAATCATACTTATGATCACCAGAAAAGAATTGACGAATGTGACTTACCAGAGGGAATTGGCGCCTGGAAAGAACTATTTCTTACTCTGTCTGCCAAACGGATCACTTGGAACTACGATTGGTTTTCCTCTAAAGAGGTCATTTGTGAGTCTACATACCATTCTTATTTGGTACTCATAGGATTGGATGGTGTTCAGTCTTATGCACCACTTTGGGTAATGCGCCAATTTGCACGACTACAGGAGGTGCCACCAACACGAGATATGAGCAAGTTCTGTTATGATTTTGGTAAAGATCAACCTCATGATGAAGAAGAAATTATGAAAATTTGGTATGCAAGTAAAGTCTCGGAGTTGAATGATATGGTAGAAGACCGAGATCATGGAGAGGTGATCCCTGAATATATTACCTTGTTTCATGACCCTTTGTCACTTAGAGATAGGCCTGAAGGATCCAACAGGAGGAGAAATGCTCAAAGAGCTATAGAAAGGTTAAAAGAGGAATTGGAGCATTCCCGGATGACCATATATAAACAACAAACCCAACTGCAAGCCGGAGTCACTCAGATTCGTTTAAATATTGAGAAAGATTATCAATCAGCCTTATGGGGAATGGATAAATATCTAAAGCATACTAAAAATGAGGCGGCCCGCTTAGAAGAAGAATTGGCAAGCACTATTGGTTTAGTTAGAAGAGTTGAGGCAAATAAAAATGCTGAAATGCATAAGCTGCAAGAAGACTTGAGTATCATTGAAGAGGATGCGTACCTACAACAATTGGAGTTTGATCGGCAGAGAGAACAGTTTGAATGAGAAAGGGCCCATTGGATACACTCAAAGGGTCAGTTTCTTGCACAATTGGAAGAAATAAAAAGGCATAAGGGAGGTCATCAACATGCAGATTTTGAGGTAGAGCGGCGTCAGTGGATGATTGAGAGAGCTATGCTAAACTGCCGTATTGAAGAATACGAGGGACGCGAGACTGAGATGGGTAACGCCCTCAACACTACTCAGATATGGTTGCAGAATTGTCATGTGAATATGGGGAAAGCTAGAGAGAAAGTACTTCAATTGGCAGAGAAAGCAACATATATTCATGATGATCATCGTCATCTAAACAATGAGAAAGTTGGTCAACAGGCACGTGCCCTCGTTCCACAATTGCCGGGAGTATTTCAGAATTTGTCCGAGATGTTGGGGGGAGAGTGGAGGCCAAGGGATGCAGACCATTGATGATATCAGTTTAAGAAAGAATGCCATTGAAGATTAAAGTTTTAGTGCAGTCAATTAGTTTTTAGTTTCATTTTTCATTTGTCGTATTTGTAATTTTATATTTGTCGCATTTTCAAAAATGTTATTATTTCCCCCTGAACTACGTAATGATCTGATTCATGCGACGACATGATATGTAGGCAACCCACAAAAGGTTCGATCAAAAAAAAAATTTCAATGATTCTAAGATGATGGATCAAAATGAGGCGTAAGTGAAAAAAAGAAGAAGAAGAAAATAAATGCGTCAATAAGAAGCTACCTCATAAGTCGGAATGAAACATGAAGCCTCCAAAAGCATGTTAGAAATAGTGACAATGATAGGAGCATGGCACATTATGTGTGATTCATATCTATAAAATGCTTAACCCTAACACGTTTGCTGTCTCTTACGTAGTAAGCTTAAGGTGGTTGGTTTGGGGTGAAACTGGCAACACACCATTACTTCACTAGATCTAAGGGAGCAGTAGTAATGGCCAACGATGATGAGATCGAGCTGATCAGTGACGACCCCCAGGGTCAATCAGTTGAACAAGAGTCGGAGGAAATAAGAAAATTGAGACAGCAATTGTCTGATGTATATCAAGCTTGGGTGTTTGGTCAGCCTCCACCCCGGGGTCCCTCAGAGGGAACTTCCACCGTACCCCTGGCTACTCAACCACCGCTCCATAAAACAAGCGACCACATTCTACCACCAGAGTATGTGCCAAACTACAACCTCCACGTTGCTCCTGGTACCTCTAATGTGCGACCTCCAGTCGCACCGGTCAGGAACACTCCTCTAGTCGTGTCTGGCGTACCGACATACACAATCCCGCCTCCACCTCCTGTAACGAGGCCAATCAACGAGCCACCATCTCATGCTTATGATGGCCAATACTACTCTCCAAATATGGCTTTTGGGGTCTCGGCTCCATGTAATCAGACTCCTCAGTACGATTCACCAGTGGAAAATGAAAAGCCTGCTAAGACGGTTGAGCCGGATAAGATGGCCAGGAAAATGAAAAGTCTTGAACAGAATATAAAGAACATACAGGGACTAGGAGGTCACAAAAGTGTTTTGTTTAGTGATCTATGCATGTTCCCTCACATCCATTTTTCACCAGGGTTGAAGACACAAAATTCGAGAAGTATGATGGACATGGCGACCCTATCGCCCATTTGAAAAGGTACTGCAACCAGCTGAGGGGTGATAAGTCCAAGCCTAGATGCACCGTTGATTGTGAAAGGCGCCCAGAGCTCAGAGAGGGCAACTTTATTTGTTCCAAAAATCTCGAGGTTGGAAGTTTGCTCCAATGTTCCAAACCCAAATTTATACGTCCTTGGAGGTCACCCCATCACAAAGCAAAATCTGGGCGATACAACAGGTATAATAGAACCGATCATAATCAAGCTTACCACACAACCCCGAGTAACAAATACGAAAATCATCCCTTGGAACTATAACAAAACTGTAGTAACCTACAAAGGCAAGGAAATCATAGAAGAAGTGGTGGAAACTAGAGGTTTGACTCGATCAGGGAGGTGTTACTCTCCAGAAGAGTTGAGGAAGCCTAAGCAAATCAGAGAAAGTCAAATGCCAATAAAGAAATCGGTCACTGAAGAAGATGCGGAGGAGTTTTTTGAAAAAGATGAAAGTTCAGGATTACTCAATCATTGACCAGTTGAGAAAGACTCATGCCCAAATCTCTCTGTTATCTCTGCTCATACACTCAGGAGAGCATGCCCGTGTACTAATCAAAATCCTGAACGAGACACATGTCTCAGAGAATACCACCGTGAATCAGTTAGAGAAGATGGCCAATAGATTTTTTGAGGTGAACAAAATTTCCTTTACTGATGATGAACTTCCTGAGGAGGGATCCGGTCACAATAGGTCTTTGCACTTGATTGTCAAATGTGATGGGCATTATGTGAAGCGAGTCATGGTTGATAAAGGCTCGAGTGTAGATGTATTCCCCCTCTCTACCTTTCAAAGTATGAAGATCAATACAGACAGGATCCAACCCAACAATGTTCGCATCCGGGCTTTTGATGGCTCAGCGAGAGATACCATTGGGGAGATTAACCTCACCATGACGATTGGGCCTATTGATTTTGAAATTGTCTTCCAAGTAGTGGACATGGAAACTTCTTATAACTTTCTTCTTGGAAGGCCATGGATCTATACGGCCCGAGCTGTGCCATCCACCTTGCATCAGATGCTCAAATTTGAGCACGACATGCAAGAAATTATTGTTCACGGAGAAGACGAGTCATCCATTTATAAAGACCCGTTAATCCCATGTATTGAGGCCAAGGAAGGATGTGAGTCTATTGCCAATCAGGCTTTCTAAGTGGTTGTTGTGGACCATGTTGAGGAAGGAAAGCCCATTCTGCATCTTCGTCTTTCCGCCACATCTGTAATGGTGACTGCACTTATGATGAGACAAGGTTATGAGCCAGGAAAAGGCTTGGGGGCATCATTGCAAGGAATTTCAGAACCCATTTCTCCGTTCAGTAACAGGGGTACTTTTGGTTTAGGCTTCAGGCCAACACAAGCGGACAAAGACAAAGCCAAGCACCGCAAAAAGTACGGGTGGGTCTTGCAGCAAACTATCCCTCACATTTTCTACACTTTTGTCGAGCCACGATTCAAACATGGTCAAAATTCCTCGGCGCATGCAAACATTGATGAAATTTGCCATGGCCTCAGGCAGATATTTTCTGAAGTGAATATGATCCAGGCTGGTGAAGGCACTAGTCGTGCCGATATGCAACTAATTGGCCCAGAAACAATGCACAATAACAGGGAAGCAACTCCTCTCCCCACAAGGAAGGATTCTTGGTAGTTGACTTTTGCAGCTTCTTTCTTTTGTACTTTGGGTTACTTTCAGGGTTGTAATCAAAATATCTTAGTATGATTGTTTTATTTTGACGATAACCCTTCTATCCTTTCAAATTCAATGAAATGCAGTTCAGTTTCGTATTTTGTATCTTTTCCTTTTCCTAATTCCTACCATTTTATTTCCATTTTAGTTTTGTTAATGTCGGCTTTAATAACATGACATGCATGCGGAATTCATGCCCTGATCTCAAAAACCTGTCTAATTTCAAAATAATGCATCAAGAGGTCAAATATGATGAAGATAAGGTTTTTGATGAAATAAAAAGAGAGTTGGAACAATTTGAAAACAAGCCTAGGCCCAACCTCAATGAAACTGAGCCAATTAATATCGGAGGTCATGAAGAAGTCAGAGAAACAAAGATAAGCATTCACACTGAACAAAAAACCAGAGATACCTTGATTCAACTTTTATTTGAGTATAGAGATGTGTTTCCCTGGTCTTATGATGATATGCCTGGTTTAAGTGCCGATTTAGTGGTTCATAAGCTTCCCACATATCCTGATTTTCCACCTGTCCAACAGAAGCAGCGAAAATTTAAAACGGACATGAGTGATAAAATCAAAGAGGAAATAATGAAGCAATTGAGCGCCAATGTTGTCAGAGCCGTACGATACACCACCTGGGTGGCAAATGTTGTGCCCGTGCCAAAGAAAGATGGAAAAACTAGAGTCTGTGTTGACTATAGAGACCTGAACAAAGCAAGTCCGAAGGATAATTTTCCTTTGCCGAACATCCATATTCTTGTAGATAATTGCGCAAATCATGAGATACAGTCGTTCGTGGATTGCTATGCTGGGTACCACCAGATTCTAATGGATGCGGGTGATGCAGAAAAGACCGCTTTCACCACTCCATGGGGTACCTATTGTTACAGGGTCATGCCATTCGTATTAAAAAATGCAGGGGCAACTTACATGAGTGCCATGACCACCATTTTTTACGACATGATGCACAAAGAGATTGAAGTATATGTTGATGATGTCATCATAAAATCAAAGACACAGGATGATCACGTGAATGATTTGAAAAAGTTCTTCGAACGGCTTCGAAGGTATGACCTTAAGCTCAATCCAGCCAAATGTGCATTTGGGGTTCCATATGGGAAACTCCTCGGTTATATAGTCAGTCGGAGAGGCATCGAATTGGATCCATCTAAGATAAAGTCCATTCGAGATCTGCTACCCCCGAAGAACAAAAAGGAGGTCATGAGTTTGCTCGGAAGGTTGAACTACATCAGTAGGTTCATTGCTCAGCTCACAACCACGTGCGAGCCCATCTTTAAATTGCTAAAAAAAGATGCTGCAATCAAGTGGACAGACGATTGCCAAAATGCTTTTGACAGGATCAATGATTATCTATCAAAACCCCCTGTACTGGTCCCACCTGAACCTGGTAGGCCTTTGTTTTTATATCTATCGGTGATGGATAATTCCTTTGGATGCGTTCTGGGGCAACATGATGCGACAGGCAAAAAGGAACAAGCAATATATTATTTGAGCAAGAAGTTCGCCAATTGTGAGGTTAAGTACTCCCTTTTATAAAGGACATATTGTGCCTTGACTTGGGTCGCTCAGAAGTTGAGACATTATCTTTTGGCCTATACTACTTACCTCATATCCAGAATGGATCCTCTGAAGTATATCTTCCAAAAGCCAATGCCCACCGGTGTTGACAAGGATGTCATGAGCTCGGATGAGCAGGAAAGGGATTTAGATGTTTAAAGTAAAATGATATTGTTTTTGGCATCATCTAAGTTCGATGTCAGGTGAAAGAGACCTTGTGTATTAATTTGTGGATTCTTGATAAGCTTTACAACATTAGTGTAACCGGTAGCATGGATGTTCAGACTTGTTACCTGCTGCGAAAGGTAGTGGGAGCGTGTCTCACGGAAAGATTATGTAAGAGTGACATGTAGTCACTTGATTGAGTGAAGATTGAAACCAAGTATGAAGATTGTGGTAATATCGCTGATTTGAGAATTTGTGCCTGGAGGGCGCTCGGTTCATTTGGTTGTGGACTGTGGAAGTTTGTTCCGATTATGATGGCCATTCTTGTGTGTTATGGGAAAAAAGTTATTATGGATCCTTAAAAGGTTATTAGCCTAGTACGGTGCGATCAGAATCGGCTTGAGGTCTGTGGATGGATTTAAATTTGAATACAGGCTCTATATCAGGCCGAATGTGTTCATTTCATGCATAAAAGCTCCCTATGGAGGAGTATTCGGACGTTAGATGTCGTTTCGTCGTCGGTTATTTCATGTAATACTATATTGTGCCGTGTGAGTTATGAAACGGCTTGATAAATTTCTTATGTGATGAGGTTCCGCGTAGCGATGGTGTTATGTGAGCAGGATGGCTCTCGATATTCAGTTAATATATCGCACCGTAGTTGTGCTTGAGTTTTGTAGCGTAAGGCATTGTCGGTCCTTCCAAGGATGATATTATGCATTGAGCGTGCTTGTGTCCGATATTCGAATATTTTGTAGTAATGAGCATTCTAGCTCGGTAAGTATTTTCTTATAGATTCTTTTCGTGCGGATCGGGTGGCACGCCGCCACGAGTATGTTGTTTGGATCGGGTTTCATGCCGCAACAGTATCATGTGTGGATCGGGTTGCATGCCGCAACCGTGTGATGTTGAGTACAATCTCCTATATTCTATTTTGTGTGTTTGTGTCCCATTTTCTGAGGAATATTCATGACACCTTTTCAGTTGTCTAATTAGTCACGTGGGTTGAGTAATCCTTTCCAGAGTTCGTTTTTCTTATGTATCGCAATCGAGTCCGTAGCTTATTAGCTCACTGTGGCGTCATATGAGGCCTTTTGATCGTGTCTGAGGTGGTTTATTGCTTCAGCAACTTATACTTGATGAGACAAGATTATTGGATTCGGGATCCGTGCGATCGGATTATATGAAGTGTAATAAAGAGCAAATACCATTATTTGGTTATAATGAGGCAATGGTTCTTGTTAGAAGGAGAAACTCAATAATTGTTGACTTGGCAGTTGGTTATGAATTTCTACACATTTCTTCCATCGTGGAAGTATTTCAAGAGCTGGAACAAGACTTATATGTATCAGGAGGTGTGTTGTGAACATCAGATTTATGGAATTTTGGCTATTGTTATCGGAGGATGTTATTATAGTCATGTGAATGATGCGGTGCATGGTCTAAATTCAACAAAGGTATGCAATCTTGTATTTGTGCATCATGTAGTGATTTATACGGCATTCATAGGTTGGAAACATGCATGGTGGAGAATTTTGGATGTTATAATTGGGCTCTAAGTCTTATTTGCCTAAATAAATAGGAGAATTTTAAGATTGGCTCGAGTTAATGTGCTCAACTGGGTGTGGTAGCACGGGTAGGTGCACGAGGTGTTCAATAGTAATTTTGGATAACTCCGGAACACTCCTTAGCACGTTCGAGGACGAACGTATATTTAAGTGGGAGAGAATGTAACGACCCAACCGGTCGTTTTGACTTTTAGAACCCCATTCCCCTAAATAATACTTGTCGTATGTGCTTTAAATAATTTATGACTAGTGTGGATGGTTGGTTTGGGATTTGGAAGTGTTTGGGTTGAAATCGGAACACTTGGTTCATTAAGTTGGCTTTAAAAGGCCAAGTTTGACTTTGGTCAACACTTTGAGCAAACATACTCGGATCAATGTTTTGACAGTTTCGGTAGGTCCGTATCGTGATTTGGGACTTGGGCGTATGCCCGGAATCAAATTCCAAGGTCCCTAGCCCGAGATATGGAATTTTGATGAAATAAATTAAAATGTTTAAGTTCAAATAGTGACTGGATGTCTAATTATATGAAAACGACCCCGGAATAGAATTTTGATGATTCCAACAGCTCCGTATGATGATTTTGGACTTAGGAGCATGTTCGGAATTTTATTTGAAAATCCGCAGTTAAATTAGGCTTGAAATGGCTAAAAACAAGAATTTAAGTTTGAAAGTTTGACCGAGGAGTTGACTTTTTGATACCGGAGTCGGAAACCAGTTCCGAAAATTTTCTTAGCTCAGTTATATCATTTATGACTTGTGTACAAAATGTGAGGTCAATCGGACTTGATTCGATAAGTTTCGGCATCGAATGTAGAAGTTGGAAATTTCATAATAGACTAAAGTTTCAAGTGAGTTCGCACAAGACCTAATTTTAAACGAACATAACTCTCAAGATATAAAGATTTATATAGTGTACAACCTATACAATTAAAACTTTCGAGTCTAGTTTCTAACGCTTTTAACCGTTCGCCATTCGGACATTCCTACAAGAAGTTATGATCAAATATCCAAAGGCTGTCCTGTAGCTCGCTACAGAGCTTGCAAGGCCAGGTGTAAGACCAGGCTTTAGCCTGGCGAGGCCAGGTGTAAGACCGGGCTTTAGTCTAGCGAGGCCAGATGTAATACCAGGCTTTAGCCTGGAAAGGCCAGGCCTGTCGCGAGCTAAGACCAGGCTTTAGCCTGGCGAGGCTAGGTCTGTAGCCTGGTCCGGAAGTTTTGGAGTATCCATTCTTCTATTGTTATAACCCAACCCAAGTTCGATAAATAAGCCTTGAAGCTCATTTTGGAGCAAAAGTCTGATATTTTTAGAGAGAAGGGAGAGAGTTTTAGAGAGGAAGAAGCTCAAGTACTTTATTCATCAAGATCTTGTTCAAGCTTTGAAATCCAACAAGGAAATATCACAAGATCTTCACCCAAGAGGTAAGGTTCTAACCCCTAGTCTTCAATTTCGAATTTGGGTAAAGATGGATGATTAAGAGTATGATTCTTGGGTGTAATAGTATCATTTTTACATATCAATAAGGTTTATGGAAAGATTCTTGAGTTCAAATGGATATAGATTGGGTTGAAAATGGTAGAAATCTTCAAAGACTTTAATTGAAGATTTGAGAGTCGAGTTTATGTCGGAATTTGGTAAAATTCATATGGTTGGACTCGTAATTGAATGAGTTGTCGGATTTCATAACTTTCGCCGGATTTCGATATGTGGGCCCCACGGACGAAGTTTTAATTAATTTCGAGTTTTTTTTATTAAAAATGTAGTGTTTTCTTATAGAATTGATTCCTATAATTTTTAGTGATTGTATCAAATTATTTTGGTTAGATTCGAGCCAGAAAGAGTTGGATTATCGTGAAAAAGGCCTTATAGTGGATTAAATTGGAGCAAGACGAGGTAAGTCTCTTGTCTAATCTTGTGAGGGAGAAATTACCCCATAGGTGATTAAATTAAATAATTGTTGCTAATTGTGGGGGTTACGTACGCATGAGGTGACGAGAGTCCGTGCGTTAAATAATTGTTGCTAATTGTGGGGGCTACGTATGCACGAGGTGACGAAAGTCCGTGCGTAGCTACTATTAATGCTTAAGTCCGGGTAGTTTAGGACTCAAAAGCATGAATTACTTGTGTAAATAGTAGTCTTTACTTAATTAAATTATTTGATATATTTATATATATATGTTGTGAATTGTTAGATAAAAATATTAAAGGATGGAAATCTCATATGCTTGAATTTTCTGTTTAAATTAATTAATTGTTAAAAGGAATTGTTCATTCTCCCGAATTTATCTTATAATGAATATACTCTCTTTCCGGAGGTATATAAGAAAATGTCCTCCTTTCTTGTGGATCGGGCCGAACACCTTGGCAGGATAGATGTATCTATGGATCGTGCCGCACGTCCCTCGGCAGTGTACACGAAACTCTGGATCGGGTCGTACGACCTCGGCAGAAATCGTGCTTAATAATAATAATAATTACACGATATTGGACAGTTTATTACAGCTTGTAAAGCTATTTGATAAATTGAAAATTTATTGAAATTGAATTGTAGCTTGTAAAGCTATTTGATAAATTGGAAATTTATTGAAATTGAGTTGTAGCTTGTGAAGCTATTTGATAAATTGGAATTTTTATTGAAATTGAAGGATTTAATTAATAGATTAGAAATTATTTGAATTGAAGGAATTTAATTAATATATTGAGAATTATTGGAATTGAAGGAATTTAATTACTTCTGTTGGTTCAATAAAATTATTGTTAACTCTGTGAATCACGTCGATATAAATATTTATATTTTCATGATTATTTAATATTATGGTTATATTCTGTGAATTATGCTGATTTAAATATTCTAGTTTATTTCAATTATTATTATTGACCCATAGTGAGTGTCAAAGTCGGTCATCTCGTCTCTACCACTTTGAGATTAGGCTTGATACTTACTGGGTACACGTTGTTTACGTACTCATACTATACTTGCTGCACTTTTTGTGCAGGATCTGAGATAGGTACTAGTGGAGGACCTATCATCACATATCCACGCCATCCCGAGGCATAGTGGTGAGCTGCCTTTCTGAGTCGTTCTGCAGCTACCAGTGTCTCTTTTTATATTTACATTCTGTCTATTTCATTTCAGACAGTATTTGGAGTTTTGTATAATCTACTAGATGCTCATGCACTTGTGACACCGGTCTTGGCACACACATTGATAGAATTTGGTATTTTATGATTTTCTTGGATTAAAAGTTTAATCAATATATGTTTGATTTATCAGTTGGCTTGCCTAGCTGTAGTGTTGGGCGCCATCACGACCTATAGGTGAAATTGGGTCGTGACATAAACAGTAGTCACAAGGTTTTACCGTTGTACCTTTGGCATAAATTTTAATTTTTCCTAGATACTAAAGTTATTTCTATGAAATCTTTTCAAGACAGGACCAACAAGCATCAACTAATTATACCTCATTTTGAAATTATTTAGGTCAATTTTTTACACCATTCATAGAAAAAGTAAATAAAAGTTTGATTTGTGCCGTAAATGGTTCTTTTTGATAAATAAAATTGTGTTACTTACCAAAAAGTAAATTTACTAAGAGCTGAGCGAACTATGATTTCAGCTATAAAAGAAATTATAAAGCCAACGATGAAAATTGTTCGGCATACCTTAGCAACAACTACTCTTACCTCTATCGAATTGAGCCACCCTAAAAGAATTTTTAAATTTTTACCTCAACGAAATATATATTTCATAAATGATAAAGTCTAAGTAAGTACCCAAGGGATCAAGTGGTTAAAAACACCAAAAGGTAATCCAAAAGTTTACTTTAACAACTTTGTACTAACTTCTTTCGGAAAACGAAAGAAAATTAATATAATTATAACATATATCTAACTATAATTCCTTCCTTTACAACAATTGTAGTCCATATTTTTTCGCTTCTATATGTGTTTCTTCTCTTTTTAAGTCCACAAACTAAACTCCGTGCAATTGATTTTTATAAAAAATCCTTTTTATGTGTAGAAACTCATCACATAAGCGATCTACCCTAACAAGTAGCACAGCCACCTTGTCAATTGACAATCCTTCCTCTGAAGATTACACAATAAATATGTGAAATATATATATATATATATATATATATATATATATATATATATATATATATATATATATATATATATATATC
The DNA here is from genome assembly GCF_000715075.1 of Nicotiana tabacum. Taxonomy (NCBI): domain Eukaryota; kingdom Viridiplantae; phylum Streptophyta; class Magnoliopsida; order Solanales; family Solanaceae; genus Nicotiana; species Nicotiana tabacum. Next base: position 29,495,492 of record NC_134091.1, read on the forward strand.
TTAAGATGTATATATAGTATATCTGTGTTTACTTTTTTATATTCTTGTTTATCCTCAAAATCGGATAACAGCTGAATTTGTAAGTGCTTTTAAGGATACGTAGATTAACTTGACATAAAATGATAAATTAGATCATAATTGAAATCAATAACGATAAATTAAAGTAATTGCAAACCACACTAATTGGACAATTTCATTCTTGGAACGTTAGCCACCCTCGAGCCGAATGCACTTCGATCGGTACTAAGACACAGAAGGATAAGAGCTTAAGGAGAATAATAATAATAATGTATTGCTTTGAAATGCGTGTTACAATGTGTTAAATGAATTATCAGATCCCCTTTATATAGTAGAGGAGTCCTACTTTAGGTACAATTCTATAAAAGGTAAAAAAATCTCTTGATTTGCCGATTGCCAGTTCCTCATTGATACGTGTCGAGATTCTCGCCGTAATATCCGACCGGTCACGGATATTTCTGTCTTCTGTTATGCTAATAATATTTCTTCGAACTCGTTCGGGGCTGGGATCGATTCTGGGATCACGATCCCGATACTATCGAAGGCAGACACTCCAACCCTGGGTTCTAGCCCGGTGGGACTTGGGGTTCAGTCCTTTATTGCCATGTTCCGAACTTGACATACTATGTTGTAGGCGAGCTAGATTTCGACCGTATACAAATAGTCCCCTCGTTTTTCGGAGAGTAGACGATGAGAAACTACATGAGCTCCCGATTCTTACTTCGATATCCCGTGACAGAAACGACAAAATAAACTAAGCGTCTCGTCAGTCAAGTCTTAATGGAATTAAATGCATGTGAGCCACTGGTCGGCCATTACTGGATGTGAACCACCATTGAAGAACGATAAATACCTCCTCATTTCTTCATTCAAACCTACTGTCCTCGTACTTCGAAATTTCAACACTTTCTAGCCGTTATACTTTGGTTATTTTGAGATCCTTTACAAGAACCCTTGTTCATTTGCATCTCAAGGCATCAAGTGTACTCCTTTAACTTCCTTTTTTTCCTCATTTTTCCTACATTTTTGAAGAAATGGCGGAGACTTCAAAAACCGTTCCCCAAAAAGAAACTCTATCTACCTCGCGACCGACTACCGAGGAGACCGTTCCACGTACTGCTACCAAGGAACCAGTACCGAAACCCACATTGATAATGTTCGTCCATGGAGTATGTTTGGTAACTGCCGATTTCAAGGTTGAAAAACCTTCCCCCGTACAAAGCCGGTGTGAGGAGGCCTCGAGATACGTATGCTCGATCACTGAAGAGGTCCTCCCTAAGGTCAAAAAGGATTGCAATTGGGTTGGCAAGCACGTGGTGGTACCCGGACCCGATGAAGACATCACCACCCACGTCTAGAGATACTTAAGTGTTTACACTTATCCCTTTACACTGGGCCCATTGGATGGAAAGTTCCTGCATAAGTTGTCGGATCCTAAAAAAAAAGCTTTTCTGGGGACGCGCTGTTGAAGTCGAGTTTCCTTATTGTCCCTTCCAAGACATCCCTTCTAACTGTGTTTATATATATGATATATGGGAATGAGATTTTATATCAATATATGGGTACACTGATCTCCGTGTGATATTTGTTCTGTAATTTTTTTTTATGATATTTCTACTCAGCTTGAAAATAAGCCTCTCTTAAGTTCAAGGGAGAAACAAAAAAGAAAAAAAAAGATCTCCCATTGGGAATGAAATTATGCTCCCTGTCCCCATTTTCATAGAAAATAGAGAGATGAATTGATATATTTATTGAATCCGTCGGGACTGACGGGGCTCGAACCCGCAGCTTTCGCCTTGACAGGGCGGTGCTCTGACTGATTGAACTACAATCCCAGGAAAATTAGGTGTACATCCTAAAATCAATTTAGTCACAAAGCGATGACTAAGAGCCGGGAATTCTGAATTCTCTTAGTAGAGCCTGAAAGTAGCCTTCCGGTGATCATCGGCTTCTACAAAATATATGAGGTATGCCTCGGTCAAATTCACCCTTTATTCTGTAGGATCGTGATCCTCTTCCGGTTCTTCGTGAGCAAGATCGAGGGATGCTCGTTCTTCGTCGACCACCTCATGCCCCTATACAGTCTCCGAATCTTTCGGGGGGACTGATCAAGCTTGCGCGTTGGTCTAGTAAAGCCCCATTCTCGAGCATTGATAAAGATCAGGATCGAGGTTGGCTAGGCCATTTTGTCCAAGTGAGGACCTCGGACTTGATCCCAGCTGATCGCATGTCATTCCCCGAGAAGTGGAATATATCACGTAAGTAAAATTTTGCTTAGAAAATTTTATTTCATGCTTTTTTCCATTGTTCTTATCAGTGTTTTGTGGTGGTGCAACTGTCGTTCCAACCCCAAATGCAGTCCCTCGACTCAAGGAGTAGGTCGAGGGCATCGTGTTACAAAGGTCGTATTCTAAGCGTTCATGGCGCGAACTTTCAGAGGGTCAGTATGAGACTCGTTCTCATGGTGAGATTCCTTTCCCGTGTAAGTAACATTTGAGTTCCTCTCGTGTCGTTAAGTTTTCACTTGTTTCATTTCCTTTTGCAGGTTTATCCAAGGATGTCACACTAAGGCCTCTATCTGGTGGCGAGAACTTCCCCGCCGAGTCCCCTGTTCCGAGATAGGGTGGTGAGAAGAAAAGAAAGAGGGCCTCGAGTTTTCCGAGCTTGGAGAAAAAGAAACCAAGGCGAAGGTTGGTGCGCAAATCCAAAGAAGCGCGAGCGCTCGAGCACCATCTTTGGATTCACTCTATTGGTTGAGGGATGAATCCGAAGAAGAACAAGAAGAAGAAACCTTTAATCTGGTTGCCTGAGTGCCGTCACGACTCTAAGGGAAAGGGGACCCTGAACCAGAGAGAGATGAGGCCGATCCACCTCAAGTTAGGAAGGCCGACGAAGAGGTCGTGGCCGAAGCTTCTCAGGATGTGGGCAGCGCCCCGAAGGAGGCACTCGGTATGACAGACATCACTGAGTCTCCTTCGTTCACTGAGTCCATGTACAATGAGGCTTAGACGGTGAAAGAATGTACCAACAAGTGGGCCCACGGAGCGGACGACCCCTTCCGCAACATTTTTGATGGCGTGGATTCTACCGCCACAGAGGATGTCACCGGGTTGGGTTCTTGGAGGTGACGAAGAAGAGTCCGTCTTCGGGAATAAGCGGGCCTTCTTCAAGCCCGAAATTGGTCAACCGGTTCCCAGTTCTGAGTTTGGATCCCGATCAGAAACGGCCGATCATTTTCTCCGTTTCGAAGGATGCCAGGGTCCTCTCTGCCCCCATAGGGGTGGCCAGCTACCTTCGGCGTTTGGTGACCGAGGAATACCAAGCTAAGATGAATGAGGTGGACGTGCCCTGCCTGTTCAATGAAGCACAACAGGCGCTAAATCGAGTAACTTCAAATATCTCTTGATGACTTCAATTCATACTTAGACTAATTTGTAGATAATCCTAACATTTTTCTTTGTGTCTGCAGGCCTCGTTGCTTCATCATGAGACCTTTCTCCAATATCAGGATGAGCTGAACCAGTTTGAGGCCGAGGTCCGATGGCTCACTGATAAGATAAATGCTTACAAACTTATCAGTGAGCAACGCAAAGAGGAAGTTAAGAGCCTTCGAGCTAAGCTGAAGGTGGCTCGGAAGGAACATGATGACCTGGTCGAGCAGGTAAAACTATTTAAGGTTACTGACGATGAGCTAGAGTTGGTGACTACGGTCGGTATCCGCAGGTCTAATAGAAAATCGACCAGATGTCCCAACTTCAAGCTGAGATGGATGTTGTCAAGGCCTAGACCGATGAATGGAGAGGCAGGATGGATCGTCTGGCCTCGAAAAAAGAGACTGCTCGGGCGCAACTGACCTCGGCTGAGACCCAACTTCAAGCGGCAAAGGAAAAGGCCGAGGTGCAGTCTAAAAAGATTGAGGAGCTCCAGTCTCAGCTAAGTGCGGTTGTCTCTGATCGAGAAAATCTTGCCAAGGAGCTCGAAACGGCCAAGTCGGTGGTCTTGGTGGTTAAAGCTGATGCCGACGAGATGGTGGCCCAATATAAGGCCGATGCCGAGGCAGCCCAGGATCGAATTAAGGATATCATCGAGCAATTGAAGCGGCAATCCCATAGGGAGGCCCTCTGGGAGATTCATGCTCGGGGTTTCGACTTATCGGCCGAAATGGAGAGCGCTAAGAAGCTCGAAGATGAGGGCAAGAAGATGGATTATCCCGAGGATGAAGAAGGCTCCGAGGGTTCGAGCGGATTCGAGGGTAGAGGAGTCCGAAGACCTAGGCGACGAGGCGGGCTCTGGTGAAGACCAGGCCGTTTAAGTGCCTTGTACATTCTTTGTTTGTTTTTTGTATTTTTTTACTTTTGTACTTTTTTGTCAAGGCTGTTTGGCCTTTGTAAAGACTGTGTATATATAATACAAGGCTTCCTTTTCCCTTCAACAATTACTGAGTTTTGTTTTCCTTTGCTTTATTCTTTATTTTTGCAAATATCGAAATGCCTTAGCATGAAATAGTTAGGTCATGTTCGGAGGTTCGAACAAGCCTTTCCTTCGACATTATTTTGTTTAAATCATCGTGGGGGTTCGGTATGACTAGAACTTTTCCCTAAAGTACTTATAATTTTTTAGATTATAGTTTGCCGAGAGTAGACTTTAGAACCGGTTAAGAAATTTTTCAAGTCCTTATTTTTTTTTGTTATGGGTCTCGGACGTCTTCGAGACGTTTTAATATGGTCATAGCCTTTTAGTTCGGGTGTTGCCCAGTGGGCTTTTCACCTCGAGCTATCCGTACTTGCCTATGATAACAGTCCCCGAATAGGGATGGTCGTAGCCTTTAATATTCGGGCGCTGCCTAATAGGTCTTGTGCCCCCATGATCTGATAGCCAGGGCCATCTGAGTTTGTCTTTGGACGGCAATCCCGGAGTTGGGGTGATCGTTCGAACCCGAATAAAGGAGGCCCTTGGGTTCGGTGCCTTTAGGAGATCGGATGTAGAATATTCCTTAAGAGAAAAAAGGAAATTTATTTAAGGGGCAAGATATTTATCTGCAAGGTAGAGACTTCTTTTTATTTTTGTGCGTAATAGTTACACATGTGTACAAGCTTTGTGTCAGGGCTCGAGCAGTCTATGTGGGCATGATTCATTTGACTGTTTTGCCCTTACAGTAAGTCATATCGATTAAGCCGAGACCATTCAATCAAAAAGCTTCTTTCCTTGCAAAAGTCGTTGTCCGAGGGTGATGCCCCCAGTGTTTGGGGCCGATCGTAAAGAGGCCTCGAATACTGTTGTCATGATCTCCGATACCGATTCATAACCGGCCTTCAATTCTAAGTTAGCACGATTTACTGTTGTATCATTAAAAACCTTGTTGGATAACCCATTTGGGACAAAACCGGTTCAAGGGAAAAAGAGTGCAACGCGTGCTTTCAGGCCTAAAAATTATGTCGTTCTTTGACGGTCGCCTGCAAGTGTTAGTTCAAAATGCAAATAAGTAAAAGGAATGAATGGGGTCGTACCTTAGAAATAATATCTCTTTAAGTGAATTATGTTCCAGTTGTTTGGTAGTTGCTCACCATTTATTGTTCCGAGTTTGTACGATCCCTTACCTGCGATTTCGATAATTTGATAAGGACCCTCCCAGTTCGGTCCCAACTTCCCTTCATTCGAGTTCCGGGTATTTAGCATGACCTTCCTTAACACCAAATCCCTGATATTAAAATGTCGAAGGTTAGCTCTTCGATTGTAATACCTCTCGATCCGCTGCTTTTGGGCGGCCAACCGAACAAGGGCAGCTTCGCGCGTTTCATCTAATAGCTCCAGGCTTGTATTCATGATCTCGTCGTTTGATTCCTTGGATGCATATCGGAACCTGAGACTTGGTTCTCCGACTTCAACCGGTATTAGAGCTTCGACACCGTAAACCAACGAGAACGGGGTGGCCCCGGTACTGGACTTCGAGGTCGTACGGTATGCCCATAGGACTTCAGGCAGGATTTCCTTCCATTTTTCTTTGGCGTCGGTTAACCTTTTTTTGAGGTTTTGCAGTATGATTTTGTTGGTTGATTCTGCTTGTCCGTTCCCACCAGGGTGGAAGGGTGTTGATAGGATCCTTTTAATCTTATGGTCTTCGAGAAACTTGCTCACTTTGTTGCAGATAAACTGTTTCCCATTGTCGCACACGATCTTGGTCGGCATTCCGAACCGATATATAATGTGATCCCAAATGAAATCGATGAATTCTTTTTCTCTGACCTTCTCATATGCCTGGTCTTCCACCCACTTAGAAAAATAGTCAGTCATAAATAATATAAATTGAGCCTTATCGGGTGCCCATGGAAGGGGTCCGACGATGTCCATTCCCCATTTCATGAAAGGCCATGGCAACAAAACTGAATGCAGCAGCTCCCCGGGTTGGTGAATCATCGGAGCATGTCTTTGCCATTCATCACATTTTTGTACGAACTCCTTCGCGTCCTTTTCCAAATTGATCTAGTAATAACCCGCTCTGATTACTTTTCGAACCAATGATTTGGCACCCGAATGATTTCCACAGGTACATTCGTGTATTTTCCTCAGAACGTACTCGGTATCACCCTATCCTAGACATATAGCGAGTGGGCCATCGAATGTTCTTCTGAACAGGGTTCCATCTTCGGACAAACTAAATCGGGTTGTCTTCTACGCAGGGCCCTCGATTCTTTTGGATCCGAAAGCAATTTTTTGGCCTTCAGATATTCTATATATTTGTTTCTCTATTCCCAAGTTAGGCTCGGTGAGTTAATCTCGGCATGTCCTTCTTCCACTACCGATATCATGAGCTGGACGATTATCCCCGATTTGAACTCGTCGTCCTTGACCGATGATCCTAAGTCAGCAAAGGCATCAGCCTCACTATTTTGATCCCGAGGTACCTTTGCATTCGTTCTTCTCTGACCTTGAACGTCGCATTAACTTAATTCACCACGAAGAGGGAGTCGCACTTAGCTTCGATCACCTCCGCCCCCAAGCTTTTGCCTAGTTCGAGACCTACAATCATGGCCTCATATTCGGCCTCGTTGTTAGTCAATTTCACAGTCCTAATAGATTGTCTAACTACATTGCCTGTTGGTGGCTTCAATACGATGCCATGTTCGGACCCTTTTACATTCGAGGCACCGTCTGTAAAGACGATCCAAATCCCCGAGGACGTCCCTGAGTTCACCAACAACTCTCTTTCAACCTCGGGTATTAGAGCCGGTGTAAAGTCGGCCACGAAGTCCGCCAATATTTGAGATTTAATGGCCGTCCGGGGTTGATATTCAATATCGTACCTGCTAATCTCTACAGCCCATTTGGTCAATCGTCTCGAGAGCTCGGGTTTATGCATTATATTTTGCAATGGGTAAGTAGTCACAACACATATAGGATGACATTGAAAATATGGTTTCAGCTTTCTAGAGGTGCTTAGCAAAGCGAGCGCCAATTTTTGTAGGTGAGGGTACCTATTTTCGGCCTCACCTAGAGTCCTGCTAACATAGTAAATTGGAAATTGCGTACCTTGCTCTTCCCGGACCAGGACTCCACTTACCACTATCTCTGATACTTCCATGTATAGGTATAGTTGTTCGTCTGTCTTTGGCGTGTGAAGCAGCAGTGGGCTTGATAGATACCGCTTGAGTTCCTCCAAGGCCCGTTGGCACTCTAGGGTCCATGAGAAGTTATTCTTCTTCTTCAATAGTGAGAAGAATCGATGGCTCTTATCTAAGGACCTCAAGATGAATCGTCCCAGGGTGCCTATGCGTCCAGTTAATCTTTGCACGACCTTCACATTGTCCACAACCGTGATATCTTTGATGGCTTTGATTTTGTTGGGGTTGATCTCAATTACCCGGTTAGATACCATGAATCCGAGGAATTTACCTGATCCAACTCCAAACGCACATTTCTCCGGGTTTAGCTTCATATTGTATTTCTTCAATATGCTGAAGGTTTCCTACAAATGTTTTAAATGGTCTTCTGCTCGCCGGGACTTAACCAACATATCGCCAATGTAAACCTTCATTGATTTTCCTATTTGTTCCTCCAACATCCGGTTTACTAGGTGTTGGTAAGTGGCATCGGCGTTATGCGATCGATGTTGAGCAAAGGGAAGGAGTCCTTGGGACATGCCTTATTCAGATCCTTATAGTCTACACACATTGTTAATTTATTCTCTTTTTTAGGGACTACCACTATGTTTGCTAACCAATCCGGGTATTTAACCTCCCAAAAGGACCCTATTTTAAGGAGTTTAGATACCTCATCCTTGATGAGAGCACGTTTGACCTCGGATTGGGGCCTCCTCTTCTGCTTGACCGGGTGGAACTTCGGGTCCAGGCTTAGCTTGTGAGTGGTTATCTCCGGCGGGATCCCTATCATATCAAGGTGGAACAAAGCAAAACAATCTTCGTTAGCTATAAGAAATTGAATGAGTTTTTTCCTAAGCTCGGAGCTTAACCCCTTGCCAAGGTATACCTTTTGATCAGGAAAATATTTGGTTAGTACGACTTGTTCCAGTTCCTAGACCGTTGATTTTGTATCGTCGGAATCATCGGGGGCTATGAAAGATCTGGGGGCTCTATAGTCGTCGTTCTCATCTACTCTTCATTCCTCCAATTCTGTTGAGCCTGATATATGTGATTGCTATTTGGTCCCGTCTTTGACAATATGATTCGGATCCTCCGATGTCGAGAGTGTGGATGCTGGGATCACCTCATCAACTGCAAACATCTCCTTGGTGGCCGGTTGTTCCCCATAAACTGTTTGGACTCCTCCGGGTGATGGGAATTTCAGCACTTGGTGCAGTGTCGAGGGTACTGCTCTCATGTTGTGAATCCATGGCCTCTCGAACAAAGCGTTATATATCATATCCCCTTCGATTACATAGAACTTGGCTTCCTGTACGGTTCTAGCAACGTTCACCAGCAATGTTATCTCCCCTTTAGTGGTCTCGCACGACATGTTAAGCCCGTTCAGGACTCAGACTGCAGGTACGATCTGATCTTTTAGGCCGAGTTGTTCCACGACCCTCGATCTGATGATATTGGTTGAGCTACCTGGATCAATAAACACACGCTTAATTCGAGATTTATTTACGAGTACCGATATTACGAGTGCGTCATTGTGGGGCTGCACGATCCCCTCAGCGTCTTCATCGTTAGAAGACAAGGTTCCTTCCGGTACATAATCCCGAGTCCATTTTTCTCTTGTGATGGATACTGTGGTGCGTTTCAGCATCGGACCCTGGGGAATGTCGACTCCACCAATGATCATGTTAATGACCTGCTGAGGCTCTTCATGCGCGGTCTACTTATTAGAATCCATGTTCCTAAAATGGTTCTTGGCCCAATCACTCAAAAATTCTCGGAGATGCCCGTTGTTGAATAGCTGCGCCACCTCTTCTCTTAATTGTCAGCAGTCTTCCGTTATGTGGCCATAGGTGCCATGATATTTGCACATTAGGTTGGGATCCCTTTGGGATGGATCAGACTGTAAAGGTCTAGGCCATTTGGTATCTTTGATGCATCCGATGGTGGATACATTAGCGGCGGCATCGACGTTAAAGTTGTACTCCTATAATCTCAGTGCTTCTTTAGGCCCGACGGGCCTGTCGAAGCTATTTTTTCTCATGAGTCCCCGGTTGCTCTGACCTCGATCACTTATCTTTTCATTTGTCATAGAGTTCCGCCCAGACCCACTGCTTCTTCGGTCTCCATTGTATGGCTGATACCGATACCTGTTTGATCTCGGTTCATGATCGATGTCTCTCTTGACTCTGTCCATGGTTCTGACGGGATATACGGACCCGGAAGGGGACCCAAGCTGATCATGTTCGACCCTGATTTTCGATTGATATCGGTTATGGACATCGGCTCAAGTGATAACCGAATATTCTACCAAGTTTTGTTTTAACAACTGTGAAGCCAACGAGCTCCGAACGTTGAGTCCTTGGGTGAAAGACTGAACGGCTCAATACTGAATATATGAAATGATCTCAAGGATCGAATACTCAATACTGTTTGATTAATAATTAACAGTACAATAAAATGGAAAGACTCCAAGGGACTGTGATGGCCAAGCAGCTCTAACTTGAATCCTTGCAATCACACTCTAACTCTGTCCGAGTCCGATATCTCTAATACCTGGCTCTGCACAAAAATGTACAGAAGTGTAGTATGAGTACACCATAGTCGGTACCCAGTAAGTATCAAAACTAACCTCGGTGGAGTAGTAACGAGGTACAGTCAAGACACTCACTGTCTAATAACCTGTGCAATATAGTATACAAAAATAATAGAAAAACAAATAGCAGTGATAGCAAAAATAATCAACTAGTGATGTAAACAGCTCAAATCTATCCAAATTAATTGTATAACTTCATTAAAATTTATCGGAATCAATTCTGGATAATAAAACGTCGACTTAAAATTTTATTCTAAAAATTCAACCAAAGTCAACGCGGGGCCCGTCTCTCGGAACCCGACATAAGTTTTACGAAATCCGAAAACCCATTCCGATATGAGTTCAACCATACCAATTTTATCAAATTTCAATAACAACTCGACCTCTAGATCATAAATTTTTGTTCTTGAAAGTTTTTCCAAAAAACTTATTTTCTTCCATTTAAATCCGAGTTAAATGATGAATATAACCATGGATTTATGAAATATAATCACTTTCGGATATAGGACACTTACCCAAGCTGGAATTTGGAGGAAGAGAACAGTGGTGTTGGAGCGTGAAAGATTGTGGAATTTAGGTGGTAATTTAAGGTGTTTCCATGGTAGTGATACCGTGTGTACTCAATGAAGAAGAAAGACCCCAAAAATAGATTGTGAATCCATGATCCTATGTGCTGTCGCGGCTGCTAGTTAGTTCTTTAAATTAAATTCTGAATCTTCCGAAAACCAAACTCGACAACACACGCGTGCCATAATACATATTACGAAGTTGCTCGAGGCCTTAATTCGCTGAACGGGACGTAAATTCTTAAAATGACAAGTCGGGTCGTTACATTCTCCCCCTATTAAAATATACATTCGTCCTCGAACGTGCCAAGAATTATTTTGAGGACATTAAATTACTGAGTGTATTTACTGCACACATACTCGCGGGTGATCCTATATCACCACAAACTTAAGATGGGCTCGACAACACCGTCTCAGTTGAGATTATTTCTTTTATCCTCCTTTATGCACTTAAAAAAATCAACTCGTTACACTCTAAATATTTTCAAAAGGCCTTATTATCACATCAACGCATGGTATTAGTTTCACCTGTCTATAGCAACTCGTGCCTACGCACACATCATACGTATGTCCATAACCATATCTCTGGTCATAATAGTTGTTTATAATTAATTTCACCATCCTCAATTAATCTCATCTTAACCAAAATATCATATCTAATTTTCACAGAACTGACGACAACACGCGAGGCATGAAGACCTCATAATTATTTACTCAGATTAACGAGTCACACTTAACGCCACCTGGGCATTCACCTCGTAGGCTAAAACTCAATAATTACAGCATAATTATAGCACAGAAAACACATAAAAGAATTATCACATAAGCCTATCAGGCATGACTCCATATTAGTGCTATAGTACAAATTTAATTTCACAAAGGGAGAATTTAAACTCATAAAATTTTCATCACAAGGACCTCGTCCTTATATAACTTTCACCGCGACTTGTAGCCCAGTTTAAATATTTCACATCATATAAAAATGTGAGGATCTCATCCTCAACTCCGAATCACGAACTAAAATTTTCAATTTCCTTTCTTTCTTCTTTTCAATAAATTCCGTAAATATTTTTTTTTTCACAACACATAACGAACCCCATACCAATAGGGCATATAATTCATAAAATTAAAATCAATTATTCCGAAATCATATCAAAACCCACTACAGAGAGTATTAGAAAGTCACTTTTGGACTTACAACCCTCAGTAGTGTACAAAATAAAAATAATAGATACGGGCTAACATCTTCAAATCTCCAAACAGGGTTAAACATATAAGTGGGTCACAAAATTATGAAGCTCACCCATAAGCGGAGCATAATAGGAGGACTCACCTTAGTAGTCAGAACCAAATCAAATTAAGAAAAAATATCCTTTTATAACAGATCTGGATCATACCTGTAACGACACCATCTGGTGTAGTGGCCTCAGCCACACCATAGAAATTATATCAACGGGTTGGGCCTCCTCCTCTAGGGCTCCCTTTAACTGGCTGTGCACGTGGGGTAGTAACTACATTGAGGCCCATAGCTTGAGTGTTCTGATAAAATCCAACTCTCCCAAGTCTGGGACAATCTCTCATGATGTGCCTAGTATCACCACACTCATAACAACCCTTCTGAGGTTACGGCTGCTCGTACTAAGTCTGTGCCGGATAACTGGAATAACCACTGTAAGAATTTTGTGTCAGTGGTGCATTATAAGAACTTACTGGAGCACCCCGAGTAATCTGATGTGCAGACTGAGCTAGCCGACTACTCGAGCCTCCGTCATAATGGGTCATAGATGAAGAGTAAAATCCACTGAACCCTCCAAAGCTTCGAGACATGTTGGTCTCCTTAGACTCTTTTTCCTCACTTAGAACACCCTTAATCCTCCTCGCAATCTCCACTACTTGCTGAAATGGAGTATCCGTTTGCAACTCTTAAGCAATGCATATTTTAAGATCATAATCAAGCCCCTCAATGAATCTGCAGACTAGCTCTCTAATTGTAGGAACCAAGATAGGTGCATGACGGGCTAATTCACTGAACCTGCTAGCATATTTTGAAACTGTCATAGTGCCCTTACGCAACCGTTCAAACTCTATGCGCCACGTATCTCGAAGAGTCTGGGGAAAAAACTCTTTCAAAAAATATTTCCGAAAATTGAGCCCAAGTTGGTGGTATTGCATCGGCTGGTCTACCTTCTTCATAAACTTGCCACCACTGATACGCTGTGCCTGACAACTGAAATGTAGTAAAGGCAACTTCGCTCACTTTCACAATACCCATGGTGCGTAGAATACGATGACACTTTTCTAGAAATCCTTAGGCATCCTCTGAAACTGTGCCACTGAAAGTAGGTGGACGATACCTCTTAAACCTCTCATGTCTTTTTTGTTCTTCTTCTAATTCCCATGGCCTGACCTCAGGCTAAACTGGAATAACAGGTTATACCGGTACTACATCTGGAACCTGACCAATGTGAACCTGTTCCTCTAGAGTCATGATAGGAGTCTAAGCTACTCCCCCAATCTACGAAATATTTGGTGCAACAGAGATCAATCCTGCCTGAGTTAATGTACCAAACATACTCAGGAACTGTGCTAAAGTCTCCTGAAGTCCGGGGGTAACAACAGGTGCTTCTGGTACCTGTCCTCCAACTGGAGCTATTGGCGGCTCCTCAACTGTTGTTCTGACAGGTGCTCTAGTCGCGGCACATGCCCTTCCTCGGCCTCGACCTCTTGCGGCCCAAGAAAAATGTGCGGGTGCCTGGTAAGTTGACCCGGTAGCACGTACCCTCACCATCTGTGAGAGAATAGAGATACAAATGCTCAAATTCCAAATTCAACAAATTCCGCACGACGGGAATGAAAGAAGTGAAAATTTCCTAACAGTTCTGTAGCCTCTCGAAAATAAGTACAGACGTCTCTGTACCGATCTGCAAGACTCGTTCGTGACTCATAGAACCTATAAACCTAGAGCTCTGATACCAACTTATCACGACCCAAAATCCCACCACAAGCGTCGTGATGGCACTTAGTCTCTAAGACTAGGTAAGCCAATTACAATTATATTTCAAGCCTTTTTTTTAAAATTCAATACAGGTGCCAAAACCCAACAGCGAAAACAATTATGAAAACCTCCCAAGACTGGTAATACTGAGTCACAAACTCTAACTGAATATATGAAATGGTCTCAAGGATCGAATACTCAATACTGTTTGATTAATAATTAACAGTACAATAAAATTGAAAGACTCCAAGGGACTGCGACGTCCAAGCAGCTCTACCTTGAATCCTTGCGATCATACTCTAACTCTGTCCGAGTCCGATATCTCCAATACCTGGCTCTGCACAAAAATGTGTAGAAGTGTAGTATGTGTACACCACAGTCGGTACCCAGTAAGTATCAAGACTAACCTCGGTAGAGTACTAACGAGGTACAGTCAAGACACTCACTAGTCTAATAACCTGTGCAATATAGTATACAAAAATAATAGAAAAACAAATAGCAGTAATAGCAAAAATAATCAACTAGTGATGTAAACAGCAAGGCAGCAAGAATTCCATAAATATTGCTCAAATAGGTAATGAACACAAGTACAACCAATAATCAAGTCCTTCAAAATATACATCTTTCATCTATAAGTTTTTCAATAGAAATCTCTAGAATATAATCCTTTGCAATAAATATATTTCGAGCATACTTCTTTCTATTAAATATCCTTCAAATATAATACTTTCAAATAAAAATCTTTCGAATATAATTCTTTCAAATAATATCCTTCAAATATAATTCTTTCAAATAAGTGTCTTTCGAATATAATTCTTTCAAATAATATTTTAAATATAATCCTTTCAAATAAAAATCACCTTGTGACACCTCATCTCATAATCATAAAATACGGGTCTCAGCCCACTTTCATATTTTTACGGCACCTTATGCCAATATCTCTATCACAATCGTACGGACAACTCACGTGCCAATATCATCATCATATTTTTCCCGGCACCTCGTGCCCACATTTCATATTTGTTTCGGCGTGCAACCCGATCCCATATAACATTAATCATACCTGTTGCGGCGTGCAACCCGATCCCATATAACATAATACGCCTGACAATAGCCACATGCTTCCAATTTCAACATAAATCAGACTATTATCAAATTTACCAAAACAACAAGACAAGTTGCACAAAATATAAAAATAAATACAAGGAAAATCACAACATCACATTCAAATTACCAACGCAATAACCCCACATCATCACATAAAAATTACCAACACAATAACTCCACATCATCACATATCATCCCTGACAATAGCCACTCGTATCTCTCCTATAGCCACCCTTATCACTCCTATAATAGCCTCCCTTATCCCTCCGCCCTGACAATATCAATAACCACCCTTATCGCTCTTATAGCTACCCTTATCGCTCTGTATAATAGCCACCCTTATCACTCCGCCCAGACAATATCCCAACACACATAACCACGATGAAATATCACCCTTATACCCATATAATATCAACAGTAAAATGCTATCCTTATATGCTCATAATAATAACTTAAATCACACAACAATTTACACGGGATATTATCATGACAACACAACACAATCAATTCCTATCACAATTTGCCCAACAACCACAACCAATTCCAATGATATAGTAAAATCAATAAATTTCTCAAAAATAGCCCAAGGCTCCACACAACGTATATAAAACCTCAAAAACAATCAACAGAGATAGAAAATACTCGGTATAGTGCAACACTTTCATTAATCCAAATTCTTGATAATTATATGAACACCTCAGTTTAAACTTAATTCCTTAATTATTTGCAGATGGAAAAATTCATAATATAATTATTTCCAGAAAATATCAAATCAACAAATTCACGGAATTTACGTAAATATACAAGTAACAATCACATCAAATTGTCATATACAAACAAATTCAACAAACAAGGATTGAGGCATGGCAAATGGATGATTTAATAAATGTCAACAATTATCCAATTTACTACACAATAATGTCTAAGACTTTAACCCAATAAAATTTACACATATAAGCCCGAGTACGTACTCTTCACCTCTCGTACACGGCTTTTCACATTTCACAAATGGCACATAAGACTCTATGCCTAAGGGGTAATTCCCCCACTCAAGGTTAGGCAAGATACTTACCTTTTTTAAGTTATGCCGATATTCTAAAATTTCCTTCTTGCTTGAATTGACCTCCGGACAGCTCAAATCTATCCAAATTAATTGTATAACTTCATTAAAATTTATCGGAAATAATTTCGGATAATAAAACGTTGACTTAAAATTTTATTCTAAAAAGTCAACCAAAGTCAATGCGGGGCCCGCCTCTCGGAACACGACATAATGTTCACGAAATACGAACACTCATTCCGGTACGAGTTCAATCATACCAATTTTATCAAATTCCGATAACAACTCGACCTCCAAATCTTAAATTTTCGTTCTTGAAATTTTTTCCAAAAATCTTGTTTTCTTCCATTTATATCCGAATTAAACGATGAATATAATCATGGATTTATGAAATATAATCACTCTCGGATATAAGACACTTACCCAAGTTAAAATCGTGAAGAAGTCCTCCAAAATTGCCCAAAAGCCGAGCTCCAAAATCTCAATCAAAAATGGCAAAGTGACTGATTTTTGTTCCTTATGTTTCTGCCCAGTTTCGCACCTGCTGGTAGATTTGTCGCGCCTGCGAGCTCACTTCTTTAAGTAGCTTTTCAATAGCAGAAGTTCCTCAAAACAGCTTTACACTCGATCAAGCAAGGAAAAATTCGTCGACGGGAACTCGACGGAGTAGCAAACAGCAACAACTATTGGACAAGAACCGCGAATCAGTCCATGAGAGAACCCAGAACTCGAAAACCTCGAATGGACCACCTGTTGACCGCACCTCAAACTCAAATCTCAACCCAAAAATTGATCAGAATTTTAAACCAACAAAATAAGATCCCAGTTATTTTTCAAGAAGAAAATATTGTTATTGTTTTTTGGAAGTGGAGTTTGAGTGCTTTTAACTTTTCATTCAAGTGGGGATCATTTTCTTTTGGCTGGAATTTGGAGGAAGAAAACAGTGGTGTCGGAGAGTGAAATATTGTGGAATTTAGGTGGTAATTTAAGGTGTTTCCATGGTAGTGTTACCGTTCAATGAAGAAGAAAGACCCCAAAAATAAACCGTGTATCCATGATTCTATGTGCCGTCGCGGCTGCTAGCTAGTTCTTTAAATTAAATTCTAAATCTTCCGAAAACCAAACTCAACAACATATGCGTGCCATAATACATATTACGAGGCTACTTGAGGCCTTAAGTCGCTGAACGGGGCGTAAATTCTTAAAACGACAAGTCGGGTCGTTACACCTCGGCATGTGCTTTCACAAAAGAATCTTTAAGCATAGCAAATGAGTCAATAGAATTATGAGGTAAGTTGTGATACCATATCATAGCTCCTTTTGACAGGGTCTCTCCGAACCTTTTCAACCAGACAGCTTCGTTCTCATCATCCCCCGTGTCATTCCATTTAATGGCGCACGTGTAGGAGGTAACATACTCATTTGGGTCGATCGTTCCGTTGTACTTAGGGATCTCGAGCATGCAGAACTTCTTAGGGATCGGCTTTGGATCCGCGCTCGGAGGAAAAGGTTTTTGCACGAACTTCTTGGAATCCAGGCCTTTCAATATCGGCGGTGCTCCTGGGATCTGGTCGACTCTGGAATTGTAGGTTTCCACCTTTTTATCATTAGCTTCGATTTTCTTCTCCCATGATTCTACTTGTTTTGTCAGTTCCTCGAGCATCTTTATGATCTCGGGGTTAGTCCCCGATTCATGTTCATTCGACCTCTCTGTGACCAGTTCATCCCTGTGGATGACTTCCCGGGATGGATCGAGTTCAATTCTGCTCGGTGTGAGGCTTTGGTTATGTAACTGAGCTATCGCCGCCTGTTGAGCCTGCAATATTTCGAAGATCACCCGTAAATTGATCCTGTCACCTCCAATGTTTTGTGTATTTTGAGATGTCGATCGGACTCCACCACAGACGCTATTCTCGGGATCAGTAGGCAGGTTTTCTGTTGATAGCCACATATGAATTTGCATCAATTGGGTACGCAACCGGAATTCCGATGGGATCAACGGGCGGTACCTCATCACCGGGCGCTATGTTGTTGTTTTCACCATGATAATCGGACTCTTTGTCAACATGTAGGGGTGTTGATTGAGAGTTTGATATTTTGAGTTTTATCCTGAAATTAAAGACACTTCAAAGAACAAGTGTAAAGTAGTGTGTGTTATGGAGGTTTGTATCAAATAACCACTATTATCCTTAGCTCCACGGTGGGCGCCAAACTGTTTACGCTCGGATAACAATTAAATTTGTAAGTGATTTTAAGGATACATTGATTAACTGACACAAAATGATAAATTAGATCGTAATTGAAATCAATAACAATAAAGTAAATGCAAACCACACGAATTGGAGAATTTCAACTTTGGAAGGTTAGCCACCCTCGAGCCGAATGCACTTCGATCGTGTCACGACCCAAAATCTAACCACGGTCGTGATGGCGCCTATCGTATTACAAAGCAAGCCTATTTCCTAAAATATTACTACTAAATCGATTATAAGAATTTAATAAAACAATATCAACATTTGAATTTCTCATAAACTAAATCAACTCTAAATATAATATAGAAAATACGGAAACGAGCCCCAAACATCAGGGTGTCACTAAGTCATGAGCATCTAAAACTATGAACTAAGATATATAAGCTGTCTAACTGTCCAAAAGAAGAAATGACAAGAGGAGTAACAAGGTCTTGCGGACGCTAACAACTACCTTGCAGTCTCCAAAGATAGCCGGCATGAACTCAACGATCGCCGCCATCTAACTCACTTGGATTTGCACTAAAAGTATAGGGTGTAGTATGAGTACAACCGACTAAGTAGTAACAGAAATAACTAAGGAACTGAGAAGTAGTGACGAGCTAAGCAGAATAATCCAATTATTATTTCCACAATTAAGTACAAACAGGAGTAGACAGGTAATTTCATAAATCAGTAAGACTACAAGGAAAATTAACAAGTAAATACAGCAACAGCAAAAGTAAATGCAACCTCACAGCAATGTCACTCCATCACTCAGCATTCGCACTCAGCACTCAACGCTCAACACTCTGCGCCCACTGGGGGTGTGTACAGACTTCGGAGGGGCTCCCAAAGCCCAAGCGCTAAGCACAGACAACTCACGTGCCATCATATCAATACATGGATCCGCACTGTCAACTCATGTGCTACACGAACAACTCACGCGCTATGGTATCAATACCTGGATCCGCACGGTCAACTCACGTGCTACGCGGACAATTCACGCGCTATGGCATTAATATCCTCACAACCAGGCCCTCGGCCTCACTCAGTCATGTACCTCTCCAGCCTCACAATGCACCACCAATAAGGGGACACAACCCACATCAAGTATCACAATATATCAGCAAAATAATAGAGACTGAGGTAAACATATACAATAATTTCTATGACTGAGTACAAATAATGTGAGCATGAATAAAGCCTAAGCATGATCTCTAACATGAAGGCACATAAGTTCAACAACAAGTAACTACATAAACACAGATGATGGCCATGAGGACTTACGGGACGGACCGAGTCTCAATCCTTTGCGGTGAAAACCCATACGCCCGTCACTTAGCTTGGGTATCACCTCCAAACAGTCACACGATATCAAATTCTCCGGGTTTATATCCTCAAAGCCAGAGTTAAAACTGTTACTTACCTTAACAGCATAAAATCCTACTCTGGGATGCCCTCGTCTCTGGACTCGCTCTCCAAAATCTCCAAATCTAACCATAATCAGATTACTACCATCAACATAGGCTTACGAATCGAATTCCACAATAAAACTATAAAATATGCCAAAAATCCGAAACCGACCTAAAACCCGGCCCCCGGGCCCACGTGTCAAAATCAGTCAAAAATGGCAGAATAATAAACCTCGTCCTCTCCCGAGTCTAACCATATAAAATTAATGAAAATCGGACTCCGTTTGGTCCCTCAAATCCCTACCTACTCTCCAAAACTCAAGCCCTAACTCCTTCAATTTCGCTTTGAAATCATCAATCAAATCTCAAAAACGAAAATGGATTCATGAAATATAACCAAAACCGAGTAGAGAACACTTACCACAATTCCTATGGTGAAAATCTCCCAAATCCGAGCTCCCCAACTCAAAATATGACCGAATGAACAAACCCTCGTTTTATACATTTTTCTAGCAGCTATTCTGCCTCGTTTTTCATGCCAAACGATCTCGAAACTCACTTTTTATGCCTCAAATGGATTTCTTGTGAAATTCTAGTCAAGTTAGGCTTTTGAATCACTCAATCTGACCTTATAATGAAGGAGATATGTTGGTTTCAATAATTGCAAATAGGGCAGATTTTTAAATACGCCGTTAGTGGCAATTTCGTAATTAATCTGATAAATATGGCAATGTAATTCTTAGTTAAATGTCCATAAAATCCTCATACGATGTCCAAATTCGACGATTCTTTTTGTTACGGGTCCGTAATTACGATACGGATCTAATGCTTCTATTAAAAAAGAAATCGGAGATCATTTGTTCAATATGATATTATTTATGCTTGAAGAAACGACGTCGAAACATAAGAAAAACGAGCGCAACACAACCCAAACCTATCCGAAACTCACCTGAGGCCCTCGGGACCTCAACCAATAATTCTAACAAGTCATATATCACTACCTAAACTTAGTCGAACCTCCGGAACACCCAAAACAATACAAAATCAACCTCGAATTCAAGCCCAAGAACTTTTAAACTTCCAAAATTCGCCAACGACGCCGAAACCTATCAAACCACGTCCAAATGACCTCAATTTTTGCACACACGTCACAAATGACACTACGAACCTACTCCAACTTCCGGAATTTCATTCCGACCCCGATACCTAATTTTCCACCGTCGACCAAAATCGCCAAATTTCTAATTTTTGTCAATTCAAGCCTAATTCTACCACGGACCTCCAAATTACATTCCGGACACACTTCTAAGTCTAAAATCACCCAATGAGTTCGTTTATTCATAAGTCAACTTCCGGTTGACTTTTCTAACTTAACTTTCTAACTAAGGGACTAAGTGTCTCATTTCACTCTAAAACTACTCCGGACCCAAACCTACCAACTCGATGCAACTCAACACAGCTGAACAACACATAAAGAAGCAGAAATGGGGAAACAGGGCTATAACTCTCGGAACGACTGGTCGGGTCGTTACATCCTCCCCCTCTTAAACAAACGTTCGTCCTCGAATGTGCCAAGAGTTGTTCTCAAAACCATCAAGAACTCTCTCCGAACCCCAATGGCACAAAACCAATCCGTCAGGACTGAATCCTTCTAACTCAACCAAGCTACGCAGACCACCAAAAACCCAAGGACATTGCCACAAAACACCTGTAGAACTCATTACCTCATACACACCCAAAGAACTAAGCATACCCATTACCATGCCGATCCAACCTACTACCAAGATGTCCTATCTATCCGAGTTCCTTCTAAATTACCTTTAAATTGATACTTTGCCCCGCCATAACACCGCAATCCTCAATCCAGACTCACCACACGAGACCCAAGCATAAAATTACACCGCCTTAAGGCTCATAAGACGCTGAATACTCTCTTAAATATCCCCAAACGTACCACAAGCACGCGCTCACGCAATCAACACCTTAGTGCTCAAGCTACAGTCAAAACCTAGCCTCATGTCCTCCAGAATGGCCCGACATCAACACACAAAAATCACATCTCGCACCTCATCCAGGGAATCACAAACAGTCGATGCACAACTGATATCGAGCGCCCATGTGCGCATATGAATGCGTGGAAGGAATTCAAAGAGTTACACTTCAAGATAAATCAATACCACATGAAAAGAATTCAAGAATGAGAAGTTTTCCTAAAGGTTCTGCAGCCTCTCGAAGATAAGTACAGACATCTCTGTACCGATCTGCAAGACTCTACTAAACCCGCTCATGAATTGTGAGACCTATGTAACCTAGAGCTCTGATACCAACTTGTCACGACCCAAAATCTAACCACGGTCGTGATGGCACCTATCGTGTTACAAGGCAAGCCTATTTCCCAAAATATTACTACTAAATCGATTATAAGAATTTAATGAAATAATACCAACATTTGAATTTTTCATAAGCTAAATCAACTCTAAATATAATATAGAAAATACGAAAACGAGCCCCAATCATCGGGGTGTCACTAAGTCATGAGCATCTAACACTATGAACTAAGATATATAAGATGTCTAACTGTCCAAAAGAAGAAATGACAAGAGGAGTAACAAGGTCCTGTGGACGCTAACAGCTACCTTGCAGTCTCCAAAGATAGTCGGCCTGAACTCAACGATCGCCGCCTTCTAAGTCACCTGGATCTACACATAAAGTGCAGGGTATAGTATAAGTACAACCGACTCAGTAGTAACAGAAATAACTAAGGAACTGAGCAGTAGTGACGAGCTAAGCAGAATAATCCAATTATTATCTCCACAATTAAGTACAAACAGGAGTAGACAGGTAATTTCATAAATCAGTAAGACTACAAGAAAAATTAACAAGTAAATGTAGCAACAGCAAAAGTAAATGCAACCTCACAACAATGTCACTCCATAACTCAGCACTCGCACTCGCACTCAGCACTCAACGCTCAACACTCTGTGCTTACTCGGGGTGTGTACAGACTCCGGAGGGGCTCCTAAAGCCCAAGCGCTAAGCACGGACAACTCACATGCCATCATATCAATACCTGGATCCGCACGGTCAACTCACGCGCTATGGTATCAATACCTGGACCCATACAGTCAATTCGCGTGCTACGCGGACAACTCATGCGCTATGGAATTAATATCCTCACAACCAGTCCTTCGGCCTCACTCAGGCATGTACCTCTCTAGCCTCACAATGCACCACCAATAAGGGGACATAGCCCACATCAAGTATCACAACATATCAGCAAAATAATAGAGACTGAGGTAAACATGTACAATAATTTCTATGACTGAGTACAAATAATATGAGCATGAATAAAGCCTAAGCATGATCTCTAACATGATGGCAGACAAGTTCAACAACAAGTAACTACATAAACACAAATGATGGCCATGAGACCTCACGGGACGGACCAAGTCTCAATCCCTCGTGGTGCAAACCCACACGCCCGTCTTCTAACATGGGTATAACCTCCAAACAGTCACACGATATCAAATTCTCCGGGTTTATACCCTCAAAGCCAGAGTTAAAACTGTTACTTACCTTAACAGCGTAAAATCCTACTCCGAGATGCCCTCGTCTCTGGATTCGGTCTGCAAAATCTCCAAATCTAACCATAATCAGATTAATACCAACAACATAGGCTTACGAATCAAATTCCACAATAAAACTATAAAATATGCCAAAAATCCGAAACCGACCCAAAACCCGGCCCCCGGGCCCACGTGTCGAAATCAGTCAAAAATGTCAAAATAATAAACCTCGTCCTCTCCCAAGTCTAACCATATAAAATTAATGAAAATCGGACTCCGTTTGGTCCCTCAAATCCCTACCTACTCTCCAAAACTCAAGCCCTAACTCCTTCAATTTCGCTTTGAAATCATCAATCAAATCCCAAAAACGAAGATGAATTCATGAAATATAACCAAAACCAAGTAGAGAACACTTACCCCAATCCATATGGTGAAAATCGCCCCCAAAATCGCCCAAATCCGAGCTCCCCAACTCAAAATATGACCGAATGAACAAACTCTCGTTTTATATATTTTTCTGGCAGCTATTCTGCCTCATTTCTCATGCCAATGATCCCGAAACTCGCTTTTTATGCCTCCACTGGATTTCTTGTGAAATTCTAGTCAAGTTAGGCTTTTGGATCACTCAATCTGACCTTATAATGAAGGAGATATGTTGGTTTCAATATTTGCAAATAGTTCAGATTTTTAAATACGCCGTCAGTGGCAATTTCATAATTAATCTGAAAAATCTGGCAACCTAATTCTTAGTAAAATGACCATAAAATTCTCATACGATGTCTAAATTCGACGATTCTTTTTGCTACGGGTCTCTAATTATGATACGGATATAATGCTTCAATCAAAAAAGAAATTTGAGCTCATTTGTTCAATATGATATCATTTATGCTTGAAGAAACGACGTCTAAACATAAGAAAAACGAGCGCAACACAACCCAAACCTATCCGAAACTCACCCGAGGCCCTCGAGACCTCAACCAATAATTCCAACAAGTCATATATCACTACCTGAACTTAGTCGAGCCTACGAAACACCCAAAACACTAAATCAACCTCGAATGCAAGCCCAAGAACTTCTAAACTTTCAAAATTCGCCAACGACGCCGAAACCTATCAAACCACGTCCAAATGACCTCAAATTTTGCACACACGTCACAAATGACACTACGAGCCTACTCCAACTTCCGAAATTCCATTCCAACCCTGATACCTAATTTTCCACCGCCGACCAAAATTGCTAAATTTCTAACTTTCGCCAATTCAAGCCTAATTCTACCACGAACCTCCAAATTAAATTCCGGACACACTCCTAAGTCTAAAATCACCCAATGAGTTCGTTTATTCATAAGTCAACTTCCGGTTGACTTTTCTAACTTAGCTTTCTAACTAAGGGACTAAGTATCTTATTTCACTCCGAAACTACTCCGGACCCAAACCTACCAAGTCGATGCAACTCAAGACAGCTGAACAACACATAAAGAAGTAGAAATGGGAAAACAGGGCTATAACTCTCGGAACGACTGGCCGGGTCGTTATAGATCGGTACTAAGACACAGAAGAATAAGAGCTTAAAGAGAATAATAATAATAATAATAATAATAATAATGTATTGCTTTGGAATGCGTGTTACAATATGTTAAATGAATTATCAGATCCCCTTTATTATAGTAGAGGAGTCCTACTTTAGGTACAATTCTATAAAAGGTAAAAAATCTCTTGATTTGCTGATTGCCAGTTCCTCATTGATACGTGCCGAGATTCCCGCCGTAATATCCGACCGGTCACGGATATTTCGGTCTTCTGTTATGCTAATAATGTTTCTTCGAGCTCGTTCGGGCCTGGGATCGATTCCGGGATCACGACCCCGATACTATCGAAGGCAGGCACTCCAACCCCGGGTTCTAGCCCGGTGAACCCTGACCTACTATGTTGTAGGCTAGCTCGATTTCGACCGTATACAATTCTAATATCCTTATTAAAAGACCTAATTTTGCCGCAGACACTTACATTAATAATGAAAATAAGTTTTACAAAAAACACAAAGGTAAAATTCATTAATAAATAAAGTTAAGAAGGTTGAACCCGATTTTATTGCCACTTGCTCCGTAATAGATTTTATTTTGTGTGATTAGTCCCGTACAAATCTTCTAGTGCTACTTGCCTCTAACTCTTACCATTTTAGTCCGTCAAATGTGGCCAAATGCATTGGAATTGGGCACCACATATCCGCTATCCACTGTCAATTCTTTGCATTGTCGTGCATCCCTTTTTTTCACTTTGGATTCCGAGCAACTGTTTAATTTTCGTCGCTGGCAGTGTTCTTCTAATTCGATGATGGCTACTGCAATTGATCTGCGGCTTGTTATTCTTTCCAAGGAGACACAAATTAAAGTGTACCCTCATAATGACTTTATAACTGTAGTGTATGCCTGTGAGAATTCCCTTGGATTTGTCCATGTTATTTGGACTCAATTGTTTGTCACCCCATTAAAGATTTAATTGACCAGAGTCTTGTAAAAGACATTGCTTGATCAACTAAACGGGGGCAACGTTAGAAACTGACGTATGAAGGCTGAAGTGTTGGCTTCTCTAGACGCCAAATTACTTTTTTAATTAGAGAATATATTTAAGTAAGTAAAAGGGTATTAACGTAATTTGGCTTTTTATTAACGGGTTCATGCTTTTATATAGTAATAGTAATTAGTTTTTGGGTACGTGCGTTGCACGTGTAAGCCACGTCTGTTTGTAAGAAAATTATATATCACTGAATGAACTATGTGTAATAATAATTGATGTCGAAATGGATTCAACATGAAACTGAAATGAGAATATGAGTGTCATTACATTGATTTAATAGGTGAATTCAAATATGGTTAATATCTTCTGAAAAAGAAATATTTAGACCAATAATAAGGATAGCTAATGCAGTAACGTATTTTAATCTAACCACAATGTGCCTACTACTAAAATTGAGTATTAATAAGCATTTTTGACATACAAGAACACGCCTCAAAATTGTTATCACATTTACAAGAACAACTCATTGATCAGGCATAATTTTTATGCACAGTAAAACCAACTTTTCAATAGTAGCATAAATATCAAATAAATCCAAAGCTGTTAAATTAGCATATAGTTTATGTAAATTGATAATACAGAATATTCCAATCTCAAATTTTGAAGAGTAACAGAAAAATCACAGTTGAACTGCAAGAAAGCTACATAACTTTCAGAACATAATATATTACATCATAACAAGAAGATTATATAAAATATTATTTATGAGATTGATAAGAAGAATTGTTTACCTGAACCAAAGAAAATTATCAAAACTTTGGGTAGATTTAACGACGCCAATTGTCGAGGGCTATTCTTTAAGAACACAATTTTAAAATTGTGATATGTATACTATAGTCAATTAGAAGAGGTAATAAATTTAATTTTGTGAGAAAATATGAGCAACTTTAACTGGCATAGCAATTAGTAATTAAAATTGTACATCAACCATAGAGTATGGCATAATAATTAGTAATTAAAATTATATATCAACAGTAGAGTGATAAAAATCTTAAATTAATAAAATATTAACTTTATATGAGTTAAAATATTTAACCAATTTTATGTGATAAATGCAACTATCCAACCTGTACAACATTCGTAAGTGACTTTTTTTTCTTTTAATTGAAACAGTCAACCTTTATTACGAACCTTCCGAAAGCAAAACAGTTGTTGAGGGGGAACATGTAACCTTACCCTCAAAGAATTGAGAGACTGTCAAAACAGCCTCTTACTCAATTTTCGAATCAAAAACAAAGTGAGACTACCTATCTACTGAACCACGCTTCATGATGGCTCAAAGGTGACCTCCCATGCTTTTAAATTTCTGACTCTAAATGAAGCCATTTCTCATCTGTCTAATTGCATGAAACCTCTGACTTGTCTGGGCAAATCTTCAAACCTTGTAAAAATAAGGTGTTGGCGATGTGTGTGGCTAAGTGCAGCAAGTTTGTCCGCCACTTTATTAGCTTCTCTGCAGCAATGTTTCACCACTACTCCGTTATCATTCACAATCTCCATGATTTTATCCATTGTTTGTAGTAATCTCCATGATATGGTGACCTCTCCATTAACGCATGATGTTAGAATTTTTGAACCCCCTTATGCAATTATCATGCTTAAGCCTTTCTGGGCGCACTGTCGCACGCCAACAACAACGCCTGACTTTCCGCCCAGTTGCTGGTGCCATGCCCGATGTACAGAGAATATGCAAGAATAATTTTGTCATCGCTATTCCTGATGATGTCGCCTGCTCCATAGTCCGCATTTAAGAAGCTACCATCACTATTCAACTTGTAATATAGTGGTGGTGGCTTGCTCCATTTGACTATTCTGATGGATTTATGCCCTATTGATTGATCTATAACATTTTGTAATTGTCCCCATGACCTCTGTATGCGCAATTTCCCAAACTTTTGCATTGTCATCTCTGTTATAGTCCTAGATATCAATGACACAGATCTTTGTATTGATGGAGATTCCGCCTCATACCTAGCTGCGCACCTCGACTTCCATAACTCCCAACAAATAACCGCTGATATGATCTTGCCCATGAACGTTGCCACCACATTCATAGGTTTGAGTGACCACTATTTGTGTAAAAGTTTGCTAAACTGTAAGTTTCCAACATTAATACCAAATGGTCTGACAAACTCTGTCCAGATGGAATTTGCAAAATTTCCTGAGCAAAATAGGTGCTCAGAGCTTTCCAATATGCTGGTTGGGGGTGAGGAGCAGTAACATTCAGCATGGAGATTGTACCCAAATTTTGAAACTTTCTCATCCGTTGGAGCTCGATCTTGAACTGCTCTCCATAGCATGAAGTTCATCTTGAATGGAACTTGTTTTTGCCATATCATCGAAAACTATCTTGACTGCTCCTTCTTGTCTCTTAAGAGCTCCCAAGCGGATGTTATCGAGAATTTGCCATTAGTATCTGCAGCCCATATTACTCTATTAGGGGATGTTGGAGATAAAGTTATTTGATGTCGGAAAACTTCATCTCTGACTGATTCAGGCACTTCTATCCCCATCGAGTCTAGTTGCCAGCTTCCCTGAGTGAGAACTTCTATTATTTTAACGTCTTTTGGCTTAGCATTTGTTGGCAGGTGAATGTATAATGGGCCTAGCCCTAGCCAATTATCATACCAGAAGGACACGTATCCTTTTCCAGGAAGCCATATTATATTTTGTTCTACCTCGTACTTGTCACGACCCAAAATCCCACCTGTCGTGATGGAAATACCATATCTTTTAAATTTAAAAACATAATATTTAAATTCAGCGGAAGAAATCTCACAAATATAGATATAAGCACTCCCCAAAACTCGGTGTCACTGAGTACATGAGCATCTAATATGAATACAAAGTCTGACTGATAAAAACACTGTCTGACGGTATAGAACAATATAATAACTGAGAGAAAGAGAGAGTCAAGGTCAGTGGATGCTAGGCAGCTACCTTGATAGTCTCCAACGGATAGCATTCTGAGATCTAACAGTCGCCGTGTCCGAAAGCATCTCGATCTGCACGCGAGGTGCCGAGTGTAGTATGAGCACAACCAACTCAATAAGTAACAAGACTAACCTCTGGGCTGAAAGTAGTGACGAGTTTCGCTGGTACAATCCAGTACATAAATAATGGTACGGAAATGTAGGCATGCTTCCAAGTTCAACAGTTAAACTCATTACTAGCAAAATAGATCAATTCTGCATGATACGAGGAATGTGACATCTCAGTGGAAAGACCTCATGTACTACCAGTATTGTCAAAGGCGCGCTTAAAGTGCGCTTAAGCCCTGAAGCGAGACTCAAAATATGTTGAGCGTTTCGCCTCGCTTTGTGGGCACTTCAGTATTGCATCAAGGCTCTAAGTCATACTTTTACTTGCCAATTAGCGTAATCCTGAAAAGGCGACATTAAATAATTGATATTTCACTTTATCGTAATTTTTTTTTTCAATTTTTTTGTTCATATATTTGTTATTCATGCTTATAATTATTGTTCTTAGACTACATATGTATATTTTTACTTTTTCTCCAGTTGTGCCTTTTTTCATTAAAGCTCATGCTTTATTTGCGCTTTGCGCTTAAAGCCCCAAAGGACCTTAGAGTTTTTTTACGCTTTCCGCCTTTGATAACACTGTGTACTACTGGTCACTAATCATTCGGTCACTCGGTACTGTTTATGGCCAATCCAGCCCAGGGATATTCTATCCTGTATATATATACACATCGACTATTAGTCAGTCACTCAGTACCGTATAAGGCCAATTCAGCCCTGGGGTAATTTATCCCCAAATATAAATGATACGGACAAGATCCATGTCTAGGGAAAATTTATCACAATATAAATAAGTAAGGCAAGTCCATGCCCTGGGAAGTCCATCCCGAATATATAATCATCTAAGCTCACTAGGGATGTGTACAGACTCCGGAGCGGCTCCTTCAGCCCAAGCGTAATATAAAGCCGATATGGCATACTACAGGCGGGCAGTCCTGATCCGTATAATAAATAAGCCTATAAGGCGTGCTGCAGGCGGGCAGCCCCGATCCATATAATAATAAAGTCTATAATGCCTGCTACAGGCATGCAACCCGGATCCATATAATAATAAAGCCTATAAGGCCTGCTACAGGCGTGCAACCCGATCCCATAATAATAATAATAATAATAATAATAATAATAATAATAATAATAATAATAATAATAATAATAATAATAATAATAATAATAATAATAATAATAATAATAATAATAATAATAATAATAATAATAATATATATATATAATAATAATAATAATAATAATAATAATAATAATATTAATATTAATAATAATAATATATAAAGCCAATATGGCATGCTGCGGCGCTCAGCTCGATCCCATAAATATTCTCACAATGGATGAATATGACTGAGTGTGAAATATACATTTTTAAAACAATTAATTCAACAGCAACACGACCCCATGGGTCCCAAAAAATCGGCACGTAGCCTAAACATGATCTTTAATAAGAACCTCATCTCAATTTCTCTAACACGTGGAGGATACACGGATAATAACATGGTTCTTTAGTTTTTTCAACTCCACAGAATTTACTTAAGTCACAATTTCTATGGTGCAAGCCCACACGCTCGTCACCTAGCATGTGCGTCACCTCCAACAATTGATATAACACAACATTTAGGGATTCATACCTTCCGAACCAAGGTTAGAAATGTTACTTACCTCAAACCGTATAATTTCATGCAAATTATAGGAATTAATTCCATATGAAAATACAGATTTCCCATCAAAATCCAAAATTTCACCCAAATATTGCCCGTGGGGACCACTACTCGGAACCCGACAAAAGTTACAAAATCTGAAAGCCCATTCAACCACGAGTCTAACCATACCAATTTTACCAAATGTCAACATCAACTTGACCTCCAAATCCTCAAATCTTATTTTTAAATCCCTATGTCCAAATCCCCAATTTACACCTCAAAATCATATAAACTAATCGGATTATTAGATGATAATTCAATATTATGGAGTAAAAATAATCACAAGTGACTTACCTCAAGATTTCCCGTTATTTCTTGCTCAAAAATTGTCCCAAGCTGTGTTCTTTTGTCAAAAAATGTTGAAATGAGCTTAAGAAAAATAGATCTGCCCAATAAAAACACTATTCTGGTCGCTAAAAGCCCAATTCCCATCGCTACAAGTGTCGAATCTGGTCGCTAAAGGTGCGCACCAGAATCTGTTGAACCAGCAATATTCATTTTCACTAAAAAGGCTCTAACTCCATCATACGAACTCGAAATTCGACGATTCTTGTTTCTATGAGTCACAAATAATAATACAAACCTAGTCCTTCAATCGAAACTCAATGCGGAGCTCATTTGCTTAATGTGATATCAATTTCACTCGTTAAACAATTAACTCATATTTCGCGCTAAAACCTCAATCATGACTTGATGAAATTAGACCAAACTTTCCAGATCATTCATATAATTCATTATTAAACTCTCGGAAGTCTCGAAATTGAATTTCGATCTCTAAAACTAAAAATGGACCTTTGGATCATTACATACTTATGTTGTTCTGCTTCGTTTCGTAAACAATCCCAAAATTCTCTTTTGATGCCTCCAATGGATTCCTTGTGAAATTTCAATCAAGTTAGGATTTTTAATCACCCAATTTGGCCTTAAAAATGAGGGAGATATGATATTTTGAAGATTTAAATGAAATCTGAAAATTTAAGGGATAAAAATGACATTTTCGTAATTATTTTACACCAGAAAATCAGTAACGGGAGAATTTTCATTTTACCTCCCAAAACTCATCCGGAACCTCCCGGACACAAACTATATATGTGTTTCAATCATAAAACACGCTACGAACCTGCTCGCGCACTCAAAACACCGAAAAGAGGTCATCTTGACCCGATATTGACCATGGTCAAACTCTAAATCCTTAACTTAACTAGTTTCTCAACCAGTGATCCAAAACACACCCCGCGCCCCTCGGGACCCCATTCAATCATACCAACAAGTCTTAAAATACGATACGAACTTAGTCGAAACCTCAAATCACATCAAATAATGCTAAAACCACGAATCATACCCAATTCAAGCCTAATGAAACTAAGAATTTTTAACTTCTACATTCAACGCCGAAACCTATCAAATCAAGTCCGATTGACCTGAAAGTTTGCACACAAGTCATAAATAACATAACGGACCTATTCCAATTTTCAGAATCGGATTTTGATCCTGATATCAAAAAGTCAACTCCCCGATCAAACTTCTAAACTTAAATTTCCTATTTTCGTCATTTCAAGCCTAATTTAGCTACGGACCTCAAAATAAATATTCGGACACACTCCTAATTTCGAAATCATCATACGGAGCTATTGAAACTATTGAAATTCTTTTTCGGGATTATTTACACATAATTCACCATCCGGTCAATTGTTTCAACTTAAACTTCCAAAACAAGAATTGTTCTTTTAATTAAATCCTGAATCATCCGAAAATCAAACTTGACCAAGTTTGCAAGTCATAATACACATTTCAATGTTGCTCGAGACCTTAAGTCACCGAACGAAATGCTAATTCTCAAAATGACAAATTGGGTCGTTATAGTACTTACTATCACATAGCGCTTTCCATTGTTGTGACTGTCATGTTCTCCACCTAGTGACTAGGGGGTGGTTCCTTTTGCAGTATTTTGCCAAAATAAAGCCTTTCCATAGCGATATGCCTGTTCTTAGGTTCCACCATTACTTGGTTATGAATGCATTGCTGACATCTTGAAGCCTCCTGAACTGAGCTTCGCCTTCGTTGTATGGATAACACAAAGCCTTCCAAGACACCCAATGATGCCTATTTTGCCTGTCGGAGCCCCTCTAGAAGAAATTGGCTAATATTCTCTCTATTTGAGTGAACACTCCTTTCGGTGGAATCATAGTGGATAGGAGATGAATAGGTATTGCCTATAGTACATGCCTGATGAGAATGGCTTTACCACCAGTAGACAAAAATTTTGTTTGCCACCCTCTTGTTCTATTCGTCACTTTGCTAATTAAGTCTGAATAGTGTGAAATTTTCTGTCTTCCTATGAAAAGTGGGCATCCCAGGTATTTGACAGGAAACTCCTTACGCTGCATTCTCGTGACATTAGCTATCCTGCCGATTGTTCTTCTCGATGCTCCAGCAGCTACCATAAAGCAACTTTTGCTTTTGTTTATTTGTTGTCCTGATATTTCTTCGTATCTAGATAGAGTGTCCATTAACCGCTTCAATGTTTTCCTGCAACCACTAGCAAAAAGGATAATATCGTCTGCAAAAGCTAGGTGGTTGACTTGCGGGCCCGATCTAGCCATATGGAACCATGTATAACTTCTTCTTTCTTGTAAATCATTCAGCATGACTGAGAGTAGCTTGCACTCAGAACAAATAGTGATGGCGATATGGAGACACCTTGCCTCAACCCGTTCTCTGAATTGAAGAAGTCATATCTCTGCCCATTAATTATCATGGAGTACCAATTGCTTGAAATATGTCTCTGTATCAAATCTACCCAACTAGCCGCAAAATCCATCTTTCTCATCAGGTCACTTAAGTATGGCCAGGCGACTTTATCATAGGCCTTGGCCATATCAAGCTTTAGGACCACATTACCACCCTTCTAAGGTTTATTTATTTCTTTTATGATTTCTTATGCCAGTAGAATATTCTCTGCGATTGATTTGTCCCTTATGAATCCTGACTTGTTATTGGAGATAATTTTTGTAAAATCTGTCCCAGTCTTGAGTTCAAAAGTTTTGCAATAATCTTACTCGATACATTACAAAGGCTAATTGGCCGTAGGTCAGAAAAGCGTTGGGGAAAGTCCACTTTTGGTAGTAGTACAAGACATGTATGTGTAAAGAACCTGGGCATGGTTGCCCCCTGAAAGAAATCCACGACAACATTATACACGTCCTCTAAGATCACAGACCAACAAGTTTGGTAGAAAAGTGCACTCAGCCCATCAGGTCCAGTTGCACTCTCTGGGCTAATGGAAAATACAACATCTTTCACCTCATCCATTGTTGGGATTGCTATAAGAATTTTGTTATCCTCTATAGACACTTTTGGTTCTATACAGTCTAGCGGCGACATATCCTCTGAGGCTTCATTATGACAAAATATTCTCTGGAAGTGATGAATTGTTGCTGAAGCAATGTCCTGACCTCCTTCTCTCCAATTTCCACTATCATCTTAGATTATTTGAATATTCAATTTCTTCCTTTTGCCTTTTATAACACTATGAAAATATGTTGTGTTCCTGTCCCCGTCTTTTAGCCATTTGGCCTTTGTTTTTTGCCTGAGAATTGCTTCTTGAAGTTTAAGAAATTGCACATACTCAGCCTTCGCCTTATTCAACTAAGCTCTTTTACTTGCTGAGTTGTCCACTACTGGAGCATTTTCTAGATCTGCAATTCGTGTTTTCAACCTCTTTGGCTCTTCGTATATGTCCCCAAATGCTTCCCTGGACAACCTGCTTAATCTCTGGCAGGCTTTATTTAATTTTTGATGTAGAATCCACATAGAATTTCCATCAATTGGTTCCTACCATACTTCTTTTACCACATGTATAAAATCTTCGTGTTCTACCTAGAAGTCTAAAAATTTGAAATATCTTGACCCGTTATTTTCTGAAGACTTCATGGTGATCAAAAATGGAGTATGATCTGAGCAGACTCTAGCTAGGTGTAGAACTGAGGTCTCATTGTACACGTCTAGCCAATTTTAATTAATAAGTAATCTATCCAATATTTTCCATATTGTTTTAGTTGGCCCTCTATTGTCGCTCCGGGTAAACCTTGCACCATAGATACCTGCATCTTTGAGGCCATAATCATCAATACATTCCATAAAGTCAAAGTTTTTATCAATTCTGTACGGCCTTCCACCTGATTTTTCCTTAACATTAAGAATTACATTAAAATCATCTATCACACCCCCACGATCCTTGAATTTTACTATGACATGCTCTTAGCTCTTCCTATAGCTGCTTTCTTTCCAATGTTATACACTTGGCATATACAACTGATATATGTACGGGCGTCGTTGACATTGGAACTAAAATTTGGCAAGTAACTTGTTATTCTGTGTCCTTCAGTACAGTTAGTCCCACATTTGATTCCCAAAAGATCCATATTTTATTATTACAATTGTGGTAGCAATGTTGCATACCCAACCGATATCTGTATCTTTCTATTTTTGAAGACCTGACCATAGGTTCTTGTAAGGCAATAAAGGGTAATTTTTATTGTGTTTTTAGATATTTAAGCCTCTCAAAGGCTTGTTAGGACTTCATGCCCCTTATGTTCCATGAAATTTTGTTAATCATGAGAAACATTAGGGGTGGAAGTTTTTGTTCCTGTTTTGTTGTTTTTGATTGATCTTGGTGATGGCCCACCTTTAGCTCCATCTTGACCCTGAGTACCTCTTGGTGAGAGGTTGTTGAATTTTGTTATTCTATCCTGAACACTTGACGACATTATTTCTGTATTATCCTCAAAAGCAAGGGCCCTATGTGGCCTTCGCAAGTTTTCATCATATGATTTTATTCCTTCCTCTATCTCATCCAGCACTTGTGAGTCACCACCTTGCGTTTCTGGTATCATGTATGTGTCCTCAACTTGACGTCTCATGTGTTGTTCCGTTTGACCTTTCGACCTTATTGCCTCTTGTGTTGGTGATTTCCCTAGTGTAAGCGTATGGACCTCAATGGGAATTGCAGTGTTGAGTTTGCACTCGTTCTTCTCCCCACTTATTTTTATCGGGCTAAGGTTAAGGGTAGGAAAGGTTCTGTCCCCTAAGTAACCTTCGAACCGTTCCACATTAGATAAGTCTTCGGGGGTTATCTTGGACTTGAATTTTTTTTTCTTCTTAGTTGGAATATTCTTGACCTGCTCCTGTGTCATATTAAGGAGCTCTGTCTCCACAGCTAGTGCATGCTCTTCAACCTGCTCTGGAATAGTTCTAGTATGTTTCCTTATTTGTTTTGCCTTCCTCTTCATATATGAGACATTATAACAAAAATCACAATTGAAAACTTTCGATTTAGAGTATTTATCAATTATCAATTTCAAATAACAGTTCTAACATCAAAACCAAAAACTCGCCAAAAACAAAAACCAACAAAAGAATGGAAAAAATAATGTACATTGGAAGGAGAAGATTCGAGGAATATATATATATATATATATATATATATATATATATATATATATATATATATATATATATTATAAGTGTGAAGGCCTAAAGTGAAAGTTAAAAGACCTAAATGACCCTATAAAACTAAGAGACTATAATACCCTTAAGAAAATTAATAAATTTCTTTAAACAATACAACAACCTAGCTTACATTAGACAGCTTCCTCGTTGCTATTAATTATCGTAAAATTATGAAGAGTTGCATTAGATAATAAATGTAGACGAATTCAATTAATAAACGTGCGAAAGGAAAGATCGAGGAACGTCAACTAGGAATAACTAAATAAGCCTTCAACCTCAAGGAAGAAAAACGTAAAAGCATTTCATATAATAATAAGTAATACTTCACAATAACTATTATAATAGTATTGTAAATAATGTGAGTTTAGAATAAAAAAAATAGCATGTTGTCACAATTTTATCATTTATGTTGGTTAAAATTATATGTCAATTTAATGTTATCTAGCTACAAACATCAATAATTTTAACTCTATGTCCTCGTCATGACATAGTAACCATAATGAATAAAAGGAACATACGCCGGGAATATAGGCTATAAGGAGCTATTAGGTAAAAACACGCTTTATTACATTTTGAACCTCATAAAATTAAAAATAAGTAATATTTTTTTATCTAATTATATTTTGATTGTTCATTTTTGTAGATTCAAACGATATCCAATCACTTTGACCCTCAACAAACAAGTCACGATACAATAGTTCATATTAATCTTCACATGTACTTTATTTTTCAAGTATAATTATTTAGTCAATACAAAATTGTTGACTTCATGATTCGGCATACACGTGCAACGCACGTGCTGAGAAACTAGTATATATATATATATATATATATATATATATATATATATATATATATATATATACTAGTTTCTCAGGATTCCAAAACAAAGAGAAGAAACGGAAAGGACAATCCTAATACGGTATTGATTCCAAGACATTGGGAAGAAACGAAAGGAGAAACCTAATTCGGTCAGTAAACTTCGATGAAATTGAGTCTGTCACACCTCCTTTTTTCTCGAGCGATAGGGAGTTTTTTCAATTAAAGTGACATTATTCGAAATGAGATTATTTATTTAATTAGAGTCGCCACTTGGAATAATTATTTTAGTGTCCCAAGTCACCGGTTTATTTTAAAATCCCAAATCGAGGACATTGACTCTATTTAATGTCCGCGAACACAGAAGACTGGGTAAGGAATTTTGTTAACCCGAGAGAAGGTGTGAGGCACTTCCGAGTTTCGTAGTTTTAGCACGACCGCTTTTCAATTATACTTGGCTTAATTATCTGAATTATTACATATTAAAACCTTTTATGCGTTATTGCCTTTATACCGCTTTTATTTTAGCCATTTTAGTATTTATGGAATTTATTTGAACAACTCGCGATGTCGTTGTTTTTGTACATATTGCAAATCACGCCACGTGAAACGTACCCGTGATTCACAACATGTTTATTTTAATGATTTGAAGTTGTGGTCAAGTCGCGTGAAACGCGCACTTGAGTTTGGAGTTATGTATCATGACTATACCACGGGAACTAGTATATATAAGTTCGTGACTCCAACGCGACTACCAGAAGGAAAAGTTAGACCCCAAAATAATAAAAATCAGTATGGGCTGGTGAACAAGATAAACTAAACATGAAGTAGGGACTGAGTGATTGGATAATAGTCGGCATCATGAGAATTTTAGGTTTCGTTCTGGCGATAATAGAGTGGACAACAGAAGAAGATTCATGAGAAATTCAGAGAATGGTCATTCAGGAAGATGCTCCCTAAAGCAAGCAATGCGAGCAAAGATAAGCTTAAGGAACTGTATGTGCCAGTTACACTAAGTGTCACCCTCGCGAGTAAGGAAATTTGTTATCCTTGGTACAGAAGGATTACCGCAAGGCGAGTAAGGGTTATCGATGATATGAAAAGACGCCAAAGATGAAGAGGTAAAACATCTATATATAGATCATCGTAGCAATAAATCTTAGTACTCCCCTAAAGGGGGGAATATGGAGTGATGTGACATTAAGTCAGAATTAAGTGGTTTTAGTAATTATGGAATGGTAAAGGAAGAATGTGACAAAAATAAAAAAGGGATGAGATTGCACTTATTCAAATCCTACAGACATGCTACGATTCCAGAACATTATGTGAACACGACGTCAAGGAGGGGAAATAAAGGTTCCTGCCCGAGATGTTATTGGTAAATAAGGAACCAGTGCGTGACGTAAGTTAAGACAAAGAAAATAACCCAAGAAAGATTACGTGGAATATTGATATGAGAATTGGCCAACGAGTAGTTAGTAGTTTATTCAGGAAGAGCCTAATTATGGCTAGACAAGAGGATACAGATGAATCAACAGATCGTGCAAGATAAACATAGTGAACCCCAATATGGGGAATTTTGTCTCGCGGATATGACATTGTAATACTTGGGATATATTCAGATAGGAGTTGGAGTGGTTAAAGGTACCATATGAATGTTACGGAAATAAAAGAGAGTCTCACTGGGAAGACAGTCAAAACATCAGTTCAGAAGCAACCGTACGAGCACATGAGTGCGGAGGTAAGTAACTAAGGATAATTATAGGTGAGTACGAACATCAAAAATTTTAATAGGTATACGATGTAATAAGCTCACAGGTTTACAAGAGTCAGAGAGTCTTCCCTAAGTACTACAACGAAAGACTTGCTGAGGAAATAAGGAAGAAGGCTTCAACCTAAGCACAGTGACCTAAAGAGGAAATGCTCTTGTAACAACAATCTCACAACAACATTGTATGCACTCCATAAGAAAGTGGAACCTATCGTGGCTAATGAGTGAGAAATGAAACCAAAAGTAATATTCGAGATCATATGAGTTGCACGAAAATTCCGATATGTATGGGAACTAAGATAAGCTAAGTATGCACACAACAAGGGGGCAGAAAGACCAGGAAAAGTAATTGCTTACGTTTAAAGAAATCTGAGATGGAACGAAAGGAAGTATTCAATCAATGATCCAGAGTTAGTTATGTTATGAACGCACTTAAAATTTCGGAGTATTATCCATGCAGCATATATGTTAACAATCATATGGCCGTAAAAGACTCTGGTATAAGTTAAATGAAAGAATTGAGTTCAGGTTACATACGAAGGATTGAATTGTTAAAAGACTATATCATGGACGTTCCATAGCGTCCATGAAGGGCTAAAGTAATAGCTAATACCAGAGCGGGGGATAGCTTAAGCCTACATAAAGGCCGATCAGAAGGAAGAGAAAACTAAAGAGTTACATCAACTAAGTAAATTAGGAGTCTAATTATTGGACCCAGAAATTTATAGACATCATGATTGAGAACATTGCAGAATCACTCTTAATATCAGAGGTACAAGAGAGATAGTACAACAACCATATTATACAACAGCTCTATGATAAAGCCAGTTAGAAGAGTACCAGCCTCATAAGAAGTCAGTATGAAGCTCCCACCGAATTGTGTATGCACCAGAGGTGCAAGTATTATAATAGAGCTTCAAGTTGTGGAGGTGAATTATACCTATGTGGAAGGAAGGTTATGAAAGGAGTAGAAGAGGTGAAGCGATATTTTAAGGTAAGTAAGGTAAAGGTGAACAACGTACGAGATACTCAGGTACAGAAAATTGTGAATAATCCATAATTCAGATAGAAGCGCTGAGATTCAGTATCCAGGAATGGTAGCAGCGTCGTCAGTGGCATATTTTCCGGCCTATGGTTTCTATGTATCAAGAGGTCTAGTTAAAAGAATAAAGAAGAGTTGGAGATGATGTGATGTCATGCTTGATGTTCCAGAACGACATAAGGAAATCTAAGGTACAAGCAAGTTGAAGGAAGGTTGCATATAGTATAAATAGATATGTATAGGTCGCAAGCTAAAGTATAGTAAAGTGATAAGGTTTTATGACAGGAGTAAGGATAAGAAAGGGCGAGTGAGAAGGTGACAAGAATGGATAAGTCCTCGAGATTAAGCCCATGTAAACAAGAGAGCTAATGGTTTCTCTAAGTTCTAGAAAGTTCAGTGTAGCCTAAATGAACTCAAAGGAATCTAAGACTAATAGCATTTAGAAGAGATGGAATGCTGTCTGGTAGTAGAACAAGGGTGTAATTGTGATAGATAAAGGATGACGTTTGGGCCTTCGATTGAGTAATGATTTCATGAATTGTACATGATTAAAATACCCACGTAAGGTAAATCACATTGGGATGCTATGAAATATGATTATGGAAGTATAGTATCGTATCGCCCCCAGGTGGATCAGGAAAATCACTTCAAATGTTCCACGATGCAACGTGAGCCCTAGTGATTACGTAAGATATTTCAAGTTACCAGTGGTAGATTGTAGATCAATATTGAGGTGAACCAACAATGGATGAACAAAAGTCACAAAGTATGAGATGAGATTATGCCATCATTCTTAAGATGAACAATAATGAGGAAGCATTAAAGGACTTAGATTTATACATATAGGATGAGCAACGAGAGTAACCTAGAGTTTGGTAGCAGACCTCAGTAACGATAAATCGAAGTATGAGTTACGGTATAGTATGACCTACCTTGGTGCAGTAAAGTCATACAGATGGATAAACGAATCTATGAAACAAGATATAGCAATATTCGTAAGTTCAACAAAGTACCGAGCGAAGAACCTCATTGTACTTATAGATGCCCAGAGGCACATCTTATTCAGCTCTGTATATGTTCACAAAATGAGGCCTAGGGATTGGCTAAAAGTTGGAGGAAAAAGGAGAGAAAAGTCGCATAGGCGCACTTACAAAGTCAGAGTCGTACATGCTGTATGATAAAAGATAGCAACAGTTACAAGATTGGAATGATTCCAACCACGAGTAGTGGTGTGAGAAAGAGGCCAAAAGGGGAGAATGTGTAATGACCCGGCCGGTCGTTTCGAGAGTTATAGCCCTATTTTCCCCATTTCTACTTCTTTTTGTGTTATTTAACAATATTATGTTATATCGGGTTAGTTGATTCGGGACAGGAGTGGTTTCAGAATGAATTGAGACACTTAGTCTCTTAAGTAGAAACTTAAGTTGGAAAAGTCAACCGGATATTGACCTATGTGTAAATGATCTCGGATTTGAATTCTGATGGTTTTGTTAGCTCCGTTACGTGATTTTGGACTTAGAAGAACGTCCGAAATGAAATTTGGAGGTTCGTGGTAGAATTAGGCTTGAATTGGCGAAGTTGGAAATTTGGCGATTTTGGTCGGCAGTGAAAAATTTGATATCGGGGTCGGAATGGAATTTCGGAAGTTGGAATAGGTTTGTAGTGTCATTTTTGACGTGTGTGCAAAATTTGAGGTCATTCAGACGTGGTTTGGTTGGTTTCGGCATCAGTTGCCGAATTTGGAAATTTAGAAGTTCTTAGGCTTGAATCCGAGGGTAATTTGGTGTTTGGCTGTTGTTTTGAGTGATTCGAAGGTTCGACTAAGTTTGTATGTT
The DNA here is from genome assembly GCF_000715075.1 of Nicotiana tabacum. Lineage (NCBI taxonomy): Eukaryota > Viridiplantae > Streptophyta > Magnoliopsida > Solanales > Solanaceae > Nicotiana > Nicotiana tabacum. The sequence continues at coordinate 29,536,943 of NC_134091.1, forward strand.
GATATATGACTTGTTTGGTATTTTTGGTTGAGGTCTCGAGGGACTCGGGGTGATTTCGAGTAGTTAATGGATTTGTCGAAGTTGAAATTTGCAGTTGGAGCTGCTGCTTCTGCTATTTCCGCACCTGCGGAAGGAAAAGTTGCAGGTGCGAGGCCGCTGGTGCGCGTGGGGAGTGCACTGGTGCGGGCAACGCTAGGATAGGCAGGATGCGCAGGTGCGAGTTTGAGGTCGCATCTGCGAGCCCGCAGGTGTGAAACCTGGGGCTCAGATGCGGAAGGGGAAATGCTGGGCAGGCTTCGCAGAAGCGGAGGAAACGCGCAGGTGCGCCTTTGCAGGTGCGACGGGTTTGCCGCGGATGCGGAGTCTGGACGCGTAAGTGAGTTGCGCAGGTGCGGCTCCTTGGACTACAGGTGCGGTCGCGCGGGTGCGAGTAAATGGCCGCAGGTGCGAGAAGCCTGGGCAGAGGATACATATTGCACACTTCGCGAATTTTGGTGCATTCTTCACCATTTCTATTCGGTTTTGGAGCTTTTGGGAGAGATTTGAAGAGGGAGTCAAGGGGGTTTCGTTGAGGTAAGTTACTTGAGCCCTAATACTCGTATATATGGTGATTTTCCCGTTGTTTAATCATGTAATTAGTGAAAATGAGGGGTTGGGGCTTGGAATTTTTGGAGAGTAATTTAAGGATTTGAAGAACCAAACGATGTCGGATTTTGATTAATTTGGTATGGTTAGACTCGTGAGTAAATGAGCTTTCTAGTTTTGTAAATTTTGTCCGATTTCGAGACGTGGGCCTGGGGGCCGGGTTTGAGCCAATTTCGGGTTTTGGTCTAATTTTGAAGCTTTTCTTGTGAAATTCATTCCATTAGCGTATATTGATGGTATTGTAGTGATTGTGAATAGATTTGGAGCATTTGGAGGCCGAGTCCAGAGGCAAGAGCATTGCGGGGTAGAGATTTGACCGGTTTGAGGTAAGTAACGATTGTAAATCTAGTCATGAGGGTATGAAACCCCGGATTTTGAATCATTCTACTATTTTGAAGTGACGTACATGCTAGGTGACGGGTGTGTGGGGGTGCACTATTGAGAATTTGTAACTTGGTCCATCCCGTAGCAATTGTAAAGTTTCATATTTTATGGAAATTATATGATACTTATGTATTTTTAGAAAGAGTTTCTGTTAATTGGGTTGAATGCCATGTTTGGGCCTTGTGCCAGTACTATTTTGGACTAAGCACCCTGTTTTTACTGAAATGCCTGAGTGGCTTGAGAGATTTATGACTGAGTGAGGCCGAGGGCCTGATTTGTGAAGATATCTATGGGATCAGGCTGCACGCTGCAGCATGTTATATATTTATGGGATCGGGCTGTACGCCGCAGCATGTTTGATATAGGCCGAGGGCCTGAGTGATTTATGCATGATTTGGCTTGATATAGCTCTTGGGCTGAAGGAGCCCCTCTGGAGTTTGTACACACACCCAGTGAGCGCATGTACCTACTGAGTGCGAGTGCCGAGTACCGAGTGCTGAGTGACTGGGAGGCATGAGTGATTGTGAGGTATGCCCGAGTGGCAAGAGTGATTGTGAGGTATGCCCGAGTGGCAAGAGTGACTGTGAGGTTTGCCCGCGGGGCTATATATGAGTGATGTTTTGCCCGAGGGGCTGTTTATGATTTCATCATTTTTGCTCACCTTTGCATTTTTCCTCTGTTTGAAAGCTGTTGAAAAATATCCTTAAATGATTTTTACTAGAACTGGGTTTAAACGAGATATTTTGATTCAAATCCTTATTTTAAAAGCATTGAGGTATTTTACTGAGATTTCATGATATGAACGTCATATTCTTTATTGCTCGTCACTACTGCTCAGTCTTTATTTATTGTTGTTACTTACTGAGTTGGCGTACTCACGTTACTCCATGCACCTTGTGTGCAGATCCAGGTGTAGCTGAACACGGTAGCGGTTGTTGATTTGTTCTGGTTGCAGATTTTCTCGGAGATAGCAAGGTAGTTGTTTGGCGATCGCAACCCCTGCTCTTCTCCCTCTTATCTTACTCTAGTTGTATTTAGCTATAATTTTCCAGGCTGAGTTAGCCTTGACATTGTTAGACATATTGTAGTAGATGCTCATGACTAATGATACCCCGATGTCGGGCTTTTCCTTCCGCACTTTTATTTTGATTGGAACTCTTTTACGAAGGTTTTTATGTTAAATAACATCGAAATTATCTTTGAAATGAAAATATCGGTTTGTTTTGAAAATGAGTCGGCTTGCCTAGTTCCACGATAGGCGCCATCACGATAGGGGTTAGTTTGGATCGTGACAGATTTGTATCAGAGCCTAGGTTACATAGGTCTCACGAGTCATGAGCGGGTTTAGTAGAGTCTTGCGGATCGTTACGGAGATGTCTGTACTTATCTTCGAGAGGCTGTAGAACCTTTAGGAAAATCCACATTCTTGAATTCTTGTCGTGCGAATCTGTTGATTCTAGTAACTAAACATCTGTTGTTTCATTCTCTCACAGATGGTGAGGACTCATGCTACTGGTCAGGAGGGCCAGCCACCAGTACCACCAGCCAGGGTTGCGAGAGGCCGAGGCCACGGTAGAGGCCGTGGTAGGGGCAGAGGTGCAGCCCGTATAGCAGCTGGAGAAGTACCTGCAGGTCCATCGGTTGTCCCAGATCAGGACCAAGTTCCAGTTGTTGATGCACCAGCTCAGGCACCACCTATGCCTATTGTGATTTCAGGCCTTCAGGAGGCCCTAGCTCAGATTCTGACAGCGTGTACTGGCCTTGCTCAGGCGGTCTCTATTTCGACGACCGCAGCCACTTCTCAGGCCAGGGGAGGCACTCAGACTCACGTCGCTCGCACACCCGAGCAGGTTATTCAGGGACTTCAGACACCGGAGGCACCACCAGCCCAGCCGGTTGCAGTTGCTCAGGATTATGTGGTTCCTGCTATGCCTGGGGATGATCAACGTAGGTTGGAGAGGTTTTGGAGACTCCAACCACCACCTTTCAGTGGCACAGAGAGAGAGGATGCTTAGGACTTTTTGGACATGTGTCAGAGGATACTCCGTACTGCTGGTATTCTGGAGACTTGTGGGGTCTCATTCACTACCTTTCAGTTTTCTGGGACTGCACTCAGATGGTGGGAAACTTACGAGAGGCGTAGGCCTATTGGCGCAGCACCCCTTACTTGGCAACAGTTCTCCGTGGTCGGTTTTGGAGAAGTTCGTGCCTCGATCCCGCATAGAGGAGCTGCGCAGACAGTTTGAGCGGCTTCGCCAGGGTGATATATATATATATATATATATATATATATATATATATATATATATATATATATATATATATATATATATTATTTTCTCAGGATTCCAAAACAAAGAGAAGAAACGGAAAGGACAATCCTAATACGGTATTGATTCCAAAACATTGGGAAGAAACGAAAGGAGAAGCCTAATTCGGTCAGTAAACTTCGATGAAATTGAGTCTGTCACACCTCCTTTTTTCCGAGGGATAGGGAGTTTTTCCAATTAAAGTGACATTATTCGAAATAAGATTATTTATTTAATTAGAGTCGCCACTTGGAATAATTATTTTGATGTCCCAAGTCATCGGTTTATTTTAAAATTTCAAATCGAGGAAATTGACTCTATTTATGGTCCGCGAATACAGAAGACCGGGTAAGGAATTTTGTTAACCCGGGAAAAGGTGTGAGGCACTCCCGAGTTCCGTAGTTTTAGCACGGCCGCTTTACAATTACACTTGGCTTAATTATCTGAATTATTACATATTAAAACCTTTTATGCATTACTGCCTTTATACCGCTTTTATTTTAGCCATTGTAGTATTTATGAAATTTATTTGAACAAGTCGCGATGTCGCGCACTCGTTGTTTTTGTACATATTGCAAATCACGTCACGTGAAACGTACCCGTGATTCACAACATGTTTATTTTAATGATTTGAAGTTGTGGTCAAGTCGCGTGAAACGCGCACTTGAGTTTGGAATTATGTATCATGACTATGTCACTGCAACCGTACTCATAGTCACGATAATTTATTATTAATCGCGCCTAAAGCAAGCTACAATTGTTCATGAATTATTTTCCTAAAGCTAATTTGAGATTATTGTAATGCCAAGAGTTTATGGAATTATGGATATCTATTAATTTATAAACTCTTGGCATTACAATATCTAACTTATGAATTTATTGCTATGGAGTTGATAGCCAATTTCTTACTCTGTAATGCCCTTGCCTCGTGAATTGATCTCTGAAAGCCTCATATCTAGCCACAATTAATTCGATTCAGTCAATGCAAATTATAGGAATTAATTCCATATGAAAATACAGATTTCCCATCAAAATCCAAAATTTCACCCAAAAATCGCCTGTGGGGCCCACTACTCGGAACCTGACAAAAGTTATAAAATCCGAAAGCCCATTCAACCACGAATCTAACCATACCAATTTTACCAAATTCCAACATCAACTTGACCTCCAAATCCTCAAATCTTATTTTCAAATCCCTATGTCCAAATCCCCGATTTACACCTCAAAATTATGTAATCTAGTCGGATTATTCGATGATAATTCAATATTATGGAGTAGAAATGATCACAAGTGACTTACCTCAAGATTTCTCGTGATTTCCTGCTCAAAAATCGTCCCAAGCCGTGTTCTTTCGTCAAAGAGTGTTGAAATGAGCTGTAACAAAATAGAACTGCCAAATAAAAACACTATTCTGGTCGCTAAAAGCCCAATTTCCTTTGCTAAAAGTGCCGAATCTGCTCGCTAAAGGTGCGCACCATAACCTGTTGAACCAACAATATTTATTTTCACTAAAAAGGCTCTAACTCCATCATACGAACTCGGAATTCGACGATTCTTGTTCCTATGAGTCACAAATAATAATACAAAACTAGTCCTTCAATCGAAATTCAATGCGGAGCTCATTTGCTCAATGCCATACCAATTTCGCTCGTTAAATAATTAACTCATGTTTCGCGCTAAAACCCCAATCGCGACTTGATGAAATTAGATCAAACTTTCCAGATCATTCCTATAATTCATTATTAAACTCCCGGAAGTCTCGAAATCGATTTTCGATCTCTAAAACTAAAAATGGACCTTTGGATCATTACATGCTTATGATGTTCTGCTTCGTTTCGTGTGCCAAACAATCCCAAAATTCTCTTTTGATGCCTCCAATGGATTTCTTGTGAAATTTCAATCAAGTTAGGATTTTTAATCACCCAATTTGGCCTTAAAAATGAGGGAGATATGGTGTTTTAAATATTTAAATGAAATCTGAAAATTTAAGGGATAAAAATGACATTTTCGTAATTATTTTACACTAGAAAATCAGCAACGGAAGAATTTTCGTTTTACCTCCCAAAACTCATCCGGAACCTCCCAAACACAAACCCTATATGCGTTTCAATCATAAAACACGCTACAAACCTGCTCACGCACTCAAAACACCGAAAAGAGGTCATCTTGACCCGATATTGACCAGGTCAAACTCTAAATCCTTAACTTAACTAGTTTCTCAACCAGTGATCCAAAACACACCCCGCGCCCCTCGGAACCCATTCAGTCATACCAACAAGTTTTAAAAACGATACGAACTTAGTCGAAACCTCAAATCACATCAAACAATGCAAAAACCACTAATCATACCCCAATTCAAGCCTAATGAAACTAAGAATTTTTAACTTCTACATTCAACGCCGAAACCTATCAAATCAAGTACGATTGACCTCAAAGTGTGCACACAAGTCATAAATGACATAACGGACCTATCCCAATTTCCAGAATCGGATTTCGATCCTGATATCATAAAGTCAACTCCCCGGTCAAACTTCCAAACTTAAATTTCCTATTTTCGCCATTTCAAGCCTAATTAGCTACGGACCTCAAAATAAATATTCGGACACACTCCTAACTCATAAATCATCATACGGAGCTATTAGAACCATCAAAATTCCATTCCGGGATCGTTTACACATAATTCACCATTCGGTCAATTATTTCAACTTAAACTTCCAAAACAAGAATTGTACTTTCAATTAAATCCCGAATCATCCGAAAACCAAACTTGACCACGCTTGCAAGTCATAATACATATTTCAAAGCTACTCGAGACCTTAAGCCATCGATCGAAACACTAATTCTCAAAATGACAAATCGGATCGTTATAGTACTTACTATCACATAGCGCTTTCCATTGTTGTGATTGTCATGTTCTCCACCTAGTGACTAGGGGTGGTTCCTTTTGCAGTATTTTGCCAAAATAAACTCTTTCCATAGCGATGTGCCTGTTCTTAGGTTCCACCATGACTTGGTTGTGAATGCATTGCTGACATCTTAAAGCCTCCTGAACTGAACTCCGCCTTCGTTATATTGATAACACAAAGCCTTCCAAGACACCCAATGATGCCTATTTTTCCCGTCGGAGCCCCTCAAGAAGAAATTGGCTAATATTCTCTCTATTTGAGAGAACACTTCTTTCGGCGGATTCATAGTGGACAGGAAATGAATAGGTATTGCTTGTAGTACATGCCTGATGAGAATGGCTTTACCACCAGTAGACAAAAATTTTGTTTGCCACGCTCTTGTTCTATTCGTCACTTTGCTAATTAAGTCTGAATAGTGTGAAATTTTCTGTCTTCCTATGAAAAGTGGGCATCCCAGGTATTTGACAGGAAACTCCTTACGCTGCATTCTCGTGACATTAGATATCCTGCTGATTGTTCTTCTCGGTGCTCCAGCAGCTACCATAAAGCAACTTTTGCTTTTGTTTATTTGTTGTCCTGATATTTCTTCATATCTAGATAGAGTGTCCATTATCCACTTCAATGTTTTCCTGCGACCACTAGCAAAAAGGATAATATCGTCTGCAAAAGCTAGGTGGTTGACTTGCGGGCCCGATCTAGCCATATGGAACCATGTATAACTTCTTCTTTCTTGTAAATCATTCAGCATGACTGAGAGTAGCTTGCACTCATAACAAATAGTGATGGTGATATGGGGTCACCTTGCCTCAACCCGTTCTCTGAATTGAAGAAGTCATATATCTGCCCATTAATTATCATGGAGTACCAATTGCTTGAAATATGTCTCTGTATCAAATCTACCCAACCAGCCGCAAAACCCATCTTTCTCATCAGGTCACTTAAGTATGGTCAGGCGACTTTATTATAGGCCTTGGCCATATCAAGCTTAAGGACCGCATTGCCACCCTTCTAAGGTTTATTTATTTCTTTTATGATTTCTTATGCCAGTAGAATATTCTCTGCGATTGATCTGTCCCTTATGAATCCTGACTGGTTATTGGAGATAATTTTTGTAAAATTTGTCCCAGTCTTGAGTTCAAAAGTTTTGCAATAATCTTACTCGATAAATTACAAAGGCTAATTGGCCGTAGGTCAGAAAAGCGTTGGGGAAAGTCCACTTTTGGTAGTAGTACAAGGCATGTATGTGTAAAGAACTTGGGCATGGTTGCCCCCTGAAAGAAATCCACGACAACATTATACACGTCCTCTGAGATCACAGACCAGCAAGTTTGGTAGAAAAGTACACTCAGCCCATCGGGTCCAGGTGCACTCTCTGGGCTAATGGAAAATACAACATCTTTCACCTCATCCATTGTTGGGATTGCTATAAGAATTTCGTTATCCTCTATAGACACTCTTGGTTCTATACAGGCTAGCGCCGACATATCCTCTGAGGCTTCATTATGACAAAATATTCTCTGGAAGTGATCAATTGCTGCTGAAGCAATGTCTTAACCTCCTTCTCTCCAATTTCCACTATCATCTTGGATTCTTTGAATATTCAATTTCTTCCTTTTGCCTTTTATAATACTATGAAAATATGTTGTCTTCATGTCCCTGTCTTTTAGCCAATTGGCCTTTGTTTTTTGCCTGAGAATTGCTTCTTAAAGTTTAAGAAATTGCACATACTCTGCCTTCGTCTTATTCAACTATGCTCTTTTACTTGCTGAGTTGTCCACTACTGGAGCATTTTCTAGATCTGCAATTCGCGTTTTCAACCCCTTTGGCTCTTCGTATATGTCCCCAAATGCTTCCTTGGACCACCAACTTAATCTCTGGCAGGCTTTCTTCAATTTTTGATGTAGAATCCACATAGAATTTCCATCAATTGGTTCCTGCCATACTTCTTTCACCACATGTATAAAATCTTCGTGTTCTACCCAGAAGTCTAAAAAATTGAAATATCTTGACCCACTATTTTCTGTAGACTTCATGGTGATCAAAAAGGGAGTATGATCGGAGCAGACTCTAGCTAGGTGTAGAACAGAGGTCTCGTTGTACACGTCTAGCCAATTTTAATTAATAAGTAATCTATCCAATATTTTTCATATTGTTTTAGTTGGCCCTCTATTGTCGCTCCGGGTAAACCTTGCACCATAGATACCTACATCTTTGAGGCCACAATCATCAATACATTCCATAAAGTCAAAGCTTTTATCAATTCTGTACGGCCTTCCACCTGATTTCTCCTTAACATCAAGAATTATATTAAAATTACCTACCATACCCCACAGTCCTTGAATTTTACTATGACATGCTCTTAGCTCTTCTTATAGCTGCTTTCTTTCCAATGTTGTACACTTGGAATATACAAATGATATATGTACGGTGTTGTTGACATTGGAACTAAAATTTGGCAAGTAACTTGTTGTTCTGTGTCCTCCAGTACAGTCAGTCCCACATCTGATGCCCAAAAGATCCATATTTTATTGTTACAATTGTGGTAGCAATGTTGCATACCCAACCGATATCTGTATCTTTCTATTTTTGAAGACCTGACCATAGGTTCTTGTAAGGCAATAAAGGGAAATTTGTATTGTGTTTTTAGAGATTTAAGACTCTCAAAGGCTTGTTGGGACTTCATGCCCCTTATGTTCCATGAAATTTTGTTAATCATGAGAAACATTAGGGGTGGAAGCTTTTGTTCCTGTTTTGTTATTTTTGATTGATCTTGGTGATGGCCAACCCTTAGCTCCATCTTGACCCTGAGTACCTCTTGGTGAGAGGTTGTTGAATTTTGTTATTCTATCCTGAACACTTGACATTATTTCTGTATTATCCTCAAAAGCAGGGTCCTATGTGGCCTTCGCAAGTTTTTATCATCTGATTTTATTCCTTCCTCTATCTCATCCAGCACTTGTGAGTCACCACCTTGCATTTCTGATATCATGTTTGTGTCCTCAGCTTGACGTCTCATGTGTTGTTCCCTTTGACCTTTCGACCTCATTGCCTCTTGTGTTGGTGATTTCCCTGGTGTAAGTGTATGGACCTCATGGGGATTGCAGTGTTAAGTTTGCACTCGTTCTTCTCCCCCCTTATTTTTATCGGCCTAAGGTTAAGGGTAGGAAAGGTTCTGTCCCCTGAGTAACCTTCGAGCCATTCCACATCAGATAAGTCTTCGGGGGTTATCTTGGACTTGAATTTCTTTTTCTTCTTAGTTGGAATATTCTTGAGCTGCTCCTGTGTCATATTAAGGAGCTCTGTCTCCACAACTAGTGCATCCTCTTCAACCTGCTCTGGAATAGTTCTAGTATGTTTCCTTTTTTTTTTTTTGCCTTCCTCTTCATATATGAGACATTATAACAAAAATCACAATTGAAAACTTTCGATTTAGAGTATTTATCAATTATCAATTATCAAATAACAGTTCTAACATCAAAACCAAAAACTCGCCAAAAACAAAAACCAACAAAAGAATGGAAATGACACTCAACAATGTTATCACAAAATTTATGTGTATTTAACTTATAATTAATTTAATTATATAAATCATCATATCATATCATCATATCATACTATATTATAAGTGTGAAGGCCTAAAGTGAAAGTTAAAAGACCTAAATGACCCTATAAAACTAAGAGACTATAATACCCTTAAGAAAATTAATAAATTTCTTTAAACAATACAACAACCTAGCTTACATTAGACAGCTTCCTCGTTGCTATTAATTATCGTAAAATTATGAAGAGTTGCATTAGATAATAAATGTAGACGAATTCAATTAATAAACGTGCGAAAGGAAAGATCGAGGAACGTCAACTAGGAATAACTAAATAAGCCTTCAACCTCAAGGAAGAAAAACGTAAAAGTATTTCATAATAAATAATAAGTAATACTCCACAATAACCATTATAATAGTATTGTAAATAATGTAAGTTTAGAATAAATAAATAGCATGTTGTCACAATTTTATCATTTATGTTGGTTAAAAATATATGTCAATTTAATGTTACCGAGCTACAAATATCAATAATTTTAACTCTATGTCCTCGTCATGACTGTGAGCACCTAATTTTTGCCCTAATATAAAATTACTCCTAAAAAATCCAAAAAATAGTTTTAAATTATTTTTCTATATTTTTACTTAGTTTGCTTTGTACGTATTCATGTTTGATGCATTCTTAAGTTGCATTTTAAATCCTAAAGAAAATACAAAAATATTTTTAATTTTTACATTTTTTAGATTTTAATTGCATAATTAATTGCATTTGTAAAATACTAAAATACCAAAAAATACATTAGTCTACATGCATTTGTTAGCTAATTGAATTAATTAATTGTAGAAAAATAGGTCATTAGGTTAATTTTATAAATTAAATGGAATTAGGAGTGTTAAATAAATTGATTAGTCTTGCAAAATACAAAGAAAGAAAAGAAAAGGTTATGGGGTCTCATTACAGCTTTGGGCCAGGTGCTTCAAGTGGCCCAGTTTCCTTCCATTCTCCCAAGCCCGCTACCCGCCGGCCCAATATCCCTCTTCATCTCTAAAATAGACCCTAATTTTCCCTCTCTCTCGCTAACCACAACAAAGAATGGGCGCACTCCCCCCCTTTCTTGATTCCCATAGAAAAAGAGATCAGAGTCTCCTTCTTCACTCTCTCAACGGCCACCCCTATCTCTTACACTCCCACTTCCCCCATTCTCATCTACAGACCTCACTCCCACACTTTCACTCTCGAATTTCTCACCACCGAACTCTGCTATAAAAAAAACACGAAATAGCTGAAGTTTTGGAATTAAAAGAGAAAATCTGAACAAAAAGGGATCCAAAAGTTTTAAGGCAGAAAACCCCAAAAGAAAAAAGAGTCAGGTTGCTCTTAGTTTCTACTCGTTTTGCTGTGTTTATCTCCTGGTCTTTCATAGCTGTTATACTGGAGGAAGTCGTTGTTTTCACTGCTTTTGAGTACTCTGTTGAACACTTCAAGTTTTAGCCTTCCATTTCAGCTTCATTTGGCTAATTTTGAGTTGTATTTTTGCTGTCAAGGATATGTTTGCAGTTTTTTTTTTTTTTTAATAAAATGATTACTACTGGATGTTCAAAGTGCTATGAAATCTGCATATATGTTTTCATTTCAGTACTTCGTCAGATGATTTTGTTTGTTAACCATGTAGTTTGCAAGTTGATGTTAATTGCTTGATGAAGTTTGTCTTTGGAGTATGTTGTATATCTCAGTAGCCTCTATGGAAATGAATAATCTTTATGATATATACTGAATATAATTTTGTTGTAGTTGGACTAGTAATAATATTGCAAGCATTTGATTAAGTTTGTAAAAGGAACTTCCTTTAAAATTGATCTTAAAATCCAGCGTGTGTTCTTTTTTAGCCGATTTAGATTCGGCCCAGTTCACTTATTGAACCCATCACTGATCCTAGTGTATGGAAACTTTAATTGGGATAGTCAGTTGTTCAGCTCCTTTCTGTTATTTGTTAATTTAAATTGATCAAGAGATTAACTCTTATGAGAAACACTAAGCTAGTAATGGAAATTGCAATTTGGATTGTTTTCGTTCTAAACCCATATTTCATTTCGCTCTTTAATTCGCATGGGTTATAACTGGACAGACATGGAATCGATATTGGTAAAATAACTGCTTCCAATTTCTCCCTAATAGAACTTTGTTTAAATTAAAAAGAACTAGTTGATTCCCACATGTATGTTACCATAATATTTGAATCTAACATGCAAATCTCAAATTTTAGGATAACAGAATCACAAACATCGTAGCTTGCTTTAGGCGCGATTAATAAATCATCGTGACTATAGGTACGGTTTCTGTGCCATAGTCATGATACGTAAATTCCAATTCGGGTGTGCATTTCATGTGACTCAACCATAACTTCAAATAATAATAAAAATAAACATGTCGTAAATCGTGGGTGCATTTCATGTGACGCGGTTTGCAATGTGTACCAAAATGACAAGTGTACGACATCGTGACTTGTTCCATAAATAATTTCATAAATACTAAAAGCGGTTTAAAAGTTAAAAATGCACAATAGGTTTTAAACATGTAATAAATCAGATAATTAGGCCAATTATTAATAGTTGAGCGACCGTGCTAAAACCACGGAACTCGGGAGTGCCTCACACCTTCTCCCGGGTTAACAGAATTCCTTACCCGATCTTCTATGTTCGCGGACCATCAATAAGAGTCAATTTTTTCGATTTGGGATTTTAAAATAAACCGGTGACTTGGGACACCATAAATTATTCCAAGTGGCGACTCTGATAAATAAATAATCCCATTTCGATTAATGTCACTTAATTTGAAAAAACTCCCTTATCCCCTATCCCCCGGGAAAAAGGAGGTGTGACAATGACATAGCAACCATAATGAATAAAAGGAACATACGCCAGGAATATAGGCTATAAGGAGCTATTAGGTGAAACACGCTTTATTACATTTTGAACCTCATAAAATTAAAAATAAGTAAAAAAATTTTTTATCTAATTATATTTTGATTGTTCATTTTTGTAGATTCAAACGATATTCAATCACTTTGACCCTCAACAGACAAGTCACAATCCGAGAGTTCATATTAATCTTCACATGTACTTTATTTTTCAAGTATAATTATTTAGTCAATACAAAATTGTTGACTTCATGATTCGGCATACACGTGCAAGGAGAAACTAGTATATATATATATATATATATATATATATACTAGTTTCTCAGGATTCCAAAACAAAGAGAAGAAACGGAAAGGACAATCCTAATACGGTATTGATTCCAAAACATTGAGAAGAAACGAAAGGAGAAGCCTAATTCGGTCAGTAAACTTCGATGAAATTGAGTCTGTCACACCTCTTTTTTTCCGAGGGATAGAGAGTTTTTCCAATTAAAGTGACATTATTCGAAATGAGATTATTTATTTAATTAGAGTCGCCACTTGAAATAATTATTTTGGTGTCCCAAGTCACCGGTTTATTTTAAAATCCCAAATCGAGGAAATTGACGCTATTTATGGCCCGCGAACACAGAAGACCGGGTAAGGAATTTTGTTAACCCGGAAAAAGGTGTGAGGCACTCCCGAGTTCCGTAGTTTTAGCACGGCCGCTTTATAATTACACTTGGCTTAATTATCTGGATTATTACATATTAAAACCTTTTATGCGTTACTGCCTTTATACCGCTTTTATTTTACCCATTTTAGTATTTATGAAATTTATTTGAACAAGTCGCGATGTCGCGCACTCGTTGTTTTTGTACATATTGCAAATCACGCCACATGAAACGTACTCGTGATTCACAACATATTTATTTTAATGATTTGAAGTTGTGGTCAAGTCGCGTGAAACGCGCACTTGAGTTTGGAATTATGTATCATGAATATGCCACGGGAACCGTACTCATAGTCACGATGATTTATTATTAATCGCGCCTAAAGCAAGCTACGATTGTTCATGAATTATTTTTCTAAAGCTAATTTGAGATTATTGTAATGCTGAATTATGGATATCTATTAATTTATAAACTCTTGGCATTACAATATCTAACTTATGAATTTATTGCTATGGAGTTGATAGCCAACTTCAAAAAAATAAAATAAAATCTGCATCTCTTAAAATCGAGCCCAAACCCACAGCCCAATATCAAATGTCAAATAGTTAGCTAATGTCCTGGCTCTTACATTCAGTTAAACCAAATGGCCTACTTAGTCTTCAATTGCAACACTTAACAAATAAACAGGGCCAGGATGCTATACTACAGAAGAACACATTCTATTACTCTGCTAATCAAGTAACTAATCAGCAAGGAAAATTAACAACCAAATGAAACCCAACAAACAGTATAAGAAATCAATTCAATCTCAAACCCAAGTTATTAACACAAATAGAAGTAAAATAACCAGCAGAACAAAGGTGAGAGAATAGAACCTTAAGATGTTTCTCCCTAAAAAACAAAATGAAACAAGCTGCTGCCTATCGGACCAGCGTATGGAGTTCTCGAGCGGAACCTCGCCTTCGACCAAAGAATCTTGGCGACGTTGGGAACTCGAACAGACCTCGAACGCGACTTCGCCGGCGACCTCAAACTCGATTGAAAATGGTGTTTTAATGGTGTTTTAGAGGCTGTTTTAGGTGGAGTTTTGAGGTTATTTGCTGGAGTTTTGGTGTGGAACAGGGGCTATTTTTGGTGGTTTAAAGAGCTGGTATTCATGGCTGCGTTTTCAGGTTACTTCCATGGCTAAACATGAAGTTTTTTGGTGATGAAAATGGTATTTTTAGTGTTGGAGAAAAAAGGGATGGCTGCTTCCTTTAGCTGATGCGCAGCTTTTCTACCTAAGGCTCTCTAATGTCCGTCCTTTTTTAATGTGAGTGAAGTATGTATTTTTGTGTGTGACTTGGGGAAGAAAGGAAAATGCACAGGTGAAGGAATCTTATTTTTGTGAGAGTGGCGTGAGAGCTGTGAATTAATGGGAAATTGCCCAGAAAGTGGCATGTAAGTTTTGGCTAGGTGGCATTTTTGCATTTCTTTTTTTTTTATTTGTCTTTTCTTTAAAAGATAATCTAAAATTAAAATATTACACTAATATTTAAACTAGAAAAATATAATAAACTACTAAGAAAAGTTATAACATTACTAGTGTTACAAATTAGAGGGAAAACATATTTTTTGTAAATTTTCTTTTCTTTTGCAAATAAAATACATCAAATATCTAAAAGTGTAATTCTTTTGGTAGTTTTAATTTATTAAATAAACCTACTAAAAAGTGAAATAAAGGCTAAAATATCAAGATTAAACTTAGCAAATATTTACATACTAAAAAGTGATGAAAAATTCAAATATAGTAAAAAATTAGGTGCTCACAACTGCCCCACTTTTCTTGGAAACATGAAGAGCTTTCAAGTAAAGACAAGGTGAGCCATGTGACTAATTTTTGACCAAATCTTTATTCAAAAGGGAAAATAAACAAAGGAAAGGGTGCAACCGAGTCTTGGTTTTGGACAGCCTACATATCCCGGGTCATAGGGGAATCAGGTCGCGTGTAGTTCAAGGAGAACGATGGAATGATGAGTTCGAGAGTCGAGTGTTGTTCCGTCGAGGCTCTGGTCCGTGGACTTATTATTACATCAAAATCAAAAGAAACTAAACAAGTTTATCAGCTATGAGTTACAACATTCCGATCTATAAGTCTTCTCAAGCTTGATCTTGAGTCTTGAATGGAGAATCATGCAGACTTTTGATTTCAACCTTGATGCTTGCTAGTTGCATGTGCTAGTTCATTCTTCTCCGGCTTCTTCTGATCAAAACGGGAATTGCAATGCTCGTGACTTCAGGCATGTCTTGGGCGATCCACATCTTTTTCATCTCCTTATGTATTTCGGATTTACTTCTTTTCTTTTCTTTATTCTGGATTGAGACTTCTTCTTTTGATCATCTCGAACCTTGTGCCTCGAGGTAAATCCTGCTCAGACACCAAAACAAACAAGCGAACGAAATTTTTGTCCCAGTTTTCATTAGAAAAATTCCGTGAGTTATTTGTAATAAAACTCTACACTACTTCATTATTGAAAGCAATAAAAGGTCGAGATTGGTGTACCTTGGAAAAACATGATTCTTTGGGAATGGTGTATCCTAATTGTCTAAATTGTGCATCAACTAAGGATTGGTGTACCTTATGTTGGGAAAATGCGATGAGAGAATGGTATACCCTATATTTAGCAAAGATATCAAGGAATAGTGTACCCTGCATTTAAGATCAGATCAACTAGGGATTGAAGACCCTAATGTTGGAGATGAGACTAGGGATTGGGGACCCTATGTCTAAAATAACATAAACTAGGGAGTAGAGACCCTACGTTGGGAAATTAGACTAGGGAGTGGAGACCCTACGTTGGGAAATTAGACTAGGGAGTGGAGACCCTATGTCTAAAATAACATCAACTATGGAGTGGAGTCCCTATGTCTAAAATAATCATCAACTAGGGAGTGGAGACCCTATGTTGGAAAAGAGACTAGGGAGTGGAGACCCTATGTCTAAAATAACATCAACTAGGGAGTGGAGACCCTATGTTGGAAAAGGAGACTAGGGAGTGGAGACCCTATATCTAAAATAATATCAACTAGGGAGTGGAAACCCTATGTTGGAAAAGGAGACTAGGGAATAGAGACATTATATCTAAAATAACATCAACTATGGAGTGGTGACCCTATGTTGGAAAATGGAGCTAGGGATTGGTGTACCATATACTGGTAAATTTTCTGTGGGCATGAACAATTGAACTTTTTTTTTAAATCCAGACTTCTTCTTTTTTAATTATTCCAGGAGAAAATTCATCAGACTAGGGTATTTTATCTTGGGAAAAAAATTCACTAAAAGTAAGGAACCTTGGATTCCTCTCATTCTCATAGAGAAGACTTGATTACCCTCTTTTGTTATTTGAGCTATGGGTTCTCTTTCTATTTTTTAACTGCAAACTGCTAGCTTTCCATCTTGAATCAATTGAATTGGATGAAGTTGATGGTTTAAGCAATACATTTTCAATCTAAACAACTATCTAGGTTCCTCACACACCATAGTAGCTAGGTTTCTCGGCAGCCATACAAATTTGAGTTGTAATTTAGCATCATATAGTCATTCTCGAGAATTGTTCACTAACTGGCTCAAAGTTGAAGTATGCATAGCTAGTTGTATGCATAGACCAAGAAATTACCAACTTAATAAGGTTGAGTTCCTCTGAACATACAAGTAGAAAAAGGGAATATAGAAAGCCAAAGGCAGCATCTCCAGCATATATAGTTGGAGGATTCAATGAACGTGAATCTTTTATATATATACATTTTATTTTCTTTTACATATGCAAGCATATATAGTTTAAAACAAAAGAAATGAGTTTAGTTAAACCACAGAACGTGCTCTAGATAGTGCGTGGCGGAAAGAGGAGGAGCTTCCAAACGAATATAGTCATACATAATCCCATGCAAAGCACTGACACTCCATGCTTGCTTGAGATATATGATATTCTCTCCTTGAAGGAGTTGTCCTGCTGCGACCTCTACATTGAACAACCAATATAGCCCGTGGATTCCATGTCTGGCAACTGCATTGTCACTTCCAATCAATCCACTTGAGAAATGGGGTGGATTTGCTTCTGAATCATTCACCCTTACCTAAGACATAAGTCAGTCAACATCAAATTTCATGTTCCTTGGTTAAGATCATTTGAAAAACAGGGAAATTACGAGTTCTTGATCGAGAAATGAGACAAAGAAAGACCATATTTCATGACAGAATACCTCCAATATCGATTGAGTTGAAGATGAGAGTGCAATTCGCAGTGTGTAATTTCCAGTCTGATCAACGCTGTCTAAACTGAATTTAATTTGCCAGGTTGTAGGTTCAAATGCCTTAT
Source organism: Nicotiana tabacum (assembly GCF_000715075.1). Taxonomy (NCBI): domain Eukaryota; kingdom Viridiplantae; phylum Streptophyta; class Magnoliopsida; order Solanales; family Solanaceae; genus Nicotiana; species Nicotiana tabacum. The sequence continues at coordinate 29,554,652 of NC_134091.1, forward strand.
CGCCCACTTTTCTGCTCAACTCAAAAAAAAAAAAAGTGAATGTTGAAACTAAGAGCTCCAGCATTACTGTATTAACTAATCATCTTATACGTATTTATCCTAAATTCCTGTTTCAATTATAAAAAAGCATACAATTCCATGGAAAGAGTTTGGTCCATTCATGTGTACCTGGTCACTTGAGCATAGAACCAATCTTTTCTATAGTCACTACTTCCAACTGTATATACCAAATCTTGATCTGGATATAAATCTGCATATCTCTCCCATAATCCATACTGCCTAAACCTGGAAGTAGAAAAGGACTGTTAGCTTTAACTAGTGAATTGGTAGAACCCCAACAAGGAAAAAGTCTTTATAGGCATATACATAAAAATATATCAGAAAAATCTTATCAGGAAGTAATGGTTCTATTTAACCTGTGTGCTGGTTGATTTACGTAAAGTTTGTTAATATACTGTGGATTAGGGTCAGGAATGTAGAATTCTGCAGCAGAGCGATCAGGAATACCGATTTCCCACAATGTAGGACCGCTTCTTGGAGGCTCATACACAAGTTCACCAACATCAACCTCAGAAGCTGAAACCATAAGAAATATGGTATAGTGAATCATTTGAACATTGGAAGTGAATAAAGCATTTTATGGAATGTGAAATGATTGGAACCTGCAGAAACTGCTATGGATTTTTCATATCTATAATCTCCAATAAATCCAGGTACCCAAGCATAGAGGTTATACTCCCCGGGACGAACATTTTTTATTGAAAAATGGCCTTCATCATTTGAGTTTGTCCAGAATTGGTAGCCCTGAGGAGTAAAATACAGCGTAACTTACTCTGCTCTAGTGTTTTTTTTAGAAGCATTCAGTTTAGTGTTTTATTCCTATTTTTACTTTAATATCTTCATTTTAGTGTTCCTGGCTTCTTACCTTGCATTCTCTTTGAAATGATCCAGCATCTCCAGGTGGAGCTAGCCCCACAAAAGCACCCTTTGCAGATAAATACTCCTTGCTTATGTACCTTTGCCAATACAAAATTCAACACAACTTGAATTTGATATGAAATTAGCAAAGTACTAATTAATTTATTTATTTCTTCTTCTTTTTTTTATTGAATTGAGCATATATTGTCTACATAGCCAGAGAGCGAAAATTTTGAATCTCTACCTGTCACAGACTACTAATCTACCACGGATGGCGCCCCTTTGGTCAGCTTTTGGAAAATCTTCTGAACTTGGGAAACTGTAAGGCCAACAGCCGACTTCATTGTGCATCTAAATTCACACACATAGAATAGGACAATGAATTAACCAGAAGATCATGTATGTTGAGGGACATCAGATATGTGCAAAAATAGGCTTTGAGTGCAAGAACCCTTTGAGGTATACCCGTTCTTTAGCATCATTCCAAAGGGAAAGTGTATCGTGTTTGTGCGCTACAGAATTGAGATATATAAAAACAGGACCAAAAACTTTCTTCCACGGTTCACCTGATCCAAATTTAATCACGAAATCCTGCCCTCCATAATGAGTGCTCACGAACATCTAAATAACCATTTTGATCAATAAAACTTAACACTAATTCAAATGTTTGTAATGCTGAAAGGTTATTAGCTACATACAGCCAAGGTGGTCGGATTAACATGGGAAGTAAGATCCTGTTTGATAGGTCCACCCGTTCTGAACTCATTGCTCGGAGTTATTTGCCAAAATCCGACTGGAGGGTCTAAACAAATGAAACCATGGACTTTGTTATCTTTGTTCTCACACGAATATTGATACTTGTCATCAACCTATTCATTGGAAGGACAACATTCGTGTTACTGTTGAGGCTTTACTAAGTGATTATACATATCAACGTAGAAGCACTTCTGCATGCTGACAGAGAGTGTTATATATATACTTCTCCTTTAAATTCTGGCTCCACAGGATCGACAAGTAGGACAGCTTCTGGATACGCCAATTCCTTTCCTCTTGGAGGTACGCGATCTTTAGGGTGAGGCATTAGTCTTTGCCTATCATCTGCCATAACCATGTATCGAAACCTAAAAGTTGGAAACAAAGTAAATTTCTTCATTCTAAATTCAGCAGATTTGTACAAGAAACTAAGCACATTGTACTTAAGAAACATCTTTTCTCTTGCAAGAAAACAAATTATTAAGCTTTCAGAAGTCAGTCTCTCATACATAAAGTTTCGAATCGTTGGTTGAAAACGAAGTTTTTATACAAGCTTAGTCCTTGTTGGAAATATAGACATAAGGAAAAAAATCATCTATGCAGCTGGATCAAATATCTAGGAGTGATGAGAACAGTACTTTTCTATACTGAGCATGAAAGCTATCCTGGTTTCATTGAGGTTGAATGCTGGCATATCCTCTTTGTGTTCATAAATAGCATAAGAGTAAAAACCAGGCGAATCCCGAAGTACTATGAACCTGAAAATTATCGTATCTCAGTGCTACTACAGAAATCACCACCACTTGTACCATGACATATATGCAACAAAACAACAACAATAACAACAAACCCAGTGAAATCCCACACGTGGGGTCTGGGGAAATGTGTACGCAGACCTTACCTCTAACTCACGAAGGACGTCCATGAAATATATGCATGTGTATGAAAAAGTTATCGAAAAAGAAAAAACCTTTTGTCTATGGTTAACGGGGAATGCTCGCCCTGAAGTGAAGGATCCCATGTCCTAATAAATGAGAGCTCTATCTGTTCTTCAGTTTCAACTATTACTTTAAAACTATTACCTTCAATCCTGAAAAACAGTTAATTGAGGAACATTGATGTGGAAATTATGATAAATTATATGCATTGTCAGATCAGGTTTGTGGTTTAAGGGGAAATATTACTCATCAAATTTTCCTCTTGTTCCAGCAGTTCCAGGTTCACTCCAGTTTATGTCCCAGAATCTGCATTTCCATTGTAAAATAGCTAAAATAATGAGTTGACTACCTGCTATATGAACTCAATACTATAGAAGGAGATAGAAGAAATGACAAGCAGATGATTATCTGTGCAATGCCTTTAATATTAAGGCCTAATTTGGAAAGAATTTCTATTTAGGAGACGTTATTAATCAACGTGTGATATATCAAAAACCAAGTTCCAATTTCTAATTAGGAGTTCTCTATGTAAGTAGTCAGGTTTGCTTTATTACCATGTTAAATATTATATTAATGTTATTGCAATCTTTAAAAGGGATAATACTTTCTTTCTCTTATGAACCTTCCTTTTTCTTTTTCTTTTTTAACACGGTGTGATATAGGCAGTCTACCCTAATGTAAGCATCATTGGCTGATTACACTGCTCAAACCCTGACCTACATATCATAGGGAGATAACTTTACGTTGCTCGAAGGCTCCCTTCAAAATTGTAGTTGTCTTCGGAGCAGGAATTGATTTAGTAGGATTCTTTTGTAGTTCGAACCGACAATTATCTAAACTTTTAACTTCATATTACTTGCTCCGACTAACATTTACACATTATTATTAGTCTTTGTTATTCAAAAGTTTCATCGAAACACTCTCCTATTTGCTAATATAATTATCAATCTTTAATACTCTGTATATATTTTCTTCGGAAAATATTTTTACTCACTATCCAAACACTTTAAAACATTTCCCAGAAAGCATTTCCGTGAAACTTAACTTCCGTCATTGCCAAACAGATTCTAGAAAAGGAAAAAAAAAAAGAAAAAAGAATTTGTGCGGTTTACCCTCCATTCAAGATTGGGTTGTTGAGCTCCAGCAAATTGTCAATCCCATTATATTGAATACCAATTATTTTTCCTCCTGGATTTGTCAATCTTAGTTGGAATACGCCATTATCTATTATCACCTGCACTAGATAAAATAGATCAAAATTGTTCTACTTGGTGTGAGGAAAATAAAGATTACGAGTTTTTCATGTTGCATTGAAACAGATATATGGTTGGTAAGTGTTGACCAAGTAGATAGCTAAAAGCTTATTCCTTAACAAAGATTATTGTCACCAATGTTTTTCTAAAGACCATATTTTAGAGCATGCTTGGCTTAGCGGATTGAATTAAAGTAGCTGATAAACATAAGTATTACAAAACTTTTAGGGGTTGAAGCCGATGTTATAAGTAAATGACAGAAGTGTTGGAAATGATAATAAATAGTTAATGTATATGGTAAAAAAAAGTATTTTTTTTCCATGAAATGGAGAGAGTTAAAGGTGTTTCGTTTTGAGAATAATTTTTGGGGATTTCAAAAGTATTAAGGATAAAATAGTCGAAATTTTGAACAGACTAAAGTTGGAATCATCCGTTGACTTTGGCTGATTGTGACGTATAAGCACCTTTGATGTTAACTAGTTAAAAAGTGTTTATAAACTAATTTGACTTGCTTATAAGCTTTTTTAAAGCTCTTCGAATATCCTTTTCCGCCCATTCTCATAAAATTTATTCTTTTATATATTTGTTTAAGTTAAAAATGATGTTTATAACCCTGCAACCAAACTAAATATTATGCATGAAAAATATGCACCATATTGTAAATAAGACTATACAGTACTTGGTCCTGTTGCTGAAGAAGCTGAAGAACTTGAGTTGACATCTGGGAATGGTTTGGCACAATCATATTGCAAAACAGAACCTGCAGCAGTTAGAATATAGGTTCTCTAAAATTGAAGAAAATTTGCAGAAGTATATAAGTTTTCCACCATTTATGATTTGGATTTTGGAGGGATGAAGTCCTACCTTTTGGATACTTCTGTTCAATGTGTATAGAAACTTAGAATTTTTTCAGGTGGAGAAACAAATGACAGAAGATATACATAGTCCACAATTCCCAATGAAGGATTCGCTTTCTTTCCTTAACTTGTTCACGTTTGAATGCCTTTACGCCAAAGTGACTCTTTTTTAATAGAAGGGAAAATGGCCAACTGCATCTTGACAAACTAGACAGTCACATGATGCAAAAGTTGCATTATAAACAAGCCAAATGAAAATTAAAAAAAAAAAAAAAAAAAGAGAAAAGAGAAAATCGGCAGCGGTATGGGCTAAATAATTGCGCATATGATTGTGAACAGAGGATCGAATAAGTTCAGCTAAGTTGCATTACAAAATCAATGTGGTTAGGTGGTTTTATAGTGGAGTATGAAGTCCCTTTCGCAGGTAGTTTATTTTTAGTCCGCAACAAAAAATATTTATATTCAGTAGTCGAAAAAGTATATAAAATTTCTCTATTTTGTATAAATATATATAAATACAAAAAAATATATATTTTCCATCGATTATTTTAAGAATTTTAATGGTTATGAGTTTTTTGTTCAACCTCGGTACTGAATTTTAATGGTTCGATTAATCCAAATTTGTGGCCCACCAAAGAAGTAAAATACTCCCTACAAAAGCTTTTTTTTTTTCATTTCCAGAACTTAAACACGACATCCCTGTTGTATTGTGGGCTATGAGTTCTAACACCATTATATGAGTTCTTGTTACGTGAGACCACAAGATTTTAGAGTGAAGGGTTGGGTATTTTTACCAATTGGATTATTTTAAAAGATTTTTGGAGAAACATTTTTGAGAAAAAATTGTGTAAAACATTAGCTTCCCATTCTTAAAGGAAAAGTTGACGCCAAATTGTGATAACTGTTATAAATATATTTTATTATGGATGTCCATTTAGTACTCCCTTGTAAATAAGATTCCTGAAGAATCTTATCCATATGGAACTCCGCCGTAAATATGTTTATCTATTTAGTACTCTATTGGAAATAAGCTTCCTGAAAAAGCTTATCCTTTCGGTACTCCGTTATGGATAAATATTACCTCCGGTAGAAGATTATAAACATTACCCCCAGTAGAAGATTATCTATATATGGTACAGTAGCAACTTACACAACAGCTTACAAAGCAGCTTGCTTTCTTCTATAAATAGAGGAGATTTCAGTTCATTATGTACATAAGTTTGAAGTTTGAATAATATATCAGTTTCTCTCTATACTTGTCTTTATTTTACAGTCTTTATTTTATAACACGTTATCAGTACGAGTCTCTAATTTCATCATCACTACTTGACTGTGAGGTAACATACTACCCTTGTGTGTGGTCAAACCGAGTTCATTCAGAGCATTTTGAGGAAAATTACATCCTTTGAATGGTGAACAACACATTAGTTTTGTTAATTTCTAACTCTATGAAGAGATGAAATCCTTCTGATGTCATTTCTCAAAGATAAGGCTTATTAATTTATAATTTTAATTTGATTTCCTTCATGAGCTTGAAAAATTATGCTTGTTATCTATGTCCATCACGTGTTAATTCTAAGCAACTAGTTATGCAGGACTTGCAGGTATATTGTGATTTGAAATACAAATTTGAAGGCTAAGAAGACAATGGATATTGAATCAACTTGCTATGTTACGTGCTTTGTATACGTATTAGCATATAACAACTATTTTTTTTATATACTTATTTTCATCATGTTGTCATCTCCATAAAAGATTACAAAGTGAATAACAATGTCAGATCCATCTAAACTCCAACAGAGTTTATGAGAAATATATAATTACCAACAGTGGTAATATTTTCTAAGTCTCGTTATGACTTAACTTCATGGTTCACTTGAACTCCAGCAGAGCACGGCCACCAGAAGCGGCTATATTTCATATATCTCATTGTAACTAAATTTTGTTAACCACCAAAAGTGTTATATGCTTATGACCACCAGAAGTAATAATTTAGGCTTGTTATGGTTACAATGAAGATAAGTTAGAGAAAATTCTCTATATTATATTCAAACCTCGATTTATTTCTGAAGTAGCAAATATCTTAAAAAAGGTTCGAAGCATCACAATTTGATGTGATTATGCACGTTCAGATAATTATGCTCTATCTCCTAAAAGAAGAAAACTTTTGATATTATTAATCCATTTCCTGAAGTGAATGTGACAATATTAAATATGAACGCGCTCTTGATGTAAATATATTACGATTCACCTCCAGAAGAGGTAATACGATTGAGAGAATATATTCTCAATATTTCATATTTCAAATTTCTCTTGAAGTAGTAAATAATTAAAATTTTCTCCCGAAGCAGGAAAATATTATGTAGTAATAAAAAAATATTAAAATTCTTAATTTTCATTATTTATAAATTTAGAATTATCTTTATATTATTCATTTGATTATGATTTTCTTTCATGACACCAGAAGTGTCTGAACAATATTTGATAGTACAAAATTTATCAAAAGCTCCTGAAGATCTAACTATTTATCTAGAAGATACATGACACAAGTAGTGTCGGATAAATATTAGATTGTGGATAATAAATGAAGGCTCTCGAAGAGCTTATATATAAATATGTCATTCATATTATATGATTATGGTAAAAATATATGTTGTAGTAAACCTAAAGTTTACTAATAAATGACTATCATATTGAGACTACAAATGACTGAAAGATTGAAAATCTTCATGTTTCCACAATCATAGGGGGTAAAATAATATGTATGTGAGAAGTGACCCGCCTTATTCTTTAATTTGTACTATATCATGTATCACAGTAAACCAAAAGCTTACTAATGCAAAAGCAGTCACAGTAAACTAGAAGTTTTACTGAGGCAAAAGTTGCTACTGTAAATCAGAAATTTACTGATACAAAAGTAGCCACAGTAAATCAGAAGTTTACTGATGCAAAAGTTTATGCCATAGTAAACCAGAAGTTTACTTAGAGATAGCACATGCCATGATAAACTTGAAGTTTTCATTTACCATTTTTAAATGAGCTATTTGAGAATTCAGATAAGCATGTACTGAAGAACTAGAAGATTCTTCAAGAATTCTCTTGTGTTACTTGTTCTCATAATAAATTGATTATACTAGCTAAAGTTGGGACTAAAATTTCTGAATTATGGAATATATAAAAAGTGAATATGGGCTCATTCACCTATCATGTGAACCACTTATAGATGCATATATGAGATGGTTACATGTGTGTTTATTATCAACCCGCAGTTTGGCATTTGAAATTGCCTTTCTCAATTAAGAGCATAATTTTCAGATTATGAAATTAAGATAGTTCATCTTGATGATGCTGGTTTATATCCAAGCTAGTTTAGCATTGAATACATCCTATTAATGGCTAAACTATTACTTATGAGAACAAAGCCTCATATGTTGGTCTAATATTTTCTAAATTGCATACAGCAACACTTGTATGCATCAGACCAACAAAATATGATAAGTTCTCCCATCACAATTGGTTTAGAATCAGAAACCAAATATTTTTACTATCTAATAACTTTTGATGTGTGGTATATGGTTAATTTCTCTACCATAATGCACAAAGATAGATTTTCCAAAGAAGATTGGGGATATGTGTTAGTGTTTCTAACATTTGGGGATGGAATAAATAGCTGAAAAATATGCTATATGAATAGAATTATTATTAATATGATCCTCACTTAGAAGATAATTCAAGTCAAATGCCAGAAGCATTTGCTGATCCAAAATTAAATATCATATTTCAGTTGCAAATGCTCCTATTAAAACTAAAGTCCCTGAAGGATAAAGTTTACTGCATGCATGAAACGTAGTAAACCGATCGGTTCCAAAGGTAACAATCCTTGAAAAATGATAGGAGCAAATGATCAAAATGATCATAATGAGGAAATGAGCTCTAGAAGAGCCCACGACATAACATTTCATGAAACTCCAGAAGAAGTTCAGGTACCTGAAAATAAAGAAAGTGATGAGATCTCAACAAGTTATGTCGCTTAGGAACCGATACAAAATGATCGTCGACGATATATTTAATACAATATAGTGCATGATATTATAAAAGATTGTGAGGATCGGGCCTGTAGTCCAGACACTGAAGATGTCATGCCATTTAAATGCAAGTCATAACCTATATGACTCATTTGATTAGATCAATATGAAGATCCCTGAAGGATTTAAAATGCTTGAAGTATATAATTCAAAGTCTTGAGAAATGTACTCGATCAAATTACAAAGATATTTGTACGGTTTAAATCAATATGGGCGCATGTGATATAATCGCCTCAGTGAATATTTGCTGAAAGAAGGTTACATAAATAATGTTATTTGTCTATGTATTTTTATAAAGAAAATATCATCAGAATTTGTTATACTTGCTATTTATATTAATGACATAAATATTGCTGGAACTCCAGCAGAGCTCCAAAAGGCAATTGAATATCTTAAGAAAGAATTTGAGATAAAAGATCTTGGAAAAATAAAATTTTGTCTTAGTTTGCAAATTGAATATTTAGCATACAAGATCTTTATTCATCAATTTGCCTATATAGAAAGGGTCTTTAAATATTTTTACATGGACAAAGCACACCCACTAAGTACACCAAATGGGTGTTCGATCACATGAAGTGAATAAGGATCCGTTCCGACCTCTAGAAGAGGATGAAGAACTACTTGATCCTGAAATACTCTATCTCAGTGCAATTGGTGCACTTATGTATCTTGCTAATACTAACAAAGGTGGTGCAAATCATATTGGTTGTGCAGATGCGGGTTATTTATCCGATCCCCATAAAGTTTATTCTAAAATCGGGTATGTGTTTTACATGTGAAGGTGTTATCATATCATGACGCTTCACAAAACAATCTATTGCTGCTACTTCTTCAAATCATACTGAGATAATAGCTATTCATGAAGCAAGTAGGAAAAGCGTATAGTTGAGATCGGTGATTCATTTTATTCGAGAAAAATATGGGTTAGAATGTGATAAGAAACCCACAATATTATACGAAGACAATATTGCATGCATAACCCAATTAAATGGAGGATTCATAAAAGGAGATAGAACGAAACATATTTTACCAAAGTTATTCTTCACACATGATCTCGAGAAGAATTGTAATATCGCTGTGCAGCAAATCCGTTCAAGTGACAATCCAGTAGATTTATTCACTAAATCTTTACCAACTTCAACTTTAGAGAAGATAGTATACAAGATTGGAATGCGGAGACTCAATATTTGAAATAAAGTTTTCATCAGGGGGAGTAAAATACGCGTTGTACTCTTTTTTCCTTACTAAGGTTTATCCCACAGGATTTTCCTTATAAGGTTTTTAATGAGGCAACTAGCAATGCATATTACTAGATATGTGTACTCTTTTTCCTTCACTAGAAACTTTTTTCACGAGGTTTTTCCTAGTAAGGTTTTAAATGGGGCACATTATCTTTTAATGAACATCCAAGGGGGAGTGTTATAAATATATTTTATTATGGATGTCCATTTAGTACTCCCTTGTAAATAAGCTTCCTGAAGAAGCTTATCCATATGGGACTCCGCCGTAAATATGTTTATCTATTTAGTACTCTATTGGAAATAAGCTTCCTGAAAAAGCTTATCATTTCGGTACTCCGTTACGGATAAATATTACCTCCGATAAATGATTATCTATATCAGCTTACAAGCAGCTTACACAGCAACTTGCAGTAGCAGCTTACACATCAGCTTGCAGTAGCAACTTACACATCAACTTGCTTTCTTCTATAAATAGAGGAGATTTCAGTTCATTATATACATAAGTTTGAAGTTTGAATAATATATCAGTTTCTCTCTATACTTGTCTTTACTTTACAGTCTTTATTTTATAACAATAACGTCTTTCTTGAACATCTTTTGACTTCAAAGAAAAGGTTTGGAGAGGCCTAATGAGAGTTGTCACGAAGGGGAGCGGAGGGGATCAATGTCTGTCTTAGAATTTGTCCATTATTTAATTTCATCTTGACATAAGAAATTTAAAGTTGAAAAACTGATTTAACAAGTATTTAATGTGAAATATAATACTTTTCACTTACAATGCTTACTTTTTTTAAAAGTGAAATTCACGTCGAAGCTCATTAAAACTTTAGGGATGAATAAGATCGTCGAACTGTTGTTTTTTACTTCTAAAGTCAATTAATCAGTAGTCCTTCAATTTCTTCTTGAAAGTCTATTTAAAATAAAATAGGCCAAATACATCGCTAGCCCCTTAAAGCTGTCCGCACTTTTTACTTACACACTCTATGTTAAGTCCGTTCCATTTGAACACTTCAACCATATCTCATATGTGCCATTTAGACACAAAATTAATAGGCAGTCAAACATAAAAGATGCATGTAATTCACACGCCAAAGTGACGAATAAGACAAGGATACATGGATTTAACTTAAATAAATTAAAATAAAATAATAATAAAAAAGAACCAGCCCCCACCGCTTCGTCATCTTCTCCGATGATCCCCCTCCTTCCGTCATCTTCCCGACGACCCCCCCTCCCCAACACACACACACACACACACTCTTTGTCTTCGCAAAACTCTCCACCTCCTTCGTTTTCTTCCCCATATTTGATGTGAGAAAGCAAAAAATATTTTTAGATATGAGAAAAAACTTTCAAATCTAGAACGGCATTCCAAAATTTTCAGATCCGAAAGGAAATATTTTGGCCAAAATAAACTTTCAGATTGTTGTAACCTTAGTAAGTTGCAGATCTTGAAAATTTCCTCTAAAGGCCAAAAACGTTTGTAACCGTGAGTAACCTTTATAAGTTGCAGATTTCTTTTGCCATTATTTATTTTTTCTCCTCTCAGCTCGCCAGAAAATTCTCCGCTACATTCGTCGGACTACAATAGGCCAGGAGGAATAGGAGAAGGGGGTGAATGGAGGATGTGATTATCGATGGAGATAGAATGATGAAAAATTAAAAGAAACATTCTCCGGAAAGTATTTCCGGCAAAAACTATTCATTTTCCCGAAAGAAAGATGAGGAGTTTGGTTTTTGGACCATTTCACGCGCCTGAAAAATGTGAGGAACACTTGACTTGCCATGTTAGCTTTTTGTGTCTAAATGGCACATATGATAAAATATGGTATTTCTGGGATTCTAATTACACTTGCACTGAGGTATGCAATTACAAACAGCAGCTTACACTTTCTATTAAACACAATACCACTCTTGAGGCTCACTGGGTGACCATTGTATATGCAAAATCTTCATCGAGAAGGAGGAAGAAGCTATGAGAAAGCCTAGAACAGATAAATAACCAAATTCAAGGACCATTGTCTATATTTGGTGATTTTAACTGTATTATGAATTCCTCTGAAAAGGATGAAGGCAGACCTCATAGATTGAGCAAAAGTTTGGACTTCATTAACTGTATGAGTGAATGCAGTATGATGGATGCTGGTTATTCTGGTAATGATTTTACATGGACTAATAACAGAAGAAAGAGGAAAGGGATAAGAGAGAGACTAGACAGAGTATTCTATAATAATGAATGGTCTGCGACTTTCCCTCTTGTAAATGTTAGACACCTTCCTAGAACAGGATCTGATCATAATAAGCTTCGTATGACCTGTTCAATTCAAGACACTCCCCCCATTAAATATTTTAAGTTTCTGAACTTTTGGACAGAACAAAATGACTTTCAAAAAATTGTGCAAGACTCATGGGATGAAGAGGTTACTAACAATCCTATGTGGATAATGCAGCAAAAATTGAAGAGATTAGCTAGTTCACTCAATTACTGGTCTAGAAACACAATTGGTAACATGTTTGATAAAAGAAAGGATCTGGAGGATAAAGTGGAAGCTATGGAGGCAGCTTATGGGGAAGACAATAGTGACACTAACAGAATTAACCTGAACAAACTCTATGCAACCAAAACCAACATGTCGTGATGGCGCCTATCATGGTACTAGGCAAGCCGACTACACAGACATTTCCAACAATCTAAAGGTTTGAAAGATATGGAAGTAGTTAAAATTAAGAAAAACCTTTTAAAACAGAGTAAGAAATCATAATTCAATACAAAATCTCTCCCAAAATCAGGGTGTCACCTAGTACATGAGCATCTACATAAAAACACAGTCTAATACACCGTTTAGGAAATAAAAACCGAAACATAAAATGGAAGATAAGGAGGGAGAGTCAAGGTTTGCGAACGCTTCCGAAAATCTGAACTCCACAACTCAGTAACCACCGTGACCGGAAGCACCTGGATCTACATATGAGGTGTAGGGTGTAGCGTGAGTACAACCAACTCAATAAGTAACAAATCTAACCTTTGGACTGAAAGGTAGTGACGAACTCAGCCGGTGCAGTTCAATATAGAAATAACAGTATAGTAATTTAGGCATGCTTTCAAGTTCAACAGTTAAACTCAATTCAAGTAAAATAGATCAAATTCTGAATGATATGAGGAGTATGACCCTCTCTACATCTACATGCCAATGCACATGTTGTATGTGATGCACCACGCTGAAAGCCTCGTGTACTCACACTCTCAGAATACTCAATCACTCAGTACTATATATGGCCAATCCAGCCTAGGGATATTCCATCTCGCATATATATATATACACATCGACTGACAGTCAGTCACTCAGTACCGTATAAGGCCAATCCAGTCCTCAAAAAATTTATCCTCGAATATAAATGGTATGGACAAGATCCATGTCCAGGGAAGATCCATCCCTCAATATAATCAATTGCGCTCACTGTGGGTGTGTACAGACTCTGGAGGGGCTCCTTCAGCCTAAGCGCTAAAATAAGCCAGATCCAGGCATAAATCAATAAACATGCTGCAGCGTGCAGCCCGATCCCATAACTGTCAATCTCAATTAGGCTCTCGGCCTCACTCAGTTATCAATCTCTCCAGTCTCTCTCTCTCAGGCTCACAATGTCGTGAAACTAGCCCAAAAATGATGATATGATATTGCAATAAATAACAAAAGGAGACTGAGATATGATATGCAATGAATAAATATGACTGAGTACGAAATTTCAATGTAATCAACAAGTTGACAACAAGAATCGACCACTATGGGTCCCAACAGTACCAGCATATAGCCTAAACATGATTTCTATCATGATTGGCAGCTCAATTACTTATCACATGATGAAAATACGGATATCAAAAAGATAAATCCACTATACAGTTCCATGGAATCGACTAGGTCACAATTCTTACGGTGCATTCCTACACACCTGTCACTTGGCATGTGCGTCACCTCAATACCAATCATATAACACATAATTTGGGTTTCCAACTCTCAGGGACAAGTTTAGAAGTGTTACTTGCCTCAATCCGAGCAAATCTCTACTCTAACACACCTTTGCCTCGTGAAACGGCCTCCGAATGCGTCAAATCTAGCCACAAACAATGTGATACAATCAACACGGGCTAAAGGATTCAATTTCATAAGAAAATACTAAGTTATTAATCAAAAGTCAAAAGTCGACTCAAAAGTCGGCCCCCGGGCCCACGTCTCAAAATCTGATAACAGTCACAAAACCCAAAAGCCCATTCATCCATGAGTTCAACCATACCAAATTTATCAAAATCCGACACCAAATCGTCATCCAAATCCCCAAATCAAACTCTCCAAATCTTTAGCCTCAAACTCCCAATTTACACCATAAATACACACCAACTAGGTGGGAAAATCAATGCAGAAACAAGATTATTGATTAAAAATGAGCACAAGAGACTTACCTCAAGAAACCCCTCGAAAATCCTCTCAAGAAGCGCCCAACCCGAGCTTGAAATGTTTAAAATAAAGCAAAATCGCGAACCCTTGAATTTAAGTGTTCTGTCCAGCCTTCCGCTTCTGCGGAAACTTAACCGCATCTGCGACGTTGCAGAAATAACAATTCACCCGCTTCTGCGGTGAACCACTGGAGTTGGGCCTCCGCTTCTGTGGTCCTTACCCTCGCATCTACGCAATCGCAAGTGCGGAATTCCCCATCGCACCTGCACACACTTCGCTTCTGCGCCCATCACGCCACACGTGCGACCACGCAAGTGCGGAAATCCCCTCGCACCTGCGACCATAGTCCTCCCCAATCTTGGCCGCATCTGCGCTCCTCAGCTCGCACCTGCGATCAAAGCTTCGTAGGTGTGATTACACCAACAGACTCCCTACTTCAACCCTGCACCAAGTCCCGTTTTCGATCCGGAACCATCTGAAATCAACCCGAGGCCTCTTGGGACCTCAACCAAACATATCAACAAGTCCTAAAATACGATACAAACTTAGTCGAGCCCTCAAATCACCTTAAACAATATCAAAAACACGAATCACACCCAATTAAAGCCTATTGAAACTAAGGAATTGCAACTTCTCCAAACGACGCCAAAACCTATTAAATCACGTCCGATTGACACCAAATTTTGCACACAAGTCACATATGATACCACAAACCTACTCCAACTCCCAGAACTCCAGTCCAAGCCCGGTAACCACAAAGTTTACTCTCAGTCAAACTTCCAAATTTCTAACTTTCGCCATTTCAAGCCTTATTCAACTATAGACCTCCAATTCATAATCCAGACACGCTTCTAAGTCAAAAATCACCCAACGGAGCTAACATAACCATCAAAACTCTATTCCGGAGTCATTTACACATAAGTCAATATCCAGTTAACCTTTTCAACTTAAGCTTCCAACTTTGAGACGAAGTATCTAAATTCATTCCAAAACATCCCCAGACCCAAACCGACAACCCCGGCAAGTCACATAATTGCTATAAAGTATAAAATGACCAGTAAATGGGGGAACATGGCTACAACTCTTAAAACGACCGGTCGAATCGTTACAAATATAAAATAATATTCTTAAGCAAAAAGCTAGAGTGAAATGGTAACTGGATGGTGATAGTAACACAAAGTACTTTCATACTACTATTAGATAAAGAAGGAAGAAGTCTTACTTTCATAGAATATAAAATAAGGAAGGTAACTGGATTCTGGGTAATATGTAAATATCTGAAGCTGCTATTCAATATTTCAGCAACTTATTCACCCAGCCAGTGCAAGAGTCAGATTTTAGTATATTGAACAAGATTGATAATCACATCATTGAGGAGGATAATATTTTTCTAACCACTATACCAACTACTGAAGAGGTTAAGAAGGCTATTTTCTCACTCAACCCCAACAGTGCAGCAAGTCTTGACGGTTTCAATGGGTGTTTCTACCACTCATGCTGGGACATTATATCATGATGTGGTGAATATGGTTCAGGCTTTTTTTGAAGGCCAAAGAATGTCTAGATTTACACTAGCACTTGCTTAGTACTTATTCCAAAAGTGGAGTCCCCTAGTTTCTTTTCCCAACTCAGACCAATCAGTCTCAGCAATTTCTCCAACAAGATAGTATCTAAGATTGTCACAAATAGAATCTCCTTTATGCTTCCTAAAATCATTTCAGAAAACCAAACAGGTTTCAAGAAAGGAAGGCTCATAACTGAGAATATCCTCTTAACTCAGGAGATTGTTAAGGACATTGGTAAGAAAAATATTGGAGGGAATGTGGTTATCAAATTGGATATGGCTAAAGCATATGACAAGATTTCTTAAAATTTTCTCTTTGCTACAATGAGAAAAATGGGTTTCTCAGAGGATTTCATTGATATCATTTATAGGTTAGTGGTTGATGTCTGGTACTCTATACTAATTAATGGTACTAGACAAGGTTTCTTTCACTCCACCAAAGGTTTGAAACAAGGTGATCCACTATCCCCTTCTCTACTCATCATAGTTGCTTAGGTTCTCTCAAGATCCCTTAACAGTCTACACAAAAAGGAAGGATATGTGGGATTCTCAATGAACAAGAATGGCCCTCAAATTAACCATCTATGTTATGCAGATGACTTAGTCATCTTCTCCTCTGGGAATAAGAGGTCAATGAATATGATAATGAAGAAGCTGTAACAGTATGAACAAGTTTCAGGACAAGAAATTAGTAAAGAAAAGAGTTTTTTCTCACTCATACGCACACTCCTTAATCCAGAAGATATAGAATTCAGAGAGTGACTGGTTTCAAACACTAACACTTTTCACTAAAATATTTGAGGTGCCCTATCTATTGCAGTAGAAAGAAGATCAGTTTCTTCACAAACATGGCTACTAAAATTCTCTACAAAATCCAAGGATGGCAGAGTAATCTTTTATCAGTGGGAAGAAGGGCCACCCTGATCAAACACATTCTTCAGTCACAATCACTGCACATAATGGCTGCTATCTCCCCTCAAAAGACTATCCTCAAACAATAATAAAAGTATTTTGCGGACTTCTTTTGGGGATACAATGATACCAAGAAAGAATTTCACCGGAGTGCTTGGAATAAACTGTGCTTTCTTACTAGTGAGGGAGAAGCAGGTTTCAGGAGTTTAGTGGATATTACCAAGGCCTTTGCAGCCAAGAGATGGTGGAGGCTAAGATCACAAGACAACCTTTGGTCTAAGTTTATGCTAAGCAAATACTGTCAGAGAAGTCATCCTATGGCAAAAAAGAAGCAGCCTAGAGATTCTAGCAGCTGAAAAGAACTTATGGATATTAAGGATAAAGTTGACTCTCACATTTTGTGGAGAATACATATAAGAGATTTATCTTTTTGGTGGGATAATTGGAGTGGGCTGGACTACCTAGCCTCCTTACTGCAATTTCACAATCCTGGTACCCTTCTGGTAGAGGATTGCATTGTCAATGAAAATTAGAACCTTGATCTTATTAGTCAACTAGTTACAGTTACTATTTTACAACACATCAAACATGTGAAGATTGAGAATATCAGGAGAAGGATAAGGCTATCTGGAAACCTTCTACTAATGGTTTATTTTCAGTCTCCTCAGCCTTTGAACTACTCAGACAAAGAAGGGCGCAACAACAAATCTGGAAACAAACTTGGATCAAACATATCCCTTTCAAGATATCTTTCTCACTTTGGATGATTTGGATGATAAAGATACCACTTGATGATATTATACTCAGGTTTAGGCTTCCAATTATTTTTGAATCCTCATGTTGCAGACAACCTCACGCAGAAACAATTGAACATGTTTTTCACACTAGTGAGAAGGCCAAACAAATATGGTATTTTTTCTCCACAGCTTTGTGATTTGCATCAGACTCTCCTACTTTACAGATGAGATTTTTCACTTGGAACAACTTCAATTCTTCTAATTTCTATATTAGAGCTCTGGGTCACTTTGCTTCGGTTTATATATGTTGCGAAATCTGGAAAGCTATATGTGAAGCTAGATTTGGAAGAGGATTTCCTCATGTGGAAAGAATTTGTGAGGAAATTCTTTTTCATCTGAAAATCCATTTAAAGAAGATTGGTGCTCCAATTGACTTGAAATGGAACTGGCATACCTTATGTAATGCTCTAGAGAGTACCGGTCCTATGTTAACTATTGTACCAGCTAGTTGGAAAAAACCTCCACTTAATTAATTAAAAGTTAATATAGATGGTAGCAGTAACCCAACTAACCAAACTGTTGGTATTGGAGGTATTGTGAGGGATAGAAATGGAGATTTGATTATGGCTTTCGCTAAAAAACTCCATTTCTACACTAACAATCAAGTTGAGGTGCAAGCATCCTTATTTGCAGTTAATTGGTGCAATCAACAAGCTCACAGTAATATTATTTTGGAAATGGACTCATTGCTTGTTGTAAATATGCTAACTGACGGGAATGTTATTCCATGGGAATTAGCTTAATGGGTGGAGTAGATTAAACAAGGTCTACAAACCCATCATTTCAAAATTCAACAATGCTTTAGAGGTGCAAACACTGTGGCAGATGTTCTAGCAAAAACTGTGAGCAACTTATTTGATGGTACTACTGTCTTGTTTGATGAATGGAAAGACCTCCCTAAGAAGGCTAGAGGATGCTCCATAATGGATCAAAATCAAATTCCAAATTTTAGAATTAGGAAAAAGCACAAGAATGGAACTTCCTGAAGCTATATTTCTACACATCGGTAATAGGGAGTTGTGCTCCCTCTTTTTTTGGAAGCTCAATTGTTTATTCCTAGTCAATCCGACACTAGGATCAACTTATTTATTTGATGATCAATATGGGAATGACCTTACATCATGTAATTTTTTGCTAACTTTACGGTTAGGAATATCTAACTTACTTGTTGTAGAAGGAGAGGTAAGGTTTTATGTCCCCCGCCTCCATATATTTCCTTTTTTGATTCTAATATGCATGTTGGGGTCAGCCTAAACCCCTGTGATGGTGAGAATTAAAAAAACAATTCAGCACGAAATCATAAAAATTTGAGGAGCGTTGATTAGAGCCGTCAATATGGGCTTGGCCCGTTGGGCCAGCCCAGTCCGTGATTCAGTAGGGTTGGGCTAGAATTTTTGGAGCCCATTTTAAAATGAGGCTTTTAAGCCCGACCCGAGTAATTCCGTGGCTCATGAGGCTTGACTGAGACTGGGCTGGTCCGGCCCGTGGGCCTAATAAAAATATTTATTTAAAATATATAAAATATAAAAAGTATACTGCATGTAGTGATGGAAAGCCAGAATTGGATCTTTACTTAGAGGAACCAAAGTTTGGTCTTGAAAAGTTTCAAGAGATGGATGTTGTCATGTATTGGAAGGACCATTCTAGAAAATATCCTTATTTTTTAGTGATGGCGCATGATGTACATAGTATTCCTATTATCATTGTAGCATCGGAATCAACATTTCACATTGGTGGGGGTGCTCGTACAAAGTACAGAAGTTGCATCCATCATGAAAATGTCCAAACACTTGTTACTACTCGAAATTGACTGCACGACTTTTCCCAAACTCATACTGGTAATATTTTTTTTATGTGAATTTAAATATTATTAGTTTTTAAAATTTAATTATTCTTAATAATCCACTAATTAATATTGAATATGAATTGTAGATGTAGATGAAAGTGAAGATGTTAAGTGTAACGACCCAACCGGTCGTTTCGACTTTTAGAACCCCGTTCCCCTAAATAAAACTCCCTGAATGTGTTTTTAATATTTTATGACTTGCGAGGATGGTTGGTTCGGGATTTAGAAGTGTTTGGGTTGAAATCGGAATACTTGGTTCCTTAAGTTAGCTTTAAAAGGGCAAGTTTGACTTCAGTCAACATTTTGAGAAAACGACCCCGGAATCGGGATTTGAAGGTTCCAGTAGGTTCGTATGTTAATAAGTGAACGAGTCATATTATAAGTGATGTAGGGTCTAAGGAGAGCCCTAAGTCTTAATCAAGTTAAAAATTACATGATAGACTAAAGTTCCAAATGAGTACACACAAAAACCTAACTTTGGACGAGCATGCCTATATATGTAAGGGGTGGTGGACAACCTATCAAATGAAAGATCTTTGAGTCTAGTTTCTCACGCTTTCAACCGTTCGTCATTTGGATATTTCTACAAGGACTTATGGACGTTTTAGTAAAAGGTGTCCAGCAGGGCAAAACTTGTAATACGAGGTACAACCTGCACAGCGCAAGGTACAACTCACTGAAGCACCTGTGCCTTTATAAGGCAGTCACGGGCAGCAGCCATTTTTGGGGATTTTCTTGAGCTAGAGATTGGTTCTTTCATGGTGGATTCGACCTTGGGGCTACTTAAGAATACAATGTGAGTTTTTTTTGGATACTTTAAGTTAATAACATCCTATTAACACTAGTATTAACATCCTTCAATATTTGAAATCTCTAGAAATCTTGCAAGTTGTTCAAGAACACCAAAATTTTCAAATATTAGAATTTCAAGGAAAAGCTTCAAGAAGGTAATACTAATGTTTCAAGCTCATTTCTTATGAGTCGGTGAGAGTAATTCTAATATTTGTTTCAAGTTGTTATGGTTGGATAATTGATTTCATAAACTCTAGTTCATGGCATGAATAATGTTCTTGAGAAAATGAGGGAAAGATAAATAGTGTTCTTAGAAATGAAATTAAAGGATGCAATGAATCTATAGAATCATTTTCTAGCTTAGTTTGAAGTATTCAACTAAGTAATCACCAAATTGAATGTTTTGGAAATGTTGGTTAAGGAAGACGATGAATAGTAATTTGACGGTGTTAGAGAATTAATGTAGTATCATTGAGGACTTCAAATGGGTATTGAATGATAAGAGTGGAGTTGAATGTGCTAGTAAGTGAACCTATTAGATGATTTGAGCTGGAGGCTTGTAGCCAACTTGAGAGCCATAAATGGATATTAATAAATATGTTTGAATCATATATTTATTGTAATTGGGATTGTAATTGTAGATATCAATTTGTTGGTGGCGTATGAGCATCTTACTTAATGTTATGATATCGGGGGAGGATTAAAAGCTTGTGAATGTTAATAAAGCGAAAGTGAGTTTTGGAGCATTGGGCATCGGTCGAGTTATTTGAAAGGCTTGGGAGTCGGCTATGGAACTTCGGAGCGAGGTAAGTCTCTTGTCTAATCTTGTGAGGGGGAAATTACCCCATAGGTGATTAAATTAATAATGGTTGCTAATTGTGGGGGCTACATACGCACGAGGTGACGAGAGTCCGTGCGTAGCTACTATTAATGCTAAAGTCCGGGTAGTTTATGACACAAAGCATGAATTACTTGTGTAAATTGTATTCTTTATTTAATTGAATTATTTGATATATAATATGTGAATTGTTAGGAAATATAATAAAGATGAAAATCTCATATGCTTAATTTTCTGTTTAAATTAATTAATTATTTAAAGAAATTGTTCATCCTCCCGAATTTATCTTATAATGAATATACTCTCCTTCCGGAGGTACATAAGAAAATGTCATCCTTTCTTGTGGAGCGGGCCGAACGCCTCGACAGGATAGATGCATCTATGGATCGTGCCGCACGTCCCTCGGTAGTGTACACAAAACTCTGGATCGGGCCGTACGACCTCGGCAGAAATCGTGCTTAATAATAATAATAATAATTACACGATACTTGGACAGTTTATTACAACTTATAAAGCTATTTGATAAATTGGAAATATATTGAAATTGAATTGCAGCTTGTAAAGCTATTTGATAAATTGAAAATTTATTGACAATTGAATTGCAGCATGTAAGGTTATTTGATAAAAATGGAATTTTTTTTATTGAAATTGAAGGATTTAATTAATAGATTAGAAATTGTTTCATTTGAAAGAATTTGATTGATATATTGAGAATTAATGGAATTGAAGGAATTTAATTACTTCTGCTGGTTCAATAAAATTATTGTTAATTATGTGAATCACGTTGATATAAATATTTCTACTTTCATGATTATTTAATATTATTGACCCATAGTGAGTGTCATAGTCGGCCATCTCGTCTCTACCTTTTCGAGATTAGGCTTGATACTTACTGGGTACACGTTGTTTTCATACTCATACTGCACTTACACACACACACACACACACACACACACACACACACACACACACACACACACACACACACACACACACACACACACACATATATATATATATATATATATATATATATATATATATATATATATATATATATATATATATATATATAGGTGTGGTTAATAATTGTGGGGACATAGGTGAGCTGCATTCTACATTACGATCCGCAGCTAACAGAGTCTCCTTCAGAGTTATTATATTTTCCTGTCTAATTTATATTCTAGACAGATGCTGTATTTTATTTTAAATCCCTAGTAAATACTCATGTACTTGTGACACCGGATTTTGAGATGATTATGGGTTGCACTGTATTGGAAAATTTTAAAGATATTAGTACGTATTTGGTAAATGTCATCTTGTGCTATGTAATTGAGGGGAACAACTATGACTTCAAAAATATTAAAATGAGAATTTATTTAGTATTTATTGTTGGCTTGTCTGACAGCGGTGTCCGACGCCATCACGACCTATAAGTGAAATTGGGTTGTGACATTAAGACAACTTTGTCACAAGCGAATTCAAATGTGTTTGATGAAGATGATGTGCTGGATATCCCATAAGCGTCATGGGTGTTCTCTTGAATAGTTTATTTTGAATTTTGACGTTTTGTGAATGAAATATAGTTTTGTCTTTTACCTTTTTAGTATTTATTGTGATATATTGGAACAGTATAAAAAGATGTTAAGTTTTGCAAAATTTTCTAATAAGATATTTTTTAACTTTTAAATAATTATTATTTTTTAGGTCACAACTTAAAGAAAAAATATAAAATTATATTTTAAAAATGATGGGCCGACCCGTGGGGGCTCACGACCCACATAAGGCTAGGGTGGACTAATCATTATAAGGCCCATTAAAATGGTTGACTAATCCAACCCAGCCCGTCAATTACTAAAGTTTACGTTGGCTAGACTGGACTAATCCGGTCCGACCCATATTGACAGCTCTAGCGTTGATGGAAGGAAAGGAAAGTCCTAATCCAGGGCCTTCCAAATGCACTTTTTTAACGTGAGCTTCAAATTTCAACTTCATCCAAATATTACGTAAATACTGAGGTAAAGGAGTTTGAAAGACTGGTCTGAAAATCTTGAACATAAAAAGTTAAATTTTTTTGCGAGCACTGCTTAAACAATCACTTTAGGTAAAAACTTAAAAACATAATTTGCAATTTCAGTTTTTCAAACTTCAAACATTGAGACATAGTCGGAATTTAAATCTAATGGGCTATGATTCTAATCTTTTTAAGTTAATGAATTCTAAATCAATAATTTATATATTTTTAATGGATTTTTTTAGATAAATATAAAATTTAAACCAAAATTACTGAGTTCAGTCAAACTTGCATATTAGCTTCGCAATGGCAAATATTTTCCCAACGTTAGTAGTAATTTACCATCTTTGAGAAAAAAGATATATCCATTTTAAAGCGCTTAGACATACATTATTTGCAAATAGTTTTACAAATATTAAAATATTTTTTGTAAATTAGTGTTGTTTTACAATTATATTCATTATTTTAATTTCAATATGAAGTAAAGAATTTGTGACTGAAATTTTTATTTATGGAATACTTCAACTAATATGATTTTTACTCGCAATATTCTAATTTTTTTTATTATCTAAATAAAATTAATGTCTAATGTCCAGCTTTTAATTGCTCATCTTCTTAACTTCAAGTCTTCAACCAAATATTATCTAGATTTGAATGAAAAGCGAATAACTTTTGTCCCATCAACTTTTGTCACTTTGACAGCATTCTCGGCGCAGCCAGTACCGTTCTCTTTGAAGACAGGAACCAAAGAGTAAGAATATCAACAATTCTCTCTTGTCCCAACACTCCTCGAAAGCAGCAACACGAGAAAAACAAAAACAAAAGAAACATGAAATCTGAACGGTATAGGGCAGAGAGATATGGAGTATTTCATTATTAAATTTAATAAATATTTTCCTGAAAAATATTTTTTTATTTTTCTTTTTCCCTCGAGTTTTCAGATCGCGGGCTCATATCCCGCAATATGAGTCCGAAATCAAAGTGTGACTTTTTTGGAGTCAAACCATAAAAATAGATAAAAAAAATTAACTGATGTTCAATTTATATATAACGCATGGGTTGAATGCGCTATATCTTAACGACACGTTTGTCCACCAATAATTTATATATTTGAATTTTACTTAATTGGTGGGTATAGCGCATGCATTTATAGCGCTACATATATAACACGTATAATGAATGCGCTACCCCACATTGATTTTTTGCTTATTTAAGGAGTTTCATTGTTTCGTTAAAAACCCATTCAGGATAGATCAGTATTCTGCATCCTTTTTATTTTTTTTTACTCATTTCAAAATATTTATTTACTTAACTTTTTTTGCATTGTCATAATATCCGAAAAGCAAAAAATTAGGGTTGCATTATATTGGAGGGGGTGAGGTTGTCGTGGAGAATAACTCAGTACGCTATAGTTATTCTCCACAGTGTATTGTTAAGTTGCCACTTACAATAGAGTACGATAGATTGATTTCGTTGTTATGTAAAGAAAATGAGTGTGAGGAAACGTTCGGTTAATATTAAAGTAACCAAAAGATATCCATATTTTGTTACTCCGTAGGGGGTTGCTTGTTATGCTGAGTTTAACATCGAAGACGATAAAACTCTGACAGATTTTTTGAGGACTCCGGATGAACACTGGGAACTTCTTGTGATAAAAATATTGGAAATGTACGTCAAGTCTGAAGACGTTCGCAATTTTGAGGTTCCGCAAAATAGGGATAACCTTCAATCATCAGGTGGTGTTTTTGGAGCAGTTTTATTCGAACAGGTTCCGTTTGAAAGAGTTTGGTCAGATCTAAACTTATCTTCACGGGCGAATGAGGAGCGAGGACATAATTTCTCTCCAAGTTTACATAATCCACTCGCCGAGTGGTAAATTTCATTTTTCCTTTGTATTACTATTTTTTTATGTATAATATTTGTATTAATATTCATATATTCCAAAGGGGGTACCGACCAAATATGAATTTTACAAGTTATGAACCAACAGACAGTTGGAATATACCCGATTTTGGTATTCTGGATCATGGTGGTCCATCCGGGAGTCATCAACAACTCGATAATGTGCATCATGGGATATCAATAGATTATGATTTGTAAGTTAAGAGATAAAGTTTATATATAATGTTGGGATGAATTTCAGAAACTCATTATTTTATTGATTGTGTAGTGAAAACGAGCAGCTTGAAGGTCCTGTCCTTACCCAATTGCACGAAGACGATATATTTAATCATGATCTGGCAGATGCACAGAGTCAGAAAGATGATAGTGATTATGACAACAATGGTGATTAGTCTGGAGATGACACATCCTTCCCTGACGAGGGTGATGATGATGAGAATGAGAATGAGAATAAGCAACCTGATTTGCCAAGGGAGCATGATGCCACCAATGAGCATGCTCCATATATGTAGACTCCACCTCCCGTTAGACCCAGAGTGTACGAGTCCCATGTGCCCTTTCATTAAAGGGCGATTCCCTACCTTGATCAGTTGCCCAGTATGCCGGATGTGGATGCCCTCACAAGGGATCTTGATAACATTCAGACAGCAATATGGGATGAATCTAGACCAATGGTTCTGTCAAAGAATATGCTTTTTGCTGTTAAAGCGCGCCTTAGCAGGGAGGTGCGAATGTACAACATAAAAGAGTATCATGAGATCGAGGTTCATGAGTCATCTCCGGAAGTATACAAGGTTATTTGTCGTAGATGGTTTCAAGGTTGTACATGCATGCTGCGTGCGAGAAAATTGAAAACAAATATGTGGATTGTGGAGAAATACATTGGCACCCACACTTGTGATACAAACACATTTAATGGGAATTATTTTAACTTGAATGTTGACTTGATTTATCTTGTCTTGATTCCACACATTGAATCGTTCATAAGGTACAAGATTAAAGAGTGTATAAAATCTGTCCACCAGGTATATAGATATACCATTACCAAAAGAAAGGCATTTCTCGGGCGTAAACGTGCGTTTGAGATTGTTTATGGTAACTGGGATAGATACTTTGTCGCTATATCAAGATACATGGCTGCGTTACAACACTTTAACCCCAGGACTGTTGTTGAATGGAAGCTTGAGCGGAGTCCGGGAATACAAGAAGTCATATTCAAATATATGTTCTGGGCATTTAAACCAACCATTGATGGTTTTGTGCATTGTCGGCCGGTGATATCCATAGACGGGAAAGTATGATATTAAGTTGTTGATCGCCGTTGCAGTAGATGCTAATGGAAGCATATTTTCCCTCGCATTTGCTATTTGTGCCAATGAAATCCAAGAGACTTAGACATTATTTTTGAATCACTTGAAGGAGCATGTTGTCAGACAACGTTCAGGTATTTGTGTAATATCTGATCGGCATGGTGGTATTTTAAGTTATGTACAGAATTTGTGTGAATGGCAGGAATCGTATGCCTACCACCGTTACTATGTTAGGCACTTGAAGGCCAATTTCCAGATGGCTCATACGAACAAGAGCTTACATGATTTAGTGTGGATGGCTGCAACAGATCATCAACAGTGTAAATTCAGGAGGCGAATGGACTTGATTAGGCAGGAAGACCAAGAAGCCAATTTCCAGAGGGCTCATTCCTCTCTGGCCACGCCTGCCACGTCTACTACGTTCAAAGGCCACTTGTGGCCCATGATGGTACTCCTCGGGCGTCACATAAGCAGCCTCATATCCTAAGCGTACATCCTCTTGGGCACATCTTAATGTGTCAGCAGCAAGATCAGTAACCCGATGGCCAAGCTTGTACACAACTGCCGCTCCCTCACCTGTATGATGTAGCATTTGCAGTCCCAACTAGTAGAACTAGTGTAAGCCAATAACTAGCATAACATATAAAATAATAATTAATGAAGGAAGTTAAAGTAATGTAACACTATAAGTAAGTATAACAAATGACATACCAGCGCCTCATGCCTCCCGGCATATGGAACGTACCGACCACCAGCGCGTTGAACGGGATTCCCGATGAGAAGTCGGGTAACACTGCGATACCAACCCATGTACTCATGCTCCCCGTCCAAACAGTCAGGTGGAGGGTATGACAGAATAAGGCCATACCTCTGGTCCCAATCCTCTATCTGGGCCTCTAGCCAAGCCAAGTATGTCTGGTCGACCTTGCAGCGATCATCCCACTGGTAATGTGTGGACTGCCAATGGGCTGAATAGGTACAAGCTGGCGTCGACCAAATTATCGAAGGACTCGCTCGGTGACATGATGCTCGACTATATTGAGACATATAAGAGGGACTGAAGACATCCACTTAGCTCGGCTGCAGGAGCAATAATCTGGCAATCCAACTATGAGCATGTCGTTGTATGGCCTCCATATTAACTATTTATTAAACATAAGAATCGTGAATAAATGGAAGACATATCAAGCCAGGCCAAGTAAACTTACGTATATATGTACCTGAGCTCCTTCAAGTAAATCCAACAAATCCCTGTAATAAGGGAGATGATGTCGAGCCTCGACCTCGCGGGCGTGGCCTCGCCAATCTACCCACCTCCTAGCTAGTGGAAGAAACGGTAGAGGTGGTGCATCTGGAGCTAGCGGTGGCAGAGGTGGCTGGAACTGTAGGAACTCCTCCCAGGTCCAAACCTAATATAGATTGTGGACGTAAAATGCAAGTCATTTTTTACTATCTCTGTGATAATCATAAAAAGAATTGACTATATTTTCACCTGCAGCAGCGGTATAAAACCGACAATATCTCGTACGGTGCCCATGGACGACCGACACAACTGCCTATAAAGGTAAGCTATAACAGCTCCACCCCAGTTGTAACCAGGTAAATCATTTAGCCACTCCAGATGATGTAGAAATTGCAAGCTGACTAGGTTTCACGAAGTGTTCGGGAACAGAATACCACCAAACATCATCAGCAGCAACAACCTCGTCTATCGGTCGATAGCCTCTGGCGGTGAGTCATCGGTAATCTCCGCGTGCAGCGCCACCAGATGCTGCCTAACGGGCGTCAGCTGCAATCGACTGGCACCACTCAAAGTAGTCGGCTCCGCAGACTGGAAACCGGCGAGCCTCTACAATATATGAAGATAGTCCTCTCCCGTATAGTCCCTAAGAGCATACAGGTAAGCTACATGTATACCATCAATAGGCAACCCGTAAAGAACCTCCACGTCCTTTAGCGTGATAGTAGCCTCACCGATGTGTAGATGAAACGTGTGCGTCTCCGGTCGCCATCGCTCTATCATAGCCGTGATCAGGGCCCAATCGAACTGCAACCGGGCGATCT
Organism: Nicotiana tabacum; assembly: GCF_000715075.1. Classification (NCBI taxonomy): domain Eukaryota; kingdom Viridiplantae; phylum Streptophyta; class Magnoliopsida; order Solanales; family Solanaceae; genus Nicotiana; species Nicotiana tabacum. The sequence goes on from NC_134091.1 coordinate 29,583,187, forward strand.
CCATAATGCCGTAAAAACTCATCCGCTGAAGGCATCTAGCTGTGCGGGGATGCAGTGGGTGGTCCCTAATGAACTCCCACATATTGTCTATATGTCTGGGGTGGAAGTTCTGGGACAGGCACTGCCCATCCCAGATGTGTTAAGACCTATAGTTTCCCTGGAGCAACAGTAGCTCTCGAGATGCAGGTCCGGGATGCACAAGGGGGAGCTCCATGACGATGTCTATAAATTGAATAATATTAATTAAAGTATTAAAATATTATTTAAAGTATTTTTCTTTAAATATATTGCGCTATTTTTTATATTAATATTTAATCGATAAATTTTCTATATTATTACTTAGGTTGATACATTTTCTATATTATTATTTTATATGTTAGTTTTTTACATTTTTTACTACAATTCGGTAGGGTTTTGTTTGAACTATCATCTTTTTCCAACTAGTTTTTGGTTATAAGAGAATTAAATAATTAGTTTTCATAACTAATCATGATATATTTAATAACTATTCATATTTTCTTACATTTTTACCTAAAATTCGGTAGGGTTTTGTTTGAACTATCATCTTTTTCCAACTAGTTTTTGGTTATAAGAGAATTAAATAATTAGTTTTCATAACTAATCATGATATATTTAATAACTATTCATATTTTCTTACATTTTTACCTAAAATTCGGAAGGGTTTTGTTTGAACTATGATCTTTTTTTTTCCAGATATTTTTGGGGCTAACAGAGAATTAAATATTTAATTTTCATAACTAATAAGATATTTTGGTAATTATTCATATAACAAATACTTAAGTTGATAAATTTTCTATATTAATATTTCATATGTTAGTTTCCTACATTTTTTGACTAAATTTCTGTAGGGTTTTGTTTGAACTATCATCTTTTTTTAGTTTTTGTTGGGTTATAATAGAATTAAATATTAAATTTTCATAAGTAATCAAGATATATTCGATAATTATTCATATAAAAAATAATACAAACTTAACAGTAAATAATATTAAATTTATTTTATTCATAATGATTTGTTTGTTAACTGTCATAATTGAGTACTCTAACTGAGTTTGTTAATGAGAGCACACAGTTTTTATTCTAGATTTTTGACCATGAGAACGAAAAATAAAATAACCCTTTTCCTTATTTAAAAAATACCATAGAAAAAAAAAGATAGGTATGTTGTTATTATACTGTAGAAGAAAATAAAATAAAAAAGAAAGTCTGGACGAGCTTAATTTGGTTTGGTCTGCTAAGCTAACCCGAGGACCCTCTTCTTCTAGTGGCCTGACCTGGTCAATATCCAGCCATGCCTCTTTTGTTTCAACAAATTTGAATTTGTTTACGCCATGCCATGCTAATTTACCGTGGTTAAATTATAAAATAAGGTGAAAATGTGTACCAATTAGCTATAGTTTACTTATATGAATATTTGTGAATACATGTGATATGTATTTAATAAGTTGGTATAAACATTGGGTGCATGTAAATTTTATATCCCTTGAAAGTTAATTACTAATAGTATATATAATTTAGGATGGGTAATGAAAGTAAACTGAAGTATATGAAGTCACACTATTTTAAATATTTTTCATCCAAAAAAAAAAATCCTTGAAGAAATTTGACTTCGAACTTGATAGGTTATATGTATTCTTGTTATGTTTTGATGATCTAACAAACTTAATGATAAGAACCAGATAAGGAACCTGTTACACATCCTCAAGCACTTAAAGAACAACAAGTCTCAGTTCGGGGACGTGATTCAACTCTTCAGAGTCAAAGGAACAACAGAGGGAACATATGGCCACCAGTTCCCTTGGTGACTGTACAAGTCAACTCCCCATATCTGTAAAGTTGCTGCCTGCACATGCAACGGTACAAAAATAGTGCAACATTCAACTTTATGGGAAATGCCCTTTACCTAACTTGCTTACATCATTCAAGTGATGTCACAAATGAGTTATTTATATCAAGCAAAGGTAAAACAAAATACTTGCACATTCAAGAATCGATCAAGCATTTTCTCTCAAGTCTGTGCCAATCTTGCAAGTGATTCTCAAGGGCATCAAGAACAAAGAACAACATAACGAAGGACCAGTTTCATGTATTGAGTCATTACATGTCCCTAGTTGTGTTACACCTTTGTTAAAGTTCTTTACTTGTAGTTCCTACTTAGCTTAGTTAGAAGCATTGCGTAGGAAACCTTTGTAAATCATAAACCCTTGTGTTTGTGTCTTGGCTAGAGTTAGTCGAGTTGTAAGTCTTTGTAATAGAGTTTTTAGTGAGGGATTAAGAGGTTAATTTCTAGGTTACAATAGGTTGTAATCTAAAGTTTACTCAGTAGTGAAGTAGAAATCCTACAAGGGTAGGTCGTGGTTTTTAATCCCGTGAGCTGGGAGTTTTTCATATAAAATATTTTGTGTCATTTACCTACTGCAGTGTGCGTGTGTTCTGTGGGAACTAATTGAGAACCTGGTTCTCTATATAGTTTGGTGGACCCTTAAATTCTATCAATTGGTAACAAAGCATATTCTTTCTATCAGGCTAACACCTAGAAAGGATCCCCATGGCTGCTCCACCAAACTTTGAAGAAGGTCAATCTACCTATAGACCACCTAGATTTAACGACCAATACTATGGTTGGTGGAAAACAAGAATGCATGATTTCATCATGGCTGAGGACTCAGAGTTATGGGATGTAATCTGTGACGGATCTTTTGTTCCCGTGAAAACTGTTGATGAGGGAACATCTATAGTCCCAAAAACGAGAAAATAGTACAATAATGCTGACAGAAAGGCTATTGAGAAGAATTTCAGGGCAAAATAGATTCTTGTATATGGTGTCGGACTAGATGAATACAACCGCATCTCAGCTTGTTAGAGTGCTAAGGAGATCTGGAAAGCTCTTCAAATAGCACACGAAGGGACAACTCAAGTCAAGCAGTCGAAGATCGACACGTTGACAAATGAGTATGAGCTCTTCAAAATGAAGGACGATGAGTCCATTCAGTACATGCGCACTCGCTTCACCTCTATCATCAATGAGCTTCACTCACTGGGAGAAATCATTCCCAGGAACAAACTTGTCAGGAAAATACTTAGTGTATTACCTGGTTCCTGGGAAAGCAAGGTAAACGCCATCACAGAGGAAAAGGATTTGCAGAAGTTGACCATTGATGAACTCATTGGTAATCTAAAAACTTATGAAATGAAGAAGAAGAAGGACAATGAGAGAAGAGAGCCCAAAATGAAGAAGAACCTAACGGAGAACAATGATTCAGGTGGCGAGGATGCTGATATGGCTTACCTGACAAAAAGATTCCAGAAAATGGGCATTCCAAAAGGGAGTAGCTCCAGCAAGCCAAAAGGTTATGACCTATGTCATAAGTGTGGTAAGCCAGGACATTTCATCAAGGATTGTCCTGTCCTCAAGCAAGATTAATACAAACACAACACAGACAAAGCAGTTAAGAGGAACTCGGTTCCTAACAAATGTTTTAAGAGGAAAAATACCACTGACAATGTTGTGAAACAAGCTCTTGCTGCATGGGAAGACTCTTCCAGATGATCAAGGTGACAACTCCATGATGGCACTAGAAAGTGAAGCAGCTGAGTATGACTGTATCTTTGCCTTAATGGCACAGTTTGATAATGATGAAGATGACGACGATGATGGTGAGGTAAACTTTCTAGATGTTCAAGGAAATTTGAAGTCTTATTCTCCTAAAAAACTCATGTCTTTGGCAAATGTTTTAATTTATACTTATCAAAGTCTTATAAGTGATAAAAATGCATTAACTGTAGAACTAGGAGATATAGAACATGAGAGAGATGATCTAGTGGTTGTTGTGGTTGATCTAAAAGAGACTATTGAGTGTGTTAAAAAAGAGAAAGAAGCTCTAACTGAAAAGGTTGTTAACATAGAGCATGAGAGAGATGACCTATTAGTAGTAGTTGTAGATCTGAAGGATACAATCGAGGAACTAAAAGGAGAAGGTAGGTATGAGATTCTTCAAAAAGGAAAGGAAGTTGCTGATGATACACATATTAGGCTTAAAGATGAGATAAAATCAGTGAAATCTAGCTTGTGTATTGAACTCGAGAAAAATAAACAAATTCAGGAAGAACTAGGTAAAGTCAAGAGTGATCTTGAAAAATCACTCAAGTGGACCTGGTCCTCTGAAGCTATCACTGCCATGTACACGAACAATGGGGGAAACAGGCAGGGAATCAAGTTTCAAAGGGAAAAAACTCCCTACAACCCTCATAGCAAGTACGTTACTGTACCTGACAGCTGGCTTTGCACTCACTGTGGTAACACTGGGCACTTTAAGGAAACCTATAAGGCTAAGTTTCAGTCTCAACAGAAAAATAAAGTTTTTGCTAAAAAGGTAATTACTGTTAAAAAGCATGCTCCCTCATATAACAAACGTGTATTTCCTACTTGGACAAAAAGAACCCTGATTCACCCATTTCCTCATTACAAGGGACCCAAACTTGTTTGGGTTCCTAAGTCTAATCTTTGATTCTCTTGTGCAAAGAGCAGTGAAAGAAAGCATCCAAAGATGGTACATGGATATTGACTGCTCAAAGCATATGATTGGAAGCACTAATGATTTTATTTCACTCAAAGCCCTACAAGGAGGGAGTGTATCCTTTGGAAATGGCAAAAAGGGATACATTCTTGGAGTAGGAAGAATTGGAAAGTCTCCCACTCACTCAATCGAAAATGTGTATTACGTGAATGGCCTGAAGTACAGCTTGCTGAGTGTCTCTCAGATTTGCGACAAAGGCAACAAGGTGGAATTTGTATAAAAAATCTGCACAGTCACAAATCTTATGACTGGCGATGTGATCCTGATGGCAAAAAGATACAAGAACATCTATGTCGCTGATTTTGAGTCACTACATAATGGGGATCTCACATGTGTGAGTGTTGTGGATGATGACGCTAAACTATGGTATAGAAGGTTGGGCCATGCAAGTTTTACATTGCTGAACAATTTGGTCAGGAAGGACATGGTTCATGGATTGTCTAAGTCAAGCTTCAAAGATCACAAGGTGTGTGATGCATGTGCAAATGGAAAGGCTGATATGATGAGTCAGGTCAAGGAATCAAATGACAATGGCACAGCTGAATCTCCAGCTGACATAGAGGAACCTGGTCCCTCAATCACAATAATTGAAGTAGAAAACAAAGTTGTGGATGTTGTACATGGAACTCCAATTGCTGAGGTGAGGAGCAGGACATATGGATCATATGCAGAAGAATCTAGAACATTTCATAATGAGATTCAGGTGTCCAATTGGAAGCACAAAAGCTCACACCCTCTTCAAAATGTGATCACCCCATTGACTCAGGAATTCAAACTAGATCAAAGTCTAGAAACTCACTTGCCTTCTCTGCATTTCTCTCTCAAATTGAGCCCAAAAAAAATCAAAGAAGAATTGAAAGATGCTGACTGAATTACGATTATGCAAGATGAGCTTCATCAATTTGAGAGGAACAGTGTATGGCACCTGGTTCCTCGACTTGCTGACAGAACTGTCATAGGAACCAGGTGGGTATTTAGAAACAAACTTGATGAGTTTGGAAACACCACAAGAAATAAGACAATGTTAGTAGTTCATGGGTACAATCAAGAAGAAGGAATTGATTATGATGAAATTTTTGCTCCAGTTGCTCGAATGAAGGCCATCAGAATCCTTATTGCCTTTGCATCTCATATGGAATTCAAATTATTTAAAATGGATGTCAAAAGTGCATTTCTGAATGGCTTTCTGAAATAAGAAGTTTTCGTCAAGCAACCGCCTGGTTTCGAGTGCCATGAGCATCCTGAGCACGTGTTTAAACTTGACAAGGCATTATATGGACTGAAGCAGGCTCCTCGCGCATGGTATGAAAGGCTTTCCAAGTTTCTTCTAGAAAATGGCTTTACAAGAGGAAAAATTGACAACACTCTATTTTTGAAGAAATAGAGGAGGAACCTGCTCATAGTGCAAGTCTATGTTGATGACATTATCTTCGGAGCAGCAAATGACTCTTTGTGTGAGGAATTTGCAAGACTCATGGGAAGTGAGTTTGAAATGAGCATGATGGGGGAATTGAATTTCTTCTTGGATCTACAAGTCAAGCAAACTCCTAGGGGTACAATGATAAGTCAGCAAAAGTACATCAAAGAGCTTCCGAAGAGATTTGAGATTGAGAGTTCAAAGATTATTGATACACCTATTGCCACTGCCACTTGCCTGGATATGGATGAACCTGATTCTCCTGTAAACGAGACTATGCATAGAGGCATTATTGGGTCACTTCTGAATCTCACAACAAGTAGACCAGACATTGTCTTCAGTGTGGGACTTTGTGTCAGGTCTCCATCCAATCCAAAGGAGTCTCATCTGAAGGCTGCAAAGAGAATTCTGAGGTGTCTCAAAGGAACGAAGGACTTGGTTCTCTACTATCTCTCATGAGATAACTTTGACTTAATAGGGTATGCTGATGTTGACTATGCTGGTTATCTGGTAGATAGGAAAAGCACTTCTGGTATGGCACATTTTCTGGGCTCGTGTCTAATCTCATAGGGCACAAGAAAATAAAACTCAGTGGCCCTTTCAACTGCTGAAGCTGAGTATGTGGTAGCTGCCTCTTGCTATGCTCAATTACTGTGGATCAAGCAACATCTAGAAGACTTTGGTGTGTTTTCTGATTGTGTGCCCTTACTATGTGACAACACTAGTGCTCTCAACATGGAAAAAATCCAATTTAACATAAGAGAACAAAGCATATTGATGTGTGACATCACTTCCTCAGAGACAATGTTGAGAAAGGGCTTATTTGCATGAAGTCTTGCAGCACAAAAGATCAAATTGCAGATATCTTCACCAAAGCTCTGAGCATAGAGCACTTTGAAAAGAATCGTTTGGCACTAGGGTTGATGAAATCTAGCTAGGGACCTGGTCCCTCGATGATTGGCTATGAAAGAAATGTACAGGTAAAATAGTTAGAAAGTGTTTTCTGGCAAAGTTTTCATCTCTATACCATTGCAGGTAGACACACATGACGATTACAGAGCAAACAAGTAGCCAATGATATCGCATTTCAGTCAGGGAACCTGGTTCCTTTGACACAGGTTAGTAGTTTCTATGTACTCTCATCCACATCTTTTTAACGACTGAAATGGTGCCATGTCATTAAAATATCAATCCTTCATTTCTCTCTCTTTTTGGAACTCAAGCGTCCTACCCGTTATGAAATGACCCGTCTACCCAACTTGATACCCGTTCCTAACCGATCCCTCACCCTTCTTAAATAACCTCTCTCACGGTCACTATCATAACTGTTCACATCAAAGCCAAAAATTCTCTTTTTCCTTCAAATCGAACACTCTCTTCTTCCATAATACTCTCACTATCCTCCATCATGTCTGAAAATATGGAGACTCAGACTGTTCCAAGCATCATCCCCACAGTGTTATCACCCATTGAAACCCCAGTGCTAGAACCTATAATCCCTACACCATCTAGTCCAAACCCTAAGCTAGAGTCACAATCATATACTAGTTCCTCTCCAACTTAGTCGAGCATTGGCTCTCATAGGAGTCGCAAAACCTCGACTCCTAAGAAATTTGTGGCAGCAACTTCTGCTTCTGTCTCGTCGAAAAAAATGGTAGAAGCAGATACAGTGGCGAAAAAAGACAATCAGGAAATTTCTAGTCGACCAGTGGAAAAATATTATGAGATGCAAGGAGTGGGTTGTAACAGTGATGAATCGGCAAAGACTACCCCATGTTTTGATTTGAATGTCGCCGAGTCTATAGGTAATGCTCTTCTTATGTCTTCTGAGTTTACTTTGGGTTTACAAGAACAAGAGGCCATAGAGAATATGTTGTCAATTGCTATTGAGGGCTGTGTAGTTGATGAGTATGAAGGCATGTCTGAAACAAATGGGTCTAAGGGGGAAGGTGATAGTCTACTGGCAGAGGGAAAGGAACTGGTGCCTGTCAAAAATCTGGCAGCAGATAGTACTACTGGGGAACTTCCTGAGGGACTTGATCCCTCCACATAGGAGAACTATGCTCCTACTTGGGATGAAACTCCCTATTTTTCTGAAGAACCCCAGGTCAGTACTGATCCCGCTCCCTCTCCTCATTTCTATGCTGAGCTATTGGCCATTGTTCCTCCCGAGATGCGATCTCTGTCTGAGGAGGAAAATGAAGGGAGTGAAGATACCTATGACAATGTGGCTCTTGCGAGCTTCATCAAGTCTAGGAGTAGTCAGGCAACTCCCCAAGAGTCAACTTCTAAGAGACTTATCACTAGGTTGCAGAAAAAGGAAGAATTTGAGTCAGTTTTAAGGAAAAGCAAAAAGGAAAAGAAGAAGAGGATATTGGTGAAAGATAGAAAGGTTGTAAATGAGAAGGTAGTGCCTCCTGCACTAGTCGTTGTTGTTGATGATGAGGTAGAAGATGAACCTGGTTCCTTGGTTCGTAAGTCCTCAAAGAAACTTACCGTTCCAAAGTCCAACAGAGAGTCATCTGTGAGTGAAATTGACTTGAGCAAGGTTGAGGGTGAAAAATCTTATGAGAAAGTAGCTGAGAAATTTGGTGAAGAGTTGGTTGAACAAGTGTCTGAGAAATCTGGTGAGAAAAGAAAAAGTACAAGAAAATCAGTGAAAAGGAAGGCTAGTGCTAGTGAAGAACTCGGTACCTCCAAAAGGGCCAAGGTTGATGCAACCCAGGATGCTGGAAGGGAAAAACTGAGAATCCAAAATGTACTGTGGGGGCCGTACATTTGCCCTCGATATTCTGGATATGTCAGGAATGTGCCAATTGGTGGAGATATGTGAATTCCAACAATGGACACATCTGTTCACAACTAACAATCCCAAGGTATATGAGGTAGAAGTGCGTAGCTTTTATGCTGACTTCTTCACAGTTAAGGACGATAACATTTGTCTGACAGTGAACAGTGTTGATTTTGTGATGGACACTAGTGTACTGGGAGCCATTTTGGGCGTGCCCACTGATGGGATGTCATCCATTGAGGGGGTCTGCTCTACAAATTTCAGAAACGCCATTGTGAAGGATAAGGCAGTACAACAAGGGGGAACGGGTACACAAGAAGGCCCTCCCTCCAGTGTACCAACTGATGTCCGAAATGGTGAACAAAGTTCTGCTCCCACGTGCTGAAAGACGCTCCATTACATCACGAGTAGACTTGGTTTTCATGGAATCACTGGATAGCTACACCACCATGAACCTGCCTGGTCTTATGATAGAACACATGAAGAAAGTAGCATAGTTCAAGGAAGGTAATCATGGGTTGCCTTACGGGTTTCTCCTCACTAAAGTGTTTGAATTCTTCAAGGTTCCATTGGGACTGGCTAAAGTAGGAACTCACAAGCAATATTTCTCCAAAACCACCCTTGAAGAGTGTGAGTGCATTGATATGAGTGGAGGGGTAGGCAACAATTAGACCATTTTTCAGTTGATCAATGCTCAAAACAGTGCCACTGAAGAAATAAGGAAACAGAAGGCTCGAAATGCCATTCTCGAAGGTCAACTTAGTCAGACCCAGGAGGCAGCTGGTTCCAGTAGTTCCCAAACTACAGAGGTTGCCCGCCTGACAAAGGAAAATGCTGCTCTCAGGAAACAGATTGAGGATCTGAAGGAAAGGTTGCTAACCGAGCAAGGGTCTGCAAATGCTCGTATGGACATCCTTCTTAAAACCCTTTCCCTCTTTCTATGCCTCCAATGCTCCCCCTTCAAGTGCTCCTTAATAGCCGTCCTATTCCCAGTGTCAAGTTCCTAGTGTTCGTCCTCTGTTTTTATTCTTAATGATGTTTATGACTGGTACCTTTTGTTGTTTTTATTTTGTGGATGTTTTGGTAACAATGGAATTGCTCCCTGCTTAATTTCCAAAAATTAATGTAAGTTTCATCCTTTTACTGTGTATGTCTTGCTCTTTTGCTCTATTTTTAGTCATGATTGTGCGTACACATGTGGCATGAGTTAATCAAGTTAGACTTCTTTTTGCTTCTTGCTTGCTACTGATCTTTTTATGATGCCAAAAGGGCGAAAAATAATTGAGGGGGAACAAGCTGGGGAACAGATTCAGGGGGAATACAGGAAACTACCATTCTGGCGCTAGGGAACAGATTCGATGGGAATACAGGAAACTTCAATTCTGACTCTTAGGGAAAACTTCAATTATAAGTTTGTCATCATCAAAAAGGGGGAATTTTTTGTGTCATTTACCTACTGCAGTGTACGTGTGTTCTATGAAAACTAATAGAGAATCTGGTTCTCTATATAGTTTGGTGGAACATTAAATTCTATCAGAACTGTGTCACAAAATTTTAAAAAAGAGAAGGATAGACTATGGTTTATTCCATTCAAAGTGCAATAAAATACTATTTGCCAGCATTTGAGACGACAATGCATGCATAGAGAATTTGTTTGTATATAACTTAAACTCTATCAAAAGAGTTGTACAAAAAAAAAAATACAAAGATTTCTCGAACAATTTGCCTTAGTCATGGTAAGGAGGTCCTTCTAAACGGATATAATCATACATGATCCCTTGAAAAGGACTAGTTGAATTTGCTTGGGTCAAATATATGGTATTTTCCCCTTCAACAAGTATATTACCCTGCAAATTCACATTGAACAGCCAATGGAGACCATGAATTCCATGCCTTGCTATCGCGTTATCCTTCCCTATCACTCCACTTGAGAATAGAGGAGTATTCGTGCTTGAATCATTAACGCGAACCTGCAAGTTACATTTTATGATTTCCTTTATCGTTGACTCGAAAATATCTAAAAATGATGGAAAAACTGTGCTATACCTGTAATTCAGCTTGAGCTGCAGATGCAAGTGCCACTCTTAGTGTATAGATTTCCTTTTGTTTAACACTGTCAAGTTTGAACTTTATTTGCCATGTTGTTCCTATATATGTCTTCTCATCCCTTTTCCTAACATACCCAAAAGTCCGAAAAAAGGAAGAAAACTCACATTCAAATTTAATGAAGATATCAATTATAAGATCTTCCCTAAAGTCTACAAATAAATCCAGATGCAAATATAGTACTGATTTAGTACTTTCTTTACCTAGTGACTTGAGCAAAGAACCAATCTTTTTTATAGTCACTCTCTCCAACTGTAAAAACTATATCACCATTTGGATACAAGCCAGTGTATCTCTCCCATAGCCCGTACTGTCTAAACCTGAGGAAGATGATGATAATGAGCAGCAAAATAAAAAGATAAAAATTAAACTATCGATGAAGAAGGAGAAAGCTTAACTTATCAGGATGATTAACAAAGAGTTTGTTGATATATTTTGGATCAGGATCAGGAATATAAAACTCTCGAGCAGAACGATCAGGAATGCCAATTTCCCAAAGTGTAGGTCCATTTCTTGGGGGTTCAAAGACAAGATCATCTATCTCAATGCTGCAACCTGATTTATAACATGTTATTTTTAGCTCGTAACGATCTTGAAAAGCTTGAAAATAATGGTGTATTAGCCAAATAGAGAATTTAGTACCCGAGGTAATTGTGACTTTAATGTCACTTTTGTAATCTCCAATGAATCCAGGGACAAATGCATACAAGTTATAGTCGCCTGCTCGTATATCACTGATTACATAATAGCCTTCCTCATCTGCTTTTGTCCAGAATTGATAATCCTGATCAACATCAACAAGTATTCAAATTCTTAAAATGAAAAAACATAAGTAGTTTTCGAGTGATTGAGCTTTTATGTTCCCTTGAATCACCTTGCATTCTCTTTGCCATGAACCGGCTTCTCCTGGTGGAGCCAAGCCAACGTATGCACCAGAAGCAGATATCTTATAATCTTTGAAGTACCTAAGCTTGAAAAAATAATATAAGTAGAGCCAATGACCGTAGAATAATTGTTCTTCCAAGTCCACCACCTACCTCCAAAAGAAAAAAGAAAAAAGTGGTAATAGTAAAAAATAAGCAAGTAATACCTGTCTTGGACTAACAATCTTCCACTAATATTACCACGTTGAGATGATGATGGAAAATCCTCACTTGCTGGAAAACTGTAAGGCCAGCTTTCAACTTCTATCAGCATCTGTTTTTTGCATTCAATGCTTTAGGCAGGCTAGTGAGAAATTTTTACACAATTATGTAATTTAGCCTGTTATATTTACCATTTATTATGAGTTACCAATGAGTGCTTGTTAAATAGAGTTACGTGTAATTGCCTTCTATATGACTTGATATTTCTAACATTATCAGCGCAAAGAACTTAAACTCTTTCCTTAATTATACCTGTTCTTTGGCATCCTCCCAGAGAGTAAGGGGATCCTCCCCTTCATTGACATAATTAAGATATATAAAAACTGGTCCAAAGACTTTCTTCCATGGCTCCCCGTCTCCAAACTTTGGAACCAAATCCTCTCCTGCATAGTGGGCACTGAGAAACACCTGCAGAATACATCATAGGAGATAATCGTGAAAAGAAGAGAAAACCAAGCTGTGTTTTGTGACTAGAGTCTGGTCCAAATTGAAATGCTTGGTTATGTTTGCTTATTTAGTGTCTCAGGTCCAAAGAAACAATTGAAGAGGAGTGATTACTCACAGAAAGAGCAGTTGGACCAACATGAGAAGTGAGGTTTTGTTTAAGGGGTCCCCCAGATCGAAATTCGTCACTAGGAATAATTATCCAGAACCCCAGTGGTGGATCCATACAAATCCATCCATGAACTTTGAGATCTTTGTCCTCACATGAGTATTGATACTTGTCATCGACCTGGTAGCATTAATCAATCAAGAATTACCCAAAAAAGTACTCACTAAGACCCTAATAATGAACCACAAGAAGAATTTGATAAATAGAACAGTATTGCCTCTTCAGCAACCAGTTAACAGAAGTAACATTACTGACACATTATGTAAATGGATAAATAGAGATGGAGAGATGTGTGTAACTATCATATATAAAATTTTAAGCTGTTAGAAAGAACACACATTTAATGGGGAGTACTTAATTATATTATACATCAGCAAATGGTAGAAGAAAGTAGGTACCTCGCCTTTGAACTCAGGCTCCACGGGATTGACAAGCAGGACTGCTTCAGGATAAGCAAGTGGTTGTCCTCTATCTGGTAACCTGTCATCAGGTAAGGGCATGTATCTCTGCCTGTTATCTGCCATTGCCATGTAATGAAACTTGGTCGATGTTCAAGATTAATTAGACAATAAAACATCCTTCATACATAAGAGATGACATCGTGTCTTTGATATATACAAACATTTAATCACAAATATTATACGTTTCATTATGTAAATATGAGAACTTAAAAAGATATGCCAGTAAGAAAAAACTAACAGATTGGATGAAGATAAAGTGAGTATTACTTGTCTTTTCTGAGCTTGAATGCGATCCTAGTCTCATCAAGGTTGAAACCAGGCCATCCCTCTAAATGTTCATAAATTGCATAAGAATAGAAACCCGAGGAGCCTTTAAGCATTATAAACCTGAACATCATACTTCTGGTTAGTCATCAAGTATAGTCCCTTGTACTATACGAAATTGAGCACATTTGCCCTTCGTTAATACTTTAGCTCAAATATGCCCTTACCGTCACATAGTTGGTCCATATATGCCCTTAGAGTTACACAATTGGCCCATATATGCCCTTTTCCAAACGGAATCCGCCCAAACTAATTAGCTATTTCGTTAATTGTATTAAAGTGTATTACAATCACTATTTCCTTTTTATTAGTACTTTTTTTTCTTTACCTTTCTCTTTTCTTTCTTCTTTTTTTCTTTTCTTCTCTTTTATTTTTCCTTTTTCTTTCTCCCTTATCCGATTTCCTCCATTACTGATGTCTTCTCCATTTTCGTCACCAATTTCACTTGACAAAACTCATGAATTCCAATTACTAAGAAAATTCTCCCATAAGAATAATTTTATAGATCATATGTTTGTCAATTTTTTAATTTTTACTGAACATATATTTAGTTCTAAAAAATTTAACAAAGTAAGATTGAAATAATATTTATGTAACAAAAAACCCAAAAAATCCAACAAAATCGAACAATCCAAACTGATATAATTGGTTTGGTTTGGTTTTGATAAAAACTGAACCAACCCGTTCCATGTACACCCCTAATTTACATAGTTAATAAAAAAATAGAAAATGTCCAGCTGAAAAAAGATGAAAAAATACTAACAACTCAAATTTATAACACTACAACTTGAACTATAGGCTTTTAATCATTAAATTATCTTTCTAGAAACAATTTAAATATTTTGGTCTTTTGAATATTGTCAAAGGTTGAGATACTTTTATTATTTTAAAGTTTAAACCATAATTTTTGGAACAATTTAATTTCGTTTATTTAGAGGGCTAGTGAAATTGGAACTTGATTATCTTATGGGAGAATTTTCTTAGTAATTGAAATTCATGAGTTTTGTCAAGTGAAATTGGTGACGAAAATGGAGAAAACATCGGTAGTGGAGGAAACGGATAAGGGAGAAAGAAAAAGGAAAAAAAAAGAAAAGAAAAAAGAAGAAAGAAAAGAGAAAGGTGAAGAAAAACAAATACTAATAAAAAGAAAATAGTGTTTGTAATACACTTTAATACAATTAACGAAAGAGCTAATTAGTTTGAGTAAATTCCGTTTCGAAAAGGGCATATATAAGCCAACTGTGTAACTCTAAGGGCATATATGGACTAACTATGTGACGGTAAGAGTATATTTGAGCTAAAGTATTAAGGAAGGGCAAATGTGCTCAATTTCATATAGTACAAGGGCATATTTGGACCTTTGCCTATAAATATTTAACAAAGGGAAGGAAAAAGCAAAACAAAACCTTTTGTCTATTTTCAGGGGAATAAGCTTGTCCTGAAGTGACACATCCCATGCCCTTGAGAAGGAAAGCTCTATTTGATCATCTCTTTCCAATATGACCTTATAGGTTGTGCATATGAGCCTACAGTGTATTGGTGAAACAATCTTATTGCTCAAAACAATTTTGGTTTTACGAACAGTTTTTGTTTAAAGTACTTTTTGAGAACCCTAAGGTCAGTGGCTTGGGGTAGGGTATATATTACCTTTCAAATATTCCTGTAGTTCCTTTAGTCCCACCTGAACTCCAGACAACATCCCAGTATCTAGACGAAACATTTACCAAGTGTTACATTCAATTCCTTTTTCAATAGAAACTTTGTTAATCCATTTTCATGATGAAAAAGAGAACTTATATATGTTTTTCTTAAAGAGAAAGAAATCAGGAGCATTTGACTAAAGAAATGGCAGATGGATTTACCCTCTGTTTGTTTCATCATCATTTAGAATCTCAAGCAAATTGTCAACGCCATTGTATTTGATTCCGGTTACAATGCCATCTGGTACTAACAATGTCACTTGGAGAATACCATTATCCATCACCACCTGTTGAAGAATTTTATCTTCCTATTAGTAAGCTTTAACTATACTTCATTAAAACAACAAGAATCTTCAATATTTTTAAGCTGCACTCCAAGTATTGATTAAGGAAAAAACGCACTTAATGTCTTTGATCCTATACTTGATAACTAGTGAAGTTAACCTTCTTTTCAAAAATGAAAATGCTTTTTTCTTGTAAATACTACGCTTCCACTGCCACATATAGTCAATAACAACAACAAGAATAACAAACCCAGTGTAATTTCATAAGGTGGGATTGTGGATGGTAGAATGAACGTAGATCTTATCCCTACCTTGTGAGGTTAGAGAGCTTGTTTTCGTTAGACTCTTGGCTCAGGGAAAGATAAAAAAGAAGCAATAACAGCAAGCACTGCCCCATATAGGCATAGAAAAAAATCACATTTTTCGTGCTAAATGATATAGTGATGAATGATTGATTACATGGTGATATAGAGAGACTATTGACCTCTTCTTGTAGTTTGGCAGAAGCAGAAGCATGTAAGATATTAATATGCATATGTTTGAATCAACACTTCTTCTTGAAATTAAAAGTAAAAGAAAGCAAACTTTAAAGGATTCAACAATTTGTTTATCACTTGGCTTACTCGTCAAAACTGGTTTGGTACAATTACACATATTTTTAGCGTGTAAGAGTCGCCAAGCTGAAGTATGCCACAAGCACAGCTGACGATCATGAAATCATGACTAAAAGTGTGGGAATTTCAGAATACTTGTTAATTTACTTCCCAAAGGTACTTCTCCGGTTCATAATAAGTAATTTTTTTGGCTGTTTTCATATAGATTAAGAAATTTACCTTTTAACATTAATTAGTAATGAAATTAATCATATTAACCTTTACTATCTATTCACATAAACACTCCTAACACATACTCCAACACTATTTACTCAAAGGACAATGTAGGAAAAAAGTAATTAATTCATTCTTAAAATTTGAAAAAATCAAATATTTTGTACCACAAAAAAGATAAAAAATCAACTATTGTGGACCGGAGGGAGTATTTCTTTTAAGTTCAGCAAATGATTCAAATTCACGAGGAGAATCTTGAGTTCGTGTGTAATTCAGCAAATGAGAAAAAGCTATTTTTGGAAAGTGTTATTCCCTCTAGTCCTATTTATTTGCCACTCTATCCAAAAAGAAAAAAAGGATTGGTCCGAAATAGTTGTCATTTCAGAGATTCAAGAAGCCATTGAATTGTTTTTGTTCAAATTCCACCTTTAATACCTTAAAAAAATCATATCTGTCATATAAATCTATCTATCTATCTATATTCTATTTTGTCGTTCGTCTTATTACCCCTTAAGAATTGAGTTTGTATGAGCCAAAATCCATCTTTAGTCAAAATGATATCAGTAAAGCATTCTTGGGACACCACGCCGAAGTAATCTGATTATCAGCAAAGACCATGATCGACGAGTCAGCCATACTGAAGTCAAGGAGACGTCATCGAGGACGAAGTCGAGCATGTTTAACAGAGTTATAACGGCTAGTGTTAAGATAGGACTTAATGGAGAATATTCCAGTGGATATTGTACGCATTTGTACTATTAGGGTTTCTAGGAACATATTCCCTATAGATAGAAAAAGATATAGTTATAGAGGACATGCGATATCCATTTGTAAAAATACACTTTGACTTGAGAAACAGAATCCGATCTCCTTGCTAGTATACAAACATTACCTTTTCATTAAGATTCTTGTCTACACTTTTTCACTAGATCCGAGAATAACTCAGATATTCGAAGGATTGTCCATCACTCATCATTGTCAGAGAGAACATTCACTGATTCCATCCTTTCTTGGGTGACTCATTCATCCTATTCACTTAAATTTCATTTATTGCTATTCATTGATATTGAATGCTATATTATTTCCTTTGATTTCTCGGATATTTATTGCTCACTGCCGCCGTTATTTAAATACACCTACATAATATTTGTTGCACTTTCGAGAAATCCATCTTAGGGATATTATTGTTAGCTAAGATTAACCCGCATTTGTATAAATTTAATTATTTAAACCAAGATCTATATTTTTTGGTCAAATAATTTGGCGCTGTCTGTAGAGATTTCTTAGTTATATTTTTAGTTTCCTCTATATCTACAATTAACGCAAGTCACTAACGTCAAAAAACCCCAAGATCTCCTTTCTTTGTATTTACAAAACCCTACATGGCAGGTAACCAAGGATAAAGGACAAGCAAGTGACCTCCCAACCAATATTATGAATGTCATCAACGAAAGCTGTGAAACAGTAGGTGAGGACACGACGCCCTACGTGTCCCCTAGGCGAGAGAGGTCACCTCCCCCACACTGCAGCATGACAAAACCTAGCGGAAAAGGGGCATCCATGTCTACAGAAGAAGGGACGCCCCCAGCTGTGAAAAAACTCCTCGAGGCATGGTTGACCGACACGCTAGCAAGCGTCCTCAACAAACCCACTCCAAACATGACTTCAGTAACCACAAGGGCTTGCACGATACAACAAATAGACGAGTAGTGCAACCGACCCCTCCCTCCAACGACAGGTATAACTCACAATGTTATTGATAGTGCAGGTGACAACGCCCTCGATGCCATTCTAAAGAGGATGGAAGAAATAGAGAATGAAAACAAGGCACTCCGAGACCAGATGAAAGAGAACCAAGAACGAGTTGACAAGATACTAGGTGCTCCTAAGCTGCTGCCAAAAAGGGATGCCGATAGGTTTGTAGAGCAGCCGTACAACGATGATGCAGCCCCACATGCCATACCAAACACCTTCAAAATGCTTGTCTACCTCAGGATATACGACGGAACGACCGATCCTGAAGATCACTTGAATCACTATGTCACCGCCGTGAAAGGCAACGACCACGCCAAGGAACAAGTGTCTTCTATTTTGATGAAGAAGTTTGGCAAAACCCTCACGGGAGGGGAATTAACATGGTATTCGAAGCTACCAGCCCACTCTATAGAAACTTTCGAAGAAATGGATGATAGGTTCGTAACCGCTAATGTCTGAGCCAAGAAGGCCGAGGCGAGAGTAAACGACATATTTGCTATTAAGCAGTCCTTGGGAGAGGGACTAAGGGACTTCTTCGCCCGGTTCAACAAAGTAAGGATGACTTTGTAAAACGTATCTGAAGGGATGGCAGTCACAACTTTTCAAAACGGGAAAAGTAGAGAGGGTTCAATGGTATTATTATAAATACCATTGAATAATACCATTGGGAATTATTATAAATTGTTAAATTATATATACTGGGATATATTTTAATTTGTTTGTACGTTGTTTGACTAGTTTTGAAGAGACGGGCATCGGGTTGAGGTGTTTGAGTGGCGTTGGAGCCGGTTATGGAACTTCAGAGCGAGGTAAGTCTCTGGTCAACCTCAAATACTGGGAGGCATCACCCTCGGATAGTTACAAGGAAAATACTTTGTGTCAACATAAAAGACATAACGGAGCTATGAAAATTTTCGAAACTGGATTCCGACTCCGATATCAAAAAGTCAACTCCTCGGTCAAACTTCCAAACTTTAAATTTCTATTAAAGTCATTTCAAGCTTAATTTAACTACGGACTTCCAAATAAAATTTCGAACACGCTCCTAAATCCAAAATCACCATATGGAGCTGTTGGAATCGTCAAAATTCTATTCCGGGATTGTTTTCTCAAAATGTTGACCGAAGTCAAACTTGGCCTTTTAAAGCCAAATTAAGGAACCAAGTGTTCCGATTTCAACCCAAACACTTCCAAATCCTGAACCAACTGTAACGACCCGGCCAGTCATTCTATAGGACTTTTCCGCTAAAAAGAAACAGCTTGCAAGCCTTCTGATATTTCTCTTTTGATCTCCACTGGCCTGCTCGGGATATTCTTTTATTTTCAAAAACCTTTTGATATCATGATACTATGGTTGAACATATGGTTCCATTTCAATTGCGTTACAATAACCATGCCTTTCTCGAACTTAGATTTCCAGCGGGTCAATATGAACATTACCCGGGTATGGCAGCATTGAGACCAAAGCAGCTAGTGCATCAGCTAGCTTATTGTATAATCGAGGAATATACCTGAACTCGACGGACTTGAACAGTTTGCTAAGATCTTGGTATTCAGTTGTGACTGCCATCCCATCCCTTATGTTACAATAACTAGGGATTTCTTAGTTATAGCCCTGTTTCCCCATTCCTGCTTCTTTATGTATTGTTCAATGGTATTGAGTTGTATCGAGTTGGTAGGTTTGGGTCCGGAGTAATTTTGGAGTGAAATAAACACTTAGTCTCTTAGTTAGAAAGTTAAGTTAGAAAAGCCAACCGAAAGTTGACTTATGAGTAAACGAATTCGGATGTGGATTTTTATGATTCGATTAGCTTCGTTGGGCGATTTTTGACTTAGGGGTGTGTCCGGAATATAATTTGGAGGTCCGTGATAGAATTAGGCTTGAATTGGCGAAAATTGGAAGTTTAGAAGTTCTTAGGCTTGAATCCGAGGTTGATTTGATGTTTTGGGTGTTCCGAAGGTTCGACTAAGTTCGGGTAGTGATATATGACTTGTTGGAATTATTGGTTGAGGTCCTGAGGGCCTCGGGTGAGTTTCGGATAGGTTTGGGTTGTGTTGCGCTCGTTTTTTTTATGTTTCGACGTCGTTTCTTCAAGCATAAATGATATCATATTGAACAAATGAGTTCCGATTTATTTTTTTATTGAAGCATTAGATCCGTATCATAATTACGGACGCGTAGAAAAATGAATCGTCGAATTTAGACATCGTATGAGGATTGTATGGTCATTTTACTAAGAATTAGGTTGTCAGATTTGTCAGATTAATTATGAAATTACCACTGACGGTGTATTTAAAAATCAACACTATTTGCAAATATTAAAACATACATATTTCCTTCATTATAAGGTCAAATTGAGTGATTCAAAAGCCTAACTTGACTAAACTTTCACAAGGAATCCATTGGAGGCATAAAAAGCGAGTTTCGAAATCGTTTGGCATGAGAAACGTGGCAGAATAGCTGGCAGAAAAATATATAAAATGAGGGTTTGTTCATTCGGTCATATTTTGAGTTGGGAAGCTCGGATTTGGGCGATTGTGGGGGCAATATTCACCATTAGGATTGGGGTAAGTGTTCTCTACTCAGCTTTGGTTATATTTCATGAATCCATCTTCGTTGTTTGGATTTGATTGATGATTTCAAAGTGAAATTGAGGGAGTTAGGGTTTGAGTTTTGGAGAGTTTAAGTGAGGATTTGAGGGACCAAACAGAGTCCGATTTTGATGAATTTTATACGGTTAGACTCGGGAGAGGACGAGGTTTATTATTCGGTCATTTTTGACTGATTTCGAGACGTGGTCCCGGGGGCCGAGTTTTGGCCGGTTTTAAATTTTTGGCATATTTTGTAGTTTTTATTGTGGAATTCGATTCGTTAGCCTATGTTGATGGTATTAATCTGATTATGGTTAGATTTGGAGCCTTTGGAGACCGAGTCCAGAGACGAGGGCATCCCAGAGTAGGATTTTATATTATTGAGGTAAGTAACAGTTTTAACTCTGGCTTTGAGTGTATAAACCCGAAGAATTTGATACCGTATGACTGTTTGGAGGTGATACCCATGCTAGATGACGGGCGTGTGGGTGTATACCTTGAGGGATTGAGACTTGGTCCATCCCGTGAGGCCCCATGGCCATCATCTGTGTTTACGTAATTACTTTTTATTGAACTTGTCTGCCTTTATGTTAGAGATCATGCTTAGGCTTTATTCATGCTCACATTATTTGTACTAAGTCATAGAAATTATTGTACATGTTTACCTCAGTCTCTAGTATTTGCTAATATGATGTGATACTTGATGTGGGCTATGTTCCCTTATTTGTTAGATGATGGTGAGACTAGTGAGGTGCATGATTGAGTGAGGCCGGGAGCCTGGTTGTGAGGATATTAATACCATAGCGCGTGAGTTGTCCGCGTAGCACGTGAGTTAGTCGTACGGGTCCAGGTATTGATACCATAGCGCATGAGTTATCCGTGTAGCACGTGAGTTGTCCGTGCTTAGCGCTTGGGCTTTGGGAGCCCATCCGGAGTCTGTACACACCCCCAGTGAGCGCAGAGTGTTGAGTGCGAGCGATGAATGATGGAGTGACGCTGCTGTGAGGTTGTATTTATTTGTGTTGTTGCTGTATTTATCTGTTAAACTTCTTTGTGGCATTTACTGAGTTATGAAATTTATCTGTTTATTTCTGTTTATTTTTAAATTGTGAAAATAAATAATTGGACTGTTTTACTTAGCTCGTCACTACTGCTCAGTTCCTTAGTTATTTATGTTACTACTGAGTCAGTTGTACTCATACTACTACACCATGCACTTTATGTGCAGATCCAGGTGAGTTAGAAAGCGACGATCGTTGAGTTCAGGCTGGCTATCTTTGGAGACTGTAAGGTAGCTGTTAGCGTCCGCAGGACCTTGTTACTCCTCTTGTCATTTTTTCTTTTGGACAGTTAGACAGCTTATATATCTTAGTTCATAGTTTTAGATGCTCATGACTTAGTGACACCCCGATGTTTGGGGCTCGTTTTCGTATTTTCTATATTATATTTAGAGTTGATTTAATTGATGAGAAATTCAAATGTTGGTATTGTTTTATTAAATTCTTATAATCGATTTAGTAGTAATATTTTGGGAAATAGGATTGCCTTGTAACACGATAGGCGCCATCACGACCATGGTTAGATTTTGGATCGTGACACCAACCATCCCCGCAAGTCATAAATCATTAAAAGCACATACGAGAAATTTTATTTTAAGAAACGGAATTCTAAAAGTTAAAATGACCGGTTGAGTCATTACACAAATTTACTACTACTAGTTTCTTTCAAATATGAGATGCTTTCTCTGTTTTTGATGTCGACTTTGATTAAATTTGAATAATGACGAATTTTGTGGTCCAAGACCTGCCCAAATTCAAACTCCAATATATGATGATTTACTCTCCATAACAGGTAAACTTACTTGCGACTTCATGCTTCACGAAAAATCTCACCGAAATAAGAAAAAATTTAAAAGTAATGAGCAAAATATAAGGTAAAAGAAGTGAATAAATAAATAAACTTATTTAGTAATCTTTTTCCAAGTACTGAGAAGTACAATGCTTCATATATCGTAGCAAAAATTAAAATACAAAAGTGAAGAAGCTAAGTTCTAACTTATACAATGTGTGAATGAAGAAAAGAATGGTCAATTAAGTGAGGAGAGTTGATGAGTTAGTCTAATTTCTTAATATTGGATATTCAAATGATGGTGATCTTAATATTTATTTATAAATTACAAATATTGGATGTGGTTTAGAAGTGGGAAAAGCTACTGCCCTATATTTTAGGAGTCTATTGCAGTCGTGACATGTAGTAACCATTGTGATTTTACTTGGCTAATATATGGAATTGTTAATGGATTGGTGAGTCAATGATTAAGTGTCAGTGTCGTGCCTGCTCTACAATATTTGAAGAAATCTAGTCACTAATTTAGGCCATATGTTTGTCAATAATGCTAGCGTATCCGAAAAATAAACGCATACCCATGTCTAACATTTTTGGGGGAGTGGCCATAATTTTGCAACGCAGTGGACAATTCAATTCTTGCCAAGTAGTGGGGTTGTCCTTATTTCGCGCCGTTAGCAAAATGTCCTGCAGATGTGGACAATATCAAAAGTAAGGCCATTATGTCATAGTGCTAACATTAAGATTTAATGTAAATTAGGAAGGAGTATAAAGATGTTGCCTCTTTTTATATCGTCTATAAATATATGCATCCTCATCCACTTGCCAAAGTCATACCAATCTTTCGTATTTCTGTTTGAAAGAAAGATAACTCAATAAGGAAACTAAAGAATGTGTTCCATTAGCGCTAATGATTTAGACAAGCCTCATGCAGTTTGCATACCATATCCTGCCCAAACCCACATTAGCCCTATGTTAAAATTAGCCAAAATCCTCCACCACAAAGGCTTTCATATTACCTTTGTAAAAACTGAACACAACCATAGGCATCTTCTTAAGTCTAGAGGCCCCGATACGCTAACGGGATTGCCATCCTTTCGTTTCGAGACCATTCCCGATGGCCTCCCGCCATGTGACCCTGATTCTACCCAAAATATTTCTTCTCTTAGTAAATCCACTACCACCACTTGTTTGGGTGCTTTCAAGGAGTTGCTTGCCAAGCTTAACGATACTTCCACCTCAAACATGCCACCTGTCTCGTGCATCGTTTTTGATGGTGCTATGAGCTTCACTATGGATGCTTCTCATGATTTGGGAATCCCTGAAGTTCTCCTTTGGAATCCAAGTGCTTGTGGTTTATTAAGTTACATGCATTACCGTGATCTTGTTGAGAAAGGATACACTCCATTTAATGGTATACATTTTTTCCCTTTTAAAATGGCCTTGCCTATTAGTATCTTTGGGCCTTAACCTTGTTATTATTATCTTTAATTTGGTTCTTATCTTTGGTTTGTTAATCTACTTTTGGACTGCAGATGAAAGTTGCTTGACAAATGGGTACTTGGAAACGATTTTGGATTGGATACCAGGCATGGAAGGCATAAGTTTGAGGGATCTTCCACGTTTCATTAGTGTTACACCTGAGTTTCAATGATGAAAATAATATAAATCTAACTGTATCTATTTAATTGTAGGAAATTAGATGGGCAGTACTAAATCAAAGAAAGTCAATATGTTAAAGATATCAGAAAGGAAACAAAATCGAATGCAGCAAGGACAATGCTAAATCAAATGATGTCAAAGCCATAAAAAAGGAAACAAGATCAAGTGCAATGATAGTCCCTCCTTCAAGGATTGATTTGGAATCAGGAGATTCTGAATATTGATCGATCAAGTCAAGCCATAAATCACTCCCCTGATTATGAATACGAAAAGGAAGGACGTAAGTGTCACGCCCCAAAATCGTTGAGCGCGACCGGCACTCAACCGAGTGAACCCGACCGAGCAAGCCTGTTAGATTTCTTCTACCCAAACTCATTCATGAATAAAAAGAATATATTTTTCCTTAATTAAACAATAAAGTGGTCGTGTCTGCAGTTACCAATTTTTTACCATAAGTTTCACCATTTTTAAAGTCTCAAATGGACAAGTAATACAACCACAACATAGCATAGTTTGTCTTTCCCAGTACCAAAACACAACCCACACTATGTCTACGGAGCCTCTATAGATAAAGAAGAGTACAATGATAGTGGTAGTTTCTTGCTGTCATCTCACTGATTTCATTGATATTTCGTACTCTGTCATATTCATGTATTCCTATCATATCGCAGTCTCAGTTGTTATTTATTGATACATCATATCATTGTTGTCATGCTAGTTTCATGACGTTGTAAGCCCGTGAGTGACACTGGAGAGATTTATGACTGAGTGAGGCCGAGAGCCTGATTATGAGTAACAGTTATGGGATCGTGCTGCATGCCGCAGCATGCTATATTGATTTATGCCTGGATCTGGCTTATGATAGAGCTTGGACTGTAGGAGCCCCTCCGGAGTCTGCACACACCCCTAGTGAGACTAGAAAACTGTTGAGCTGATTGATGGAGTATCCTCCAACCACTTGGGACGAAATCTACAATGCTTATTGTGCCGATGACTAAGCAGACGAGGATGACCTCAACAGACCAACTCACCGGCTAACCTTGGTACAAGCCGAATCCAGAAAAGAATGAAGAGACAATACAAGAAGAGGTCATCCGATTCCGTGACCTAACAGGGAATGACACCAACTATATGTCAGGGGGGCCGCCTCACCCTCCCTCCGCTATGAAATAGGCCTATCCAAGCCAAGGACGGGGACCCATCTGAATGAAAGAAGTATGCCTCCTTTATTAGCTGCTCATAATTTTTTGGTGTCGCCTATAGAAATAGTCTATGCTCTTGAGAAACTCGGAACAAAAGTGAAGTGGCCGCCGATGATGAGATCAGACCCGAACACCAGAAAATCTGATGCCCTTTATGAGTTCCACCAGGAACACGCGCGCAAAATAGAAAATTGCATCGCCCTCAGACAAGAAGTCGTAAATATATTACGTCAAGGGCAACTCAAAGAGCTGTTAAGCGATAAGCAGAGGACTAACTTTTCGAGAGGACGTGAATATCAAGGCCCGCCAAAGCCGCCATCGCCAGCTCGTACCATCAACATAATCATCGGTGATGGCGACAACGCCTCTATCAACAACGTGAAGTTCATCACCACTCACAAGTTCAAGCGGTCTATCACCCTCGAACAGTACGACAGACTCGAAGAGAGTACCATCTTCGACGAGTCGGATGCTGACGATTTGACTTTCCCTCATAATGATGCCCTCGTTATTACTTTACGCATTTTAGATATCGATGTCAAATGCATCATGGTGGACAATGGAAGGAGTGCATGCATTATCCATCCCCGAGTCCTTACCCTAATGAGTCTCGAGGATAAGATAGTGTCACACTGCATCATACTAACCGATTTTAATAATGCAGTTGAGCGGACATCTGGGGAAATTACACTCCCCATCTTGGCCGGTGGCGTGACTCTGGAGATGATATTCTACATCATGGACCAGGCCACTTCGTACAACGCCATAGTGGGACAACCGTGGATACACCCCATGAGAGCCATCCCCTCCAGTACCAAGTAATTAAATTCCCAACACTATGGGGGATATTCAGCATACGCAGGGAACAACGCACGTCCCGGGAATGCTACCACATTGCCTTGTATAGCACGACCACCCAGCAGAAAAAAAGACAAAGAAAAAGAGGCATAACAATCAACAGGGTCGAGGTCGAAGCAAGAAGAGACCGGGGATGTCATCAAAGATCCCGACATGGTCGAGGCTGCAAGTTCGATCGTAGAAGACCTCGACCCCATTCAAATGGGCCCTAACAACCATAGCAAGAAGGCCTATATCGACTGCAAACTCAGGGAACCAGGTAAATTTAGTCAATTCTTTAATAGCTAATGCATATTTACTTGCTTTCAACCATGCAGATATGCCGGGCATCCCAAAGGAATTTTCCACACATAAATTAAATGTCGACCCATTCCACCCCCAGTAAGGCAAGTCAAGCATAAATTCAACTCCGCCATCAACGATGTAGTCTACGAGTAGGTAGAAAACTGTTAGAGAATGGCTCCATCAGTTAGTCGAAGTACCCCAAGTGAATTGCTAATGTAGTGATGGTCAAAAACAAAAATGAGAAATGGCAGATGTGCGTGGATTTCACGGACTTGAACAAAGCATGTCCGAAGGATTCGTTATCATTAACCCATATCGACTAATTGACGCAACAACCGGGCATGAACTATTGAGTTTCTTGGATGATTACTCAGGCTATATTCAACTTCTTTGGAGGAAGAAGATCAATTGAAGATCACGTTCATCACCCACCAAGGAACGTATTGGTATAGGGTCATGCTGTTTGGACTGAAGAATGCGGGGGCTACTTATTAGAGATTGGTGACAAAGATGTTCAAAGACCAGCTTGGTAAGACGATGGAGGTATACATAGACGATATATTAGTCAAGTCCGAAAGGGCAGAGGATCACATCGATCATTTGAAAGAAACTTTTGACATACTCAAACAATACAGAATAAAGCTAACCCGGAGAAATGCGTGTTTAGTGTAGCCTCGGGAAAGTTCTTAGTTTTCCTGGTGTTGCAACAAGGGATATAGGTCAACCCAGACCAAATCAAAACTATCGAGTGGATACCAAAACTCTTAACCACCAAAAATCATGTCCAAAGGTTGACTGGTCCTATCATCGCCCTATCAAGGTTCATCTCACGGTCGTCAGATAGATATCATAAATTATTTAGCGTACTCAAGAAGGACAACGACCTCGAATGGACTTCCGAGTGCGTCCAGGCTTTTCAAGAACTAAAGGTATACCTATCATCACCGCCCTTGCTTTCAAAATCCAAACCTAGGGAGCAACTCCTCGTCTATCTAGCCGTCTATGAGGTAGAAATAAGTGCAGTCTTGATCCGCAAAAATAAAAGTACGCAATATCTCATCTATTACATTAGCAAAACACTCGTCGACGCCGACATGAGGTACCAACACCTCAAAAAATTGGCCCTGGCATTGGTCGTAGCTTTACGAAAGCTTAGACCATATTTCCAATGCCACCCTATCTCAGTCGTCACAACCTTTTCCCTGAGGAGCATTTTGCATAAACCCAAGTTGTCGGGGAAGCTGGACAAATGGGCCATTGAGCTAAGTGAGCACGATATTATGTACCAGCTGGGAACGATGATAAATTTACATGTGCTCGCCAACTTCAGTGCCAAAATAATGCCCGAAGTCGAAAGGGAAGTCGTCCAAGCTTCCCTCCAAACACAAGACCTCTGGGTCCTATGCACCGATAGCGCATCCAACTCATCAGGGTCTAGACTGGGATTCGTACTCGAGGTCCCAACAGGTGAAGTAGTTTGCCAGTCCGTAAGGTGCTCTGATATGACTAACAATGAGGCCAATTATGAGGCCGTAATTGCAGGATTAAGGCTAAAACTCAAGTATGGGGCGAAACAGTTGAAACTCCGTTGTGATTCCCATCTCGTAGTCAACCAAGTCACAAGGACTTTCAAAATCAAGGAACAAAGGTTGCAAAAATACCAGACCAAAATCTACAAGCTATTGCCTGAGTTCGACGAGTGCCAGCTTGATAAGATCCCACGAGCGCAAAATGCCGAAGCAGATGGCCTCGCCAAATTAGTCGCAGCTACCAAAAGCATCACAACCAGATATAAAAGCGTAGTCTATCTCCTCAACTCATCACTTGACCAAATCGAGGTAAGAACCATAAACTTAACTTGGGACTGGCGCAATAGTATTATTGCATATTTGCAGAACGACGCACTCCCAGGCGACAAACAAAGGCCAAGAAATTAAGAATGCAAGCGGCCAGACACAGGCTCCTTCATAGCAACCTATACAAGAGGACTTGCGGCGGCCCTCTGGCGAAGTGCTTGGGCCTAAACCAAATCCAGCGCATCCTCGAAGAAGTCCATGAAGGCCATTGCGGAGCTCACTCTGAAAATCGAGCACTTATTAGATGCCTCATACGGGCAGGATATTACTGGCATACCATGAAAAAGGATGTCGCATAGTTCATGATGAAATACGAACAGTTCCAAAAGTACGCCCCAATGATTCACCAAGAAGGCGAACAACTCCACTCGGTCACCTCCCCTTAGCCGTTCATCAAATAGGGAATGGATACCGTGGGCCCCCTCCCAGCAGGGAGATGTAATGTACGATTCATTTTGGTTTTAACTGACTATTTATTTAAATGGGTAGAAGCAGGAGCATTCGTCCAGATATGGGAACATGAGGTAATCACCTTTATATGGAGAAACATCATCTGCCGATTCGGCCTACTCAAGAAAATTAGTTGTGACAACGGACCCCAGTTCACAAGAAACAAAAACATCGAATTCTTCGAGAAATGGAATATAGAGGATATTTTCAACCCCATACCATCCAGCAGGTAATGGGCAAGCAGAATTCTCCAATAAGTTCATACTAAACATCATGAAGAAAAAGCTCGAAGACGCCAACAGACTGCGACCAGAAATTCTACCAGAAATATTATGGGCCTATCGAACAACTCCGAAACGAGCATAGGAGAGACGCCCTGCACTTTGGTCTATGGGACCGAGGAAGTAATACTGGTCGAGGTTGAAAAACCCAGCCTAAGGTACTCCCATAAAAGCGGAACGAGTAACGATGAGAGTAGAAGGAAGGAACTCGACAAAATTGACAAACAAAGAGATATGGCCTACATAAGAATGGTCGCCCAGAAACAACAAGCAGAACACTATTATAACAAGAAAGCAAAGGTTCGGCCGCTTAAAGTCGGGGACTATGTACTGAAAGCCAAACCTCAAGCGAGCAAAGATCCCCGAGAAGGCAATCTGGGAACAAATTGGGATGGTCTATACAAAATCATAGCCAAAGCGAACAAGGGTTCATTCCAACTAGAGACAATGGAAGGAAAGCTACTACCAAACAACTGGAACATCAGCCACCTCAAATACTTCAACTTCTGAGAGAAAAATCGTCCCCCAAGTCGTACTCTATTTTCCCTCGAGTTTTGTCCATTCGGGTTTTCTCAAATAGGTTTTTAACGAGGTGGGAACACTTCGAGTGTATGTACGTGAAGGTAGGATCGTGGTTACTATTTCATTGCTCGACCTCTCAATACTCTCCAGATCAACTAACGAAGGGACTAGATAGACTAGGACTGGAACGCCAACCAATAGGCAAAATCTATAATTTTCTCCAAGTATGTAACAAAAGCAACAATGTCAAAGCAATAAGAAACTTACGCTTATTAGCACACCTTTTTCATGTTAAGGTTATGTTCGACCCCGCTCGAAGAAACCCCTACCGGCCCTTGGCCACGATTTAATGAAAGGTTATGTTCGACACCGCTCGAACAAACACCTACCGGCCCTTTTCTTCTATTTAATGAAAGGTTATGTTCGACCCTGCTCGAACAAACACCTACCAGCCCTCGACCGCGATTTAATGAAAGGTTATGTTCGATTACGATCAAACAAATACCTACTGACCCTCGACCGCAATCTAACGAAAGTTTATGTTCGATTACGGTCAAACAAACACCTATTAGCTCTCGGCGTCGATCTAATGAAAGATTATGTTCGATTATGATAAAACAAACACCTACGACCCTCGGTCACGATCCAACAAAAGGTTATATTCAACCTCGCCCGAACAAACACCTATCGATCCTTGGCCACATCTCAACACAAAAAAAGAAGAAGAAAAAAATAATGCACGCAATCTACGAATAGTCAGCTCTAAGTCCATGGCCAGCTAAAAGACAATAACAATAAGAAAGACAAAAGCAAAACAATCAAACAATAGAGGCAAAAATCATACTAGTACAAAAGAAACACAAGGGAAAAAGATGAAAGGAACAACTTTGATATTTCATAATTGTTTACAGAGGCTCGTGAAGATGCCAACAAAAATACACAAAACGATCAAAAGAAAACTAATGGTCGCTGCCATCACGAACATCAGTGCCCTTACCAACTTGGCCCTCAATGGCGTAGCAACCCTAACCATCAATACCCTTGTCAGCACCTTCACCCTTAGGATATTCGGCATCATTCCAGGCATTCTCCTCGAGCCGGTCTACACCCTCGTTGTCCTCACCAGCCTCAGGCGTAGCAGGATCATACCCACAAGCTACTCGAGCTTCACGAGCCTTAACACAAACATCTTCGGGGGCAGCATCTAAAATGGATCTTGCCGCATGCAAATCTCGAAAGACATCTAACTGGGCCTCGACATAAATCCACTCCTCATATAACTCCCGAGGAATATTGGGAAAATTTAAAGTGCGGGAAGAGGACGGTTGTGCCAGTGATTGGGTCTTCTCGACCTCTAGAGCAACGACTCAATCATAGAGGCTAAAAGTCTCTTTCTCCAACTCCCCAATCCTTTCATCGAGCCGTTCTTCTTTGAGTCTGGCCGTCGTTCAATCATTTTCTCACTCGGAATGGAGAGTCCGGATCACAACCTCAAGGGACTCTACCTTCCTCAAAGTCTCCGACCGCGCAAACTCCACCTTCTCTAGCTCCCCTTGCTTCTCAACGACCTCACCACTAAGAGTTTCTGCCCTAAATTGACATTCTTCTAGATGGCCTCACAACATGACTACATGAGCTTGGAGATCATTGCACTAGAATTCGACCTCCTTGCTAAGCTCAAGCTCTTCCACTTTGCTCCTCAATGTTCCCTCCAGGATGATGCACTTCCCCACCATCCTTACTAGCTGATCGTCTCTTGCCTTCAAGTCCTCCCCCAATTGGCGCACATCGTCTCCTTCACGAAACCGGCATCTAACCTACCGATACTTCTCAAGGCATCTGAAGTACTTGTCCTTCAATTTCACATAGATATCCTTACGTCTTTGCTACCTATGAGCACTCTCAATTTCCAAGACGACTGTCTACAAAATGAACAAAGGAAGTTAGAGACTACGAAAGAACAAAACCAAAGGAAAACAACTAATAGTAAATGTCCAACAATATTGTTTGATAGGGCATTGTTATTTATAGTCTTAAGGGTCGTACCCTCGATCTCAGAACAAAGAGGGACAAGGGAAGGGATAATATTCTCGTTTTTCATAAGAAGATTATGATCTATCGGGATCGTAAAAGTCCTTGAACCCCCTCCAACCTCACTTCAAGTTGAGTATGCCCCTCGTTGATCATCCTCAGCTCGTCTACATCCATGTCGGAATCGGATCCAACATCCTCCCCAGCAACAGCCTTCCATCTATTATCAGTCGAAGAAGGCATGTCTGCCGCAACCCCGAAAGACGGGGCCTCTTCGCGTCTTTGAAGAACAGGGTTGTCACTGCTCACCACACCTCCGATCGTATCCCTCACAGGTCGTATATTCATATCCTCAAAATAAGTGGCTTCGGGACTAGCCTCTGGGCTCTCCCCGATATAAACTATGGTCGTTTCCCCAAGGACAAGACCACAATCTCCTACATCGACGGCCGCCAACCTCTCTCCCCTGAAATCCACGTCCCTCATCTTATGAGGCATCTAATCTCCATCACCAGGCAAAGGTTCATTGTCCTCGTCTATGAGTGAATATAAGGGAGAAGCCGAGGTCTCTACAGCTGAAGCCTTCACGGCCGAAGGAGGGACAAATTCGAACGCAGCAATAGGAGGGACTGGAACAAAGGCAGGATCACCTGCAGTCAAAGCAGGGGTAGGGACCAAGGACGTTATAGCTTTTTTCTTCCAGAACGAGGGTGCGGGAGCTCTAGAACTCCTCGAAGATCCCTTGGCTGAAGCTAAGAAAAAACAAGGAAAGGAAAAGTCAGCAAAGGTAAACAAAAAAAAAGAGTTAAGACACCGATGGTAAAAAAACTTCCCAGTCGAGAGGAGAGTGGGCCCAAACTTCTTGAAGAAACATGGCCATTAACAAATCCCTACAACGTGAGGGAGGAGTGGATCGACCCAGTCGGAAATATGAGCGACCAAAGAATGAGGCGAGGTCTTGGCTGCATAAGAAGAAGATAAGAGGTCAGAACCCATAGCCAAACACAGGAGAAAAATCAGATACCTACGAGCAAGGAAACCAGGTACTTACGAGCATAATTCCAAGCCTTAGGAAAATCATTGACATTGGACACTATGTCCTCGGTTCTGACAAAAACAAAGTTGAACCAGAATTGACGGCTGGCCTTGTCGTCCATCTTCACCACCAAGCACTTTCCCCCTCGGTGGCAAAGATTCAACATCGTTCCCCTATAAAATCTAGGGGTGAACATATGTATTAAGTGTCAAAGTGTCAACTCGACCCCGACTAGCTCAGCAAACTTGGTGAGCATCTTTATAAATTTATAGATGTATGGCGCAAGCTGAGTTGGGCAAATGCCGTAGTAATGACAGAACTCCTCGACCAACGGTAGGAAAGGAAGGGAATTGCCGACTTGAAAATGATAGGCATAAAGGTCACAGTACCCGAGACGGTGGACTTGTACTGTATCTCC
This sequence comes from Nicotiana tabacum, assembly GCF_000715075.1. Lineage (NCBI taxonomy): Eukaryota > Viridiplantae > Streptophyta > Magnoliopsida > Solanales > Solanaceae > Nicotiana > Nicotiana tabacum. The sequence goes on from NC_134091.1 coordinate 29,616,243, forward strand.
CGCAATCGGATTTAGCTCGACATAAGCGGCAAGGCGGAATTCGGACTTGAGATATGCTAAATCCTTTACCGTCATCACTGATTGAAAATCACCATGTATGACCTCAGGGGCTTTGGTATAATCAGAACTGGAATCCGAGTTGCGTGGTACTATTTCCTCCACTGACGGGAAAACTTCATCCTCAACGGTGGTAGAAACACTCTCCCCACGAGAAGGGAACACCATTGCCAAGGGGGCAACGCGACTCCCCTCGCTGGTCTCAGAAGGTACGTTAGAAATGAGTCAATATAGTGAAAGAAAGTAACAAGCAAGAGGGAATGAGGAATAAGGTGAATCGCAGAAACAGAGAGTAGAAAGGATTCTACAAAGAAAATGAAGGGGAATCTAGCGCTTAAAGATGAGAAAAGGTTTGGAAATGTTCCAAAAGCAACAAACCCTCTCCTATTTATAAGGTTTGGGAGGCACCAAGATCGAAACGGCGGGTCATGATTAGCACGAGAAATGAAATGACATAGTCAATCAGGGGTCACACCTGATTCTATGCAATGTATCGGGAAATAGTCTGAATAGACGCATGATGTCATGACATCACTTTCTCTCTTGGACCAGATGGCTCAAACAGACTTCCCGGGTAATTCAAGGAATTCGAAATATGCAACCTCAAAAGGCCACGCAGCCTTATCTCCCCGACCACGACCCCAACCAACTCCATAGAGTTGTATCACAAACTACATTGTCCGCTCATTGACGTGGTCAACAGGAACGACCTCGATAAGCGGAGGGACTAACTGTATGAGCCAAAATCTAACTGTAGTCGAAATGATAGCAGTAAAGCATTCTTGGGGCACCATGCCGAAGTAATTTGATTATCAGCAAAGGTCGTGGTCGATGAGTCAGCAAGACTGAAGTCGAGGAGACATCATTGAGGACGAAGTCGAGCATGTTTGACAGAGTTATAATGGCTATTGTTAAGATATGACTTAATGGATAATATTCTAGTGGATATTCTCTGTATTTGTACTATTAGGGTTTCTAGGAACATGTTCCCTATAAATAGAAAGATACATAATTATAGGGGACATGTGATATCTATTTGTAAAGGTATACTTTGACTTGAGAAAGAGAATCTGATCTCCTTGCTAGTATACAAACATCACATTTTCATTAAGATTCTTGTCTACACTTTTCCACTAGATCCGAGAATACTTAGATATTCGAAGGATTGTCCATCACTCATCATTGTCAGAGAGAATATTCAATAATTCCATCCTTTCTTAGGTGACGCATTCATCCTATTCACTTAAATATCATTGACGAGCTTAAAACACACACTAAAATATGCTCGCTAGTCGAATATAGTAAATTATAATATCATATCCACAAGGATTGGATTTAAGAAGTATTATTATAGTTTGTAGCTAGATTGCTATCCAAGATGATGAACAATTGAGGTTTATGTGATTAAAACTAAAATTAACTAAGAGTCTAAACTATCGACTAATGACAATCAACGCAAGTACTGAGCAAAGGAAGTTATCAATTGAGAGAAGATAGGGTTGATAGGATAGGTGCAAGACAAATATTTGGGATTTAACTCTAGATAATTCACTTCTAATGTTTAAGTGAGTCTCTTGAATTCACTTGGTTATTAGTTCAACTGATTAGTAGAAACTCCTATCTTGATTCAGTCTCAACCTCACAAGGTGAACCAGTTTAAAGCACGTGAAGGTATACAAGAATTCGTAGTGGATTGGTCTTTAGGAGAACCTCTCTCGATTATCCTCCTAACTATGTTTAATAAACAATTTAACTAGCCTCTTTCGATTACTAAGAAGAATTAATGACTTTAACCAACAAAATATAATGCAACAATATCACAAGTTATGCCTCTCTCGATTACATTAACAAGTGAATATAGATGCAACAGCTAAAACATCCAAAACGATTCAATACATAAAACTAGAGTTAATCATCCACAAATAAGTATCAATACACCAAATCTATCAAACCCTAAAGAGAACTACTCCATGGATATGGAGTAATTCATCATAACAATGTTAAGTTAAAGGAAAACATAAAACAACCCAAACCCTTTTCTTGAGTGAGGATTGAATGATAAAATCCTTGAGCTTTTGCTTCTCCACCTCCTCCTTGTCTTACTTAGGTCTAAGATATGTCAAAAGTCCATAAAATAACATTTTTTACATGTATTTATACTAAGTAGGGTCGGGCCCAAACGAAAACAACTTTTCCTGTGCGAACTGGGATAATAGCTCTGTAAAGTTCAGAGACACGCCATGCAGGGTGGTTGTGGGAAAGTTCAGAGAGCTAAAATCCATCAGGCAGCCGGAAAATGTACAGGCGCGGCGCGCCACGCGCCGCAGTTGTACACTTTTCTCAGAGTCGAGTTTTTTGCTTCGATTTTGACATCTAGACGTGGTGTTCGACCCCCGAACACGATCCCGGCTTAATCCCTTGGGATTTTACTTAGACTTCAAGGCTCTAAATCACTCAAATTCATTCCATAACATCTACATAGCTCAGAAACACTCCTACAAAGCATAAAATATACAATCAGTGTAAAACACTAGCATTTAAAGCTCAAACTCAATTAAAGTACAATAAATTGGAATGTAATAAGAGACTAAAATATGAGATTATAGCCTACCATCAACACCCACACTTAAACCATTGCTCGTCCTCGAGAAATCAAACTACACTTTATAAAGACACGATCTTATTAAGCAACTCTCCTAACTTATTATACCAAGAATATTTAAAATAGATTAAGCACAATAGTGTAACATCTTCACCTCAAGATTTGACTCAAAAGTACCATTCATTATTCACAACTCGCTCACTTACTCTAACATAGAGGTCAACAACATTTCCCTTCCTTCATGAATCAAGTGCCCTCACGCAACAATAAAGAATAGTTCCACACACAATAAAATTTAAGAACAATTAGGAACTCAAGATAGAAAGAATTCACTCACTCTCACAAACAATATTTATATGCCACAAAAGATGAACCATAGGCTTGATCGTAGTGTACTACTCAACTAATCGAGCTCATTCAGTCAAGGATCAAGTAGGACTTTAACCGGTTGTAATGTAGGCTGCGGGACGGGTAGGATACAATTAGATATAAGAGTGACTACACCTACCTAAGCACTTTAATACATACAATTTAACATTCAAAACCCCACACTTATGTCAAAACATACTCCACCTTATCATTATACATTAACTCTCACTTCTTTACGCACAATTACATCAAGATTTACCACTATCATGGAATATTTTTCACAACCATACAATTATATTATTTTCTTTATTTTTCAAAATAAGTGGCTCTTACTTCTTAAAAATAGTGCACATTTCTCTGTATTTCATTAGTTCTACTCAAAAGCCAAACCAACCACCCACACTTCAACTTTTACAAAGTTCATAACAAATTTAAGTGCTCAAGATAGGTACAAAGTTCAAATAGATGGTCAATTCAAACAAATGGGTAGGGTATGTAATGTGGTTGCCAAATAAATAGGATTACAGGCTCAACGAGATTAACTAAGATACATAACAATTAAGTGTGTAAAAGCATATAACTGGCTCAACAAAGAAACGCCTATATCACTTCCAAGACTGAACAAAACTACCATTTCGCGTTGCAAACACACGGGCAAAGTTCTAGAAATTAAATGCAATGCACAGAATACACAAAACCTTACACACACATGGAACATAACTCACTCGATATTGGATTATCAAGACACTCTTAGTCAAAGCAGTTAAGCACAGTTAAGATCATATAATTTAAGGTACTTATACAAGAGTCAAAAACTGAGCATAAGCACCACTACTAAAGCACTCACTATTCTCAACATATAACAAAGTTAAAAGATATTGCTTCCAATTCAAATCACAGCACAAGGTTTCCTACTTCTAAAAAAATAAAAACTAACTACAACCGGTTCAAACAAAACCCTTGGAAAAGAACCGCGACACAAAGAAAAATCAAGGGGGAATTTTTACACTACCTAACAAAAGAATTTTTTTTTGTCTTTTTCTTTCTACTTTACTCCCTCGATAAACCCGTCGAATGATATCCATCGTCGGGAAAAGTCAATTTTTTTTAATCTTTATGGTTTTTCAATTTTTTCTAACTACTAAAAAGCACTCAAAGGCAAAGCCTAACACATATACATACAACACACAAATATCCCCCACCCCATACTTTAAGTTGTGGCATGTCCCCATGACACACAATTAAAAAGCATAAGGTAAAGGAAATTTTCCTTAATTTTCAGTCGGGGTCCGAATCAAAGTCGGGCTCCATTCCACGCGCCCGAACCAATGCACACATCCATGCAGACAGCTTCTTCTCAGTCTTTTTGGGGTACACTCCACACTTATCTTTCTCAATCATTGGGACCTTCTCATTCTCTCTTTTCACTCTCCACTCAACACTTGCAGCTGGCTTCTCCTTTTTTACTCCAGTTGCTACACTCATCTCAAACGTCACCATGTCCTCAACCACTCTAAGCATGAGTTTTCTATCATGTATATCCAGTATAGGTCTACCCGTTGCTAAAAATGGTCTTCCTAGGATGAGGGGGACCTCCTTTTTCTCTTATATATTTGCCACTATGAAATCTATAGGAAATACAAACTTATTTACCCAAACTAAGATATCTTCCACTATCCCCTCGGGTATTATAGTTGTTTGGTCTACCAGCTGCAAAGATATTGGTGCAGACCTTATCTCTCCAAGCTCATTCTCTAGTTTTCTATAAATAGACAAAGGCATTAAATTAATTGAGGCACCAGAATCACACAAAGACTTATCAAAATTAAGAGTACCTAACGAGCAAAGTATAGTAAAACTCCCTGGATCTCCACACTTTCGTGGGATGTTGTTTTGCAATATCGCGCTGCAATGCTCTGTGAGCTTGACCACTAATGTTTCTTCTATCTTTCTCTTCTTTGTCAGGATATCCTTCAAGAACTTAGCATAAGCTGGCATTTGGGAGAGAACTTCAGTAAATGGAAAATTTACATTAACTTGTTTCAACATATCCAGAAATCTCTCAAATTGCTTGTCCAGCTTCTCTCTATAAAGCTTTTGGGGAAAAGGTAAAGCAAGCATGTGCTTGCTCTCTTCAGATTCCTCCCTTCTTGATGTTTCCTCCTTCTTTTTCTCTACTCCCTTCTTGCCTTTCTTCTTTTTAGTCTTTTTATCATCTTCAATTTTCAGCTCCTTTCCACTTTCTTTTTCAGGCGCCACCACTTTTTTGATTGGAGTTAGATCTTTCAACACTTGCCCGCTTCTCAAGGTCACATCATTAACAGTTTCCTTGGGATTCTTTTCAGTATCAGCTGGTAGAGTACCTGAGATTCTCTTAGATAATATAGTTGTAATTTGTCCTACTTGTCTCTCCAAATTATGGAAACCTGTCCCAAGATCTTTGATAGTTGCACCATGAGTATCTAATCTCTCATCAGTCTTGACAATGAAGGATTTCATCAGATCTTCTAACCCAGACTGAATTGGCTATTGAGGATGAAACTGCTGTCTTGGTTGATTCAGAAAATCAGGAGCTCCTTGAAATCTGGAGTTATTTTGTTGCCATGCATTTGCTGTACCCCCAGGTGAACTCCATGGAAAACCAAGGTACTTATGACCCATTTCATTGAAGTTATAATTACCCACAACATTAACTTCCTCAGTTGAGGCTTGACACTCATGAGTAGGGTGTCCTCTTCCATATATATCATATGCTGCGTGATTCTCACTTTGTATAGAAGCTAAGGTCAGCTCCCTTATATCTTTCGCCATGCCATCAAGCTGTACCTGCATAGATGTGTTATCATCAACCTGGTGAACACCAGTTGATCTTCTTTTTTCAGCAATTTCAGAGGGCCACTGATTTGCATCTTCAGACAGCTCATCAAGCATAGTGACTATCTCCTCTGGAGTCTTTTTCATCAACAGACCTCCAACTGCATTGCTCAATGTTCTGTGTGAAGCCGATGTCAATCCATCCCAAAAATCCTGGAGTTGCATCCAGAGTTCAATTCCGCTATGTTGCCTCTTTCGCACTATCTCCTTAAACCTCTCTCAGGCTTCAAACACAATTTCAGTCTCATTTTGACAGAAGTTATGGATTTCTCTTCAAAACTTGCACGTTTTAGCTGAGGAGAAATATTTAGCAAGAAATTTTCTGGTCATCTCCTCCCATGTTCTAATCGATCCCTGGGGCAAGCTTCGAAACCAGTTCTTTGCATCATCTTTAAGTGTGGAGGGGAATTTCCCTAGATAAACTGCATCTTGTGACACACCATTATATTGAAAGGTATTCATTATCTCCTCGAAGTCTATTAGATGATTGTTTGGATCTTCGTTCATCTTTCCTCTGAAGACATAACTGTTTTGGAGGGTTTGGAGCAACCCTTGTTTCAGCTCAAAATTGTTGGCTGCAACTGGAGGTGGCCTCACACTTGACAAGCTTTGGTTGTAGACCAGTCTAGCATAATCACCAAGTGGTCTCCCAGCACCGGGAGCTATGTTTCCTAACTGGTTTGCACCCAAGGGCTGATTCTGAGCCATTCTTTGAGCCCTCTCCTCCTCATAAGCAATTTGTGCATCTCTAAGTACTGCTTCTTCAGCATCCCTTGCAGCTTTCTCTCTAAGTCGGGCTGCCTCCCTCGTAGTTAAATCAACACTATCATCATCTCCCACCATCTTTTCTTTGGTTGAGGATTGCCCAACCTTTTCTGTATTCTCGACGAGAATTCTTTCCTTCCTCAACTGTCACAGTTATTTCTCGATTTCTGGTTCATATGGTTGCAATTCCTTACCATAAGATTGAGTCATGCACCAATCTAACCTGTAGCCTGCGCACTGTCAAAGAACACCAAACGTAAAAAGGGAAAAATAAAATAAAAAGAAAAATTCCTGAATTAGCACTATAAACTATTTCAAATACTATTAATTGCCAATTCCCGGCAACGATGCCAAAATTTGACGATCTTAAAACACACACTAAAATATGCTCGCTAGTCGAATATAGTAAATTATAATATCGTATCCACAAGGTTTGGAGTTAAACAATATTATTGTAGTTTGTAGCTAGATTACTATCCAAGATGATCAACAATTGAGGTTTATATGATTAAAATTAAAATTAACTAAGAGTCTAAACTATCGACTAATGACAATTAATGCAAGTACTGAGCAAAGGAAGTTATCAATTGGGAGAAGATAGGGTTGATAGGATAGGTGCAAGACAAATGTTTGGGATTTAACTCTAGATAATCCACTTCTAATGTTCAAGTGAGTCTCTCAAATTCACTTGGTTATTAGTTCAATTGATTAGTAGAAACTCCTCTCTCGATTAAGTCTCAACCTCACAAGATGAACCAATTTAAAGCACGTGAAGATATGCAAGAATTCGTAGTGGATTGGCCTTTAGGAGAACCTCTCTCGATTATCCTCCTAACTAAGTTTAATCAACAATTCAACTAGCCTATTCCAATTACTAAGAAGAATTAATGACTTCAACCAACAAAATATAATGCAACAATATCACAAGTTATGCCTCTCTAGATTACATTAACAAGTGAATACAGATGCAACAGCTAAAACATCCAAAATGATTCAATACATAAAACTAGAGTTAATCATCCATAAACAAGTATCAATACACCAAATCCATCAGACCCTAAAGAGAACTACTCCATGGATATGGAGTAATTCATCATAACAATGTTCAAGTTAAAGGAAAACATAAAACAACTCAAACCCTTGTCTTGAGTGAGGATTGAATGATGAAATCCTTGAGCTTTTGCTTCTCCACCTCCCCCTTGTCTTACTTTGGGCTAAGATGTGTCAAAAGTCCATAAAATAATATTTTTAAATGTATATATACTAAGTAGGGTCGGGCCCAGACTAAAACACCTTTTCCTGCGCGAACTGGGATAATAGCTTTGTAAATATTGCACAAGCGTGCCGCATGGGGCGACGTGCCATGCAGGGCTGTTGTGGGAAAGTTCAGAGAGCTAAAATCTGTCAGGCAGCCAGAAAATGTTCAGGCGCGACGTGTCACGCGCCGCCCCACGCGCCACAGTTGTACACTTTTCTCAGAGTCCGATTTTTTTCTTCGATTTTGACATCCTGACGTGGTGTTCGACTCCCGATTACGATCTCAGCTTAATCCCCTAGGATTTTACTCAGACTTCAAAGCTCCAAATCATTCAAATTCATTCCATAACATCTACATAGCTTGGAAATACTCCTACAAAGCATAAAATACACAATCAGTATAAAACACTAACATTTAAAGCTCAAACTCAATTAAAGTACAGTAAATTGGAATGTAATAAGAGACTAAAATATGAGATTATATCCTACCATCAATCATTTATTGCTATTCATTGATATTGAATGATATATTATTGCCTTTGATTTCTGGAATATTGTTTGCTCACTGTCGCCGTTATTTAAATACACCTACATAACATTTGTCGCCGTTATTGAATGATAAATATTGTTAGCTAAGATTAACTCTTATTTATATAAATTTAATTATTTGAACCAAGATCTATATATTTTGGTCAAACAGAGTTCACACTGAATAAAATATTCTTTTATATTTATTTTCCTATATTTAGGATTTTAAAACAAACTAAAATTTGTTATTAAATCTTTCCTTATTCGAATTATGTAAGATCCTAATATTTAGGACTTTAACATTTATAAGATTTGACTCTTCATAAATTATTTCCTTATTTTAACTATAAAATAATTATAATACCTTCTATATTAATTTTTTAATATTGAATTCTTTAGAATTAATTTTTATATCAAAGAATTTATTATTTTTGAAATTAAGGAAAAATTAGTTAATTATGTAAGGAGCCAAAAAGAAACGTTCCTGAAATCCTAGGAAAATGAAGAAAAAGTACGAAAATAAAAAAGGAAGTCAACTAATATTCTAATGCAAATGACTCCAGAATCAGGTTGTAACGACCCGAACGGTTGTTTTGAGATTTAGCACGTCGTTCGGCGGTTTGAGGCCTCGAGTAGCTTCACTTCAGGTATTATGACTTGTACGTGTGGTCGGAATTGAATTTCGGGAAGTTCGGAGTTGATTTGGGAAAACAATTCTAATTTCGGAAGCTTTGAGTTGGAAGAATTGACTAAGTAATGACCTTTGAGTAAACGACCTCGGAATCGGGATTTGAAGGTTCCAATATATTTGTATGATGATTTCGGACTTGAGCGTAGGTTTGGGTTGTGAAATTTCAGCAGTTGTGGTCGGAGGATGTTATTATGGGCATGTGAATTATGTGGGGCATGGTGTGAATTCATCAAAAGTTGTAAGCTTGTGTTTTGGTACAGTGCATAGTTGTTGGTACGGTGTTCGTGTGTTCGAATCAGGCTTTGTAAAGAAATTCAGAAGTTGGAACTTGGTTCTGAAGCTTGTTAGCTATGGTTATAGGGAGGATTTTCAGTTCGTCTCGAGCTAATATGTTCAACTGGGATGTGGCGGCACGGGTAGGTACACGAGGTGTTAAACTGTGATTATGGACAACTCCGGAGCATTCCTTAGCACGTTCGAGGATGAATGTATGTTTAAGTGGGGGAGAATGTAACGGCCCGACCGGTCATTTTGAGCTCTAGTGCGTCATTAGGTTTGAGTCCTCGAGTAGCTTCACTTAAGGTACTATGACTTGTATGTGTGGTTGGAATTGAATTTCGGGAAGTTCGGAGTTGATTTGGGTAGAAGATTCTAATTTTGGAAGTTTTGAGTTGGAAGAATTGATTAAGGAATGCCTTTTGAGTGAACAACCTCGGAATCGGAATTTGAAGGTTCCAATAGGTTCGTATGATGATTTCGGACATGGGCGTATGTTCGTGTTGAGTATCGGATCACCCGGGAGTATTTCGGCTTTATTGTGGAAGATTGGTATTTTGAAAGTTTAAGAAATTCTTAAGTTTGGCTTGAAGTGGATTTTAATGTTATCGATATCCATTTGGGATTCCGAGCCTTGGAATAGCTTTGCCATGTCATTTATGACTTGTGTGCAAAATTTGAGGTCGATCGGACTTGATTTGATACGTTTCGGCACAGAAATATAATTTGGAAATGTGGAAATTTATAAGTTTGATTCGAGGCGCGATTCATGATTTCGATATTGTTTGAAGTGGTTTAAGGCTTCTACTAAGTTCGTATTATATTTTGGGACGTGTTGGTATATTTGGTTAAGGTCCCGAGAGCCTCGGGTGGATTCCGGATGATTAACGGATTTATTTTGGACTTAGGAGATGCTGAAGCTGGGCAGCAGCTGGTGTAACTGCTTCTGCGGAAGTTTGGTCGCAGAAGCGAGGTGAGGTCCGTAGAAGCAGCTTGGGCAGCCTGGGCATGAGGTCACATAAGCGGAGTCAGGCAGCGCACCTGCGAGTGCGCAAAAGCGAGGTTAGGGCCGCAGGTGCGGAAATTGTGCAGATGCACTAGGGTATGTCGCACATGCGGCTGCGCATGAGCAGAAGAATATCCGCTGGTGCAATGGTCGGCTAGCAGTGGTCTTCCATAAAAGCGAGGAAGCTTCTGTAGAAGCGGAATCGCAGAAGCGGTCAAATGACCGCAGATGCGAAAAGTCGTCTGGGCAGTGAAGTTTTTATAAAAACGGGGGTTTGTCCCATTTTCATCTCATTTCGTCTATGGGAGCCAAATTTGGAGTACTTTTGGAGTGCCATCTTCATCAACTATAATGGGGTAAGTGATTTCTTCACATTGTGAGTTAAATATATAGTTTTTTTTATGTATTCAAGCATGGAAATTGGTAGAAATTGTGAGATTTTGAAAGAAACCTAGAAATTGGTATTTTTGGAATTTGACCACGAAATTGAACACGTAATTGGGAATAAGTTATATATTTTAGTTCGTGGTGTTATGGGTAAAGCTTATCTTCAAAAATTTTTAGAATCCGGTCATGTAGGCCCGAGGGTTGATTTTATAGACTTTTCGAGCGGAGTTGGGAAATTGTTTAAAATGATTAATTATGGATATTAGAATATATTTTGAATGGTTTGCACGTTGTTTGAATAGTTTTGGATCGACGGGCTTTGGTTTGAGGTGTTAGAGAGGCCTTGAAACCGGTTATGGAACTTCGGAGCGAGGTAAGTCTCCTGTCTAACTCTGTGAGGGGGAAACCACCCCTAGGTGATGTATTTGTTATGTGTTACTTGTTGCGGGGGCTACGTACACACCAAGTGACGAGAGTCCGTGCGTAGCTAGATTCATGTTATGTTCGAGTAGACTTAGGTTCCCGCCATGCTATAACTGTACTATTTGATTTGTCCATTGCCTGATAAATTCCCTTATTTTACATTACGACTTGAGACTAGACTTGCGTAAAGTGATAGGCCTGCTATTGTCGAGATTTGACGGGCTTCATGATAAGTCACAGATTTAATTGTACTCTTCTACGAAATTCTCCCGTGTTATGTGTTCTCATCGAAATGTTCCCTTAAAAATCTATAAGTCACCCGACTATTCGTGAGTGGGGTCGAGGACCCGTCAAAGCTTCTTATTCTAATGGGATCGGGCTATTCGGCTCGGCAGGATAGATACATCTATGGTTCGTGTCGTTCGACCCTCGGCAGTGCGCACACTATGTACCACACTTTTATGGGAGCGGGCCGTTCGCCTCGACAATAAAATATATGTATCTATAGTTTGGCAATGTTATGATGGATCGAGCCGTATGCCTTGGCATTTCTATAAAATACTCTTATGAAATCGTGTGTAATAATTGGCAAGAGGCCATCATATTTATGAGCTTTTCCTGATTGAACTATGATGACTTATATGGTAAGGTCCATTATATATATACTCCGATTGAGGAGGTAGATACTAGCTGAGAGTCTGAGTTATTGCTGAGAGGAGGATTGTACCACGTATTATACTTGCTATTTCGTTTATCTTCTCTGATTTACATCTGTTTACTTCTACTGTATCTGTCTTATTGGACCACTAGTAAGTGTCGATATTGACCCATCATCACTACTTCTCTAGGGTTAGGCTAGATACTTACTTGATACGCATTGATTTACGTACTCATACTACACTTGCTGCACTTTTTGTGCAGGTACACATATGTTCGGTGGTCTTTGGAAGCAGAGACGCGGCCATTTCGGGGACTTTACCGTGAGCTGTATCTCATGTTACGATCCGCAACCTACAGAGTCTCCATCAGAGTTATTTATATTTTCCTGTCTAACTTGTATTCTAGACAGATGTTGTATGTTATTTTATTTCCTAGTTAATGCTCATGCACTTGTGACACCGGGTCTTGGGGGTTTCCTTTAGGTTATTCATTATTATGGATCGTGTATATATTTTTATTTACTCTGTAATTTCTCTTTTATACTATTCAATTAAGGAAAATGATGATTTCAGAATACTAAAATGAGTAATTAAATTGACTAAACACTATTGGCTTGCTTAACGGCGGTGTTAGGCGCCATCACAACTACTAGTGGAGTTTGGGTCGTGACAGCTTGGTATCAGAGCGTTAGGTTCACTTAGGTCTCATGAGTTATGAGAAAGTCTAGTAGATTCTTGCGGATCGGTACGGAGATGTTCGTACTTATCTTCAAGAGGCTTCAGGGCTGTTAGGAGCACTTCCCTCCTTGATTTTCTCATCGTGCGGTTTGATTCCATTGAGGCTTGTGCCTTTATTTCCTTCCTACTCAATATTATGTGATGCGAAGTGCTTGTTATCAATTGGGTATCGAGGAGTTGTAGTGGTACTGCAGACGTGGTGCAGGATGTTTTTCCCAGCTTGTTCGGACAGGCTATTATCGTCGCCTTATGGAAGGATGTTCTTTTGTTCCAGCTCAGTATCTGTATCTTCTATGGTTTCGAGACTGTGCATGGATTTGCTACGATGTCGATGCGTTGTTATCACACAATGTTGGTGTAATGGTAAGGTGCTCGTTTATGTGTTGAGGTAGTGAATGTCTTGGAGAGAGGATTTCTCAGTGCAAGATTAAGGGGTTCAGCATTTAATTCCAGCGGAGGAAAGGCAATCAGACTATAGATGTCCATGTTTGGTTGATGAAGTAACAAGGCTTGATATTTTCAAGCGTGATGGAATTTTCAATGTGATGCACGTCCTTATTTGAACGCATTATGGCTCGCCGGTGTTACGGTCTTCTTGGATTTTGCTTTCGGGGTAGGGTGTTGTGAAATGGTGCCTGAGGGGCGATTTCCAGAGATAGCTGCGTGCAGCAGTTCAGAATCAAATTGGTATTTCTGATGTGGATGGCTCTAGAAAGATGATCTTCGAAGAGGCTTAGAGTTGTAGCATTTTATTAGTTCAGGTGTCACAGAGATGCATTTTGATTTGATGCAATATTTGAGCAGCGAATCATGAGGAAAGACTTGGCAGGAAATGTTTCGTGGTAGTTGAAGTACTAGCAGGTCAAGTATGAGAAGTAGAGGTTGAGAAGTTACTTAAAGGAAATGGTTTAACCGAATAAGAGTAGAAGATTAGCATATGGATTCTGTGGTAGGATAGCCGCGTGCCTTGAGAAAGTGTAGAACGGTTTGGGAATTGTGATGGAAGGTGATTTGGCCTACAGATTTTATTTGGAGTGATGGTTACTGTACGAAGAAAGATTAAATATGGCAGAAAGGAGTTTGTTTGAAATGAAGAGGGGTGTGAAGATCTAATTATCGTTTCAGGTGCAATATGACTTGAGTTCGAAAGGTATTATTGAACGTTCAGTTGATGTCAATAGGGAAGGAGTAGATTTATACAGCTGGTGGGCGAGCAAGAGCTCAAGAGAATTTACTGATTACGTGGTAGTTGTAACCAGTGCAGCGTCGGGGGAAGATGTCGGTGAGTAATTTCACAAGTGGGTTGTCTCCTATGATCAGGTTAGCGGTTGCGTGATATTGATGAAGCTTCGGCAAAGAATACTACTTGCTACCCAGTGAGAGGTCGAATATGTGATTGTGACTGGTGATTCATAATATTCATGAAAAGCTTAACAAAAGACTTCGAGAAGTTTGGTGGGCTAACGGTGCAAGATCATGGTAATTGAGAAGAGGGAATCATGGTGGGCTTTGCATTATGTGATGGTAGCTTAAAGCTAAGTTGGGGAGCCCCACCGTTTACGATTAGATCGCGTGGTTGTCTGCTTGTGCGGTTTCTGGTTATCGATGTGTTGGCGAATTATTTATGACTAAAAAAAGGGAATATGAGGGGTAATTCAACCAAGAACTTGATGGAAGCATGCTATATTTGGCTTACCGATGCATGTTCGAGTTTTGGGAAGACTCAGAGTTTATGCTTTGTGGATTTGACGTACAAGGAAAAGAATTCAACCGGTTACTTCTTTGAGAGGGTGTTCATGCACTAGCAGAGATTTGGAGTTTGGTTATGTTCGAGATTAGGTCGGAGTGGGTGACTCTCAACAATGGTCCTAATGGATTCAAGAATTAAAGTGCAGCGCCTAAAGACTTCGAGTCCGTTGTGTGGTCAAGGACCGAGTCTTCGCAGCGGATTGCGAATGGAACTTGGAATATTCTATGTTATCGTTGGGTATGCGGTGTAGTATTAGAGTAAAGGAAGAAATAGCTTCGGATTCGCGAAAGGTCTTGCGAAATGGATGTACCAGTTGGAGATGTTATTGTGAGCGTGAAAAGGGTATGAGATGATTCATGGGTATTGAGACGATGTGGTCTCGTGATTCGGGTCACTCTGGATAAGTGCAGATTGAGTTCGTTATGTTGTGAATGGAACTATCATATTTCTAAGTCAGGTCAAGAGTAAATTGAAAGAAGTTGGATCGGTTAGTAATGGCTGAATCAACATGATTGTGACAAGGATCAGTTCCTTTGTTGTGTGAAGTTATACAGGTGGTTTGTGGTTGTACGTGCGGGCTTGACAACCCCCATGACCTGATTGATTTGGGAGGTATTTGATTCAAATGGCTTGGTTGTGTAAACGAATTTCGGAAGAGTCAAGATAGTTTAGATCATGACTTGAGGTTTGTGTTTTATACGGTTTGAGAATTCAGTTGCGTGTTGTATTGGTTCTTCTGAAATGAACAAAGTGAAAGGCTTTTCAGCCAATGAAATGTTTATTTTACTGGTAGTTCAAGAGTTATGATGAATTCTGGTATTCTCGCATAGCGACATGATAGGTGCAGTGGGCAGCATGGGAACTAGAGGTTGAAGGTCAAGGTTGCGGGTTGGTGTTGATAGAATGTCATGAGCTCGGATGAGTAGGGGGTGAATTCAGATGTTCAGAGTAATCTAGCATTTTCTTTAGTGTCACCTGAGAATGGTGTTCTATGAAAGAGGCTTTGTGTATTGACTTGCGGATTTAGATTCGCTTAACAGAATTAGAATGATTAGTGGTACGGATGTGCAGACTTTGCTACCTGAGCGGAAGGTTGTGGGAGCATACCCCACGAGGAGATTTGTATAAGTGTGACATGCTAGTCACATGATTGTTATGGATTGAAACCAAGTATGGAGGTGGTAGTAATATGGCAAATGCGAGTGTAATGCCTGAAAGGCATTCTATTCCTTGGGTTGTGGACTTTGTGAGTTTGTTTTGGATTTGATAGATGTTCTTACGTGTCATGGAAAGATATTATTATGGATCCTTGAAAGGTTATTAGTCCAGTATAGTATGATCAGAATCGGCTTGAGGTCCGTCGGAGGGTCTAAATGTGGATGTGTGCCCTACACCAGGCCGGGTGTGTTCATTCAGCATAGCATTGCTTATGAAGGAGTCTTTGGGCATTGGATGTTATTTTTGTCGTCAACTATTTCATGTAATACTCTATTGTGCCATGTGGGTTATGAGACGACTTGATTATTCGTACATGTGTAAAGGTCCCGTGTAGCTGTGGGGTTATGTGAGCAGGATGGCTCTCGAGATGCAGACCATATATCGCACCTTAGTTGTGTTTGGGTTTCGTAGCGTATGGAGCTACCCGTCTCCCCAGGATTTGTATTATGCACTTGGCGTGCTTGTGGTCGATATTCAGACATTTTGTGAGTATAAACGTTACGACTTGATGTGTGTTTTCATCTTGATTGTTATGTGTGAATCGGGTGACACGCCGCCACTGGTATATTGTTTGGATTGGGTGGCACACCGCCACGGGTATGTTGTGTGGATCAGGTTGCATGCCGCAACATTGTCATGTTTGGATCGGGTTGCATGCCGCAATAGTGTCACATTGGATCTGGTTGCACGCCGCAACAGTGAGATGTTGAGAATAGTTCCTTACACTTATTTTGTGTGCCTTGTTTTCATCCCTATTCGACCATTTTATTCGTTATGCGGAATAGGTAATTCCCAGTCAGAGTTCGTTCTTCCTTATGAGTTATATTAGAGTTTGTAGCTTGTTGGCACATTGTTGGTGTTATATGAGATTTTGGCAGTGTTTGAGATTGCTATCACCGAAACAGTTTGTACTGGGTGAGACGAGGTGATTTGACCTAAATTCGATGCAATTGGATTTATATAAGGCATATTAAAGAGCAAATATCTTTATTTAGTTCAGAATGAGGTAATGGTTCTTGTCAGGAGGAGAGACTCCATGAATTTTTGATTCGGCAGGTGGTTATGAGTTTCTATACGTCTCTTTTGTCGTGGCAGTATTGCGAGAGTTGGAACAGGATTTATATATGTTAAAAGATGTTTTGCAGGCATCAGATTTGTGAAATTTCAGCTGTTGTGGTCGGAGGATGTTATTATGGGCATGTGAATTATGTGGGGCATGGTGTGAATTTATCAAAAGTTGTAAGATCTGTTTTGGTACAATGTGTGGTGGTGGGTACGGTGTTCGTGTGTTCGAATCAGGCCTTGTAAAGAAATTCAGAAGTTGGAACTTGGTTTTGAAGCTTGTTAGCTATGGTTATAGGGGGGATTTGAGGTTTGCCTCGAGCTAATATGTTCAACTAGGATGTGTCGGCACGGATAGGTGCACGAGGTATTAAACTGTGATTATGGACAAGTCCGGGGTAGTTCTTAGCACGTTCGAGGACGAATGTATGTTTAAGTGGGGGAGAATGTAACGACCCGACCGATTATTTTGACCTCTGGCGTGTCGTTCGGTGGTTTGAGGCCTCGAGTAGCTTCACTTCAGGTATTATGACTTGTACATGTGGTTGGAATTGAATTTAGGGAAGTTCAGAGTTGATTTGGGAAGAAAATTCTAATTTCGAAAGCTTTGAGTTGGAAGAATTAACTAAGGAATGACTATTGAGTAAACGACCTTAGAATCGGGATTTGAAGGTTCCAATAGGTTCGTATGATGATTTCGGACTTGGGCGTATGTTCGGGTTGAGTATCGGATCACCTGAGAGCATTTCAGCGCTTATTGTGGAAGGTTGGTATTTTGAAAGTTTAAGAAATTCTTAAGTTTGACTTGAAGTGGATTTTAACGTTATCGATGTCCGTTTGGGATTCCGAGCCTTGGAATAGCTTCTCCATGTCATTTATGACTTGTGTGCAAAATTTGCGGTCGATCGGACTTGATTTGATACGTTTTTGGCACAAGATATAGAATTTGGAAATTTATAAGTTTGACTCAAGGCGCGATTCATGATTTCGAAGTTGTTTGACGTGGTTTAAGGCTTTGACTAAGTCTGTATTGTATTTTGGGACGTGTTGGTATATTTGGTTAAGGTCCTGAGGGCCTCAGGTGGATTCCGGTGCGATGGTCTGCTGGCAGTGGTCTTCCGCAGAAGCGAGGAAGCTTCCGCAGAAACGGAACCACAGAAGCGGTCAAATGAGCACAGATGCAAAAAGTCGTCTGGGTAGTGAAGTTTTTATAAAAATGAGGGTTGAGCCGTTGCTCCAGCTTAGGAGCAGATTGCGTATGGAGCATCACCTGTAATACCACCAGTTGCTCCAACTCAGGAGCAGATTCCAAATATAGTTGAGCCGGCGAGACCAGCTCAGGCACAAGCCGTGCCCATTGTGATTCCAGGCCTTCAGGAGGCTTTGGCCCAGATATTGACAGTTTGCACTAGCCTTGCTCAGGTGGTTTCGGCTCAGGCCACACCAGCCACTTCTCAGGCCGGGGAGGTACTCATACCCCTGTTGCCCGTACTCTATAGCAGGTAGTGCAGGGACTTCAGATACCGAGGGCACAACCAGCCTAGCCGGTTGCAGTTGTTCAGGCCCCGATAGTCCCCGTTATGGTAGATAATGAGCAAAGGAGACTTGAGATATTTGGGAGGCTTCGACCTCCATCATTTAGCGGTGCTGAGTCAGAGGATGCTCAGGTATTTCTGGATAAATGTCAGCAGATGCTTCGGACATCGTGTATTCTAGAGACCAGTGGGGTCTCGTTCACTACTTTTTAGTTTTCTGTGGATGCCTTCAGATGGTGGGAGGTGTATGAGAGACGCAGGCTGGTCGGTGCAGTACCACTTACATGGCAGGAGTTCTCTATTCTCTTTTTGGAGAAGTTTGTGCCGCAGTCTCGCAGGGAGGAGCTGCGCAGACATTTTGAGCAGCTTCGGCACGATGGCATGTCTGTGACCCAATACAAGATGAGGTTTTCTGAGTTGGCTCGTCAAGCAGTTTGTTTGGTCACCACTGATAGGGAGAGGATTAGTAGGTTCATTGATGGCCTCACATACCAGCTGCGGTTACTTATGACTCGGGAACAAGTATCTGGTGCTACTTTTGATGAGGTGGTTGACAATGCTCGACAGATAGAGATGGTCCGTAGCCAGGAGCGAGGAGAGAGGGAGGCCAAGAGGCCTCGTGGATCGAGTGGCTTCAGTGGTGTTCCTTTAGGGGGTCAGTATTACCACGACAGGGGTCGTCCTTACAGACACGCACAGACGGGTCGTCCAATTCACCGTGGTGCATCATCCAGCCATGGTTCGTACAGTTCTCATCAGGATCAGTCATCTCTCAGTGCCCTTCCAGCCCAGAGTTCGTCCCTTGCTCCTTCAGTTCAGGGTTCATTTGCACCGGGTGCTTCTAATGGTTATTCTGGTTCCCGGGGCCCGATTCAGTGCTCACCACCACTAGTACCGGGGAGTTGCTTTGAGTGCAGGGAGTTTGGGCATATGTGGAAGCAGTGTCCTCGTCGCCCGTAAGGTCCAGTGCAGCAGAAGAGTCAGACTACGACTTCAGCACCAATTACTTCGCCACCCGCCCAGCCAGCTCGAAGTGGGGCTCAGTCAGCTAGGGGTCGCCCAAGGGGGGACGATCAGGTGGCAGTCAGGCCCAATTCTATGCTTTTCCTACCAGGTTATATCCCATTGCTTCAGATACAGTGATCACAGGTATTGTCTCAGTGTGCCATAGGGAAGCTTCTATATTATTTGACCCTGGTTCCACTTATTCGTATGTATCATCGTACTTTACTCATTATCTGGATATGCCCCGTGAGTCCTTAGTTTCACCTGTTCGTGTATCTATGCCGGCGGTCGATACTATTATTGTGGACCGTGTATATCGGTCTTATGTGGTAACTATTGGGGGACTGGAGACTAGAGTTGATCTCTTATTGCTCAGTATGGTTGATTTTGATGTAATCCTGGGTATGGATTGGTTGTTTCCATGTCATGCTATTCTGGACTGTCACACAAAAACTGTGACATTGGTAATGCAGGGGTTGCCGAAGGTCGAATGGAGAGGTTCTCTAGGTTATGCTCCAATCAGGGTAATTTCTTATTTGAAGGCCTAAAGTATGGTTGGGAAGGGGTATTTATCATATTTGGCCTTTGTAAGAGATGTTTGATGCAAATACTCTTACTATTGATTCAGTACCGGTAGTGCGAGACTTTTCGGATGTATTTCCTGCAGACCTGCCGGGTATGCCGCCCGACAGGGATATTGATTTCGGTATTGACTTGATGTCGGGCACTCAGCCCATTTCTATTCCTCTGTATCATATGGCACCAGCTGAATTGAAAGAATTGAAAGAGCAACTTCACGAACTTCTTGATAAGAGGTTTATTAGGCCTAGTGTGTCGCCTTGGAGTGCACCCATTCTATTTGTGAAAAGAAAGATGGTACTATGCGGATGTGCATCGATTACAGGCAATTGAACAAAATCACAATCAAGAATAAGTATCCTTTGCCGCGTATTGATGATTTATTTGACCAGCTTCAGGGAGCGAGGGTATTCTCCAAAATTGATTTGAGATCAGGTATCACCAGTTGAAAATTCGGGATTCGATATTCTAAAGACGGCATTCCGAACACGTTATGGTCACTATGAATTTCTCGTGATGTCTTTTGGGCTGATCAATGCCCCAACAACATTTATGCACTTGATGAATAGTGTATTCTAGTCATATCTAGATTCATTTGTCGTAGTATTTATTGATGATATCCTGGTGTACTTACGTAGCCAAGAGGAGCATGCATAACACTAGGGTATTGTATTACAGAGGCTAAGAGATGAGAGACTTTATGCCAAATTCTCTAAGTGTGAGTTCTGATTTAGTTCGGTGGCATTCTTGGGACACATAGTGTCCAGTGAAGGAATTAAGGTAGATCTGAAGAAGATAGAGGCAATTCAGAGTTGGCCCTGGCCTAGGCTATCTTCAGCTAATGAGATTCGGCGTTTTCTCGGCTTGGCAGATTATTATCATCGTTTCGTGGAAGGTTTCTCGTCTATTGCGGCGCCTATGACTAAATTGACCCAGAAAGGTGCTCCATTCTGGTGGTCGAATAAGGGTGAAGAGAGCTTTCAGAAGCTCAAGACAGCTTTGACTACAACCCCAGTATTGGTGTTGCCTATAGTTTCAGGGTCTTATACTGTGTATTGTAACGTGTCGCGTATTGGTCTCGGCGCAGTGCTGATGCAAGATGGTAGGGTGATTGCCTATGCATCCAGACAGTTAAAGGTACATGAGAAGAATTATCCGGTCCACGACCTTGAGTTAGCAGCTATTGTTTATGCCTTGAAGATTTGGCGGCATTATTTGTACACTGTCCATTGTGAGGTTTATACCGATCACCGGAGTCTACAATATCTGTTTAAACAGAAGGATATTAATTTGCGGCAGCGGAGGTGGTTGGAGTTGCTTAAGGATTATGATATCAACATTCTCTATCTTCTCGGAAAGGCCAATGTGGTGGCCGATGTCTTGAGTCGTAAGGCGGAGAGTTTGGGTAGCTTAGCATACTTACCAATAGCAGAGAGGCCTTTAGTCGTGGATGTTCAAGCCTTGGTAAACTAGTTTGTTATATTGGATGTTTCTGAGCCGAGTCAAGTTTTTTCTTGTGTGGTTTCTTAGTCTTCTCTTTATAATCGTATCAGAGAACGTCAGTATGATGACCCTCATCTACTTGTCCTTAAGGACACGGTTCGGCACGGTGATGCCAAGGAAGTCACTATTGGGGATGATAGTGTATTACGGATGCAGGGCAGGCTATGTGTACCAAATGTAGGTGGTTTGCGTGAGTTGATTCTCCAGGACGCTCACAATTCGCGGTACTCCATTCATCCAGGTGCCGCGAAGATGTATCAGGATTTGAGGCAGCACTATTAGTGGAGGCGAATGAAGAAAGAAATAGTTGGGTTTGTAGCTCGGTGTTCAAATTGTTAACAGATGAAGTACGAGCATCAGAGATCGGGCGAATTACTTCAGAGTCTTGAAATTTCGAAGTGGAAGTGGAAGCGTATTACCATGGACTTCGTAGCTGGGCTCCCACGGACTTTGAGAAAGTTCGATGCTATTTGGGTGGTTGTAGATCGGTTGACCAAGTCCGCGCATTTTATTCTAGTTGGTACTACTTATTCTTCGAAGCGGTTGGCTGAGATTTATATCCGCGAGATTGTTCGGCTTCACGGTGTGCCAGTGTCCATCATTTCAGATCGGGGCATGCCGTTTACATCACAGTTCTGGAGAGCAGTGCAGCGAGAATTAGGTACACAGGTGCAGTTGAGTACAATATTTCACCCTCAGACGGACGGACAGTCCGAGCGCACTATTCAGATATTGGAGGATATGCTACGTGCATGTGTAATTGATTTTGGGGGTTCTTGGGATCATTTTCTGCCACTGGACGAGTTTGCTTACAATAACAGCTACCAATCGAGCATTCAGATGCCTTCGTATGAGGCTTTATATGGGAGACAGTGCCGGTCTCTTGTGGGTTGGTTTGAGCTGAATCAGATTAGGCTATTGGGTACTGATTTGGTTCAGGATGCTTTGGAGAAGGTTAAATTGATTCAGGAGCGGCTTCGCATAGTGCAGTCTAAATAAAAGAGTTATTCCAACTGGAAGGTCCGTGATGTTGCTTACATGGTTGGGGAGAAGGTTATGCTCAAGATTTCACCCATGAAAGGTGTGTTGAGGTTCAAGAAGAAGGGAAAGTTGAGCTCTCGGTATATTGGGCCTTTTGAAATACTTAAGAAGAATGGAGAGGTGGCTTATGAACTTACGTTGCCGCCTAGTCTATCGAGTGTTCATCTAGTGTTTCATGTATCGATGCTCCGGAAGTATGTCAGGGATCCGTCTCATATTTTGGACTTCAGCACAGTGCAGTTGGATGGTAATTTGATTTATGATGTGGAGCCGGTGCCCATTTTAAATCGACAGGTTCGAAAGCTGAGATCAAAGAACATAGCTTCAGTAAAAGTGCAGTGGAGAGGTCATCTAGTCGGAGAAGCTACTTGGGAGATTGAGTGGGAGATACGGATCAAATATCCACACCTATTTGAGGCTCCAGGTATAATTCTAAACCCGTTCGAGGATAAACGTTTGTATAAGAGAGGGAGGATGTAACGACCCAGCCGGTCGTTTTAGGTATTATAGCCTCGTTGCCCCATTTACTGCTAAATTTGTTTTTTACAGTTATTATGTGACTTGCCGGGGTGATTGGTTCGGGTCCGGTGAGGTTTTAGAATGAATTGAAACACTTAGTTTAAAGCTTAATTTAAAATAGTGACCGGATGTCGACTTATATGTAAACGACCCCGGAATAGAGTTTTGATGATTCAAATAGCTCCGTATGGTAATTTTGGACTTAGGAGCATATCCGAAAAATTATTTGGAAGTCCGTAGTTAAATTAGGCTTGAAATGTCTAGAATAGAAATTTAAGTTTGAAAGTTTGACCGGGGAGTTGATATCGGGGCCGATATCTGATTCTGAAAATTAGAATACCTCCGTATGTCATTTATGACTTGTGTGCAAAATTTGAGGTCAATCGGACTTGATTTGATAGGTTTCGGCGTCGAATGTAGAAATTAGAATTTCCTAGTTTCATTAGGTTTGAATTGGGGTGTGATTCATAGTTTTAGCATTGTTTGATGTGATTTGAGGTTTCGACTAAGTTCGTATGATGTTTTTGAATTTGTTGGTGTATTTGATTGAGGTCCCGAGGGCCTCTGATGAGTTCCGAGATGGTTTTAGATCATTTTTCCTTGTTTTGCAACTGCTGGAACTGGTGTCTGGTGTTGTTCTTCATGAACGCGAAGGGTCTCACGCGTTCACGAAGAAGGATTTTTGTCTGCTGGGATTTGCCCATCGCAAACACGATGAAGGAGATACGAATGCAAAGAAGAGGATGGGGAAGCCTATGCGAACGCGAAGAGGAAGGGGAGTTGGGGGCTGCCTGGCGTTAAGCCTTTGCGAACGCGGCTCGTGGCTCGCGAACGCGAAGGGCAGAGGTCGGAAGGCATCACGAACGCGACGAGGAGGTCGCGAATGCAAAGGAGAAAATTTTGGCAGCACATTTTCGTGCTTCGCAAACGCGAAGCAAGGGCCGCGAACGCAGAGAAGAAAGGCCTGGACAGATTGTTTAAGATCAGAAAATGGGACGAAGTCCCATTTTCCATTTTTGACGTATTAGAGCTCGGGAAGAGGCAATTTTTGGGAGATTTTCATGGAAAATAACGGGGTAATTATTCTTAACTCAATATTGGTCAAATTACCCGAATCCATGGTTGTTTTTAATATTTAATTGGTGAATTAAGTTGAAAATTTAGAAAATCCTCTTGGTTTAATTTGAAGATTTGAGGGTCGAGTTGATGTCGGAATTTGGTAAAATTTATATGGTTAGACTCGCGGTCGAATAGGCTTTCGGATTTTATAACTTTTGTTGAGTTCCAAGACGTGGGCCCCACTGGCAAAATTTGGGTGAAATTTTGGTTTTTTATCGGAAAATTTGTATTTTCATATGGAATTTATTCCTATAATTGTTTTGACCGAATCGAATTATTTGTGGCTAGATTCGAGACTTTTGGAGGTCGATTCGCGAGGCAAAGGCATTGCAGAATAAAGAATTACATGGTTTGAGGTAAGTAATAGTTCTTAATCTTAGTGCTGAGGGTATGAAACCCCGTAATACGTGTTATGTGATTGGTATTGAGGTGACGCACATACTAGGTGACGGGCGTGTGGGCGTGCACCGTAGAAATTATGACTTGGTCAATTCCATGAAACTGTGTAGTTGAATAATCTATTGATATCCGTACATTTTCCATGTATTAGTGAAACTGATCTATAAATCATGTTTAAACCTTGTGTTGACACTGTTGAGACCCACAGAGGTTGTGTACTTATTGAATTATCTGCTAAATTGATGTTTTGCACTCAGTCACAGTTTTACTTGCACATTTCATCTGAGTCTCTATTGTTCATTATTGATGCATCATATCATTGTTGTTTGGGCTGCTTATCATGATTTATGAGAGCCAGAGAGACTAGAGAGGTTGATGACTGAGTGAGGCCGAGGTCCTAATTTTGAGGATATTATGGGATCGGGCTGCACGCCGTAACATGTTTCATTGTTATATGCCATGATTGGCTTGTTATAGCGCTTGGGCTGAAAGAGCCTCTCCGGAGTCTATACACACCCTCAGTGAGCGCAGGTACCTACTGAGTGCGAGTGCCGAGTGCTAAGTGATTGGGAGGAAAGAGTGATTGTAAGGTTGGAGTGAATGAGAGGACTGAGTGACTGTTGCTCTGAGAGGATGCATTGATTTCATTATTGCTGCATTTCAGTTATCATATATCACTGTTTTGGAAATTTTTGAAAGACATTATTTCTATTTCAGTGAAAATTGATATGAAATTACTGTGGAGTTTTAAATGTTGAACTTGAAAGCATGCCTACCTTTCTATGTTGAAAATCACTGTATTTGGACTTAGCTGTGAAGTTCGTCACTATCTTCAGTTCTTTATTTAGTATTGTTACTTACTGAATTGGTTGTACTCATACTACACCCTGCACTTCGTGTGCATATTCAGTGTTCTCGGATACAGTGGCTGTTGATTCCTTCGCATAGTTGATTTTCCGGAGATTCCAAGGTAGCTGCCGTGTTTCGCAGACCTTTTCTCTCCTTCTCTATCTTTTGTTTACTGTATTTGGTCTCAGACTATTATAGACTGTGTTTTTCAGAATAGTGATATATAGATGCTCATGTACTCAGTGACACCGAATTTTGGGAGTGTATTTATTTCCAGTATTTGTAGGATTTCCTGTTAAACTTAATTATTATATTTTCAGTATTTAAAAAAAATTACGGGTTATTGATTTTATCGACTTGCCTAGTATTGAGATAGGCGTCTTCACGACAGACGTAATTTTTGGGTCGTGACAATTTGTTAAGTATTTCTACTTGACAACGTGCAATGACTTTTGGCAGAAAAAACAATCATCCCCATTTACTCGATTCAGTATTGTTGAGAATAATTTTAACATAAGGCTTTATTTTTATTTTTTTTGGAAGGCCAAGATAGTCACTCAGTTTTTGGTAGGCATTTATCTAATTTAAGTTTAGGCTTAGGATCTTCCCACTTTTAACTGTCAATAATGTAAATATTTGGCTGAAATTTGTTACTTTATAGTATTTAGTGCAGCAAATTAGGAAATTAATGACTCATCCATATTTTACGTTGATACACGTATGAAACTCAGAAGGTTTAAATTCGAAAAATAAAAGGATTAAAGATATGGCATCATGATAAGTTCTTAAAAGATCCCCTACAAACTTAATACTTATTAAAAGGTACATTTACTTTCAGGCATAATAATATTGTAGGAGTAGTATTTAACTTACGGGTAAAATGATCATTTAGCTTTTGAAGGTTCTTTAGGTAATTCAGTTTCACACTAAACGTCCACTTATATATATATATATATATATATATATATATATATATATATATATATATATATATCTTAAGATGTATATATAGTATATTATATTTTTTTAAATGGCATATATTATTAAAAAAATATATTTGTAACAATTAAAACGAAATTTGAAGGGAAAAATACAAGCTTAAATTGATAAATTGTTAGCCTAATTGATCGGCCTACGTGATGTACTAAACCCAAAATGATTAGATCTATGGGCTCAACTCGAAATGTAACAACTACATTTGGTTAGATAGGTATGCCGTAATACAATTTGACCAAAATACAAATTGTAATGACTAAATTTGTTGAAGCCAAGCTTAGCCGGTTATCTTCATAGCAATCAAAGACTATGTTATGCTTCCCAACCATTCTAACGGTTCAATCAAATATATGAGAAATGACTTAGACAGTTGTTGCCATAAACTAAATATAACTTAGATACTTTATCTATATATATTCATATGTATTGTATATATTCCTTCTTACAATAATGTCAAATGAAATCATTTACATTGTATAGAAGATGTAATATTCTAATTATAAAATATACTTTTAAAATCATAATTCTTCTACCACAAAGGTAAGAAAATGAAGCCAAAATCACAAAACTTCAGAAAGAATCAGGCTAGGGTTGGTCATCCTAAATTGAAAATTTCAGATGAAACAGTAAAAGTATTTGGCATTAGCTCTTACAGATAATTAGCATCATTGACCACGATCAGTAAAGGTTAAAAATGCAAAGAATTTCTAATATTTATATATGAATTTCAATATAAGTCCGGGACTCAAAAATCAGACATGGTGCTCTGTAAACCTTATCATAGACTTCAAAGTTGCTAAATTGCTATAACTTTACCTCTTTATTTTGGATCTACTAATGCCAATACATATGACATATCGATTCGTTTCTTGACAATGGAACGATGCACTATTATAACCGAACAAGAACTTAAGAATAAAATACCATAACTTATAATATGGAAATTAGACATGCCGCTTAAAATTTGCAAGATCCATGGAACTCAATTTCAAAATGCAAAGAAATGGACAATGAAGAATAATAATGTAAAAGCAGCAAGAGTTGAACCAAGAAATACAAACGATATATAACCAAAATATTTAAAAGTAAACAAACAGAAACAAAAGAAAAGGCTCAAACTAACTTAAAGTCATAAAAGGTAAAGTACTTTATCAATTCGAATATAACAATTCTAACTTTTTAATGAAAATAACAATTCAGTCATTGTCTCATCGATCAAAAATAATATATAAACAGATATAAAGAGAATATATTACTCGATTGTGTTTGCCAAAATCTTTTGCTTGTGATATTTTTTTCCTGATTATGTTGTGTTCGGCATCGGAAATCAGAATATTAGAACAGAGAGATGATTGCTGATGGAAATTCTAAAAATGAAAGCTGAAGAAGACAAAGCAAAATATAGAATTTTGGAGAAGGAAAGAAAGTCTTTGGGGGAAAAGATGAGAATAACTCCGGAGCAAAGCTCTGACAACGAACCTCTGTTTTAAAAGGCAGAATTGGGACTCGCCCCGGGACGGAGCACTCGTGAAACGCCCCTGGGCTTATGTGTGGGGCTTAGTTCCGTGAGACTTACGTCTCGCCCGACGGAGCTTACGCCTCGGACACGCCGAATGCCCAGCATATTGGGCTCGCCTAATAGAACCTTATGCAATTGTGTGTAACTAACATTGTAAATCCTCAAATTTTCTTAATAAATCGTTGACTATTCAAAATTATTTTTTTCTTAATCATAAATCATTAAGTTGAGTGTATTTTATGTCATAATTAAAATAAAAATTATTGCATGTTATCCCCTAAGACTGCTATGATAGTAAATTTTAAATAATTTTTTTATTTAAAAGTATTTATTTATTAACTTTTGTTATGTCTTTATTATATAATAGTCCATAATATTTTTTATAATTATTTTCCTAAATATTAATTTTTTTTACGTTTACGAGATACAATACTTATTAGTTATCATGGTATAGTATGGTTTTAATTGTAATAGGAGAAACCCTCCTCTGCTGTATGTTTCCTTTTTATTTAAGTCAATCTGTAGGGATGGCTTGTCCATTTTAGCTATGAGAAGAAGAGGTTAGGTTGATGCACTCCTCTTTATTCCTTTTGACTTATTCAATATATATACCCCTGGAGGGGAACCTTTGGAAAAACAGAAAAAACATACAACGTGCCAGCATTTGGGTTGGCAATGCCAAAGAGAATTCGGTCTTCTGTCAATGTATAAAACTTAAATTCTTTCGGAACAATTATATATTTTCAACATAATGAAGTAAAAGAATATCTACAAAAAGAATTCTTATTCTTTTCAGAACAATTTGCCTTAGTCATGGGAAGGAGGTCCTTCTAAACGGATATAATCATACATGATCCCTTGAAAAGGACTAGTTGCATTTGCTTGGGTCAAATATATGGTATTTTCCCCTTCAACAAGTATATTACCCTGCAAATTCACATTGAACAGCCAATGGAGACCATGAATTCCATGCCTTGCTATCGCGTTATCCTTCCCTATCACTCCACTTGAGAATAGAGGAGTATTCGTGCTTGAATCATTAAGGCGAACCTGCAAGTTACATTTTATGATTTCCTTTATCGTTGACTCGAAAATATCTAAAACTGATGGAAAAACTGTGCTATACCTGTAATTCAGCTTGAGCTGCAGATGCAAGTGCCACTCTTAGTGTATAGATTTCCTTTTGTTTAACACTGTCAAGTTTGAACTTTATTTGCCATGTTGTTCCTATATATGTCTTCTCATCCCTTTTCCTAACATACCCAAAAGTCCGAAAAAAGGAAGAAAACTCACATTCAAATTTAATGAAGATATCAATTATAAGATCCTCCCTAAAGTCTACAAATAAATCCAGATGCAAACATAGTGCTGATTTAGTACTTTCATTACCTAGTGACTTGAGCAAAGAACCAATCTTTTTTGTAGTCACTCTCTCCAACAGTAAAAACTATATCACCGTTTGGATACAAGTCACTGTATCTCTCCCATAGCCCGTACTGTCTAAACCTAAGGAAGATGATGATAATGAGCAGCAAAATAAAAAGATAAAAATTAAATATCAATGAAGAAGGAGAAAGTCTAACTTATCAGGATGATTAACAAAGAGTTTGTTGATATATTTTGGATCAGGATCAGGAATATAAAACTCTCGAGCAGAACGATCAGGAATGCCAATTTCCCAAAGTGTAGGTCCATTTCTTGGGGGTTCAAAGACAAGATCATCTATCTCAATGCTGCAACCTGATTTATAACATGTTATTTTTAGCTCGTAACGATCTTGAAAAGCTTGAAACTAATGGTTTACTTGCCAAATAGAGAATTTAATACCCGAGGTAATTGTAACTGTAATATCACTTTTGTAATCTCCAATAAATCCAGGGACAAATGCATACAAGTTATAGTTGCCTGCTCGTATATCACTGATTATATAATAGCCTTCCTCATCTGCTTTTATCCAGAATTGATAGTCCTGATCAACATTAACTAGTATTCAAATTGTTGAAAAAATATAGGGAAAAGGGCCAAATATACCCCTTTACTTTGGTATATTGTTTACATCTACCCTCCGTTATACTATCGGGACATATCTACCATTACCGTTAACAAAACTTTTTAAAAATACCCTCCTCTAACGGAATCCACCAGATTAATAAAATAATCATTTTAAAAAAAAATTCATTAACCCATAACCTGTTAAACCTATCATATAAAAATACGGAACCTAGATTTCTGAGACGTCTTAACACATTTTATTTATTTAGAGAGAGATCGAGAATAATGGTGGAAGTAGAATTAGTAAGAATTTATATTTTTGGTTTTTAGTTGTTCATGGTGGCGTTAGCATGTCATGTTATCACGTTTGGTTGTATTTTTTGTGGTTATAATATGGCATCCCTTTGTCTAATGCAATGCATACTTGATAGTTAGTTTGTATGTCGGTAACAACTGATATATATTTTATCAATATTTGTATTTGGTTAATGCATGAAGTTAGTGTACTTAGGTTGTTAAGTTACTTTCCAACTTGTTGGTGTACTTTCTTTCATTGTTGATGATTTTCGTAGACTCTAGCTTGATATTAAATTGAATCTCCTCCAATTATTTTCTAATTTTTGTTCCTTATAAGTTCAGTTATTACTAAGAATTATAAGTATCACATCCCATAGCTTGAAATCTAACTTTGATTCTCAAGGCGTGATTTGACGATAATTACTCGTTGCTCAAATGCTTAAAGAAGAATAAGAAAATATGGTGCGTGAATACTCATCAACAAAGGATCATTGTTGGGGGAAGAAATACCTCGGTAGCTACCTTAAGACTTCATAATTGTCAACCTAGTAAGATGATATAAACATTCACGTCATGGTGGAAAACATCATGGTGAATACTCGGCAAAATTCTGCATGGTGGGAAAAAATAAAGAGATCTAGAAGAAGAAAAAAATTGAAAAGGTAGAATATAATAAACATACAATAAGGATATTAAAAGAATCATGACTCAATATATTAATGAATATATGATTGTCGGTATTTTTATGTCTTTCACGTCTTAAGTTCCACAAATGACTATGAAGGAAATGATTAATCTGTAAGGAAGAAGTGCAGTAAATAAAAAGGATTTAATGAGTTATTAATGAGTTTTAAAAAAATAGATATCTTTTTAATTTGGTGGCTTTCCGTTAGGTGGATAGTATTTTTAAAAAGTTTGGCTAACGGTAAGGATATATGTGACCCGATAGTATAGCGAAAGGTATATATGAATAATATACTTGGCCATTTTCCCAAAAATATAAGTAGTTTTCGAGTGATTGAGCTTTTTTGTCCCCCCTGAATCACCTTGCATTCTCTTTGCCAAGAACCGACTTCCCCTGGTGGAGCTAAGCCAACATATGCACCAGAAGCAGATATCTTATCATCTTTGAAGTACCTAAGTACCAAAATAATATAAGTAGAGCCATTGACCGTAGAATAATTGTTCTTCCAAGTCCACCACCTACCTCCAAAAGAAAAAGGAAAATGTGGTAACGGTAAGCAAATAAGCAAATAATACCTGTCTTGGACTAACAATCTTCCACTAATATTACCGCGTTGCGATGATGATGGAAAATCCTCAGATGCTGGAAAACTGTAAGGCCAGCTTTGAACTTCTACCAGCATCTGCTTTTTGCATTCAGAGTGTTAAATAGTCTAGTTATATCATCAATAAGGACAATCACAAAGATAGCAGTGAAGATCGCTTCGTTGTACCATAAAACTAGTTTTCTTAAGGATTAAAGTTATATACAATTGTTTGACCATCATTATAATTTAGGCAAAATGGCCTCCCAGCTACCTAAACTTGTACTGATTTTTCAAACCGGTAAACAAACTTACGGGTTTCCCATTTTGATACTTATACTTCACAAAATAGTTATTAATAAGCACCTCCGATTGAGCGTGTTATACAATCGCCATGACGTGAATAACATGTCATATGTTTAGCTTGTGGTTATTTGACACGTATAATTTGTGGGTCTCAGTCTTTTTAATTTATAAAATTTATTTTTTCCTTTTTCTTTCTTCTTCATAGGTTAAGACCAACTTCACTATCATTTCACCGACTAATCACCAAAAAAGCGTTCCTCAAGTGCCATATTTCTTCTTCAAAATATCAACTTTATTTTCCTTTCATTATTTTTCTTAAAGCCATTTCTAAGAGATTTCCAAAATCCATCACTTTCATATCAAATCAAACTCCACCCATCCGACAACAGAAATTCATTTTCCATCTTCCCCAGCTTCACAAAGAAACCATCACTTTATCGGAGAGACATTTTTCACTTTAAATGGTTGGAGCCTAATTGATTGGTTCGAAGAATCTGAACCAATAATAGGAAAATCAAATTCCTTACTACCGATTTAACCCAATTTCGAATCTCAGAAAGTCAATTCTTTTTTTTCCGGCAACTTTTCCGGTGATTTGCGGGTTATCTTCTATATCTTTTTTCCTTCTCTTTAAAATCTTATACTCAGTAGAAGAAGAAAAAACCCTAAATTCGTTTTAAATAGAGAACAATAATGAAAAAAAATAAAGAAGAAAAATTGAGAGGGAAGATGGGGGACGTGAAAACTATAAGGATAAGAAACAAAAAGTAATGGGAGGAGAAGGGGGCGGAAGGGCTGTGAAGAACTGAAGAAGAGTTTGGGTTTGCTTTTTTATTTATTTATTCTTTTTTTAACATTATATTAGTATTAATATATTCTTGGCCATGTCAGTATTGCCTTCACATACGGTCAACGGTCAAAGACACTTATTAGTAATTGTTTTGTAAAGTATAAGTGTTAAAATGAGAAAGTCGTATGTATATTTATCGGCTTGAAAAATCATTGCAAATTTAAGTGGATGCTTATTAAACAAGGTTATCTGTAATTACTCCTTATGTGACCTGGTATCTTTGGCAGTGTTAGTACATAGAACTTTCTTAATTATACCTGTTCTTTGGCATCCTCCCAGAGAATAAGGGGATCCTCCCCTTCATTGACATAATTAAGATATATAAAAACTGGTCCAAAGACTTTTTTCCATGGCTCTCCTTCTCCAAACTTTGCAACCAAATCCTCTCCTGCATAGTGGGCACTGAGAAACATCTGCAGAATAACATCTTGGGTGATAATCATGAAAAGAAGAAAAAAGCGATGCGTGTTTTGTGACCATAGTCTGATCAAAATTGAAATACTTGGTTATTTTAGCTAATTTATGGGCCTAAGAAACAATACAAATGAACAGGAATAAGAATGTGTTAAGGCTTGTGATTACTTACAGAAAGAGCAGTTGGACCAACATGAGAAGTGAGGTTTTGTTTAAGGGGTCCCCCGGATCGAAATTCGTCACTGGGAATGATAATCCAGAACCCTAGTGGTGGATCCATACAAATCCAGCCATGGACCTTGAGATCTTTATCCTCACATGAGTACTGATACTTGTCATCCACCTGATAGCATTAATCAATCAAGACTCCTTAATTACCCTAATTATGAACCACAAGAAAAAATTGATAAATAGAGCAGTATTGCCTCTTCAGCAGCCAGTAGAGTAACAAGCTTAACCGAGAGCACACTTTTAATTACTTAATTATATCATAGTTCAACACCCCTTCCTCACGAGGAGCTGAATATTTATGCCTTTTTTTTGGGTGGTGGTGAGATTGAGATATGAATTCATGACCATGTATGCTCTGACACCATGTAATCATCCTATCTAAAAGCTTACGCTGTTGTAGAGAGCATACTTTTAGTTACACTTAATTGTGTTATATCTGAACAAATGGCAGAAGAAAGTAGGTACCTCGCCTTTGAACTCAGGCTCCACGGGATTGACAAGCAGGACTGCTTCAGGATAAGCAAGTGGTTGTCCTCTATCTGGTAACCTGTCATCAGGTAAGGGCATGTATCTCTGCCTGTTATCTGCCATTGCCATGTAATGAAACCTGGTCGACGTTCAAGATATATTAGACAATAAAACATCCTTCTTAATTGTTGTCAATGAAGCTAGAGATAAGACACTGACAATGTGTCTTTCATATGTACAAACAATTAATCATTTCTATTATACGTATCAATTTGTAAGTACGAGAACTATAAAAGGATATGCAACATTGAGAAAACGTTAGCAGATAGATTTAAAACTCCGACAACTGGATCAAAATTAGATGGATGAAGAGAAAGTGAGTATTACTTGTCTTTTCTGAGCTTGAATGCAATCCTAGTCTCATCAAGGTTGAAACCAGGCCATCCCTCTAAATGTTCATAAATTGCATAAGAATAGAAACCTGAAGAACCTTTAAGCATTATAAACCTGAACATTCATACTTCTGGTTAGTCATCAAGTATAATGTCTTTTCTCTTTTCTAGGTTCAAAAAATACCAATAAATATTTAACAAAGGGAAGGAAAAAGCATAACAAAACCTTTTGTCTATGTTCAGGGGAATAAGCTTGTCCTGAAGTGACACATCCCATTCCCTCGAGAAGGAAAGCTCTATTTGATCATCTCTTTCCAATATGACCTTATAGGTTGTGCATATGAGCCTACATTATATTGGAGAAACAATCTTATTGCTCAAAACAATTTGGTTTTACTAACAGTTTTTGTTTAAAGTACTTTTTGTGGGAATATTTTTGATTATGGATAATAGGATTTATCAAAACTTAAGGCGTGTCAAGGACACTATCCTTTAGGATATTTCGCATTATAACAAATAGTAGGTCTGAACCCATAATTTTAAGTTTGAACCCATAGAGTATATTATATACCTTTCAAATGTTCCTGTAGTCCCTGTAGTTCCTGCTGGACTCCAGACAACGTCCCAGTATCTAGAGAGAAAATAATTACCAATTGTTACATTCTTTTCCTTTCGCGACGAGAATAAACTTAATCTAATTTCAAGATAAAAGGGGAATTTTTAAATAAGAAGCTGCCTCTGATGAAGCTTAAAAAGAAATGGCTAGCTGATGGAAGTTACCCTCTGTTTGTTTCATCATTTAGAATCTCAAGCAAATTATCAACGCCATTGTATTTGATTCTGGTTACAATGCCAGCTGGTACTGATAATGTCACTTGGAGAATACCATTATCCATCACCACCTGTTGAAGAATTTTAACTTCCTATTAGTAAACTTGAACTATGCTTCATTAAAACAACAAGAATCTTCAATATTTTTAAGCTGCACTCCATGTATTGATTAAGGAAAAAACTCACTTAATGGCTTTGATCCTATACTTGAAAACTAGTGAAGTTAACCTTCTTTTTTTGTAAATGAAAATGCTTTTTTTCTTGTAAATAGTACGCTTCCACTGCCACATAGTCAGAGAAAAAAGAACATCTTTCGTGCTAATTAATGATATAGTGATGAATTATTGATTACATGGTGATCATCGGGGAGGTGCAGCTGTACTCCGGGAGCAGTCATTGATCTTGTTTATTCAACGTCTTCTTAAATTACTGCAAAACTAAAAATAATCTTCACTTTCTTCTTCAATAAATGGAAGTCTTGAAAGTACGACACAAAAAGAGAAAAAATAAGAGATATTATTGACCTCTTCTTGCAGTTTGGCAGAAGCATGTAAGGTATGTATTAATATGCATATGTTTTGATCTGTACTTTCCTTGAAATGTTAAAAAGGAAAAGAAGAAAAAGAAAGCAATTTGAATTTAACAGATTGTAAATCACTTAGCTTACTCGTCAGCATTGGTTTGGTACAGTAATAATTTACACATATTTTTAGCGTATAAGAGTCGCTAAGGTGAAGTATGTCGCAAGCGCAATTGATCATGAAATCATGATTAATATGTGGGACAATAACAATAGTGGGAATTTCAGAATAGTAGTTAATTTACTTTCCCAATGGACATGCTTAAAGCTTTGTTTCTAGTACTCAGTAAGGGAAAACTAGATCGTAGCTTAATTCTCAGAATATTGGATAGTGTCAGTTACATCCTCAAATGTTTCAAATTGCCAAGGATATTCTTGAGTTCGTGTCTAATACGATCCCAAATAGATAGACTTGTAAATTTTGAAGTCCATCTCAAAATGAGAATAACCATCCCAAGAAAATGTTATTTTCGTTCGACTCTAGAGAAGCATGTAAAACAACTATTTTGACGACTAAGACTATCCGGATAAGCTTATAAACTGGTCAATCAACTTATACGCACCTTGTAACTTATCTATTTGGTAAGAATAATATGAAGGTTAAAATGCTTATAAATCAAAATCAACCAAAAGCCATAAGTTGGTCACCCTAAAATTTACGACTTTTTATCTTGTAATACTTTTGATTTGATAATATTTTTACTATTTTAAACCTAATAGTATTATATATTGTAAATTTGTAATTCGCAAAATACCTTTTTCAGAACAAAACCCCAACTCCATCTTCATTCTATTATCCGTCATTTAATCGTTTCCATCTAAAGATACTATTTTTTAAGTTTTGTAAACATATTAATTGTTTGTTGTTAGCTTTATCACTTTTATTTAAATACATAGCTGCTTATAATTAGTTTCGACAGTTGGCACTTACCAACTACTTTTAAGGCAGAATAGCCTAATAGACACCTCTACTTGTCTCGTTTTTATATCCCGGTCCCCGTACTTCATGAAGTTTCATTTAGACACCTCAACTCATTCAAAACAACTCTTTTAAACTCCCCTAACCTCACGTGCTCTTCAAACATACGATGTGTATGACATGTCAATGTCCAGCTCCAATTCTTTATGCCATATCATCATTTTTCACTTTATTTCAAAATTTCCACTATTCAATTTTCTTTTTTACTCCATATTTTCTCCGCTATCTACTCGTCCCTTCTCCACTCCAAACGGACCTTTTCCTCCATTAATCCACCTTTACAATCCCAAAACCTCTTAGTTATATTGTCCCAAATATACCCAACAACCATTTATCAAAGGCAAAATACATCGACAACCCGTTAAAGTTGTTTTACTTTTTACTTAAACACTTCATCTTAAGTATGTTCCATTTGAAAATTTAATCCAGGCTTTTACTGTGTCATTTAGACACAAAAAGCTGGCATAGCAAGGTAAGTGTTTCTCACATTTTTTATATGCGTGAAATGATTCGAAAAACAAAGTCCCCATACTTCTTGCCGGAAAATAAATAACTTTTGACGAAAAAATGTTCCTCGGCAATTCAAAAGGAGGCCGATATTAAAAAAAGGTGCATTGTCCATATCATCTCCTGTTTCAAGGCCATTGAGCTTCATGACTGATAAGTTATGTGTGCCTTTTCATATTTTGATGATCTAACAAACTTTATAATAAGAACCAGATCGGAAACCCGTTACACATCCTCAAGGTGCCAAAGCACAGCAAATCTCAAATCGGGCACAAGTTCCGACAGCTAGAATCAAAGAGACGACAGAGGGAACAAATGGATATTAGTTCCCTTGCCGACTGTACCAGTAAACTTCTCATAGTTGTAAAATCGTCACAATTGTTCCTTTGCACACACACAACAGTGTGAACAGTGCAGTAGTCACTTTATGAGAAATGCCTTATATCGGATATTTGCTTGCATCATCCAAGTGACATCACTTGGATATTATTAACATGAAGCAATGAAGAAAACATACTTTGCACATCTGAGAATTAATCAAGTTTTCTCTCAAGTGTATTGCCATCTTGCAAGTGACTTTCACACTTTAAGAACAAAGAACAACATAACGAAGGACCAATTTTCAGCATTGTGTTATTATATGTCCTTAGTTGTATTGCACCTTTTTTAGAGTAATTTACTTGTAATTCCTACTTAGCTTAGCTAGAAGCATTGTGTAGGAAACTATTTATAAAATCATAAACCTTGTATTTGTATCTTGGTTAGAGCTACTCGGGTTGTGAGCTTTGTAATAGAGTTATTATAAAGAGGCTTATAATAGAGTTATTACAAGTGAGTAAGGGATTAAGAGTTTAATTCCTAGGTTACAATAGGTTGTAATCTAAAAGTTGCTTGGTTAGTGAAGTTGAAATCCTACGAGTGTAGGCCGTGATTTTTAATCCCGTGAGCTGGGAGTTTTTCACGTAAAACTCTGTTGTGTCATTTACTTATCTCTTATTGTGTGTATTCTGTGGGAACTAATAGAGAACAAGGTTCTCTATACAGTTTGGTGGGCCCTAAGTTTATATCAATTGGTATCAGAGCAATTTCTTTCTATGAGGCTAACAGCTAGAAAGGATCCAAATTGCTGCTCCACCAAACTTTGAAGAAGGCCAATCAACCTACAGACCACCAAGATCCAATAGACAATATTATGGTTGGTGGAAGATAAGGATGCATGATTTTATCATGGCTGAAGATTCAGAGCTCTGGGATGTTATCTGCGATGGACCCTTCGTCCCTATGAAGACCATTGGAGAACCAACAGTGACAGTTCCTAAGACAAAGAAGGAGTACAACGATGTTGACCACAAAGCTATAGAGAAAAACTTCCGAGCAAAACAAATCCTCGTCTGTGGTATTGGACCAGACGAATACAACAGGATCTCTGCCTGTCAATCAGCCAAGGAGATCTGGAAAGCTCTCCAAACACTACACGAGGGAACAACTCAAGTCAAGCAGTCAAAGATCGACATGCTCACCACCTCTGTTTTAAAAGGCAGAATTAGGACTCGCCCAGGGTGGAGCACTCGTAAAACTCCCCTGGGCTTATGTGTGGGGTTTAGTTCCGTGAGGCTTACGCTTCGGCCGTCGGGGCTTACGCCCCGGACATGCCCAACGCCCAACGTACTGGGCTCGCCTAATAGAACTTTATGCAATTGTGTGTAACTAACCTTGTAAATCCTCAAATTATTTTAATAAATCGTTGACTATTCAAAATTACTTTTTTCTTAATCATTAATCATTAAGTTTAGAGTATTTTATGTCATAATTAAAATAAAAATTATTGCATGTTATCCACTAAGACTGTTATGATAGTAAATTTTAAATAAATCTTTCATTCAAAAGTATTTATTTATTAACTTTTGTTATGTATTTATTATATAATAGTCCATAATTATTTTTTATAATTATTTTCCTAAATTTTTTATTTTTCATGTTTAGGAGATACAATACTTATTAATTTAATAGCCCAGTATTAGCTACTAACTGTTTACAAATAATTAGTTATCATGGTATAGTATGGTGAATGATGTGTCGCTTTATTAACTTGTTGAAACTTAAAAATAAATGATGCTAGATAATCATATTTAAATTGTGAATTATGTTTTTATATAAATTCTCTTTCAAAAGCATACTAAATAAAAGGAGTATTTAAAAAAATATCAAATTATAATATCGAAATTCTTTCAAGATTCATTACTCCTTGAGATACATATAAGATTTTGCATCGAATACATTACTTTTGATGTTTGAGTTGTAATGACGTTGCAGCTAATTTGCATATTATGATATATGTCATACTTTTCGTATTATTCATAGTTGAATTATAATTAATAAATATTTTAAATAGATTATTTGTTATGATTTTGTGGTTTTAATGTAATTTTATAATTATTTTTTATTTTATACTATCTTAAAATTCTTGAAATTAGTAAAATTTAAAGATCCGTGGGACTTACACTCCATGTCTCAGGGCTTACGCCTTGCCCCGTCAAAGGTAAAATGCCTCGCCTCACGCCCCCGCCTTTTAAAAAATTGCAGTCACCACTGAGTATAAACTTTTCAGGATGAAGGATGATGAATCCTTTCAGGACATGCTCACTCGATTCACCTATATCATCAACGAGCTCCACTCTCTAGGAGATATCATTCCAAGGAACAAACTTCTCAAAAAAATACTTAGTGTATTACCTAGTTCCTAAGAAAGCAAAGTAAAAGCTATCATGGAGGAAAAGGATTTGCAAAAGTTGACCATTGATGAACTCATTGGAAATCTGAAGACCTATGAAATGAAGAAGAAGGAGAAGGATAAGAAGGAACATGAAAGAAGAGAGCCCAAAAAAGAGAAGAACCTGGTCCTCAAGGCAGACAATAATGATTCAAGTGGTGAGTATGCTGACATGGCCTACCTGACTAAGCGATTTCAGAAAATGGTTCGTAGAAATGGAGGCATTCCAAAAAAGGCAGCTCCAGCAAGCCAAGAGGTTATGACTTGTGTCATAAATGTGGTAAACCAGGACACTTCATCAAAGATTGTCCTCTCCTCAAGCAAGACCAGTACAAGCACAATACAAACAAAGCAGTCAAGAGGAACCTGGTTCCTGATAAAATATTCAAGAGAAAAGAAGTCGCTGACAATGTTGTGAAACAAGCTCTTGCTGCATGGGAAAATTCTTCCAGCGAATCTAGAGAAGATGATGAACAAGATGATACTCCATGATGGCAATTGAAAGTGAAGCTACTGAATATGACTCTATCTTTGCCCTGATGGCAAAATCTGATAGTGATAAAGATGATGATGAGGTAAACTTTCTAGATGTTCAAAGAAATTTGAAGTCTTACTCTCGGAAGAAGCTTATATCTTTGGCAAATATTTTAATTGATACTTATCATAGTCTTATAAATGATAAAAATGTATTAATTGTGGAACTAAGAGAGGTAAAACTTGAGAGAGAGATGATCTTGTAGTCGCAGCGGTTGACCTAAAAGAAGCCATGGAGGTTCTAAAGAAAGAAAAGGATGTTCTGACTAAAAAAAATTAAAAACATAAAAAATGAGATAGATGACCTGTTGGTAGTTGTTATGGATCTAAAAGAAACAATAGGGGAACTAAAAGGGGAAAACAATTCTGGGAATATCTAAAAGGGAAAGGAAGTTGTAAGTGTGGCACACATTAAGCTTGAAAATGAATTCTTAAGTAGACCTGGTCCTCTGATGCAATCACCGCTATGCATAAGAACAATGGGGGGAACAGGCAGGGAATCGGGTTCCAAAAGAAAAATACTCCTTACAATCCTCATAGCAAGTACGTTATTGTCCCTGATAACTGGCTTTGCACTCACTGTGGTAACACTAGGCATTTTAAAGAAACCTGTAAAGATAGATTTCTATCCCAACAGAAAACCAATGTTTTTGCTGAAAAAGTAACTACTGATAAAGAACCCGGTCCCTCAAATAAAAAACGTGTGATGCCTGCTTGGACAAGAAGAACTTTGATTCACCTTTTTCCTCATTATAAGGGACCCAAACTTATTTGGGTTCCTAAGTCTAATCCTTGATTTTCTCGTGCAGGGAGCAGTGAAAGGAAGTAGCCAAAGATAGTATATGGATAGTTGTTTCTCTAAGCATATGGCTGGAAGCACTAATGATTTACTTTCACTCAAAGCCCTGCAAGGAGGGAGTGTGTTCTTCAGTAATGGCAAAAAGCGATACATTCTAGGAGTAGGAAGAGATGGGAAGACACTCACCCATTTAATTAAAAATGTGTACTATATGAATAGTTTGAAATACAGCCTACTGAGTGTCTCTCAAATCTACGACAAAGGAAACAAAGTGAAATTCTTATAAAAAACTTGAAGGGTTACAAATCTTGTAACTGGTGAAGTGATTCGATTGGCAAAAATATTCAAGAATATCTATGTTGCTGATTTTGAGTCTTTGAACAATGGGGATCTTACATGCTTGAGTGTTGTTGATGACAATATTGAACTGTGGTACAGAAGATTGGGACATGCAAGTTTTACGTTGCTGGACAAATTGGTCAAGAAGGACCTGGTTCGTGGGCTACCTAAGTCAAGTTTCAAAGATCACAAGATGTGTGATGCATGTGTAAAAGGAAAGCAAGTCAGGTCCCCCTTCAAGCCCAAAGAGGAAGTAAGCACCTCAAGGCCACTTAATCTCCTCCATATGGATCTGTGTGGACCTATGAAGGTGCCAAGTAGAGGAGGAAATAAGTACATTTTCGTCATAGTGGATGACTACTCTAGATTCACCTGGACTTTGTTCCTCAGAACCAAGGATGAAACTTTTCCAGTATTTGCTGCTTTTGTGAAGAAGATCTAAGCGAAGATGAGCCATGATGTTATGAGTATAAGATCTGATCACGGCACAGAGTTTGACAACGCAAAATTCGACGAATTCTGTGCTTAAAATGGTATAAGTCATAATTTTTTAGCCCCAAGAACACCCCCAACAAAATGGTGTTATGGAGAGGGAAAATAGGACTCTTGAAGACATGGCAAAGAAAATGTTGATTGACAGTGGTGTTGCAAAATGTTTCTGGGCAGAGGCAGTTAAACACTGCGTGCTACTTGGTGAACAGGTGCATGATCAAGTCCCTCTTGAACAAAACCCAGTATGAACTGTTGAACGGGAGAAAACCCAAGCTAACACATTTGAGAACGTTTGGCTGCAAATGTTTTATTCTTAATAATTGGAAGGAAGCACTGGAAAAATTTGATGCCAAAAGTAATGAAGGAATCTTTCTTGGCTATTCATCATAAAGCAAAGCCTACAAGGTCTACAACGAAAGAACTCAATGTGTCGAGGAAAGCATACATGTGATCTTTGATGAATCACACTACCTATATGGGAAAGATCCACATTATAAGGTTGATCAAGACAGAGAGCAGTCAAAGGTTCCTCGTGAAGTCATTGATATGGCAAATGGAAAGGCTGACATGATGAGCCAGGTCAGGAATCAAATGAAGATGGTGCAACTGAGTCTCCAACTGATACAGAGGAACCTGGTCCCTCAATCACAACAACAGAAGCAGAAAATAGAATTATTGGTGTCGTGCAAGGAACTCTTGATGCTGAGTTGAGAAGTGGCACTCATGTCAACAATGGATCTCATTCATAGGAACCTAGATCCTCTCGCAATGAGATTGAGGTGTCTAACTAGAAACACAAAAGTTCACACCCTCTTCAAAATGTAATCACTCCTCTTAACTCAGGGATTCAAACTAGATCAAAGTCAAGAAACTCACTTGCCTTCTCAGCCTTTCTCTCTCAAAAATATCAAGGAAACATTAAAAGATATTGACTGGATTATTGCTATGCAAAATTAACTCCATCAATTTGAGAGGAACAACATATGGCACCTAGTTCGTCAACCCTCAGACAGAACTGTTATAGGAACTAGGTGGGTGTTCAGAAATAAATTTGATGCATTTGGGAACACAAAAAGGAACAAGGCAAGGTTAGTAATTCAAGGCTACAATCAAGAAGAAGGAATCGACTATGATGAAACTTTTTCTTCAGTTGCTCGAATGAAAGCCATCACAATTCGCATTGCCTTTGCATCTCAAATGGAATTCAAATTGTTCCAAATGGATGTCAAAAGTGCATTTCTGAATGGATATCTAAAGGAAGAAGTCTTCATCAAACAACCATCTGGTTTTGAATGTCATGATAATCCTGAGCACGTATTCAAACTTGACAAGGAATTATATGGACTGAGGCAGGCCCCTCGTGCATGGTATGAAAGGTTGTCCAAGTTTCTTCTTGAAAATGGATGTACAAGAGGAAATATTGACAACTTCTGAAGAAGTGGAGAAGGAACCTGCTCATTGTGCAAGTTTATGTTGATGATATCATTTTTGGTGCAACAAACGATTCCCTATGTGAAGAGTTTGCAAAGCTCATGGGAAGCGAGTTTAAAATGAGCATGATAGGGGAATTGAATTTTTTCTTGGGGCTGCAAGTTAAGCAAACTCCTAAGGGCACAATGATAAGTCAACAGTACATTAAAGAGCTCCTAAAGAGATTTGAGATGGAAAGTTCAAAGATCATTGATACTCCTATTGCCACTACCTGGACATGGATGAACTTGGTTCTCCTGTGAACGAAACCATGTACAGAGGTATCATTGTTTCACTCTTGTATCTCATAACTAGTAGACATGATATCGTATTCAATGTGGGATTATGTGCTAGATTTTAATCTAGTCCAAAGAAATCTCATCTGAAGGCTACCAAGAGAATTCTAAGGTATCTCAAAGGAACGCAAGACCTGGTTCTCTACTATCCTTCAGGAGACAATTTCAACTTAATTGGGTATGCGGATGCTGATTATGTTGGTTATCTGGTGGATAGAAAGAGCATATCTGGAATGGCACATTTTTGTGGATGATTTAATGGGGTACCGGAAAATAAAACTCTGTGGCTCTTTCAACTATAGAAGTTGAGTATGTGGCAACTGCCTCTTGCTACGCTCAGCTACTATGGATCAAGCAGTAGCTGGAGAACTTTGGTGTATTTTCTTATTACGTGCCATTACTATGTGATAATACCAGTGCTCTCAACATGGCAAAGAACCTGATTCAGCATAAGAGGACAAAGCACATTGATGTGCAACATCATTTTCTCAGAGACAATGTTGAAAAGGGTCCTATCTACATGAAGTTCTGCAAAATAAAAGATGCAAGTAGCAGATATCTTCACCAAAGCATTGAGCAGAGAGCACTTTGAAAAGAATCGACTGGCATTGGGGTTGATAAAATTGAACTAAACACCAGGTCCCTCAATGATTGGCTATGAAAGAATGAATAGGTAAAAACAGATAAAAAGTGTTTTCTGGCAAGTTCTAACTCATCTCTATACTATTACAGGTAGACACGCATAGCAATTATAGAGCAAACAAGTAGTTAATGACATTGCATCTTGGTAAAAGGATGAGGCTCACATTTACAAAACTAAGTCAGGGAACCTGGTTCCCTTGACACAGGTTAGT
Organism: Nicotiana tabacum; assembly: GCF_000715075.1. Classification (NCBI taxonomy): domain Eukaryota; kingdom Viridiplantae; phylum Streptophyta; class Magnoliopsida; order Solanales; family Solanaceae; genus Nicotiana; species Nicotiana tabacum. The sequence goes on from NC_134091.1 coordinate 29,660,638, forward strand.
GGTTCCTTTTGTATTCTCATGCATATTTTTAAACAGCTATAAAAGTGCCACATCATTAAAAGTTTCAATTTCTCTCTATCATCTCTTAGAACTCAAACATCGCACCCATTACTAAACGACCCGTCTACCTGTTTATTCGTACCCATTTGTAATCGGTCCCTCACTTCTCCTAAATAACCCCAAAAATAGTCTCTTTCCTGACTATTTACATCAAAGCCAAAAAATCCCTTTTCTCTCTCAAAGGAAATACTCTTCTTCTCGTGTCTTCACTATAAATCTTCACTATGTCTCAAAATCCAGAAGTTTCAAACGTCTCTAGTGTAGTCCCTACTATGTCCTCGTCTGATAAAGCACAGGAACGAGAATCGGAGTCACCTCTATCACCCAGTCCAAACCCCATACCAGATCAACAACCATCGGTGACTTTCTCTCCAACCCAATCGAGTTCTAGTTCTCACTGCAGTCGCAAGACTCAGAACCCCAAACAAATTCGTTGTTGCAACCTCTCCTTCTGCCTCGCCAGAAAAAATGGCAGAAGATGAAACAGTAGACGGAGATAAAGGTCAAGAGGACGTGGTTCGTTGTAGTGAAGCCTCAATAGCACCTATTTCAATCTTCGATTTGAATATTGCCAAAGCTACAGGTAATATTCCCTCCTATACCCTTTTACTCTACTTTGGGGGTAAATGAACAAGAAGTCATTGACAACGTGTTGTTAATCGCTACAGAATGAGGTTTGGTTGGTGGTTTTGAGGATGTTACTGAGACCATTGGGTCTCAGGGGGAAGGTTAAGGTCATCAGGAAGAGGGTAGGGAACTGGTGCCCCTTGAAAATCTGGCACTTGATAGTACTACTGGGAAACAAATGAGGGACATATTCCCTCAGCCCAAGAGGATCCCTCTACTCCTATTTGGGATGAAACTCCCTTCTCTTCAAAAGAGCCCCAGGTCAATACTGATCTTTCTCCCTCTCATCACTTCGATGGTGAGCCGTTAAACATCGTCTTTCCTGGGATGAGATCTCTTTCTGAGGAAGAAAATGAGAACAGTGAAGAGGATTATGACAATGTGTCTGTTGCAAGATTTACTGCGGCTAGGAGTATAAGGGCAATTCCCAAAGAGCCAACTCTTAAAAGACATACTACTAGACTGCAAAAGAAGAAAGCCTTTGAGTCAGTTCTGAAGAAAAACAAAGAAGAGAAGAAGAAAAGGAGGTTGGTGAAGGATGGAAAGCTGGTGAATGAAGAAGAAGTGCCTCCAGCACTTGTTATTGATATTGACGATGAAGAGGTGAATGGGGAACCTGCTTTCTTAATTCGTAGGTCCTCTAAGAAACCTGTGATTCCAAAATCCAAGAAATAGCCATCTCTGAAAGCTGTAGAAGTGGAAAATGTTGAGGTATACAAGTCTAGTGAAAAAATGTCTGAAAAATCTAGTGAAAATTTGTCTGAGAAATCTGGTGAGAAATTGACTGAGAAGTTTGCAAAGAAAGAGAAAAGTGTGAGAAAGTCTGTGAAAAGGAAGGCTGGTAACAATGAGGAACTTGTTTCCTCCAAGAAGGCCAAGGTGTGACCAAGGATGAAGGAAGAGAAAACCTGAGAAAACAGAGGGTGCTGTGGGGCAAAACATTTGCTCCTGATATTCTTGACATGATAGGGATGTGCCAACTGGTTGATATTTGTGAGTTTCAACAGGGGACACACTTGTTCATCAATGAGAGCCCGAAGGTGTATGAGAAAGAGGTGCTAGTTTCTATGCAGACATGTTCAAAGTGGAAGAGGATAACATCTGTTTGAAGGTCAACGGTGTAGACTTTGTGATGGGCGAGGCTGTGTTTAATAAACATTTTGGGAGTACCTACTGGAGAAATATCATCCATTGAGGGGACTTGTTCTCTCAATTTCAGAAGTGTCATTCTGAAGGATGATGCAGTGCAGCAAGGAGAACGGGTACACAAAAAGGTCCTCCTTCCAGCGTATCAACTGTTGTTTGAGATGGTGAACAAGATTTTTATTCCACGAGCAGAAAGACATTCCATTACGTCAAGAGCAGACATGTTCCTAATGGAAACACTGGATGCCTATGCCATTATCAATCTGCCAGGCCTAATGATTGAGCATATGAAGAAAGTGGCAGAATTTAAGGATGCTAATCATGGATAGCCCTACGAGGTTTTGCTCACTAAGGTATTTAACTTCTTCAAAGTCTCTTTGGGAAAAGCAACAGTGGGAACTCATAAGCAAACCTTCTCCAAAACCACCTTAGAACAGTGTGAGTGCATTGATAAGAAATGAGGGGTTGGCAGCAATTCCACTATTTCTCAATTGATTGATTCTCAGAATGCTGCCAATGAATAAATAAGAAAGTTGAAGGCACGAAATGTTATTCTTGAAGGGAAGATTAGTCGGGCCCAGGAGGCACCTGGTTCCAGCTGTGCACAAGGCACAGAGGTTGCCTGTCTGACCAAAGAAAATGCAGATCTCGGGAAGCAGGTCGAAGACCTAAAGGAGCGGCTACTTAATGACCAAGTGTCTGCAAATTCCCAAATGGATATTCTCCTCATAACCCTTGCCTCTTCATCCTTGCCTCACCCTTCACGTGCTCCCTAAAACAATTCCCTTCCCAGTGTCAAGTGAAAAGATTTCTGTCCTACCTTGGTCCCTGTTTCGTTTTGCTATTTTTGTGGCTAGTAATTTTAAGTTGATTTGATTTGTGAATGGTTGTGTAACAATGGTACTACTATTTCTGTTCTCTTTTTCTTAAAATTACTTAGTATTCCGTCCTTTTACTATGCATATTATACTTTTGTGCTCTGTTTTTAGTCATGTTTGTGTGCACATATGTGGCATGAGTTAACTATGATGGACTTCTTTTTGCTTATTATTTGTGATATTCTTTTTATGATACCAAAAGGGGAAAAATTAATTGAGAGGGGGAACAGGTTCACGGAGAAGTACAAGAAATATTGTATGGCATTCTAGTTCTCAAGAGGAACTTCAATTATAAGTTTGTCATCATCAAAAAGGCAAAATTGATAAGTTATGTGTGCCTTTTCATATTTTGATGATCTAATAAACTTTATGATAAGAACCAGATCGGAAACCTGTTACACATCCTCAAGTTGCCAAAGCATAACAAATCTCAAATCGGGAGCAAGTTCTAATAGTTAGAGTCAAAGATACGACATAGGAAACAGATGGACATTAGTTCCCTTATTGACTGTATCAGTCAGCTTCTCATAGCAGTAAAGTCGCTGCAACTGTTCCTCTGCACACACATGCAACAGTATGAACAATGTAACAATCACTTTATGAGGAATTCCTTGTACCGGATATTTGCTTGCATCATCCAAGTGACATCACTTGGATATTATTAACATGAAGCAATGAAGAAAACATACTTTGCACATCCGAGAATTAATCAAGTTTTCTCTCAAGTGTTGCCATCTTGCAAGTGATTTCCAGGCTTCAAGAACAAAGAACAACATAATGAAGGACCAGTTTCCAGCATTGTCTTATTATACGTCCTTAGGTGTGTTGAACCTTTGTTATAGTGATTTACTTGTAATTCCTACTTAGCTTAGCTAGAAGCATTGTGTAGGAAACTCTTTGTAAAATCATAAACCTTGTGTTTGTGTCTTGGCTAGAGTTAGTCGAGTTGTGAGCTTTGTAATAGAGTTACTACAAAGAGGCTTGTAATAGAGTTATTATAAGTGAGTGAGGGATTAAGAGTTTAATTCCTAGGTTAAAATAGGTTGTAATCTAAAAGTTGCTCGGTTAGTGAAGTTGAAATCCTACGAGTGTAGGTCGTAATTTTTAATCTCGTGAGCTGGGAGTTTTCCGCGTAAAACTCTGTTGTGTAATTTACTTATCTCTTATTGTGTGTATTCTGTGAGAACTGATAGAAAACCAGGTTCTCTATACAATTTGGTGGACCCTAAGTTTATATCAATGATATAAACGATTCAGCCTCAAATGGGTTCCAGAGTTAATTCTCCATCCAAATAAAACAATACCCACTTTGTAAATATTCAAAAAATATAGATCTGAATTGACCCAACTCCTTCGACGGTTGACAATAGTGCTTCAATTCTAACCAGTTTAATATTCAATCAAAACACACCAAACTACACGAGTAAGTTCATAGTGATGTTAAGAGCAAACCCCAATATTCATTTAACCAAAACATCAACAAATCGAGGGTTTCAAATTTTGATTCCTAGTTTCGAGTTCTTCTAATTTTTAATGGTAAATCTCCAGATTGAGTCACGATTCCGCCGTCATCACTTTTATCGGTGCACTGTCATCACTTTCGGTGGAACGACGGTGGCAGCCATTTTTATCGGGCCAAGCTTCGTCATCACGAGGTGGGGATCGGAAGGGACGCGGTTCGCAGAGGTTGCCGGTGGAACGACCGCAGAATGTGCGGCTATTTTTTGTTGTTGTCCATGTTGTGGGCTCGATGAACCTCCTTGTGCTAGCTGGGTATAATTTGCTGTCTAGATCAAAGTCAAGAAACTCACTTGCCTTCTCAGCCTTCCTCTCTCAAAAATATCAAGGAAACATTAAAAGATGTTGACTGGATTATTGCTATGCAAAATTAACTCCATCAATTTGAGAGGAACAACATATGGCACCTAGTTCGTCAACCCTCAGACATAACTGTTATAGGAACTAGGTGGGTGTTAAGAAATAAATTTGATGAGTTTGGGAACACAACAAGGAACAAGGCAACGTTAGTAGTTCAAGGCTACAATCAAGAAGAAGGAATTGACTATGATGAAACTTTTTCTTCAATTGCTCGAATGAAAGCCATCACAATCCGCATTGCCTTTGCATCTCAAATGGAATTCAAATTGTTCCAAATGGATGTCAAAAGTGCATTTCTGAATGGATATCTAAAGGAAGAAGTCTTCATCAAACAACCATCTGGTTTTGAATGTCATGATCATCCTGAGCACGTATTCAAACTTGACAAGGAATTATATGGACTGAGGAAGGCCCCTCGTGCATGGTATGAAAGGTTGTCCAAGTTTCTTCTTGAAAATGGCTTTACAAGAGGTAATATTGACAACTTCTGAAGAAGTGGGGAAGGAACCTGCTCATTGTGCAAGTTTATGTCGATGATATCATTTTTGGTGCAACAAATGATTCCCTATGTGAAGAGTTTGCAAAGCTCATGGGAAGCGAGTTTAAAATGAGCATGATGGGAGAATTGAATTTTTTCTTGGGGCTGCAAGTTAAGCAAACTCCTAAGGGCACAATGATAAGTCAACAGTACATTAAAGAGCTCCTAAAGAGATTTGAGATGGAAAGTTCAAAGATCATTGATACTCCTATTGCCACTACCACTCGTCTGGACATGGATGAACTTGGTTCTCCTGTGAACGAAACCATGTACAGAGGTATCATTGTTTCACTCTTGTATCTCATAACTAGTAGACATGATATCGTATTCAATGTGGGATTATGTGCTAGATTTTAATCTAGTCCAAAGAAATCTCATTTGGAGGCTACTAAGAGAATTCTAAGGTATCTCAAAGGAACGCAAGACCTGGTTCTCTACTATCCTTCAGGAGACAATTTCAACTTAATTGGGTATGTGGATGCTGATTATGTTGGTTATCTGGTGGATAGAAAGAGCATATCTGGAATGGCACATTTTTGTGGATGATTTAATGGGGTACCGGAAAATAAAACTCTGTGGCTCTTTCAACTATAGAAGTTGAGTATGTGGCAACTGCCTCTTGCTACGCTCAGCTACTATGGATCAAGCAGTAGCTAGAGAACTTTGGTGTATTTTATTATTACGTGCCATTACTATGTGATAATACTAGTGCTCTCAACATGGCAAAGAACCCGATTCAGCATAAGAGAACAAAGCACATTGATGTGCAACATCATTTTCTCAGAGACAATGTTGAAAAGGGTCCTATCTACATGAAGTTCTGCAAAACAGAAGATACAAGTAGCAGATATCTTCACCAAAGCATTGAGCAGAGAGCACTTTGAAAAGAATCGACTGGCATTGGGGTTGATAAAATATAACTAAACACCAGGTCCCTCAATGATTGGCTATGAAAGAATGAACAGGTAAAAACAGCTAAAAAGTGTTTTTTGGCAAGTTCTAACTCATCTCTATACTATTACAGGTAGACACGCATAGCAATTATAGAGCAAACAAGTAGTTAATGACATTGCATCTTGGTAAAAGGATGAGGCTCACATTTACAAAATTAAGTCAGGGAACCTGGTTCCCTTGACATAGGTTAGTGGTTCCTTTTGTATTTTCATGCATATTTTTAAACAGCTATAAAAGTGCCACATCATTAAAAGTTTCAGTTTCTCTCTATCATCTCTTAGAACTCAAACATAGCACCCATTACTAAACGACCCGTCTACCCGTTTATTCGTACCCATTTGTAATCGGTCCCTCACTTCTACTAAATAACCCCAAAAATAGTCTCTTTCCTCACTATTTACATCAAAGCCAAGAAATCCCTTTTCTCTCTCAAAGGAAATACTCTTCTTCTCGTGTCTTCACTATGTCTCAAAATCCAGAAGTTTCAAACGTCTCTAGTGTAGTCCCCACTATGTCCTCATCTCATAAAGCACAGGAACGAGAATCGAAGTCACCTCTATCACCCAGTCCAAACCCCATACCAGATCAACAACCATCGGTGACTTTCTCTCCAACCCAATCGAGTTCTAGTTCTCACTACAGTCGCAAGACTCAGAACCCCAAACAATTCATTGCTGCAACCTCTCCTTCTGCCTCGCCAGAAAAAATGGCAGAAGGTGAAACAGTAGACGAAGATAAAGGTCAAGAGGACGTGGTTCGTTGTAGTGAAGCCTCAACAACACCTATTTCAATCTTCGATTTGAATATTGCCAACCCTATAGGTAATATTCCCTCATATACCCTCTTACTCTACTTTGGGGGTAAATGAACAAGAAGTCATTGACAACGTGTTGTTAATCGCTACAGAATGAGGTTTGGTTGGTAGTTTTGAGGATGTTACTGAGACCATTGGGTCTCAGGGGGAAGGTTAAGGTCATCAGGAAGAGGGTAGGGAACTGGTGCCCCTTGAAAATCTGGCACTTGATAGTACTACTGGGAAACAAATGAGGGACATATTCCCTCAGCCCAAGAGGATCCCTCTGTTCCTATTTGGGATGAAAATCCCTTCTCTTCAAAAGAGCCCCAGGTCAATACTGATCTTTCTCCCTCTCATCACTTCGATGTTGAGCCGTTAAACATCGTCTTTCCTGGGATGAGATCTCTTTCTGAGGAAGAAAATGAGAACAGTGAGGAGGATTATGACAATGTGTCTGTTGCAAGATTTACTGCGGCTAGGAGTATAAGGGCAATTCCCAAAGAGCCAACTCTTAAAAGACATACTACTAGACTGCAAAAGAAGGAAGCCTTTGAGTCAGTTCTGAAGAAAAACAAAGAAGAGAAGAAGAAAAGGAGGTTGGTGAAGGGTGGAAAGCTGGTGAATGAAGAAGAAGTGCCTCCAGCACTTGTTGTTGATATTGATGATGAAGAGGTGAATGGGGAACCTGCTTTCTTAATTCGTAGGTCCTCTAAGAAACCTGTGATTCCAAAATCCAAGAAATAGCCATCTGTGAAAGCTGTAGAAGTGGAAAATGTTGAGGTATACAAGTCTGGTAAAAAAATATCTGAAAAGTCTAGTGAAAATTTGTCTGAGAAGTCTGGTGAGAAATTGTTTGAGAAGTCTGCAAAGAAAGAGAAAAGTGTGAGAAAGTCTGTGAAAAGGAAGGCTGGTAACAATGAGGAACTTGTTTCCTCCAAGAAGGCCAAGGTGTGACCAAGGATGAAGGAAGAGAAAACCTGAGAAAACTGAGGGTGCTGTGGGGCAAAACATTTGCTCCTGATATTCTTGACATGATAGGGATGCGCCAACTGGTTGATATTTGTGAGTTTCAACAGGGGACACACTTGTTCATCAATGATAGCCCTAAGGTGTATGAGAAAGAGGTACATAGTTTCTACGCAGACATGTTCAAAGTGGAAGAGGATAACATCTGTTTGAAGGTCAACGGTGTAGAATTTGTGATAGGCGAGGCTGTGTTTAGTAAACATTTTGGGAGTACCTACTGGAGAAATATCATCCATTGAGGGGACTTGTTCTCTTAATTTCAGAAGTGTCATTCTGAAGGATGATGCAGTGCAGCAAGGAGAACGGGTACACAAAAAGGTCCTCCTTCCAGCGTATCAACTGTTGTTTGAGATGGTGAACAAGATTTTTCTTCCACGAGCAGAAAGACATTCCATTACGTCAAGAGCAGACATGTTCCTAATGGAAACACTGGATGTCTATGCCATTATCAATCTGCCAGGCCAAATGATTGAGCATATGAAGAAAGTGGCAGAATTTAAGGATGGTAATCATGGATAGCCCTACGAGGTTTTGCTCACTAAGGTATTTAACTTCTTCAAAGTCTCTTTGGGAAAAGCAACAGTGGGAACTCATAAGCAAACCTTCTCCAAAACCACCTTAGAACAGTGTGAGTGCATTGATAAGAAATGAGGGGTTGGCAGCAATTCCACTATTTATCAATTGATTGATTCTCAGAATGCTGCCAATGAATAAATAAGAAAGTTGAAGGCACGGAATGTTATTCTTGAGGGGAAGATTAGTCGGGCCCAGGAGGCACCTGGTTCCAGCTGTGCACAAGGCATTGAGGTTGCCTGTCTGACCAAAGAAAATTCAGATCTCGGGAAGCAGGTCAAAGACCTGAAGGAGTGGCCGCTTAATGACCAAGTGTCTGCAAATTCCCGAATGGATATTCTCCTCAGAACCCTTGCCTCTTCATCCTTGCCTCACCCTTCACGTGCTCCCTAAAACAATTCCCTTCCCAATGTCAAGGGAAAAGATTTCTGTCCTACCTTGGTCCCTGTTTCGTTTTGTTGTTTTTGTGGCTAGTACTTTTAAGTTGTTTTTATTTGTGAATGGTTGTGTAACAATGGTACTACTATTTCTGTTCTCTTTTCCTTAAAATTACAGAGTATTCCGTCCTTTTACTATGCATATTATGCTTTTGTGCTCTGTTTTTAGTCATGTTTATGTGCACATATGTGGCATGAGTTAACTATGATGGACTTCTTTTTGCTTATTATTTGTGGGTATTCTTTTTATGATACCAAAAGGGAAAAAATTAATTGAGAGGGGGAACAAGTTCAGGGAGAAGTACAAGAAATATTGTATGGCATTCTGGTTCTCAAGAGGAACTTCAATTATAAGTTTGTCATCATCAAAAAGGCGAAATTGATAAGTTATGTGTGCCTTTTCATATTTTGATGATCTAATAAACTTTATGATAAGGACCAGATCGGGAACCTGTTACACATCCTCAAGTTGCCAAAGCATAACAAATCTCAAATCGGGAACAAGTTCTAATAGTTAGAGTCAAAGATATGACATAGGGAACAGATGGACATTAGTTCCCTTGTTGACTGTATCAGTCAGCTTCTCATAGCAGTAAATTCGCTGCAACTGTTCCTCTGCACATACACGCAACAGTATGAACAATGCAACAATCACTTTATGAGGAATTCCTTATACCGGATATTTGCTTGCATCATCTAAGTGACATCACTTGGATATTATTAACATGAAGCAATGAAGAAAACATACTTTGCACATCCGAGAATTAATCAAGTTTTCTCTCAAGTGTTGCCATCTTGCAAGTGATTTCCAGGCTTCAAGAACAAAGAACAACATAATGAAGGACCAGTTTCCAGCATTGTCTTATTATACGTCCTTAGGTGTGTTGCACCTTTGTTATAGTGATTTACTTGTAATTCCTACTTAGCTTAGCTAGAAGCATTGTGTAGGAAACTATTTGTAAAACCATAAACCTTGTGTTTGTGTCTTGGCTAGAGTTAGTCGAGTTGTGAGCTTTATAATAGAGTTACTACAAAGAGGCTTGTAATAGAGTTATTATAAGTGAGTGAGGGATTAAGAGTTTAATTCCTAGGTTAAAATAGGTTGTAATCTAAAAGTTGCTCGGTTAGTGAAGTTGAAATCCTACGAGTGTAGGTCGTAATTTTTAATCTCGTGAGCTGGGAGTTTTCCGCGTAAAACTCTGTTGTGTAATTTACTTATCTCTTATTGTGTGTATTCTGTGAGAACTGATAGAAAACCAGGTTCTCTATACAATTTGGTGGACCCTAAGTTTATATCAATGATATCAACGATTCAGCCTCAAATAGGTTCCAGAGTTAATTCTCCATCAAAATAAAATAATACCCACTTTGTAAATATTCAAAAAATATAGATCTGAATTGACCCAACTCCTTCTACGGTTGACAATAGTGCTTCAATTCTAACCAGTTTAGTATTCAATCAAATCACACCAAACTACACGAGTAAGTTCATAGTGATGTTAATAGCAAACCCCAATATTCATTTAACCAAAACATCAACAAATCGAGGGTTTCAAATTTTGATTCTTAGTTTCGAGTTCTTCTAAGTTTTAATGGTAAATCTCCAGATTGAGTCACGACTCCGTCGTCATCACTTTTATCGATGCACTGTCATCACTTTCGGTGGAACGATGGCGGCAGCCATTTTTATCGGGCCAAGCTTCGTCATCACGAGGTGGGGATCGGAAGGGATGCGGTTCGCAGAGGTTGCCGGTGGAACGACTGCAGAATGTGCGGCTATTTTTTGTTGCTGTCCATGTTGTGGGCTCGATGAACCTCCTTGTGCTAGCTGGGTATAATTTGCTGTCTAGATCAAAGTCAAGAAACTCACTTGCCTTCTCAGCCTTCCTCTCTCAAAAATATCAAGGAAACATTAAAAGATGTTGACTGGATTATTGCTATGCAAAATTAACTCCATCAATTTGAGAGGAACAACATATGGCACCTAGTTCGTCAACCCTCAGACAGAATTGTTATAGGAACTAGGTGGGTGTTCAGAAATAAATTTGATGAGTTTGGGAACACAAAAAGGAACAAGGCAAGGTTAGTAGTTCAAGGCTACAATCAATAAGAAGGAATCGACTATGATGAAACTTTTTCTTCAGTTGCTCGAATGAAAGCCATCACAATTCGCATTGCCTTTGCATCTCAAATGGAATTCAAATTGTTCCAAATGGATGTCAAAAGTGCATTTCTGAATGGATATCTAAAGGAAGAAGTCTTCATCAAACAACCATCTGGTTTTGAATGTCATGATCATCCTGAGCATGTATTCAAACTTGACAAGGAATTATATGGACTGAGGCAGGCCCCTCGTGCATGGTATAAAAGGTTGTCCAAGTTTCTTCTTGAAAATGGCTTTACAAGAGGAAATATTGACAACTTCTGAAGAAGTGGGGAAGGAACCTGCTCATTGTGCAAGTTTATGTCGATGATATCATTTTTGGTACAACAAATGATTCCCTATGTGAAGAGTTTGCAAAGCTCATGGGAAGCGAGTTTAAAATGAGCATGATGGGGGAATTGAATTTTTTCTTGGGGCTGCAAGTTAAGCAAACTCCTAAGGGCACAATGATAAGTCAACAGAAGTACATTAAAGAGCTCCTAAAGAGATTTGAGATGGAAAGTTCAAAGATCATTGATACTCCTATTGCCACTACCACTTGTCTGGACATGGATGAACTTGGTTCTCCTGTGAACGAAACCATGTACAGAGGTATCATTATTTCACTCTTGTATCTCATAACTAGTAGACATGATATCGTATTCAATATGGGATTATGTGCTAGATTTTAATCTAGTCCAAAGAAATCTCATCTGAAGGCTACCAAGAGAATTCTAAAGTATCTCAAAGGAACGCAAGACCTGGTTCTCTACTATCCTTCAGGAGACATTTTCAACTTAATTGGGTATGCGGATGCTGATTATGTTGGTTATCTGGTGGATAGAAAGAGCATATCTGGAATGGCACATTTTTTGGGATGATTTCATGGGGTACCAGAAAATAAAACTCTGTGGCTCTTTCAACTATAAAAGTTAAGTATGTGGCAACTGCCTCTTGCTACGCTCAGCTACTATGGATCAAGCAGTAGCTGGAGGACTTTGGTGTATTTTCTGATTACGTGCCATTACTATATGATAATACCAGTGCTCTCAAAATGGCAAAGAACCCGATTCAGCATAAGAGGACAAAGCATATTGATGTGCAACATCATTTTCTCAGAGACAATGTTGAAAAGGGTCTTATCTACATGAGGTTCTGCAAAATAGAAGATACAAGTAGCAGATATCTTCACCAAAGCATTGAGCAGAGAGCACTTTGAAAAGAATCGACTGGCATTGGCGTTGATAAAATTGAACTAAACACCAGGTCCCTCAATGATTGGCTATGAAAGAATGAAAAGGTAAAAACAGCTAAAAAGTGTTTTCTGGCAAGTTCTAACTCATCTCTATACTACTATAGGTAGACACGCATAGCAATTATTGAGCAAACAAGTAGTTAATGACATTGCATCTTTATAAAAGAATGAGGCTCACATTTACAAAACTAAGTCAGGAAACCTGGTTCCCTTGACACAGGTTAGTAGTTCCTTTTGTATTCTCATGCATATTTTTAAACGGCTATAAAAGTGCCACATCATTAAAAGTTTCAGTCTCTCTCTATCATCTCATAGAACTCAAACATCGCACCCATTACTAAACGACCCGTCTACCCGTTTATTCGTACCCATTTGTAACCGGTCCCTCACTTTTTCCTAAATAACTCCAAAAACAGTCTCTTTCCTTACTATCCACATCTAAGCCAAAAATTCCCTTTTCTCTCTCAAAGGAAATACTCTTCTTCTCGTGTCTTTACTATAAATCTTCACTATGTCTCAAAATCCAGAAGTTTCAAATGTCTCTAGCGTAGTCCCCACTATGTCCTCGTCTCATAAAGCACATGAACGTGAATTGGAGTCACCTCTATCACCCAGTCCAAACCCCACACCAGATCAACAACCATCGGTTACTTTCTCTCCAACCCAATCGAATTCTAGTTCTCACTGCAGTCGCAAGACTCAGAACCCCAAACGATTCGTTGCTGCAACCTCTCCTTCTGCCTCGCCAGAAAAAATGGCAGAAGGTGAAACATTAGACTGAGATAAAGGTCAAGAGGACGTGGTTCGTTGTAGTGAAGCCTCAACAGCACCTATTTCAATCTTCGATTTGAATATTGCCAACCCTACAGGTAATATTCCCTCCTATACCCTCTTACTCTACTTTGGGGGTAAATGAACAAGAAGTCATTGACAGCGTGTTGTTAATCGCTACAGAATGAGGTTTGGTTGGTGGTTATGAGGATGTTACTGAGACCATTGGGTCTCAGGGGGAAGGTTAAAGTCATCAGGAAGAGGGTAGGGAACTGGTGCCCCTTGAAAATCTGGCACTTGATAGTACTACTGGGGAAACAAATGAGGGACATAATCCCTCAGCCCAAGAGGATCCCTCTGCTCCTATTTGGGATGAAACTCCCTTCTCTTCAAAAGAGCCCAGGTGAATACTGATCTTTCTCCCTCTCATCACTTCGATGGTGAGCCGTTAAACATCGTTTTTCCTAGGATGAGATCTCTTTCTGAGGAAGAAAATAAGAACAGTGAGGAGGATTATGACAATGTGTCTGTTGCAAGATTTATTGCGGCTAGGAGTATAAGGGCAATTCCCAAAGAGCCAACTCTTAAAAGACATACTACTAGACTGCAAAAGAAGAAAGCCTTTGAGTCAGTTCTGAAGAAAAACAAAGAAGAGAAGAAGAAAAGGAGGTTGGTGAAGGGTGGAAAGCTGGTGAATGAAGAAGAAGTGCCTCCAGCACTTGTTGTTGATATTGACGATGAAGAGGTGAATGGGGAACCTGCTTTCTTAATTCGTAGGTCCTCTAAGAAACCTGTGATTCCAAAATCCAAGAAATAGCCATCTGTGAAAGCTGTAGAAGCGGAAAATGTTGAGGTATACAAGTCTAGTGAAACAATGTCTGAAAAGTCTAGTGAAAATTTGTCTGAGAAGCATGGTGAGAAATTGTCTGAGAAGCCTGCAAAGAAAGAGAAAAGTGTGAGAAAGTCTGTGAAAAGGAAGGCTGGTAACAATGAGGAACTTGTTTCCTCCAAGAAGGCCAAGGTGTGACCAAGGATGAAGGAAGAGAAAACCTAAGAAAACAGAGGGTGATGTGGGGCAAAACATTTGCTCCTGATATTCTTGACATGATAGGGATGCGCCAACTGGTTGATATTTGTGAGTTTCAACAGGGGACACACTTGTTCATCAATGAGAGCCCTAAGGTGTATGAGAAAGAGGTACATAGTTTCTACGCAGACATGTTCAAAGTGGAAGAGGATAACATCTGTTTGAAGGTCAACGGTGTAGAATTTGTGATGGGCGAGGCTGTGTTTAGTAAACATTTTGGGAGTACCTACTGGAGAAATATCATCCATTGAGGGGACTTGTTCTCTCAATTTTAGAAGTGTCATTCTGAAGGATGATGCAGTGCAGCAAGGAGAACGGGTACACAAAAAGGTCCTCCTTCCAGCGTATCAACTGTTGTTTGAGATGGTGAACAAGATTTTCTTCCACGAGCAGAAAGACATTCCATTACGTCAAGAGCAGACATGTTCCTAATGGAAACACTGGATGCCTACGCCATTATCAATCTGCCAGGCCTAATGATTGAGCATATGAAGAAAGTGGCAGAATTTAAGGATGGTAATCATGGATAGCCCTACGAGGTTTTGCTCACTAAGGTATTTAACTTCTTCAAAGTCTCTTTGGGAAAAGCAACAGTGGGAACTCATAAGCAAACCTTCTCCAAAACCACCTTAGAACTGTGTGAGTGCATTGATAAGAAATGAGGGGTTGGCAGCAATTCCACTATTTCTCAATTGATTGATTCTCAGAATGCTGCCAATGAATAAATAAGAAAGTTGAAGGCACGGAATGTTATTCTTGAGGGTAAGATTAGTCAGGCCCAGGAGGCACCTGATTCCAGCTGTGCACAAGGCACAGAGGTTGCCTGTCTGAACAAAGAAAATGCAGATCTCGGGAAGCAGGTCGAAGACCTGAAGGAGCGGCTGCTTAATGACCAAGTGTCTGCAAATTCCCAAATGGATATTCTCCTCAGAACCCTTGCCTCTTCATCCTTGCCTCACCCTTCACGTGCTCCCTAAAACAATTCCCTTCCCAGTGTCAAGTGAAAATATTTCTGTCCTACCTTGGTCCCTGTTTCGTTTTGTTATTTTTGTGGCTAGTACTTTTAAGTTTTTTTGATTTGTGAATAGTTGTGTAACAATGGTACTACTATTTCTGTTCTCCTTTCCTTAAAATTATTGAGTATTCCGTCCTTTTACTATGCATATTATGCTTTTGTGCTCTGTTTTTAGTCATATTTGTGTGCACATATGTGGCATGAGTTAACTATGATGGACTTCTTTTTGCTTATTATTTGTGGATATTCTTTTTATGATACCAAAAGGGAAAAAATTAATTGAGAGGGGGAACAGGTTCAGGGAGAAGTACAAGAAATATTGTATGGCATTCTTGTTCTCAAGAGGAACTTCAATTATAAGGTTGTCATCATCAAAAAGGCGAAATTGATAAGTTATATGTGCCTTTTCATATTTTGATGATCTAACAAACTTTATGATAAGAACCAGATCGGGAACCTGTTACACATCCTCAAGTTGCCAAAGCATAACAAATCTCAAATCGGGAACAAGTTCTAATAGTTAGAGTCAAAGATACGACAGAGGGAACATATGGACATTAGTTCCCTTGCTGACTGTACCAGTCAGCTTCTCATAGCAGTAAAGTCGTTGCAACTGTTCCTCTGCACACACATGCAACAGTATGAACAATGTAACAATCACTTTATGAGGAATTCCTTGTACCGGATATTTGCTTGCATCATCCAAGTGACATCACTTGGATATTATTAACATGAAGCAATGAAGAAAACATACTTTGCACATCCGAGAATTAATCAAGTTTTCTCTCAAGTGTTGCCATCTTGCAAGTGATTTCCAGGCTTAAAGAACAAAGAACAACATAATGAAGGACCAGTTTCTAGCATTGTCTTATTATACAGCCTTAGTTGTGTTGCACCTTTGTTATAGTGATTTACTTGTAATTCCTACTGAGCTTAGCTAGAAGCATTGTGTAGGAAACTATTTGTAAAACCATAAACCTTGTGTTTGTGTCTTGGCTAGAGTTAGTCGAGTTGTGAGCTTTGTAATAGAGTTACTACAAAGAGGCTTGTAATAGAGTTATTACAAATGAGTGAGGGATTAAGAGTTTAATTCCTATGTTACAATAGGTTATAATCTAAAAGTTTCTCGGTTAGTGAAGTTGAAATCCTACGAGTGTAGGTCGTGATTTTTAATCTCGTGAGCTAGGAGTTTTTCACGAAAAACTCTGTTGTGTCATTTACTTATCTCTTATTGTGTGTATTCTGTGGGAACTGATAGAAAACCAGGTTCTCTGTACAATTTGATGGACCCTAAGTTTATATCAATGATATCAACGATTCAGCCTCAAATGGGTTCCAGAGTTAATTCTCCATCAAAATAAAACAATACCCACTTTGTAAATATTCAAAAAATATAGATCTCAATTGACCCAACTCCTTCGACAGTTGACAATAGTGCTTCAATTCTAACCAGTTTAATATTCAATCAAAATACACCAAACTACACGAGTAAGTTCATATTGATGTTAAGAGCAAACCCCAATATTCATTTAACCAAAACATCAACAAATCGAGGGTTTCAAATTTTGATTCCTAGTTTCGAGTTCTTCCAATTTTTAATGATAAATCTCCAGATTGAGTCACGATTCCGCCGTCATCACTTTTATTGGTGCACTGTCATCACTTTCGGTGGAACGACGGTGGCAGTCATTTTTATCGGGCTAGGCTTCGTCATCACGAGGTAGGGATCGAAAGGGACGCGGTTCGCAGAGGTTGCCGGTGGAACGACTGCAAAATGTGCGGCTATTGTTTTTTGTTATCCATGTTGTGGGCTCGATGAACCTCCTTGTGCTAGCTGGGTATAATTTGCCGGCGGTACTTTACCGAAAATGCCAATGTCGGCTGGTGTCGTGTGATGAACAGAGCTTTGTTGTAATTTTTTTCTTTTTTCAAAAGTTTTAGTTTTATTTATTTAAGTTAAATCCATGTGTTCCCGTTTTATTCGTCACTCTGGTGTGTGAATTACACGCATATTTTATGTTTGGGTGCCTATCAATTTGTGTGTCTAAATGACACAGTAAAAGCCTGGATAAAGCGTTCAAATGGAACATGCTTAAAATAAAGTGTTTAAGTGAAAAATGAATACAACTTTAAGGGGTTGCCGATGTATTTTGCCTTTATCAAAAGCTCACTAATAATAAAGACCATTCCAAAATTTTTGACTAATTGCGCCCCACTAATCCAAAAAAAAAAAACATACACACTTCGGAACCATGTAATTCCTACTTCATTCAGTGGATACATCGATCATGTTGATGATGATTTCAAGATTATGTTTTAATAAGAAGACCCAGATAATCTTGAGCATTTTAATGATAAAAAATTAT
This sequence comes from Nicotiana tabacum, assembly GCF_000715075.1. Classification (NCBI taxonomy): domain Eukaryota; kingdom Viridiplantae; phylum Streptophyta; class Magnoliopsida; order Solanales; family Solanaceae; genus Nicotiana; species Nicotiana tabacum. Next base: position 29,678,188 of record NC_134091.1, read on the forward strand.
TTAAACAAGAGAAAACTCATGTTTATTTGGGTCCCCACCTTCTCATATTTCCACTAAATCTCAGCCGCAGTCTAAATCGCTGGTCAATTAGTTGTTGTTTACTAATTTACCTTCCGATTATGTTTTTGTTTTTACAAACAAAATAGAAGCAAGAATCAGAGGTGGAACACAACTCTTCTACGGTATCGAAGCAATGGATCTGCGAGGAGTTTGAAATAGGAGCAAGAAACCTCCCTGTTGTTGCTTCTTCTAACAGTTGCTCTTGCTTGTATCTTGAGACTGAATAGTACAGGAAGACGCGAGGGTAGGGGCAGAAGAGTATGGGGGTGAAGAAAAATACGAGGGTATTAGCAAAGGTGGGGGAAGAGTACATCTCACACATTTACATGGTAACATATTTGGTAGTGAATACTAAAGAATGTTACCATGTGTCTAAAGAGTGTCATGTAAATTTAAATCAAATTCATTATTTTCACTCATGCGCACATCTCACACATTTCATCCAGCTCAGCTGGCTTAGCGCTACATAAGCTTGGTCAATGGACAGCGGGGTTTTAAAAAGTTATTTTGAAGGAACTGAGGTGCATGTCAAAATGGGACAAGTAGAAGTTGCCCTTGAATAACCGCATATATCTTTGAAATTTTCGTGAATGGAATTTAAGGTTTAACGAGCATACTAAACATCACAATAACACATGGAATTGTTTGCGTTCTCATTATTCTCAATTTTGTGCCATTTAATCTACTCCATTTATTACTAGGCAACGGTTAATTAATCTTAAAATTTTTAAAAATGGAAAACTAGAGTTTTTTTTGTAGAAAAAACCTTCAAAACTTGCATGTATTTTTTCGAGAGATAAATTTAACTTAGTTGTGGTAATTGGTCCCGAATGTAACATTCGGAATGTTGACTGTTTACAAATCATTTAGGGAAGTTCATAGAAGAAGGAGAAAAAAAAACTAAGTTCATCTGAGCAAAACGTGGAATTTTATTGCTTCACAAACCGAAGTTAATGTTAACCTGGTAATACAATTCAAAAACCTAACAACTACTGCATTATTTACTTTGAATTGGAATTATTTGAGCACTGTACAAAAGGGAACTCTGAACATTGCTTAGTTTGGTGGCGCTTCAAGACGAATATAGTCATACATAATCCCCTGGAAAGGACTTTGGTTTCTTGGTTGGCCTAAGTAAATAGTGTTATCTCCCTGCACTAGCAGATTTCCCTGTATGTCTATATTGTACAACCAATAGAGGCCATGAATTCCATGCCTAGCAATTGAGTTATCTCTTCCAATCAATCCCGTCGAAAATAGAGGCCGGTTTGTGTTCGGATCATTCACTCGAACCTGCAAGTACAAGAGGATAGATAGTATTAGGTAATTGGCACAATTTCATCAAGACAAAAGTTAGTTATTTGCCAAATAAGAGCTATGTTCACATCAATAGGGATCAGTGTACCTGCACTTCAGCTAAAGTTGCAGATGCAATTGCAATGCGCAATTTATAAGTTCCTACTTGATTGACCGAATCAAGTTTAAATCTGATTTGCCACGTGGTTCCTTGATATGTACCGTCCTCTTTTCTCCTACAAAGAAAGAGCCAGATCAGCTGGTGGTTACTAAAAAAGAGAAGATTATTTGGAGCTGTACTTGGCTAGAATTGATGCGTAAAAAAATTTCTGCTTGTTTCTGCTTTGTGGCTGTAGGGATGAGAAAAAGGAGGGTGTTGGAGGTCTGGAGGACATAGGTAGTTGGCACTTACTGATCCCAATTTACATGACACTCTTTAGACACATGGTAACATATTTGGTAGTGAATACTAAAACGTGCAGATAAATGTTGGTGAAAACATGGAATTTAACCAAAAAATCTTTCTTCAGCACCTAGGCGACTTCGCGACATTTTGCATTTTTGAATACGAACAGACACCATCCAGCTTTTTAAGTGGGTGGCACTTGATTTTGACGGATGGAACAAGTAAAGAAAACTCCCTCAGTCCCAATAAATATGGCACTCTTTTGGAATTCTATCATTTTTAATAGTGAAATACTATCATGTATGGATAAATATTGGCGAAAAGCATGGAATTAAGTATAGTAGTTCAGTTTTCAAACTCATTAGATTGCTGAATAGCTCACCTTGGAACCTGAGCAAAAAACCAGTCTTTACTATAGTCACTTTCTCCAGTTACATACACAAGGTCATCTTTTGGATATAGCTCGGAGTATCTTTCCCACAATCCATATTGCCTGAATCTGCCATGTAAAGACAATAACGAAGTGTTTTTCTCAGTGCATATATGTGCTGAACACATGTGATGAATTTTGTCAAAGAGAAAGGAATTAATTTAACTAGGTGGAGCTAATTTATTATTCCGCATTCTATGCTCGTGGAATCGAAAAGTAAGGCCTATACATAAAAGTACGTTACTAACCTATCGGGATGATTGATGAAAAGCTTGTTGATAAATCTTGGGTTGGGTTCAGGGACAAAATATTCTGCAGCCGTACGATCAGGAATGCCTATTTCCCATAATGTGGGGCCATCCCTAGGAGGCTGATATACGATTTCGTCCACATCAACACTACAACCTGTTTCGATGTATCATGCAATCCATGAGATTCAGAGTGCTTGGTTAAGGAATGGGAGTCGAATTGCAAGAAAATCTGTAGTAGTACCTGGAGTTATGGAAATGGGAGTCTCATATAAATAGTCCCCAATGAATCCAGGGACCCATGCATAAAGATTGTAGTCCCCAGGACGTATATTGTTTATGGAGAAGTATCCAATACTGTCCGCTTTAGCCCAAAATTGATAGTCCTGAAACAGAGAAACACTAAAATTTTACTTTCTTTTTCATTTTTCAAGTGGCTAAATCATTTTGCAACGAAATGAGAGATCAACCTTCCAAATTTAGGACAGAATTTGTCAGCTTGTTCTTTGATCTTAGAAATCAAGTTCACATTTATTTGTTTTAAATTTTGAAGAAGAGGAGGGGGGAAAGAAAAAGAAAATCCATATATATAAACAGAATTCATCATCATCATCATCCGGGAGTGCTATATTGTAAGTCGTCATGCTTGTTTTATGCAAGTAATTCGAAAACATGTTTAATTTGTTGATAAATTATTAGGTTCGCAAAAATTACCTTGCATTCTTTTTGCCAGGAACCAGCTTCTCCTGGTGGAGCAAGCCCAACATAAGCGCCATTTGCTGGTATATAATCATCACTAATGTACCTATCAAAAGTAGTTAGAAGGCATTAAAAAATCATATTTTGATTTTTAGTTTGAATATAATATTTAAGAAGAGGCACTATGCCCTTACTCGTCTTGAACCAAAAGTCTACCACTAACATTGCCCCTTTGATCTGCTGATGGAAAATCTTCTGATGCTGGAAAACAGTAAGGCCAGCTTTGAACTTCAACCTGCATCTGCAACAGTAGCTGATTTAAAAACATCGAACTCATGCATATACAAAATTTGGAGTATATTTCAAATCCTTTCACTGCTAAACCTGTATCTTGGCATCATCCCATAGAGCAACAGGATCTTCCCCTTGCATAACAGAATTAACATATATAAAAACGGGGCCAAAAACTTTCTTCCAGGCTTCTCCTTGAGCAAATTTTGGTGTTAGATCATCCCCAGCGTAATGAGAGCTTAGAAACATCTGTTAATATCACATTTTCACCCATAAATGACTAAATGTATAGCCAAGGAAAAGTATCGTATTGTTTGAATTTATCCATCTTGTTGAAAACGTTCATGGTAAAAGTGCTGAGTTAGAAGAAAGCCCTTACAGCTAGGGTAGTTGGACCGACATGGGATGTGAGGTTCTGTTTGACAGGACCACCAGATCGAAATTCATCGCTCGGAGTAATTTGCCAGAATCCCACAGGTGGATCCATAGATATCCAGCCGTGAACCTTGTTATCTTTATTATCACATGAGTACTGGTATTTGTCATCGACCTGTGTGCATGGGATGAATCAAACCACTAACCATTTCTCTATAGCACTCTAATAATTATTGTGGATCTATACGAGTCAACATGAGTTACTGTTAAAAAGTTTTGAACTCGTACATGAATAAACTTATTTAACCTGTCTTCTATATTAAGGACTATCTTCTGATTAATTAATCGATATTTATCAACTGATCAGCTATTTAGTCAAGAGTATCAATGGGTTGGTAATAAACGAAAAAAATGCTAGAAGTATGGTTTAAAAATGTATCCAGATCCTTATGGGATATCATTTTCTTGAGAAGTTGAAGAAACTAAACAATCAGAAAAGTCAGATTTACCTCTCCTCTTAACTCAGGCTCCACGGGATTATTAAGTAGGACTGCTTCTGCATAGGCAAGGCGTTGGCATCTTGCAGGCAATCGGTCATCTGGTAGAGGCATGAATCTTTGCCTATTGTCTGCAACAGCCATGTAGTGAAACCTATCCAGTGAAAGTACCAAATTTATCAGGAAGTTGTGATTACAGAACTGATAATTATTCGACACCTGGATAAAGAGCAAATGACCTCTAACTAAGTGAGATTGTATTGATTAAGTCCTCCAAAATAGCATTTATCCAAGGTCTATACACCAGGCATTTGGTTTTGAACATACAACTAGTTCTGCTTAGAACCACAACATAAAGCATACGGGTAGAAAAAAGAGGAAAATGTCGTCTTACTTATCTTTCCGGAGCTTGAATGCTATTCTAGTTTCACCAAGGCTGAAGGCAGGCCACTCAGGTGAACCAACATGCTCATAAATGGCATAGGAGTAGAAACCAGAGTAGCCACGGAGCAAAATAAACCTGTTGCACCATCATTAGTTTGATTAATGCAAGAATATCAGTAGTGCAACATTAATAGCATGCACATTCTCATTTACCCAATATGAAATATTTAGGAAAGAGAACCTTTTGTCAATATTCAGCGGAACAAGTTTGCCTTGGAGGGAGGGATCCCATGGTCGGGAAAATGATATCTCAACCTGATTGTCTGTCTCTGTTATAACCTCAAAATTTGTACCCTTGATCCTACATGATAGTTGATCATGTTTTTCACTTAAAATTAGCAAAAATTTTAATGATTAATTTCAAATAAGTAACATAGTAAAATTATACACTTCAAATACTCCACTTCTTCCACCATCTAGAGAATTCCAGACAACGTCCCAGTACCTGCATATTACATTCATAGCTTAAGATCACTAGTTCTATATTCCACTACATAAAATGACCATCATAAAGAAAATTATACATATATACTGAAAGCATAAAAGGAAACTACTTATCTTTAAAATCTAAAATTCTACCATACTTGTTTTAGATGTATCGGAAATAGCCTCTCTGCCCGCCCAAGCATGGCCGGCTCCAACCTTATGTGGGGTAAGGCTTGTGCCTTCGGCCCCCAAATTTAAAGGGCCCCATTTTTAAAAAAAAATAGGTTCATAGGTATTTAAAAATAATATTTAGTATTTTTAATACAAAACTAGAGTTTTTAATATAAAGGAAAGAAAACTTTTTATTAGATATATAAATAAAATAATAATTTGACTTCCTTAAAAATGGGTAGATGAATAGTTTTCATAACTTTTAGTTTTTCATTTTTTACTCCTTCATTAAAAAATTTGCTCTTTCTTCCTTAATTTGTCTAAGTCAAACTTTCTTTTTTATCCAATCTCTTCATATTTCAGAAAACCCTACATATTTTTTGTGTTTCTCTTTGATATTTTTACTCACTTCTTTCTCCAAGATTTCATTACTGACCTTCTTTCTTCAAGATTTCACTAGTTCAAGTGTTTAACAATACTTTTAAGCTTCCAAAAGTTCTATACTTCTATTGCTTTGTAAAATCTTATCTAAGATCAACAATATCTCAAGAAAGATTAAATAAGTTGGCTATACTATCAATCGAGCAAGAATTATTAGAGAAAATCGATTATAAAATAAATCATTAACAACTTTATATCTTAAAAAGTTAGAAGAATAGAATTCAAATAAAAACATATCTTATAACTTTCTTTTAAAAATTTAGGCCGCATATTAAACTTCGGCTTTAGGCCCCGTATGTGCTTAAGCCACCCCTGCACCCAAGGTAGGGGTAAGGCTGCGTACATCTCACCCTCCCTAGACCCCACTTGCGGGAATACACTGGGTCGTCGTTGTTGTTGTTGTACTTGTTTCAGATGCCTTAGCTTGTTTTATGTCCTAATTTCAAAAAAAAATTGCAAGGTTTCTCTTTGCACTTTTAAACTCAAATTACATTTTCATGAGATCAACCTAAGGAATATGCAATAAACATGCAAATTGAAGCCAATTACCCTCTATTGGATTCATCATTAAGGACTTCAAGTAGATTATCTACGCCATTATAGCGTATTCCAGTGACAATTCCGTCCGGATTTGATAACGTGACTTGGACTATGCCATTATCCATCATCACCTGCAAAAAAAAGTAATGTTGTAATGATTTTATCTGTGTAGAAGAAAACTCATAAAGCTAACCACTATCTACTTTCTTTCCTCTGTGTTCATAATGTGCAAGCATACACACATCCTTATTTATCTTTATGTAGAATTATCAAAAGGGATGAAGTGCAATAACTGATACACAAGGGATATAATAGCAGAAAAAAGAAACAAAATAAGCCTTGAAACGAAACATGAGGAAGAAACTTGTTAACAATACATTGTAAAAGACAACATTTTGCATATTTCTGTGTCTGTTTTTTTCCTTCTGAAAATACTTGGGTAAGACTGTAAGAGACACAGTTCTACTGCTTGCTGGCAAGACAAAAGCAATGCAACAACGTCTCCAGTTCAAACAAAAATTAAGGGAAACAAATAGGAGGTAACTAATATACACTGGGCAGTGCAAAGAAGTTTACTATATCAGGTCACTTAAAAGTCAATTATGAGTAAATGCATGGAGCAGTAACCTGTAAAACATGGTAAATAATCAACTAAATTCCTTAATTGATTATTTAGGTAAAAATATTTTACATAAAAATTACTTAAATCCAACAATCCTTACATGACGATCCTGAATGTACAACTTCACTCCAATTGGGGACATTGTTCCAGGACCTCCACTATGACAACAAGCTCCTGTAAAAGACAAACAAGGAAAAAGAATATTAAGTCGGGCTCATTAAAATGCTATGAATTTTATCCGAAGTACAATTTGCATGGCTAACTATAATATTTCACAGGCTAAAAAATGGTGTTGAAAAAAAAAAATTCTTCTTGTATTACAAACAATTTGCAGTTATGTTACGTTGGATCTTTGAGTTGAGATATATAAGCTACATTAAAAGCTATGTCTCACATATATAACAATCTCCAATTTCTACTTAGACTTAACTTTAACTACAGGGAAAGGAATAATTTTAATTTCCTGACTTTAGCTTTAATAATCCACTTTTGCTATTGCGCCACTATCGTTTGGTGAAATTAGATATAGCTTGGAAGTAAAGACGCATGATAAAGTAAATCAAGTAATCATGCATGTTGTATATGTGTTATATTTGTATCTTTTTAAATTTATGTATCTGTTTTTTTTTTTTTTTTTTATGTATAAAGTTTATCTTAGATACGCAGCAATAAACTTGAAGTTTGTGACAAAATTTGGGAAGGTCCAAGATGTAGATTGCAATGTTATAAGAACAATGTGAACTGATATTCTCCCTCGTTCAAATTGAGATGGGAGAAAGTTGAAAAACTCAAAAAGAATTTCTTTGGTGTTAATGGGAAAGAAATATGTGGGTCACCATTTAAATAATGAATTCTTAAGAATTGTTTAACTGAGAAGATCTTGGTAAACCTTTTCACTTTTAGTTAATATTAATATATAAGAATCATAAAGAATGAAGAAGAAAAACGGAAGTGGCTGCTAATTTGGGAAAAGTTCAAATGAAAATCGAGTGTTCAATTTTAATCTTCTTTTTTTCTAAGAATAACTTTTAAAGCTAAAGAGTAAAGATAACAATATAGAAGGTTGCTCACAAAGCAAAGGATTATGTAATTTCATTCCTGTGCAGTATAATTTTAAGGGGTCGTTTGGTACGATGGATAGACAAAAATAGTTTTGGAATAAAAATTTAGTATTGCTTTATCCTATATTTGGTTACTAATTTTGGGATAAGTTATCTTAGAATTATAAATAGTAACCATAATAACTTATATATGTCAGCAGGTTAGAATAGTAATCCCAGGATAAAGCAGTAAAATTGACAATCTTAGGATTAATACAACATACCAAACAGTCAATAAAAAATAATAGCAGCATAACTAATTTCAGTATAATTAATCTCAGCATAACTTGTGTTCAAACCAAACGACCCATAAGATTATTATTTAAACGGGTAAAGGTCTAAATATGCCCTTGTACTATACGAAATTGAGCACATTTGCCCTTCGTTAATATTTTAGCTCAAAAATGCCCTTACCGTCACATAGTTGGTCCATATATGCCCTTAGAGTCACACAGTTGGCCCATATATGCCCTTTTCGAAACAGAATCCACCCAAACTAATTAGCTCTTTCGTTAATTGTATTAAAGTGTATTACAAACACTATTTACTTTTTATTAGGACTTTTTTTCTTTACCTTTCTCTTTTCTTTCTTCTTTTTTCTTTTCTTCTTTTTTTTTTCCTTTTTCTTTCTCCCTTATCCGATTTCCTCCATTCCTGATGTCTTCTCTATTTTCGTCACCAATTTCACTTAACAAAACTCATGAATTCCTGCTTATTTTACTATCACAAACTCCACTACATTCTTTCCCTATTCTCATATTTTCCATCACATTCAGCAAGACCAGAACCTCCATTTCCGTCACCAATTTCACGTGATTTTATTCCTAAAAATCAAACCTACACCACCAAAAGCTTCCCAGCAAAAAGGCTCTGGTTCTTCTAAAAAGAAGGAGATGAAAATTGTCGGAGAAATTTTTTCGATTGTGTTAATTCGATGAAGGCAGGAATTCATGAGTTTTGTCAAGTGAAATTGGTGACGAAAATGGAGAAGACATCAGCAATGGAGGAAAACGGATAAGGGAGAAAGAAAAAGGGAAAAAAAAGAAGAAAAGAAAAAAGAAGAAAGAAAAGAGAAAGGTAAAGAAAAAAAGTCCTAATAAAAAGTAAATAGTGTTTGTAATACACTTTAATACAATTAACGAAAGGGCTAATTAGTTTGGGTGGATTATTTTTCGAAAAGAACATGTATGGATCAACTGTGTGACTTTAAGGGCATATATAGATCAACTATGTGACTCTAAGGGTATTTTTGAGCTAAAGTATTAACGAATGACAAATGCGTTCAATTTCATATAATACAAGGACATATTTGTCCTTTTTTAGTTATTTAAACAGACAAATATAATACCAGAAAAAAAGTAGACGAATATAATAAACACGTCGTCCCTTCGGGGACATCCGATAAAAAAATAATAAACACCTCCTACTGTTTGGGGGACACGTGTGAATACGTAGTTAGACGTCGTACCTGTTTGTCCAGCGCACGCGCATAAGCATTTTATCATGTGTCTGAAACGACGCCGATAATAACTCATTGTGTTGCTTCGCTGTCCCCGTCCAACGTTATCAGTAATTAGCCGTCCATTTCAATTACGCGCCACCAACTCTCACCGTATTCCACCCACCCCACCGCTTCTGCCGTCAGTTATTGTGCTAAATTTATGATCCCATATTCACACTCGGTCGGCGAAAGAAGACTTTAATTATCTCCTCTTCTGTTCCTTTTATATCACAGAGATCATCATAAGCTTCTATCGTTTTTGGAATTTTATGAGTACTACTTCAACACTGAATGTAACAGATTATACTGTATATGTAGTGGAACTTCTCTTTTGTAAGATGACACGGAACGATAGTATGGGAGTTGGTTGTTCTGTTTCACAGTGGACGGGCCGACAGGAATACCCTTTTCATTTTATGTTTCTTTTTCTTTTTCTTTTGTGGTTGTTATTATTATAGGTGTTGTTTGTTTCATATCAAATTTTATAATTTTGGATTGAAAGAACACGAAAAAGCAATATTTGTGTGTTTGATATAGCGAATTTTTTTTTAAAAAAAATATAGTAAATATTAGAGATTACTAAATAATATTATCAAATCAAATAACATTTTAATGAAATTGAGTATTATCAGTTGGTAATAATGTCTACATGAACACTTTGCCATGGGGTGCATTGATATTTTTCGAAGTAGGACTACTCAATGAGATAATATAGATTACCGGCAGTTGAATAACATAGTTATTCATAGCCGAATAGATGATATGGAATTCAAAATTTAACATAGTTATAGAAGAAAATATTCCTTTTTAATGGAAATCATTTCCAAGAAAACTATATTTAGTAGCCAAACACCAACAAATTTTCCTTTCAAAAGCATTTTTCTAAAAGATAACTTGAGTCAGACCAAACACACTTGAGTCCTAAGAAAACAACATAGCGTTTTGGGGGTGCGCTAGGCCAAGGAAATAATGCAATACCAAGGTGACACTTGAGAGCATCGATAGCAAGCTACCGTACTGCACTCTCCCCCTGAAAATGTACGTGAGCTAATAATTCACGTTGTATCAGATATTAAGTTGATAAAAACAGAAACTGCACATGAGAAGCTCAATGCTTCTATTCAACCGTCAGAAGGGAGAAAGGTCCGATTAAGTCTTTGTATACAAACTGTTTTGTGGACCCATGAATTGAAGCCTGATTCTTGAGACACGATTGCAGTATTAAAGCATGCCTCGTGAAATATTATTAGAGGTTTCTTCAGGCCACCAGAGTCGTTTGCGGGACAGTTGAAGGTTGGGAATTTAGTATAGGTAGCTGGGCATTCCATGCTTGTCATCGTCACCGTAGTAAAAATGGAGCTTAGAGCTAATTCTTGGCAGAAAAACACGAAAAATCATGAACCTTGTGATTTTTTAGGTACATGAGATCAGTGTATATGACACAAGGATCTCCTCAAGTACATCTCTGGTGGAGAAGTTGCAAAACAACTCTATTTTTTGATATATTAATTATATCCACAATTCTGTTTCTCGGGTATTAACAAAGCAGAGCTCGTGGCAGAGCCATTTAACATAATCATCATGGAATACAAACACCACTGCTTCAACAAGAATTGCTTCCACTTTATGATGGACCTAAATATTGAAGAAGGCAGTCACATTATTTTCACTACCACTAGAGATACAGTATGATCAACTTCCACTTTACATAACACCTGTATGCAATTCAACTCATCTCATAAGAAATGGATTCACATATTATAAGACTTGTACAGATGGAATATTTAGGCATATAGTTATACTTATAGTAAGTTCTCTGATAGTAAGAAATTCTAGTGATTTGAAGTACCAGTCGATGGATCAAAAGTAAAGCCTGCTGACACCCATCTTCAGTACTAGTGTACTTGAGTATGCTCCACTTTCCTCTGGAAAAGAAGTGAGCCTAACAAAACAGCAATTCCTGTTATCGCGATTGTGAAAAGAAGCCGCTTTTTGGAGAACTCTTGTGGCTGCCTTCTTGGAGGCCCACGATCTCTTTCAGCTGCGTACATGTTCCTTAAGAGAAACCAAAGAGCAATGAAATGAAAAATAAGTACACCACAACTTGACATGCAACAGATAAGTTATGGTACCGAAAGTTCAATTGAGTGTTCAAGATCTGATTTCAATTTATGGGTTTGAGAGAAAATGATGAAATCCATTCCAACAAACGCATAGCAAACAGATTGCACTATAGTGAGCAAAACTTTGAGGCTATGAATTTTCATTCTAGAGATGGTAAAATAATATCTCTTCACCTACTGTTTTAGAGTTTTCCTCATAGATCATTGCATGATTTGCAACTGCTTGTTTTCTTCACTATTTTTACACTATACATCAGGTTTCTTACTTAATACACTACTAAGACTGGTGACAAAGGATCTGAAGCCCCTATGTCTCATACTTGGATTCCAAATACACAGACATTGTCAAACTTGAGGCACAGAGTCTAAACATGTGAGCCATCTTCTATATATGAAGAGAAACGCAAAAATTTCCTCCTCACAGTTCATAAGGTATCTAAAGACAGAGAGGATAAGGTTGAGTAAGGGTCAAAAACATCTATCTTGGTGATTTATGGGGCTTTGGCTGGTTAAATTGCAGGTACACCCGCCAAATTACGTTTTAATTCAATGCCATGGATCATTTAAGAGCCATCCACACAATAACAGAGGTTGAGAAAGTTATTTGACAGTTGAAATATGGCAATAGGTGATGCCGTGATAATATATTGGAACATTGGATAGCTAATTTAGTATTTGGTAGCTGAAGAAAAAGCAGAGACTTCTTTAATCAACATAGAGAAGAGAGCAGAATGACTGATATCACAGAAAAAAAATGAAGTTTTTCTTAATCAGAATAAAGAAACGAAGAAAAGGAAGTTCAAGTGCAAGCTTTGGATACTTTGGAGTCTGAGTCTTTAAGTGGGCGGTTAAGATGAGAACTAAAGGATAGCAAAACAAATTCAAGGTCCTTGTTCTGTCCATCCTTTTTTACCAGAATATCTTATTTGCATGCTTGTGTCCGTGAAGGACAAATAATGATTTCAAATTTTGCATAGTTTAATAGCAACTTTTCCAAATATCCCTCTCATTAATCATGCATGTACTGTGGTCCATGGGATTCAACCGAAATGGATTACATGTGGTGTGCCTTATAAAATTACTTCCTGGAAAACTTAACATGTACATGTAATGAAGTCCTGTCAAAATTTCCCCTATTCATTTCTAGCTATAATAATGACAGTCCCCTAAGTTGTGACCAGAGGCGTATGTAGTGTTATAGTACCGGGTTCATCTGAACCCAGTACTTTCGACACGGAATATAAATTTAGTGTAAAAATTCACTAAAATTGCAACATATAGTGTGTCTGAACCCATAACATAAAAAATATAATAGGTTCAATACTAAGAACCGTAAAGGCTGAACCCATAGAATTAAAATCCTGGATCCGCTTCTAGTTGTGACCACACATCATGATGAATTTAACGGGATGTTTCCTCATAATCTGCTTTACTTATTCTATTCCTTTTCGCTTGCAGAGAGTTAAGTCCTCATGAATCACTAGGACACAAGATCGACAGACTGGTTGTTGTACCAATAAGACAGGAAAATAAAACATTAAGCCAAGAGTGATAGAAGATGCATATTTAGACAAATCATAACAGACAATAAGAGTGTGAGGGAGTAACATGTTTCCAATTTGAGTTGAACTTAATTTAAGGAATAATACTAAGAGCATGTTTGGAAAGTTGCCTGGGAATTGGATTTGGATGTAATTACATAGTTTGGCATGTTTGTCTGGCCAAGTAATTACTTGGTCCGCATGAAATTGGGTGTAATTGGAATACAAGGTTACTTTTTAATTTCTTCCCTTTTTGTTTTAATTTTAATTTATTTTCTTTATAACTTTTTATTTCCATTATTTTAGTTTTTTATTTTATTTTTACTTTCTAATTTCTTTTTTAATTTTAAAATATATTTTTCTTTGTACATTATTTATCTTTTATTTCTCTCCCTTTACTTCTTGTGAATCCATGTAATTGCACGTATATTTTATTTTTTATTTGTTTTATTTTCTTCATTTAGCTTAACTGCGTTATTATTCTAGTTTTTGAAACTGCACCTCCTAATATTAAAAACGTAAATGGGTCAAAAATACCCCTCTAATATTCGAAAATGTTCACTTATACCCTCCGTTATACTATTGGTCCACTATAGCCACCGACGTCATAAAATTAGTGCAAATATACCCATCTGCAGTTAGGACCCTCCACCATGGAAAAATTATCCCACGTGGCCTGATATATCGCTGAGGTGGATGCCACGTGGCATGCCACCTCATCGTAACTATCCCATTTTAATCCCTTGCCTACTTCTTCTTCCACCACCACCTCTCTTTTCACCTAAAGTTTTCTGCCCTAAAATCCAGTTTAAAACAAAACGCTTGATTCAGTTTTACATCTCACATGAGAGGTTCATATATAGGTGATAAAATCTATTTTTACTTTTCAGCAATACCTCCTCCATTTCGGTCAAACTTAAGCAAGCAAAAAAGCTGTGGGTTTAGAATTCCTCTGGTTTCACTTCTTCTTGACTTACAGCCTTATCGAACAAGGTAAACAAAGGCCATCTTAGTTAAAAGAAATGTGATGCATAGAAACATAAGAAAACACTAGGACCAAGAGAACAAGACACGAAAATCAGCTTATTTGAATTTTCCCCATCATACTAAAAACATGACAATATCTGTATATACTATTGGATCAGAAGATATTCTCCTCCAAAAACAATAGAAGAAAACCTACAAGTTCAGACTACAAAATGATATTGTTGGAGTTATTAGCCTATGGAAGAGGCCTACATGTTTGTTTTTTTTTTTGACAATAGAAGAGGCCTACATGTTAATGACCATCAATTAATACAAAAGGAAATAGACAGCAGAGGAACAACCTAAATATCTTTAAGCATATATCCCCAAAGGAGACTTGCTTCCAGTGGAGTCTCCAGTATTTAGTTCAAACATGAATATGACTTCACTGGTTGTTAATTAATTATTGCAAATTAATTAACAAAACTATTCCTGTAACAAACAGATAATAAACCAGAAAATCAGATTCCTTTCGATCAATGTACTCCGATTTGAAGAAAACTACATCTATCTTTCCACATTGTCTACTTACAGCCCCTGATTTGAATGGGATAGGTGCGAAGAAGAATTAGGGAGGGAGTAAAATGGGATAGGTGCGATGAGGTGGCATGCCAGGTGGCATCCACCTCAGCGATATGGCAGGCCATGTGGGATAATTTTGCCATGGTGGAGGGACCTAACGGCAAAGGGATATTTTTGCACTAGTTTTATGACGTCGGGGGCTATGATGGATCAATAGTATAACGAACGGTATAAGCGAACGTTTTCGAATAGTAGAGGGGTATTGTTGACCCTTTTCCGTATTAGAAATAATAAGTCATTAACAAACTTGGCAAATAATGGGTGATGTCATTAAAGTAGAATTTCGTTGTTGAATGAGGCTATAAACTTATTATGTTTCCTAATCTTAAGTTGTATTGGAAAGTATTTTTATTTGTTGGAATTTGACATATGTTAAACCTTTTTTTTTTGGATTTTGAAATTGTGTTATATTTATGGTTCCAATTTACTTGTTTTAGAAGTATTGGCTTGTTATTTCACATTGCATGTTCATTTTTTTTAGTTAGAATTGATAAATTAGTTTTGTCAAATATTTGAATAATGTTATGACATTATATTTATAAATATTAATTTATTTTATCATAGATGCATTCCATGATGTTCTTACAAAACGTATGTTTTTAGTTTTTATAATTAATTAAACTGAATTATATTAATTTGGAAAATATATATCACTTATTTTTACAATATTGTTATAAATATATGATTACTAATTAATGTATATTCAAGAAAAAATATGCATCTTAAATACCAAATCTAATATCATTTATACTTATAAAAAATCATTTATAGGCATATATTTATTATATTAACTTTTAAATTTTGATAATTACTTCATTTAAAATTTAATCTAACTGTGTAATTACACTTGTGCAACCAAACAGTACTCTTGTAATTACACTATATTCCCTAGTAATTACACCAATTTTAATTACCGGGTGGTTTTCCAAACAGACCCCAACAGTTGGATCTCATATCTCACATATCTATATTATATAAGACCTCGATGAGAGAACATTTGCGAAAAGCCAATTAAATAAATACTTTGTCCTTAATACCTGGAAGATTCTGCAACATTGCTTATGATTCCATTGCATCTACTCTCATGACCATTTATTTCTCGGAGTCTAATATATCTGCTACAAAGATGACATAATTCTGTTCGGTTCCCACATACTTCCTGATCAAGAATATCACACCAAAGCGTAAGATGCTAAAATCCAATCACTCCCGAACATAGAAAACACAAAAAGATGTCAGATGATAATTCTAATTACCTGATGCTCGAATAAATCAATTGCAGGCAAAGGAAACTCGCAATACTCGCATGTCACAATCCTCTTTGGGCAATTTTCACCTTTATGAACTGCTAGAATCTCACGTTCCATGGTCTCACTACACAAAGAACAGGCAACCTAGAAATAAACAAGCACAGTAATCACATCAAATAGGTATAGTTTGGCCTATGGAGTTAATCAAACCACAAAGAAGAGGGAACATAATATTATGCCCTGTCCCACGGCAGCCCAGCTCTCTCAATAAAAAATGAACAGATAAAAGGTGAGAAAACATTTAATCAATATCTTCTACATGGATCCTTGGATTAAAAAAAACAATAACCTAAATCCAGCACTCTTAAAGATGGTTCTCCTATTCAATATCCCTATTACTTACCCAATGGTAATTCCTGAAAAAGCAAGGCACAAGCCAAAACATTTTTGGTTCTCTAAAGCCTTACTACCTCTGGTTTGCACCATAGAAGCTAGCAGTCTGGTCACAGAGCAAATGTTTTAACAATATATTCAGCTAAAAGTTAAAACTAACATCAGTTATTGTAAGCAAGAACACAACAAAATAATATTTGCTCAGTTGCTCTGCAGGCCCTACTACCTCTGGCTTGTGTGATAGATCTTAGTAGTCTATTCTTAGAACAAGTTCCTATAAGATATATTCAGCTAGTTAAAATTTAACATCACTTGTTGTAAGCAAGAAGATAACAAAAAAATACTTGCTATGCAGGCTTAGCATTGTAGACTATTAACAGTCCCAGTAAGTTCGATATAAAATGGATTTTTAAATAATAAACTTGTCAAACTATAATGCCCACTATGAGGAATCATCTTGGTTTTGGTAAGCAGAAGAAGACTCAATAGCTTGAGATTTTGCTGGGGATAGGGTTTGCTCAAGTGTTCAACCATAAATGCAGTTTACCCTTACACCTATTCATGTTATTTATCACTGATCAAAGCCTCCTAAATTGTTTATAAAAAATTCTAGAATGGATCACATGCAGCACACTTTCACGTCCATGTTCTATGCAAACAATTCAGGTGCAAAACCTTTACCATAGCTTATATTTAGAAGCCCAATATACACTAAACAAAAATGAAAAAGACGCCCAAGGAAACCTATCTACTCAGTTGGTTCTAGAAACAGCAATTAAACATCCGGCAAATGCACATAGATGACTTGAAAAGCTATAATTCATTAGAACAAGACTAATTGAGCAGCAGAAAATCCCACTCATCAAGCTTGTTTTTCCAGTCAGTTTCAGTGAAGATTTCTAAAGACCGTCTTATGCCATTCCAACCAGAAGTTCAATTATGTGGGGACATGTGAGGTATGAAAGCTAGTGAATTCTTAGACCACATCACCTAAAGAGCAAATCCTTATTATCCCCATCTTCAAATTCCTTTCAAGAAAGTACACCATGAAGTAGATATTTCTTGTGTTTCCAACTTACAGGATTATACAACTACTGATGCCAAAGGGAACGAGACGGTGAAATCTGTGGGCTAATCCAATCTATTCATGTTTATAAACACATATTTCCAGTAATTGCAACAAAAAAAAACATATCAGGGTAAAAACCCTTACTCCATACCCATTCATCTTTATGTATATAAATCCCACAACAGTAATTGATGCAGGGTTAGAATTCGTGTCGTGCGCTTAACCTACACATTATGTGGTGCACTCTCACCCCCGAACCAAAGCCCTAAGGGGGCAAACAATTGGTGCAGGAATAAACATAAATACAAAAAGAGAACATACATGAATGCATGTTTACAAACATATATAGATAGAAAAAATGATGTACAAATGCATTATATAAACAGTATATACATGATGAGCACTCCTTGCACCTAAAAGTCGAGAATAAGTAAAATAACAAGAAAAGTATCTTTTTTCCTATATTAGGATTACACCCCCTCCCATCGCTCATAAAGAGTAAAAGAGGTCAAACAAATAAGCTCACTTACCAGGGCATGAGTGCTCAAGAAATGTTCCTCTGCAAATTTTTTAGGAACCATATCCCCACAGATTTTACATTTTTCAAGATTCCGGGAGCAGTGAGCAAAATGCAAATCGAGGTTGGTGGAGAGAATTGCTCTGTCGCTGTAAATATCGATATTCAAATTAGCAAGTGATGAATGCCTCCACATCAGAAGTAAACAGAAGGATCAATAGTCAAAACAACCGGAACATAAAACAAGCACGATCTAGTAGCCATGCATAAATGGCAACATTGCCAGATAACTACAGCAATAACATACCCAGTGTGATACTACAAGTGGGGTCTGGGGAGGGTGAGGTGTATGCAAGCCAGAAAACTACAAGTATTAAATTCATATATTCTATGTAGCTTCCCCATCACACGGGGGATAAATTTCTTTTTCGTCGCAGAATCAAATAATTGTGCTAATAAAAAGTCAAATTAATCCACTAAGCTGACAGAAATGATCAAACGGATGCTAATTGTTCCATATTAGACCATATGGGCAGTTAATAGGAAAGCAACTTTCAAGTGATATAATTTTTCGTTAGTTAAGCTAACAATCATAAATTCATAATAGTTAATACACCTTTCTCTCTTTCTAGCAGAAGAATGGCATTAAATTGTACCCAGAAATAAACACGGTTTGTATTTAACTTCATATTATCTTCATCAAACAAACAGAACAAAAACGAAAAAGAAAAAGTAAAAGGAAATTACCAGTGACTGCAGATGCTGGTGGCTTGATCAGAAGCTACAGCCATTACTCTGCTCCAAAAAGATCCACGAAAACCTCACCCTTTGGATTAAAATCTATGATTACAAAGAGAGAGCAAAATTAAATAATCAAGAAGATACTTAAACAAAGAAAACGGAGTTGGTAAGCTAATTGGGAATCCAAATTAGGTAAACCAATAATTCCAATTAAAATTTGTGGTGAATTAAGATAGAATAATTGAGGATTTTATGCTTGGAGCAGGAAAAACAACCTAAGATTCTGACAATTGGAGCTTTCGATAAGATCGATAGAATGATCAGAGGATTTGATCTGTGTATGTCCTTTTTTTGGATTGTAGAAAGAGAGACTTTTGGTCTCCCTTTTAGCTAAGAAAAACCGGAGAGAGTCCACTTTGACGACGATTATCGTTTCCTTTTACTTACCGGGTTTGGAGTCCTATGATTCAGAAACTTTTGTCGGTTTTCTCACGCTCCTTTGCTGGCGCGTGTAAGCGGTAAACGATGGGTTTGATTGGGCTGATGTGTTATTGGGCTGATACGTCTTTGAGTTAAACTCTGGGCTTGAATGAGATCCCTAGACCCAACTTGAGGGTAGATGGGCGTTTGTTCTAAATTGAAGAATTAACTTGAATAGCCGTCTACCCAAGTGCTTAAACATAAAATAGTCGGCGGATGTATAATATATTTATAATTCATGCATAATATATATCTAATCATCTATAATCATTGTATAATCTATGTATACTGGTTTTAAAAAATAAACAGTGAATTCGACCAGCTATTTGTGTAAAGATCCCATCTAAATTTTTCATTCGGGGAGGGGCTTCTAAATGAGTAAAAATTAGGGCAAAATACAAAATTGGCCGCTCGGCCGAAACTAATCGCATTTTTTAGTCAATATATATATATATATATATATATATATATATATATATATATATATATATCAATTATATAAATTGGGGCGGCTAAAAATATACATTTTTCTAAAATTAGCCCGGGTGGCCAATAATGTCAAGATATTATGGTGAAGTTCTACTTGTGAATTTTTTTGAACTTCACCACCTATGCTGGCATTTATTCGCATATTAATTTGGAGTAACTTTGTCCAAATTTATCAAATACTTCAATCACTGCAAATTGCATTATAAATTTGCACTAGGGGTCTACTCCAACTTGTTGGTCATATATATATATTGTTTTTAAAAGTGCCGGATTTCTAGTCAATTAATTCTTTCTCTAATATCTAAGAATAGATATTTAATAATTCTCCTAATAGTTAGTACTTTTTTCTATTCTTTTAGGTTTAGGAGACCTTTTTTTCTCGTAATTTGAAAACCTACTAAACTTTAAATTCGAAGGGAGACTTCTCTTCGTTCATTTTAGGTTTAGAAATCGTTTTATTTTCTATCATATTTTGGAACCTATTAAACTCTAATAATCTACAGGAACTGCAAGACATATCCGTAAATTATGAATTAATGTTCCAAATATGTATAAGTTGCAGATTGATGGCTTGACGCAACAGGTTAGTAGTATTTCATAAAAAATATAATTTCAGGATTTATTTTTTGAGATTGATTTATTTAGATAGCAATTCTTCTTTAATTGCGGTTCATAATTTTCTAACACTATATTCTTCTTTTATGTTGATATTTAATCCATATCTATTAATAGAGTTTTGGAGAATTTTGCTGCAATAAAGGGAGCTGGAACAATGACTCCCTTATACTTTAAGATGCAGATGTTGAAAAGCTAATATGGGTAGAAAGAAGCAAGTAGTTGATATTGTCTTTATGAAAAATAACTTGAAGGATTTCAAACTTTTGGTACGATTCTGAACTATATTTTTCTAACTTTTGGTAGGGTTTAGAACTACTTTAATTCGTTGATGGCTATATATGTTTAACCTTTTAGATTAGATTTCAATTACCACCCTTGATAGCCGGTCGATTGATATATTTTTTTACTAAGGACAAGAGACAAAAGAAATTTTGATCAGAGACTATAGATGAAAAGAAACTTGATAATTTTAATTGTCTTTTATAACACACAAAAACTCGTAAAATGTATATATAGATAAAAATAAATACTTTAAACACTACTGTGATGATTTATAAGAATATTCACATTATATTTGCATGAAATTTTAATAGACACGAGAATTATATTACATTACGATGCATTTCTTGTTGGATAAAATAATAATATATACGCATTAATTTTCTACCTTAATTTTTTTATGACAATCATTTTATTTCTTTCTAGAAACAATTTAGTTGGGGCTTTAAATATTACCCATCCAATTGTATTTTAGGTATGATAAATAAAGCTAAGAATATGAAATTTCTTTTTATTTTTCGTATTCTCTTATTTGAGTTTTGATGAGAATACTTGAAATTCATATTGGTTATTACTCGAGTAAATAAAATTTCTAAGTGCGACATTAATTAGAATACTTTTGCGTTACGCAATTTTTTCTTTTATTAAGTTGGCTAAATATGATTAATATTCTTTATTTTTATTTTATAACTCAATCAGATGGTTTATTATATTTGTATAATTTTTAAAATTTTATATTTATTGATATAAAGTACACGCGCAATGCGCGTACCCTAAAGTCTAGTATATATATATATATATATATATATTGTTAAAGTGCCGAATTTCTAGTCGATTAATTAGGACAAAGGGAGAACCGGTGCTAGCTACTAATAAATTGAGTACTACTATTATTTTGCATAAAGATAAACAATTAAGACGCAAAAATAAAAACTTTATAGAGCATGCCATTATTATCTTTCCCTTTTCAAGTAAACACGACATGATGATGACTTACAGCAATCTTACGGTTCGATAAATCAACTTTCATATATACTCCAAATTCGCTAGTTTGCAACTTCTATCTCTAGCTAATTTAATTATGTCTTGATCTTGGTTGCATTCTCGCAAAGATAAAAACAATGAGAAGTGAAAATAAGTAATGAGAATCACATTGAATCAAAGGAGATTATGGTTTTCCTTAATATATAAAACGCACACTATTTTTTTTGGTTAACAAGAATTCGCTGACGTTATTCTTAGGGATACACAGAATAAACTCTTGCTTCTATTTGGAAGTAAAAATTTAGAAGAAAAGATTCATATAGAGAAAT
The DNA here is from genome assembly GCF_000715075.1 of Nicotiana tabacum. Lineage (NCBI taxonomy): Eukaryota > Viridiplantae > Streptophyta > Magnoliopsida > Solanales > Solanaceae > Nicotiana > Nicotiana tabacum. The sequence continues at coordinate 29,700,156 of NC_134091.1, forward strand.
TTAATCGAAACAGTAAACAAAAGCCTGATTAAGCAAACTGAAGAGTGTATAAAGAGAAGAAGATAGCTTTTCCGACTTGCAACCAATTACGAACTCTTTCTCAGTTGTGAAAAATAGAGCAAACATGCTTTTGATTAAAGCTTCCGTTTCCCACATAAAGAAAAAGCAAACCGGAGCAGATAACTTACCATAAGCGACATTACACTCTTACCTAAGAAGACAAACTCCTCCTACAAGAAAGATGTTCTTTATTTCTCTTAACATTATTATTCTCATTAGTTCATTTTATACAATAATGTTTAACTGGACCCAAACTTTTTATTTCTTTACATATATATATATATATAAAGTATTATTCCATTCTTTTCGAACTACACTTAAACCCTAAAGTATAGTTATAAGTACATTTGATGGGACAGTGACCTCATAAACAACAAAAAGGAGCAGTTTCAGGCAGAGGCGAGCTGCTAGTATTTAAAATTTATGAGTTCGAGCTCTAGTCCTTTTAATTAAGTTACTAAGTTCTAACTTAATAATTTATACATATTCAATAAATTTCTCACAACAAAATAAGATTTAAACTAAAACTATTAAGTTCCACACAACAATTAAGCTACGCTCTAGCTCCACCCGTGATTCCACTGTGCTTACAAATTTAAGTTGTCTGGAAGGCATATCCTGGGAAGGGGAAATCACTTTCTTAGTCTTGATTTGCGTGCCTGTTGATTTAGCTGATAATTTACGCTTGTCAATGCTTTTAAGTGAAGGTGAATGAACCCCCTCATTATTATAATAAACTCCCTTGACTAAACGTTAGTAGTTCCTAAACTCCAGAAAACTAAATCTTTATTTGTCATGTTCCAAAATTTATTAATTGTGATATCACTTAACCCAACTCGCTAGGTAAGTCAATTAATAGTTAACATATTCCAAATGAGATTAATGAGAAATAAATAATGAAATAACCGAACTTTTATACAACAATCCAAGAACTGATAGAACAAGTCACGAACCATTAAGACTTAAATTTATAAAACTGGTATGAGGTAATACAATATCTATTTGAATATACATAAATAGTACTCAAGTCTAAGATTACCAAGAACAAGTGGTAGCCATGTCCGGACAATGGGTACATCTTCAATGAGAGCTCCTGCCATGTACCGCAACATCAGCTCCAAGATCTGCACGCAAGGTGCAGAAGTATAATATGAGTACAACCGACCGCATATACTCAATAAGTATCATAACTAACATCGACGAGGTAATAACAGCAAGAATTATAAATGATACTCACCAGTCACCTGTACAAGTTCTTAAATCCAGCAGGTACATAACAGATATATGATCAAATCATGAAAACACACGTAAAACTACATTGGTGCTCACAATTCTTTATTTTAAAGTATTCTACTCAGTCAACAGTCCATCATATAAGGAAAATGTGCAAGTAAATTAGGTAAACAATCAAGAAAATTACAAGTAAAGATGAAATGCAATAACCAAATATTTGTTCGTTGCAGCGCGCAAGCCGATCTAAATAACAATAAGCCAATAAGGCCTGTTGCGGCATGCAACCCGATCCAAATAACAATAACCAGCTCTTCCAAAGATCACATCAACCAGAAACTCGTCGGTTTCTCACAATCCGCATGTACACTATCAAGAGAGAAACGTGATAGGGTGATCCTAGGGGGATGGATCCTTATCCACATGCTGCACAGACAACTCATGTGCCGCTCGGACAACTCACGTGCTAATAATATCAACCGATGGACAACTCACGTGCCGCACGGACAACTCACGTGTTGCACGGATAACTCACATGCTATAATATCAATTTCTGGATCTATACAAAAAACTCACGTGCTGCACGGACAACTCACGTGCTAATAGTATCAATCCGTATGGAAAACTCACGTGTTGCACAAAAAACTCACGTGCTAATATCACAATCCGCCCGGTGTGGTCACAGGCACAATATCATAATCCTCCCGGCATGATCATAGGCATAACAACGCAATTCGCCTAGCATGGTCATATGCATCCAATCCAAATCATATCACACTAAAGCAAGTATACAAGAACACATGTATATGATGAATAAATATCAGATTTCATGCTCCTGCACTGGTATAATAACATGCTAAAGTGTAGGCATGTGCAATGTGTACTATCATAGTTCAAATTGATAATTTTATCACAGAAATAGCAATTACCAAGTTTATTCAGAGAATTAACCTCTCTGTAACCTCAAACATGGCTCAAATAGTTCACAATAAGGTTACAAATATGAGTAAACATTATAGCTTAAAGCTTAATAGTCAATTCTAGACATATCATAGCCTAAGCACTACCCCGAGCATGGATAAATACCTCGGTACTCGCACATGGGCTCAAACCCCACATATATGCGCACCCAAAGTACATAGCTATCACAAATAACTCCGGCAACTAGTGCCTCAACCAAGTTTAGATAGGATACTTACCTCAAACAAGCCAAGACAAATACCGAGCAAGCCAAACAACACTTAAGAAAAGCGTCATCCCGCTCAAATCATCCTCCGAACGACTCAAAACCCAATCCATGTGGTGAAAATCCTCTCCAAAATCGCCCAAATCCGAACTCCATAACTCAAAATATGATAAAATAACTAAAGGGCCTCAAATAGAGTACTTATAATCACTGCTCAGATATATGCACCGCGATTGCGAAAATACAATTGCGATCGCGAAGAAGAAAAATCACACTGCCCTGAGACACTCTACGCGTTCGCGAGCTTACTCACGTGAACGCGATGCTCACATATGCCAACGCGACTAATACAACGCGAATGCGAAAGACAATTCACCAGCTCCCAACTAAACACTATGCGACCATGGTTCTTCTTGTGCGAACGCGATGCTCAAGCCACCACAACTTACGCGAACGCGTTCTATCTCTCGCGAATGCGAAGTCAAAAATTCCCAGCTCCGAACCTAACTTTACACGATCGCGTTTGCATCTTCGCGGTCACTAAGGACACCAGTAACATAAACATGGAAAAAAATGGCCCGAAATCAATCCGAAATACGCCTGAGCCCTTCAGAACCTCGTCCGAACATACCAACAAGTCCCATAATATAATACGGACCTACTTGAGGCCTCAAATCATACATAACAACATCAAAACCACGAATCGCACCTCAAATCAAACTAAATGAATGTTTGAACTTTCAACTTCCAAAACTCATGCCGAACTGAATCAAATCAACTCGGAATGGCCTCAAATTTTGCACACAAGTTTCAAATGACATAACGAACATATTCCAACTCCCATAACAACAATTCGAACCCGATATCATCAAAGTCAACTCTCGGTTAAACTTATGAATATTTCAAACCTTCGAATTTCATACTTGAATGCAAATCTGGGCATACACCCAAGTTTAAAAACTCCATCCAGACCTAACGGAATCATCAAAACTTTGATCCGGGATCAAATATACAAAAGTCAAACTTGGTCAACTCTTCCAACTTAAAATTTCCTAGTTAAGAATCTTTCTTCCAAATCAATCCTGAAACATCTGAAAATCAAAATCGACGATTCACACAAGTCATAATATATCATATGAAGCTACTCAAGACTTCAAATAACCGAACATAATGCAAATATTCAAAATGATTGGTCGGGTCGTTACATTCTCCCCCACTTAAATATACGTTCGTCCTCAAACGTGCCAAGAGTTATTCCAAAGCTGTCAAATCACTATACAAACTCACCATGCGTATACTCGTGGGGTGATCCCACGTCACCCCAATCCATATAAACCTAACAACATAACCTATTAAAGATCCTTACTTCAACCTTAGCCCATAAACCTTAGAATCAAACCTCCAATATCCGGAATCCATTACAAGACCTGATTCTCACATCTAAACATTGTATAACTCTAAACAAGCCAAATCAAGCCATAACCATAACCATAACCCAAGATATAATCACATGGTATGCCACATAACTAAGATACTCATAGCAATAGCTTCCAACTACAATAACTGCTCAATAACAAACTCGGTATCGGTAACAAACCCCATATCAAATAAAACCTTGTTCTAAACATTCATATACCACCGATGATGAAAGAAACACGCAAAAAATCATTACCACTCATCAGATCAACAAATCATGGAGCTCTCTCATCTGACAAGAACCATAGATAAATTCTAAGCTGATTAGTGACATTATCTTTCCAAACATACCGTAATCAAATCCGATAACACCTATTCTAAGTTCAATGACCTCATCTCATCAAATACAAGTTGCTCTACTGACATGCTACACCAATACAACCTAAAGCCACAAACTGTGCAATCTATGCACCAATAAGCAACAACTCAAATGCACCCAGAAATGGAAAATGACTCAAATGAAAGAACCGTCTGGCCATCTCAATAGGTACCACCACGAGCGCAATGTTATAAACCTATCACACAAAGGAGAATCAAGACGCACAAAATCTAGCTAAAGGATCATGTCCTAACATAACACCACTGTGATGCGTGACCTCATCCCAACACTGGTCCACATAAAATACCCCACGCCATAATGCTCAAAATCAACAACCATACGCAAATCAACAACAAACACTCGAAGTGCATGACCATAACTATGGAGAAAAGGGTTGCACAATATACCACAAACAGGAAAGGCCATAACCAAGGCACAATCGACCATTAAGCACCCCAAGAACCATCTCGCTCTAAATTCTCCAAAAGGCCAAAACAGAAATGCAAATAACCAACAGACCACAACCCATTGTAGCATAGAAAAGTAACACATAGAACATATCAGAACACGAACAAGCTCAAATCCAACTGGATGACACATCCCTCTATAATAGCAGTGCTGAGTCAACAAATCTGACCCAGAGTATAATACACATCCTCATTAGGCCTACCAATGGGCCCCCAAATCAACTCCGGTCATCCACAAATAGATAAATAACCCTCCCAAAAGTCCACAATAACCTAACTATAACACATACTATTGGCTATCTAACTTTGACCATACTTCACAGGCCGCAACCAAGGAACAATTTTCCTTTGAGAACTCCAAGTCTCGAAATTCCTAGAATACATGAATCACTATATCCGATCCCAACTCCACCACTCGAATGATTAACACATCTCTCATACACAATCATCCCATGAGAAATACTTTTATAATTATTCCGTGCCATATAGCAAAATATGAACATCTTCATTCGATCAACTAGGCGAGTACCGCAATACCAATGAAGTATCCGTAAGTCAAAACACAAGGCGCCTTCTGAAATGAGCACTCTTCTCAGGTGATACCAGATAGTGCCAGCATTTTTCTAAATATCAGAAACTGTCCATATTGTTTGGCACTCATGACCTTACCTTCGAAACTGAACCTCAACCTTATACATAAAATTTTCAATTCCACTCGTCGCGCTGCATCTATCAAACTATCATATGAAAACGCGAGAATCCCACAATCAACTCTGAGTCATAAGTAGAATACACACTCAATCAGCCAAAAACCTTCCACTTGATCCCATCCAGAAGAAAATCACAATGCGCAACAAACTCCCATGCCTGTAAAAAATATCCATCTCAAGCCGTGACAAAAATTGTCGAGAACTCTTCGTAACCCATTTGCATATAATCAAGCCATCAGAATTGAATCTCTCTAACTCAACCAAATCACGTAGGTCGCCAAATCTAAGAGTATTTTCATGAAACACTGGTAAAGCCTCACCACATCATAAGAACCAAAAGAACTGATCATACCATTATCATATTGGTCCAACCTACTACTAATATGCTCTATTTCTCCGAGTTCCTTCCGAATTACCTTTAAGTTAACACTTCTCCATGCCAGTACACTACGACTCATAACCCAACGCTTACCACAAGATATCTTAGCATGAAATCACATCGTCCCAAATCCCATAAGCCGTTGTATTCCTTCTTAAGCACCCGAAAAATACCACATCCGAGATACCCACTCTGAAGAGACCTTATGTGAATTTACATTTGTTTCCTTAACCTCGCTGATACCGAAATGTAGAATCCAATAATGATATAAAAATATTGTGAGTCCCGACACCATCCAATGCAAATCTGAGATCTTAGCCATTTATAAATTCGGAAATTCCTCAAATACCACATATGAATCTTAAACCCATTAGAACCTTCATGAAAGTCATCCACTCTGCTCTAATCTCAATTGCACCGCTCAAACGAGCCAAACAACCCGTGTTCCTTTAGCACACCGACATCCAAATAAGTAACCCCACCTTAACGCAACCGAGTACATCCCTACTTCATGCATCTACCACGAATAACAAACCAAAACCATCTTATGTTTTTCATATACTCGTAAAGTGTAATATATCATGTATCCACAAATTTTCTTACTCGAGTCATTCTTGAACTCAACCACAAGTCATAATCAATCCACAAGTAATGCCTCAGACCAAAATTTAACATAGCACATGACCAAATCCTTAGTTCGTCGATAGCAGACTCCCCCACGTGGATCGAAGCCATAGAACAAAATATCTGATAACCCATGATACCCTTACTCCATTACCGTCATAATCACGCACCGTAATCCAACTAGATTCTTCATAAGCCCATGTAGCACTAATCATAAAAATACTTTGACTCATTTGCTAAACTCATATTCATCCCCGTGATAGTCAAGACAACTTTCTCAAGTGATCCCAAACTCAAATTACAACACATATAGCCCACTGATAGAAAGAAACTCTCCACATAATCATCATAAGAATCACATAACCTCAAAAGATCATGCAGGAGATAACCCATCTGCTTAGCCTCAACATGCATTTCTCTATGCCCCTTCATGGCCACAACCACTATGCAATCACTAAATCTTCCCGAGTCTGAACTCATCAACAAAACATAAGAATACACTTCAATCCGCAAGCAAACAACTGAAGGATCCTTACACACTCATAACTCAGAACTGTACAACACATCAAGACAGAAATCAAGCACCCAATAGCCATTTCCACATCCCGAGTAAACTCTTCTCATCATATCCAAGCCATCTGAACACATCCCGCAGCCATATCATACTCATCATATAGCCATCACACCACTCATCGAGCCATAAATTCCCCTTCTAGAAACACTACCGGACGTATAAGTCCAAAAGCACATACTCACACAACCGAAGTCACCGAGCCCAAGCTACAGTCTGAACATGGCCTCAAGTCCTCCAGTCTAGCCTACCTTCACAACATAAAGAACACATCTCTAAATTCATCCATGACATCACAAGTCGTCGAGGCACAGTTGATATCGCGTGCTCACATAACATACGAGTGAGTGAAAGGAATTCAAAGAGATATACTTCAAGCTGAATCAATGCCGCACGATAAAGAAAGAAAGAAGGGAAGTTTATCGTAGATGTCATGTAGCCTATCGAAGATAGGTATGGATGTCATCATACCGATCCGCAAGACCCTAGTAGACACTTACTCATGACTCGTAGAATATATGAACCTAGAGCTCTGATACAAACTTGTCAGGACCCAAAATCTACTAGTCATGATGGAACCCAATCCAACCCTCTAAGTAAGCCTACTAATAGTTAACATATTCCAAATGAGTTTAATGAGAAATAAATGATGAAATAACTGAACCTTTATACAACAACCCAAGGACTAGTTGTACAAGTCATGAATCACTAAGACCTAGATTTATAAAACTGGTATAAACTAATACAACATCTATTTGAATATACATAAGCAAAACTCAAGTCTAAGACTACCAAGAACAAGTGGTAGCCATGTCCGGACAATGGGTACATCTTCAATGCCAGCTCCCACCATGTACCGCAACATCAGCTCCAAGATCCGCACGCAAGATGCAGAAGTATAGTATGAGTACAACCGACCACATGTACTCAATAAGTATCATAATTAACCTTGGTGAGATAATTGCAACAATAATTATAAATGATACTCGCCAATTGTCGCGCCCCGTTTTTCCTCGAGGAATGCGGGCCTCGACGTCGTGACAACTCTTTTAAATGTGAAGAGTATTAAAAGAGAAGAGTCGCCACCTAACGAATTAAGGTGTGTTACGGCGCCTATTTTGCAGATAACTCTGGATTAACCAGTTGCGTCACTAAAGATCATGTAAGGGCTCAAATTACCTTGAGGAGAAGGTGTTAGGCACTCCTCAAGGTCCACAATGGTAGGTCCCGGCCGAACACAAATTATATGAATTAGTCTAAGGAAAGGGAAGCAATTCGGACAAATAAAATGATTGACTTTAACAAAGGTGGGGGTCCTAAGTTTTTTAGCCTAAAGGATCAACCCGTGCAACATAAATAATACTTCGTAACTCCCTCAAGATGGGGTGTTACTCATATTATTTAGCGGGCACAGACTATCATCTCTTGCTACCCGATTACTATCTTTAAGTTGTTTACCTAAAGCGCACTAGTCAATTCTAGGTCGTACTCTATGTGTGCACTACCTGTCCCATGCCTATGGTCTAGGAGGAATTTGGCCCACTATTTCAGAGGGGTTCTAGACTTTAACTTAGGTTGCTCAAAAATGATAAAACTAGGCGACATAAAAAAAAAAGTTGGGACTTCATGTAAAGGCAATTAAGGGCTCAAGTTAGCCTCCACACACAAACAAACAAATGCACGCGGGCAATACATAGTTTCAAAATTTGAGACTTAGACTCCTATATGCATGAATTCTAGGTGATGCCGAATTCAATATCGTATATGTGGTGCTGCTGTCCCAAGTTAACTGATTTGCAGATTATGGAGGTCATGAAATCTATAGACATGATTTCTTAGCGACTATACAGTTTAGGAGCATTTGGTATTACACGCTGATTATTTAAACTATAGGTTGTAGGTTATTAAACATATAGACATGATCTCTAGGCGATTCACGCAGTAGGGTCAATAAAACTTATTGGAAATGCTCAAAATTACTTATGCCTCCTTATAATCGCATGGATAACAGCGTTTGAAGAGCGAGTGGTGATGTCCTATAGGCATGATTTCTAGAGACTAGTGATTGAAACTGATTCTCATATGTTAGCTCTTATAGGCATGCTTTCTAGATGGCCAGTATGATGCAATAGCGATTTTAAGTAATTAAAATCCTACATGCATGATATCTATTGAGCGTGGTGCAGATTGAAAGGACTGTTATTAACATTCATTCCCTATAGGCATGACATCGAATAATCGGACAGAAATAGGCATAAGAGCAGGTAAAATATTTAGTCAAACGATCATGCTTTTGAATAATGTGCAGGTATTAGGCAGGTTAAGTGAAGTGTGTGATTTCCTATAGGCATGGTTTCTAATAAGCTGAAATAGAACACAATTGAACAAAGTATTGAAACCATAGGCAGGATTGCTAACATATAATGACTGAACATAATAGGATACCTATAGGCATGATTTCTAACACACGATAACTAAACACACATTACTGAACCTATAGGCAGGATTCCTACCCCATTGATTGCAAATATAAGATAAAAATCCCTTTCCCAATTTCACTAATAACCCAAATATTATTACAAGAATTATTACAAGACCAGAATGAATAGAATGAATTACAAAGTAGAATAGCTATAGGGAGCCTACAACAGGCCCAAAGATACACCCGGTCAGGCCAGGTCTTCATTCTCATAGTTCATAACAGCCCAAAATTACATCCTCATGGACATAAGCCAGCCAGGAATCAAGTGATTCACTAGTGGGCACAGGGCACAGTTGAGCATTAGAACCATGGCCCTAGTGTGTCAGAGTTCCTAAGGGTTTCAAGAACCCAGGGCAGTGCTCACACTAGGGAGGTTGATAGGGGAAATTCAGAGAACGCCTAAGGACCAAATCCTAGTGTGTCAGAGTTCACAAGGGTCTCAATTGGACCCCAAGCAGTGCTCACACTAGGGAGGTCAAATGATAGAACCTAAGTAGCCTTGGCTTTTAGTCGGCTAAGAATAAGAACTCAAAAGAGACCAGGCAATAAGGGAATCGACTAAGGTTAAGGGACATCACTGAGGGATACAAGTAGATTCAAATTGAGCACATAGAACAGGTAGTAGAACATGCTTAGGTTTTGAGAACAGACTTAACAAAGTTTCAGAAAAATAAGTTCATCACATAATGCATATACTAACAAGACAGGTTTGTAAGATTGATGTATACTTACTCATATTTAGAAAAAAAAAAAGGGTTCAGATTATGCTAAGTGTAGATGCTAGTGTCCCAAGAAAGGATCATATCAACTGGCAACAGAACTTAACAGAATGAGAACAAATTAAGGCCACTATTGGGAAGTCAAGACATGGTAGAAGCATACAAGATCAAACATGCTACATGTCATCATAACAAGTTCAAAAACAGACTTATGCTAAACACTTAGTGAATACCTTCATACTTAGTCATCTAATCCATAAAAGGGGATATGAAAGCATGTTCAAGTAACAAGGTTAATAGCAAATTTAAACACTAAAGAGATGGCTAAAGTGCAAAGGTTCTAAACATCAGTAACACATAGGCTAGGCAGACTTAAAAAGAAATTAATCAACTTAAAGCAGGTCTAAACATGTCTCAAACTACAAGCGTAATGGCATTTTAGATTAGAAAGGCCTAGAATTGAAGTAAAACAGTCAGGATTGCGTACGAGAACAACCCAGAAACATATTGAACAACAACCTTCATAAGTGAAAACACATGCTAATGACAAGTAAATAGGAATAAAGTGACGAAAGTTCAGCAACTCACCAGTTAAACGAAAAACAAAAAAGAACAAAGTCCACAGTAGCAAGAACACATAATTTCTGGCCTTGGCTATCAGCCGGCCAGGAACCAGAATATAGAACAAGAGTAGTTAGAGAACAAAGAGCGATAAATTCACTTTTTAGTAAACATTCACGATTCAAGTCTGTCCCAAAAAGGGGAATGGGGAGGGGTTTATATAGTAGTAGAAATTAACATCCAAACAAGAAAAATCATCAATCAAACACGAGAAAGGAAAGAATCATCACATGCAATCAAATCAGTAAGGAAAAAATCTCAAATCCTAATTTTAGGGAAAGTGTAAAATCGGCGGAAACCAAAAATAAATAAAAGGTATAAATCACAGGCTGCATAGAATAAGATGAACATAGACAGAAATACCTTTTAAAAATCAAAGAATTGAACCAGATTTGGTTCAATTTAAAAGAATCTGAAACCCTAATTTTAGGGTGAGTAGGAATCACGGAAATGCACAGAGATTCATACCATAAACGAACAAAAACGAACATAGACGGAAAAGGTCAAGGAAATGAACCAGCTTTGGTTCGAAATCGATGAAATCTGCTTGCCATGTTTAGGCAAGCGGCACATAGAAGGTTCCAATACCAAGGTGGAGTCGAATATAGCAAGAAGCGTCCATGGAATCCCATGATCGGTGGGATTAGGAGAGAAAACTGGGGGGAGGGGGGGGGAGGGGAGATAGCTAGGGTTTGACAGAGAGAGAAGGGTAGTTTGAGAGAGTTCGAGGGCGGCGGGTGAAGGGACGAATGGTTTAGGGTTTAGGGGGGTTCAGGTATAATTTAAAAGGGCGGGTGTAATATAGGTCGTTGATCTCAGAGATCAACGGCCACGTTTAGTCGGGGGTTCTGGGTCGGGTTAGTGAAACGGGTCGCGACCGGGTATGGGGTTGGGTTAATTGGTTTGGGCTCAAGGGTTATTGGGGCTAAATTAAAAGGAATTTAGGGCTAGATTTTAAATACCCAATGTTTAGATTTTAAATACCCATTGTTTAATAAATAAATAATTTATAAAAGTAATTAATAAATATTAAAATTATCATTTGTGCATGAAAATGATTAAAATACAATTATTTAATATTATAAAAATATAAAAAGTTATTTTCTGCATAAATAATGTAATTATACATGCATATGTGCTATTATTGCAAAATATGCAATTTGGCCCTAGAAAAATGCAAATGTAATTATAAGAAATGCCCTGAAAATATTTAAACCTCATATTGGTGTAAATGATAAGTTTAGATGATTAAATCATCATTAAATAATTTTGAGGATAATTATTGGATATTTATACAATAAAAATGCAGAAATAAATTGGTTTAAAGTCTTTAAAAATCATCCAACATCTGCACGCAAGGTGGAGAAGTGTAGTATGAGTACAAGCGACCCTATGTACTCAATAATCCTAACTAATCTCGGCGAGGTAATAGAAGCAAGAATTATAAAGGATACTCACCAGTCACTTGTACAAGTTCTTAAATCTAACAGGTATAGAATAGATATATGATCAAATCAAGAAAACACAGGTAAAACCACCTTGATTCTTAGTATTCTATGTTTTAAAATATTCTAGTTAGTCAACAGTCTAGCATATAAGGGAGATATACAAGTAAATCAGGTAAACAGTCAAGGAAACTGCAAGTAAAGATGAAATGCAATAATCAAATATTTGTCCATTGCGGCGCGCAACCCGATCCAACTAACAATAAGCCAATAAAGCATGTTGCAGCATGCAACACGATCCGAATAACAATAACCAGCTCTCTTAAAGCTCACATCAACTAGAAACCCGTTGTTTTCTCACAATCCACGTGTACACCATCAAGAGAGAAACACGAGAGGGTGACCCTAGGGGGATGTATCCTTATCCACACGATATACGGACAACTCGCGTGCTAATAATATCAACCGCACAGACAACTCACGTGTTGCATGGACAACTCACGTGCTATAATATCAATATCTAGATCCGCACGGACAACTCATATGCTAATAATATCAATATGAACAGACAACTCACATGTTACACGGACAACTCACGTGCTAATATCACAATCCACCCGGCGTGGTCACATGCACAATATCATAATCCATCATGGTAACAAGCATAACAACGCAATCCGCCCAGCGCAGTCACATACATCCAGTCCAAATCATATCAGCCAAAAGTAAGTATACAATAACACATGTATATGATGAATAAATATCAGATTTCATGCTCCTGAGCTGGTATAATAACATGCTAAAGTGTATACATATGCAATGTGTGTTATCATAACTCAAATCAGCAATTTTATCATAGAAATAATGTAATAACCCGACCGGTTATTTTGAGAATTTGCATTTCACTCGGTAGTTTACGGGCATGAGTAGCTCCGTATGATGTATTATGACTTTTGTGAATCGTCGGTTTTGGTTTTCAGGTTATTCAGAATCGATTTGAAAGAATGAATTTTATCGTTAAAGCTTTAAGTTGGAAGAGTTGACAAAGTTTGACTATTTTGTATTTGACCTCGGATTGGGGTTGTGATGGTTCCGTTAGATCCGAATGGTGATTTTGAACTCGGGCGTATGTCCGAATTTGTGTTTGGATGTTCCTAGAAGGATTCGGCACTAATTGGCGAAAATTAGAAAATTAAAGAATTGGAAAGTTCATAAGTTTGACCGGAAGTTAACTTTGATGGTATCAGATTCAGATTGTGGTTTCGGGAATTGGAATATCTTCATTATGTCATTGGGGACTTGTGTGCAAAATTTGAGTTCATTTCGGATTGATTTGATATGTTTCGACGTGAGTATTGTAAGTTGAAAGTTCAAAGTTCATTCTAGTTCGAATTGAGGTGTGATTCATCGTTTTGATGTTGTTATGTGGGATTTGAGTCCTCGAGTAGGTCCGTATTATGTTGTGGGACTTATTGGTATATTCAGACGGGATGCTGAGGGGCTCGGGTGAGTTTCGGATGAGGTTCGGGGTGAGTTTCAGACGGGATGCTGAGGTATATTCAGACCGACGCTCAACCGAGTGAACCCGGTCGAGCAAGCCTATTAAACCTTTCCTACTCGACTCATTCATAATCCAAAAAGGGATCGCATCACCATTTGTAAAACCGGGGAAAGATCGGTTATATAAACATTGCTTAGTTCATTTTCCTTATATACATTATGCTATAGTTGAGTTTCCAAAATACAACTCGATCCAACGACCACCCCAACATACATACACGACCCACATAAACGTCTACGGAGCCTCTAAGGATACAAAAGAGCAACATGACAATGCCGGCAACAAGGCCCCGACTATACCTCAAAATGTGAAAACTTATACAAAAGAAGGACTACATGACCCGTGGGAGAAATGGGGCTCACCAAGACTGCTGTGAGGAGAGAAAGAGATCACCACTATCTGCGATCGGCACTATCTGCGATGGAACCACCTACATCCATTCAAAGATGTAGTGCCCCCGGCAAAAAAGGACGTTAGTACTGTCGAATAGTACTAGTATGTAAGGCAAACACCAATCTTAGTAGAATGAACAGTGAAACAAATAGAAGGCAGTCATAATAATCAATAAGTACTTCATAGAAATGCAAAGAGACATATCAATCTTTCCATCTTTTTAGATTAATAATCTTTAGTGCCAAAGCCACAACTCACAATGCCACTGTATTTTTACACGGAGTCCGATCTCGGCCCGACCGGCTAAGCCATCTCAAGTGAGACATATCCATATTCACAATGTAATTCAATAATCCCACTACAAATGCCACCATGTGTACAACATGGCGTACGATCTCGGCCCGAGCGGCTAAGCCATCTCACTTGAGGCATAACCTCTTTCAACTGTCCAATCAATTCACATTTCTTTCCCATCTTCATTACATGGCACAAACAGCCTCATTTATTAAGTAGTTCTTGGCACTTGGGCACATTTTACAATTCAAGTCTTTCCCTTTTTATTTGTTCAAATAACATCATCATTCATGTCGATAAGTACCATCACATAAGGCATTTCACACATAAGGGAAGGAGCTTGAAAAATCATAATTACGTTCTCAAATAGCATGATGACATGGTAACCATCTAAAACAATTAGGGAACGTGAATCTTTCGATCAAACACACTAAGGCAAACAATTCTAGTATAATAAAGTTGGAACTTACACCAATTATTCGGACACCAAGAGTTCGATTCTAAGAAGAAGAGAGTTAGCTATACATACCTCAATTGCGCTTCTTTAGACTCAACAATTATCCGGAACCCTTAGCAACCTCAATCTATTTTAGCAATATATAATTTGAACCCAAAATTAGGAAAACGTTTATGGTTCTAGTTCACTTTTCCACACTCTTTTACCACACATGCATGCAAGATAAACAACCCTCATACCCATGGACCATCTTATTAATTACTCATTTTCAGTATAAGTTTCAAAAATTTAGGGCTAGGGTATAGATTCTTACCTCTAGGATGGAGGCCTAGATTGCTTTCCTTGATAATCTTCAAAGTTTCAAGCAAGAATTGAAGAATAATTGATGAGGATTACTTTCTCACTCTAAGGCTCCCTCTCTCACTCTATAGTATTAGAAAATAAGCTCAAAATAGACTAAAGGGGGTGTTTTAATGGAATGGGTGTCGGGTTTTAAATTAGGAAAATGGGTGCCCCGACACAGGTCTGCGGTCGCATATGCGTCCGCATAATGGTTATGCGGTCCACAAAGTGACCGCAGAAATGGCCCTCAGGGGCCTGAACTTACGGCCCAGGTATGCGACCATTATGCGGTCCGCATACTCGTTCTGCGGTTGCATAATGCACCGCAGAACTCCCTCCGCAAAAATCCAAGAGGGATTATGCGATCGATATGAGGTTCGCATAGTGGTTATGTGGTCGCATAATCGACCGCAAAGCTGACCTCAAATTGGCCAACGTACTGCTTCACTCTGCGGCCATTATGCGGTCCGCAGAGTGATTATGCAGCCGCATAATGGGCCGCAGAAACGCGTCCTTTTGCGAAACATTTTCCTCTAAGTCTGTGGGGTACTATTCAATCCAAAAAGTCCGAACCGCGAATTTCTACTATAATAACGCAGGAATCTAGCTTGGCACCACGAAACCCCGAGTTTTTGGTTAATTTTTTTTTTGTTTTTACGGGTCCTTACATTCTCCCCCACTTAAGATCATTCGTACTCGAATAAGGATCAAGGTTTACTTAACACAGTTTCAGTTATGCCACATATCATCAGTCCCAAATTTGCCTAACTTCCTAACTTTCTGAAAAATTCGCTAGAGTTTCCTTTATAATTAGGCATGTCCACCTTCCAGAGAGTCCCCGAAACACACCTTAGCAACATATATAGAATTAAATGACACAACAGAATGCAAAATAACACCAACCAAAGCCTCATGGGAGACATATAACTAGAAAGGAGTATCTTTATATTAGCCGAACAAGCAATACAAACTTTAGGGAAAACAACTTCATAGAACTATTACATGGATATTCAAACAAATGAGGGTACTTTTCTTTCATTTCATTCTCGGCTTCCCAAGTAGCTTCTTTGACTTGTTGGTTTCGCCATAGCACCTTCATGGATGCAATTTCTTTGTTTCTCAACTTTCGGACCTGCCTATCAAGAATAGCAACAGGAATTTCTTCATATGACAATTCTTCACTAACCTCGATGGTCTCAACCAGTACAATAGCGGACGGATCTCCAACTACCTTCTTCAACATGGACACATGGAATACTGGGTGTACTAATGACATCTCAGGTGGTAGTTCAAGCTTGTACGCCACCTGACCTATCCTTTGAATGATTTTATACGGCACGACATACCTCAGACTTAATTTCCCTTTCTTTTTAAACCGCATGATCCCCTTCATGGGAGATACCTTCAAGAACACCCAATCATCTTTTTTGAACTCTAAGTCTCTACGACGAACATCCGAGTAGGATTTTTGATGACTCTGAGCAGTTTTCAACCGCTCTTTTATGATCTTAACCTTTTTTGTAGCCTGATGCACAAGGTCTGGTCCTATTAGTTCAGCTTCTCCAACCTCGAACCACCCAATTGGTGATCTACATATTCAACCATACAAGGCCTCAAACGGCGCCATCTGAATATTGGCATGGAAGCTGTTGTTATAAGCAAATTCTATGAGAGGCAAATGATCATCCCAGCTACTCTTGAAGTCAAGCACACACGCACGCAACATGTCCTCAAGCGTCTGAATAGTCCGCTTTGCTTGCCCGTCAGTCTGTTGATGGAAAGTCATGCTAAGATTTACCTGCATACCCAAACCTTCCTGAAACTTCTTCCAGAAATTAGCTGTGAATTGGGCCCCTCGATCGGAAATAATGGAAACCAGAGTGCCATGAAGCCTGACTATTTCCTTGATATATAACTGAGCATATTGTTTCGCAGTGTCGGTGGATTTAACTGGTAAGAAGTGTGTTGATTTTGTGAGTTGGTCCACGATCACCCAAATTGAGTCAAACTTACGCGGAGTGCGCGGTAACCCTACCACAAAATCCATGTTGATCATTTCCCATTTCCACATTGGAATTTCTATACTCTGAGCTAACCCACCGGGCCTTTGATGCTCGGCCTTCACTTGTTGATAGCTTAAAAATTTTGCCACAAAGTCCGCCATACCCCACTTCATGTTATTCCACCAGTAAACTTCCTTGAGGTCATGATACATTTTTGTAGAACCTGGGTGCACGGAATATCTAGAAGTATGAGCTTCTGTCATGATTCTTTCCCGAAGACCATCTACGTGTGGAATATATAGTCGTCCTTGGTACCGTAATGTATCATCATCCATGCCAAGAGAAAAGGCCGTAGTCTTATGTTTATGAATCCCTTCCTTCAGATGCACCAACACTGGATCACTGTATTGCTTCTCCTTGACCTCCGTCACAAGCGATGTTTCCACCCTATTCCGCACAATCACTCCTCCTTCATTAGAGTCCGCAAGAGGAACTCCCAAACTAGCCAACTGGTGAACCTCCTGGGCCAAGAGCCTTTGACATGCCTCCAAGTGAGCCAAACTACCCATAGATTTCCGACTAAGAGCATCCACCACCACATTAGCTTTCCCCGGATGATACAAAATGTCGATGTCATAATCTTTGAGCAACTCAAGCCACCTTCTCTGCCTTAAGTTCAATTCCTTCTGTTTGAAAATGTATTGAAGACTCTTGTGGTCTGCGAATACATCTATATGGACTCCATACAAATAATGACGCCAAATTCTTAATGCAAAAACCACCGCCGCAAGCTCTAAGTCATGAGTTAGATAGTTCTTTTCATGATTCTTAAGTTGCCTTGAAACATATGCTATAACCTTACCATGTTGCATTAATACACACCCAAGACCGATCCTTGAAGCATTGCAATACACCACAAACCCCTCGGTACCCTCTGGCAGGGTCAATACCGGCGCCGAATTCAATCTTGATTTTAATTTCTGGAAGCTTCTTTCACAAATATCGGACCACTGGAACTTAACCGCCTTCTGCGTCAACTTAGTCAATGGAGAGGCAAGAGTGGAGAACCCCTCCACAAACCTCCTATAATACCCGACCAAACCCAAGAAACTACGAATCTCTATTGGAGTAGTAGGTCTAGGCCAATCCTTCACCGCTGCAATTTTTTGAGGATCAACCTTAGTTCCTTCTCCGGAGACGACATGACCTAGGAAGGTAACAGATTCAAGCCAAAATTCACATTTCGAGAACTTTGCATACAAGTGGTGGTGATGAAGAGTCTGTAGAATTGCCTGCGGTGGTCGGCGTGATCCTCTCGACTTCATGAATATACAAGGATGTCGTCAATGAATACTATCACAAAAGAGTCAAGAAACGACTTGAAGACTCGATTCATAAGATCCATGAAAGCTGTCGGGGCATTTGTTAGCCCGAAAGATATTACCAAAGATTCAAAGTGCCCATACCGGGTTCTGAAAGCTGTTTTTGGAATATCCTGCTCCCTTACCTCCAATTGATGGTACCCGGACTGCAAATCAATTTTGGAGAAGAACTTAGCACCTTGTAATTGATCAAACAAATCATCTATTCTAGGCAATGGGTATTTGTTTTTGATTGTGACTTTGTCGAGTTGCCGGTAATCAATACACATCCACAGCAATCCATCTTTCTTCCTGATAAAGAAAATCGGTGCGCCCCAAGGCGACACACTCGGTCGGATGAAACCTTTCTCTAGCAAATCCCTTAGTTGTTCTTTTAGCTCTTTTAATTCTGCCGGCACTATTCTATAAGGTGGAATGGATATAGGCTGCATGCCCGGCATCACATCAATCCCAAAATCAATCTCCTTGTCTGGAGGAATTCCAGGGATCTCATTCGGAAATACATCGGGGAATTCATTCATAATTGGTACAGATTCAAGGGTAGGCACCTCAGCAGTGATGTCCGTAACTCGGACCAAATGGTAAATATACCCCTTCTTGATCATCTTTGTGGCCTTAAGGTAAGAAATAAATCTACCTTTTGGCATAACATTGTTCCCCTCCCACTCAACAGCTTGCTCGTTAGGAAACTCAAGCCTCATGATTCTGGCTTGGAAATCGAGTTTGGAAAAACATAAATAAAGCTAATCCATTCCCATTATTACATCAAAATCAATCATCCCTGGTTCAATAAGATCGGCCATGGTATCCCGACCACGCACCGTGACAACACAATCCCTATAAACCCGTGCGGCCGTAATAGACTCGCCGACCGGAGTAGATACAGAGAAAGACTCATGAAGATGTTCCGGTTCTATCCCGAAACTCGTAGCAACATAAGGAGTGACAAAGAAGATCCGGGATCAATAAGGGCATACACATCATAAGATTAAATAGTCAATATACCCGTGACAACATCTAGGGAAGCCTCTGCACTCTGTCGACCACTCATAGCATAGAATCGGCTGGGTCCTCCCGAACTCTGTGCACCACCCCTAGCTGCACCATGCCCTGTGGGTGCTGGAGAGCCTCAAGCTGGAGGGGGTGCTGAAGATGTAGCAGCTGTTGGACTGGATGACTGAGCTGTGCCCCTGCCTTTACCTTGACGGGATGCACGACACTCCCTCTAAATATGACCTATCATTCCGTATCCGTAACATATTGGCATATCCAGGTAGCATACTCCCGAATGTATCCTCCTATACTTAGGCATGAGGCCCTTTTCTACTGCTGGAATCTCCCTCCTAGTCGGCCCTGATGGTGGGACCCCCTGCTTCCCTGACCGTTCCTAAAGTGACTCCCCTGCTGCTGACCATGCCCTGATGGCGGGGCACCAGCTAAAGACTGAGCATAATACTGGGACGGCCCTGATGATCCTCCCCGAAAACCTGATCTCCCACCTCCGAACGAATCCCCAAGGTTGCCCGTTGATCGGGCCCTACGACTACTTTCTCGTTCCATCCTGAGCTTTAACTTTCGAGCCTCTGTAGCTTGGGCAAATGCCACCATCCTTCCATAGTTCATGTCAGAATTTAGAGCAACTGTGGCAGACTCATTAATAACCAAAGGGCTAAAGCCCTGCACAAATCGACACACTCTTGCCTCCATAGTCGGCATCATATGAACAACATACTTTGACAGGCGCACGAACTCCATGTGATACTCCCACACATTCCCACGACCCTGTTTAAGGATCTCAAACTCCACAGCACGGTCTGCCTTAGTCTCGGCAGGCATGAAATGGTCTATGAAGGCATCCGCGAACTCATTCCATCTCGCCGGAGGGCTCCCCTCCTCACGGGAATCTTCCCACATCTCAAACCAGGAATATGCCACCCCTTTCAGATGATAAGAGGCCAACTCTACTCCCTCTACTTCAGTAGCACGCATAACTCGGAGAGTCTTATGCATCTCATCAATGAAATCCTGAGGGTCTGCCCCGCGATCAGTACCTGTGAACACTGGAGGGTCTAACTGAAGGAACCTATTTACCTTGGAACCAGAAGAATCCTCTTGCGAGCTAAATAAGGTGGGTGCAACATTTGACCTATGGGCCTGGGAAGCTACTAATTGAGTCAGCATCTGAATAGCTCCCCTAAGATCCCCATCAGAAATACCGGGACCTAGAGCTGGGCTAGAGGTGGAACAGGTATATCGGTGGGAGGGATTGTGACACCCTCCGCGAGTGTAGGAACTGGGGTAGTCTGTTCTGGAGTAGACGAATCAGGCAGTGTGATAATAGGGGGATTATCCTCACGCGCATTATCAAGTAAGGGATCAACAACCAATTCTCGCTCTCTTCTTAGGTGCCATTTACGGAAAGTTAGAACAATGCACGAGTTAGGGGAAAACAACCTCACGTTCCGCTCTATTGCACGATATAGAACAACAATGAAGGGTATCATTCTTAAATGTCCAAGTAGCCCCCTAATTATAGAAGTGGTCGACAACACACCGATAAGAAGGGCTCTACTAGACACGACTCCGAGATATCCTAGGACACTTTAAAACCTTAGGATCTGATACCAAGTTTGTCACGTCCCAAACTCGGGGAGCGCGACCGACACTCAACCGAGTGAACCCGGTCGAGCAAGCCTATTAAACCTTTCCTACCTGACTCATTCATAATCCAAAAAGGGATCGCATCACCATTTGTAAAACCGGGAGAGATCAGTTATATAAACATTGCTAGTTCATTTTCCTTATATACATTATGCCATAGTTGAGTTTCCAAAATACAACTCGATCCAACGACCACCCCAACATACATACACGACCCACATAAACGTCTACGGAGCCTCTAAGGATACAAAAGAGCAACATGACAATGCCGGCAACAAGGCCCCGGCTATACCTCAAAATGTGAAAACTTATACAAAAGAAGGACTACATGACCCCTGGGAGAAATGGGGCTCACCAAGACTGCTGTGAGAAGAGAAAGAGATCACCACTATCTGCGATCGGCACTATCTGCGATGGAACCACCTACATCCATTCAAAGATGTAGTGCCCCCGGCAAAAAGGGACATTAGTACTGTCGAATAGTACTAGTATGTAAGGCAAACACCAATCTTAGTAGAATGAACAGTGAAACAAATAGAAGGCAGTCATAATAATCAACAAGTACTTCATAGAAATAAAAAGAGACATATCAATCTTTCCATCTTTTTAGATTAATAATCTTTAGTGCCAAAGCCACAACTCACAATGCCACTGTATTTTTACACGGAGTCCGGTCTCGGCCCGACCGGCTAAGCCATCTCAAGTGAGACATATCCATATTCACAATGTAATTCAATAATCCCACTACAAATGCCACCATGTGTACAGCATGGCGTACGATCTCGGCCCGATCGGCTAAGCCATCTCACTTGAGATATAACCTCTTTCAACTGTCCACTCAATTCACATTTCTTTCCCATCTTCATTACATGGCACAAACGGCCTCATTTATTTAGTAGTTCTTGGAACTTGGGCACATTTTACAATTCAAGTCTTTCCCTTTTTATTTGTTCAAATAACATCATCATTCATGTCGATAAGTACCATCACATAAGGCATTTCACACATAAGGGAAGGAGCTTGAAAAATCATAATTACGTTCTCAAATAGCATGATGACATGGTAACCATCTAAAACAATTAGGAAACATGAATCTTTCAATCAAACACACTAAGGCAAACAATTCTAGTATAATAAAGTTGGAACTTACACCAATTATTCGGACACCAAGAGTTCGATTCTAAGAAGAAGAGAGTTAGCTATACATACCTCAATTGCGCTTCTTTAGACTCTACAATTATCCGGAACCCTTAGCAACCTCAATCTATTTTAGTAATATACAATTTGAACCCAAAATTAGGAAAACATTTATGGTTCTAGTTCACTTTTCCACACTCTTTTACCACACATGCATGCAAGATAAACAACCCTCATACCCGTGGACCATCTTATTAATTACTCATTTTCAGTATAAGTTTCAAAAATTTCGGCTAGGGCATAGATTCTTACCTCTAGGATGGAGGCCTAGATTGCTTTCCTTGATAATCTTCAAAGTTTCAAGCAATAATTGAAGAATAATTGATGAGGATTACTTTCTCACTCTAAGGCTCCCCCTCTCACTCTATAGTATCAGAAAATGAGCTCAAAATAGACTAAAGGGGGTGTTTTAAAGGAATGGGGTAAATTAAGAAAATGGGTGCCCCGACACAGGTCTGCGGCCGCATATGCGACCGCATAATGGTTATGCGGCCCGCAAAGTGACCGCAGAAATGGCCCTCGGGGACCTGAACTTACGGACCAGGTATGTGACCAGTATGCGGTCCGCATACTCGTTCTGCGGTCGCATAATGCACCATAGAACTCCCTCCGCAAAAACCCAAGAGGGATTATATGATCGATATGCGGTCCGCATAGTGGTTATGCGATCGCATAATTGACCGCAAAGCTGACCTCAAATTGGCCAACGTACTGCTTCACTCTACGGCCATTATACGGTCCGCAGAGTGATTATGCGGCCGCATAATAGGCCGCAGAAATGCGTCCTTTTGCGAAATATTTTTCTCTAAGTCCGTGGGGTACTGTTCAATCCAAAAAGTCCGAACCGCGAAGAATTTCTACTATAATAACGCAGGAATCTAGCTTGGCACCACGAAACCCCGAGTTTTTGGTTAATTTTTTTTTTGTTTTTTACGGGTCCTTATATTCTCCCCCACTTAAGATCATTCGTCCTCGAATGAGGATCAAGGTTTACTTAACACAATTTCAGTTATGCCACATACCATCCACACCAAATTTGCCTAACTTTCTGAAAAAATCGCCAGAGTTTCCTTTGTAATTAGGCCTATCCACCTGCCAGAGAGTCCCTGAAACACACCTTAGCAACATATATAGAATTAAATGACACAACATAATGTAAAATAACACCAACCGAAGCCTCATGGGGGACATATAGCTAGAAAGGAGTGTCTTTATATTAGCCGAACAAGCGATACAAACTTTAGGGGAAACAACTTCATAGAACTATTACATGGCTATTCAAACAAATGAGGGTACTTTTCTTTCATTTCATTCTCGGCTTCCCAAGTAGCTTCTTCGACTTGTTGGTTTCGCCATAACACCTTCACGGATGCAATTTCTTTATTTTTTAACTTTCGGACCTGCCTATCAAGAATAGCAACCGGAATTTCTTTATATGAAAACTCTTCATAATAACGCAGGAATCTAGCTTGGCACCACGAAACCCCGAGTTTTTGGTTAATTTTTTTTTGTTTTTTACGGGTCTTTACACGCACCTTCTAGATGACAGGCGTATGGGCGTGTACCATATGAATTGTGACTCTCTTATTTCTGTGGTACTGTGTGGTTACCTGATCTTATCTGTAACCATGAAATCTCTACGTACTAGAGTTGTAAAATTGTGATCCATCTTAGAAATCATGTCTAGGATACATGCTTATTCTGCTGGGACCCAGTGAGGTCATTCCTGATATTGAATAATTTGCTTTCATTGCAATGTCATACTCTGTCATGTTCATTCATTTTATATCGTATCTCAGTCCTTGTAGCTATATAATGACACATCATATCTTCATTTTTGTGCTAGTTTCATGGCATTGTGCGCCCAAGAGACTGGAGATATTGATGAATGAGTGAGGCCAAGGGACTGATTGTGAGTGATATTATGGGATCGGGCGGCACACCGCAGCATGTTATATTGATTTATGCATGGATATGGCATATTATGGCGCTTGGGCTGAAGGAGCCCCTCCGGAATCTGCACACACCCTTAGTGAGCGCAATTAATTTATGTTGAGGGATGGATCTTCCATGGACATAGATCTTGTCCGAATCTTTTATACCTGGGGATGGATCTTCCTTACGGGCTGGATTGGCCCTACCCAGTACTGAGTGATTGATGGTCGGTTGATGTATATATTCCGGGATGGATCTTCCCTGGGTTAGATTGGCCATATACAGTACTGAGTGATTGAGCATGATGAGTGGAAAGTGTGAGACAGTGAGATTGAGTACTCTGAGAATGTGAGTATACGAGTTCATCTCTGAGATACATTGCATTTGACATGCACACTTGACACTTGACATACAAGCATAGAGATGCATTTTTCCTCATGTCGTACGACATTGAGTCATTCATGATTTCACCTGCATAGTGACATGTAGGCATAGAGATGTACTTTCCTCATGCTATCTGAAAAATGAAATATCTTAAGTATTATTGAAAAGTTTTGGGAAAAATCATAATTTTACGAACCTACTTATATTTTGGTGATTTCGGCAAAGGATTTGAGTTTTACTGTATACTTGAAGAGAAGCATTTATTTTTTGGAATTTTATAAGAGATGATCATTTATTTATTGAGTTATTTCTTTCACCATCTTTACTATATTGTTATGAACTATTGTTGGTTATTGGAGTTGGACTCTGACCCTTGTCCCAGCTCGTCACTACTTTCAACCTAAAGTTAGGTTTGTTACTTATTGAGTACATATGGTCGGTTGTACTCATACTACACTTCTGCACCTTACGTGCAAATGTCGGATGCTGATGTTGTTGTGATCAACTAGAGCTGGATTTGAAGATGTACCTGCGTTCCTGTTGTAGTTGCTTCTTGTTCATGATAGCCTTAAATTTATAAAAAATTGTTTATGTACATTTTGGACAGATGATGTATTTATTTCATACCAGCTTTGTAAATTCTATTCTTATAATCTCATGATTTATACTACCAGTCCTTGGGAAATTATTGCATAAAATCAGTTGTATTTGCATTTATTTTCTTAATAAATCTCATTTAAATTGGTTAGTTGCTTATTGGCTTACCTGACGGGTTGGGTCAGGTGTCATCACGACTAGGTAGATTTTGGATCGTGACAAATAGCAATTACCAAGTTTATTCAGGGAATTAGCCTATTCATAACCTCAAAAATGGCTCAAATAGTTCACAATAATGTTACAAATATGAGAAACATTATATCTTAAATCTTAATAGTCAATTCTAGGCATATCATAGCCTAAGAACTACCCCGATCATGGATAAATACCCCGTAATCACACATGGGCTCAAACCCCACACATATGCGCACCCATAGCACGTAGCTATCACAAATAATGCTGACAACTAGTGCCTCAACCAAGTTTAGATAGGATACTTACCTCAAACAAGCCAAAACAAATACCGAGCAAGCAAAACAACACTCTAGAAATTCTATCTCGTGCGTATCAACCTCCGAACGGCTCGAAACCCAATCCATGTGGTAAAAATACCCTCCAAAATTGCCCAAATCCAAGCTCCATAACTAAAAATGTGATAAAATAACTCAAGGGCCCGAAATAGAGTACTTATAATCATTTCTCAGATATATGCACCGCGATCGCGAAAATCCAATCATGATCGCGAAGAAGAAAAATCACATTACCCTGAGACACTCTACGCGTTCGCGAGCTTAGTCACGTGAACACGATGCCCACAGATGCCAATGCTCCGCGAACACGACCAATACTACGCGAACGCAAAGGAGAATTCACCAACTCCCAGCTTCCCAACTCAACACTACACGACCGCGGTTCTTCTTGCGCGAACGCGATGCTCTAGTCCCCACAACTTAAGCGCACACATTCTATCTCTCGTAGATGCAAAGCAAAAAATTCCCAGTTCCAGAATTAACCATACGCGATCGCGTTTGCGTCTTCTCAATCGCAAAGGACACTAGTAACAACAGTAACCAACAACATAAACATGGAGAAAAATGGTCTGAAATCAATCTGAAACACACCCAAGCCCCTTGAGACCCCGTCCGAATATACCAACAAGTATCAAAATATAACACGGACCTATTCGAGGCCTCAAATAACACAAAAATATCAAAACCACAAATCGCACCTCAAATCAAACTAAATGAACTTTTGTACTTTCAACTTCCAAAACTCGTGCCGAACCACATCAAATCAACTCACAATGATCTCAAATTTTCACACAAGTTCCAAATGACATAAGGAACCCATTCCAACTCCTAGAATAACAATTCGGAATCGATATCCTCAAAGTCAACTCTCGATCAAACTTATGAATATTTCAAACCTTCAAATTTCTAACTTTTGCTGAATAGTGCTGAAACCTTCTAAAAATATCTGAATTTAATTTTGGACAATACCGAAGTCTAAAATTACCATCCGAACCTAACAGACTCATCAAAACTTCTATCCGGGGTCAAATACACAAAAGTCAAACTTGGTCAACTCTTCTAACTTAAAATTTCCTAGTTGAGAATCTTTCTGCCAAATCAATCCTGAATCACCTTAAAACTAAAACCGACGATTCACACAAGTCATAATATATCATATGAATCTACTCAAGACTTAAAACAACTGAAAGGGATGCAAATTCTTAAAATGACTGGTCGGGTCGTTACATTATTAGAGCCTTAATATGCACTTGAGCATTTACATGAACAAAATTAAAGTGAAAAAAAAACTTACAACCACTACTTGCTTGTATAAATTAATAGTAGATTATGGATCTATATTATCTAATTGTAGCTAATTAATATGTATATTCACATTAATTTATTGCTCTTAAATATTGATATGAAATCATAAAAAAATATTGCTAAAGAACATACGTACTCCAAAACCTTTAACTAGTTGAGACCTCAAGAAAATCTTCACTCATCTATAAACAAATTGAAACAACCCTATTCAATTATTCTTGGCAAGTATTAGACGAATATTTACTCATAAATTAATACAAAAAGTACATGTAGGAGAAGAAATATGACACCTAACATCGTGTAAATTACCAATGTAAATTAAATTTTAATCACATATAATTTAAACATATAAATATTTCTTCGTACAATCCTATGCTCGTTGGTTTGCCTGTAATAATTTAAAGAAGAGACTACAGAACTTTGAAAAATATTTCGGTGTCTTTATTCATTACTTTGTACATCTATATATACACTTGAACTTGAATAAATGAATAAAGAAAAGGAAAACACTAATTACATTTGTCCTATTCTAATTTGTCTAATTGTAACAGAAAATTCATATCCTAACTACTTATATTCTCTCATGTGCTATTCACATGAGGGGAAGAAGGTTCTAGTATCAAAATAATCTAATGGTGGAGATTTGATCCATCATGTATTTGATGTGTGCCTATGATGCATTAATATAACCAAATAAATAGCTGGTCATAACCAAACATAGTAACCGGGCACAACCATCCTAGGTTATATCGAACACAACCTTAGTTTGGTCGGACCTCTTCTCCTCTTCCCTTCTCCTTATAATCTTGAGCTCCATTGATGAGCAAATTGAAATGGGGTTTCTTCTTTCTAACATCCCCCTCAAGTTGAAGGGGAGTTTTGTGACCCCTAACTTGCTGAGAATACCTTTGTGAGAAACCCCAGAGAGTGGTTTGGTAAAGGGATCGGTCAGTTAATCTTTGGATGGTATAGAGGAGAGAGTGATAAGCCTAGATAAAAACTGTTAAAGCACAAAGTGATAGTCGTGTTCGACATGCTTTGTGCGTTCATGAAAAATAGGGTTACTGGCGATATGGATAGCAACCTTACTATTGGAATGGAGAGAAATTTGAAGGGTAATCATAGTAGAGAGGTCCTCAAGGAGTCGTACCAGTCAGGTGAGCTTGGCAGTCACACGCTGCATGGAATGGTACTCTACTTTGGTAGAAGAGAGGGAAATTGAAACATGTTTCTTCGATTTCTACGAGATTGGAGTCTCACCTAAAGTAATGAAGAATCCACTCATAGATCTATAAGTATCTTTGCAAGAAACCCAGTCTACATCACAAAATGCAAGAAAAAAAAATTAAAGGTGGAAGACAACAAAATCCTTTGGCCTAGATCAGAACCCAGATATCGCAAAACCCTCAAGGCAGCAAAAAATGCGACAAACAAGGCTGCTGCATATACTGGCTCAGATTAAGAACAACAAATGAAAGATTCATGCGAGTATTTTTCAGATAATACATCTTTCCAACCAAATATTGATATTTTCATGAGAGGTTCATCATCAGTTTGGAGCTTGAAGCATGCGTCTAAATGAGTACTTGCTCGAGGAAAGTGAGACACATCAAACTCTTGAAACATATCTAAGGTAAACTTTCGTTGACTCACAATAAATCCAGTGCATTCCCGTAAAATTTCCATTCCAAGAAAGTAGTGTATATCTCTTAGGTTCTTTACCTTAAATTCAGTGTTGAGAAAATCTTTGATGTTGTGAATTTCCTGTAAATCATCTCCTGTTAATAAGATTTCATCCACAAAAATAACTAGGATTGATATAAGACCCCATATTTGCTTGAAAAACAAAGAATAATCATTCAATGGTGAAGAGTATCCTTTAAAACTCAAAGCCCCTGCAAGCCGAGCGTACCATTGCCGGGAAGCTTGCTTTAAACCATATAAAGATTTCTTCAAAAGACAAACATGTGTAGAACTAGGCGGTGTCAAACCTGCTCGAAATTACATAAACACTTCTTCTTGCAATTCACCATGCAAAAATGCATTATTGACATCCAATTGGACACACTCCAATCTCTTTTAGCTGCAATAGTACGAAGACATCTTATAGTTGTCATCTTCACCACTGGTAAAAATATTTTACTATAATTCATTCCTTCTCGTTGGATATCTCCCCTACTACAAGCCTTGCCTTTAGTCTTTCAATAGTACCAACAGATAAGTGTTTTACCTTGTACACCCATTTACAAGGTAATACCTTCTTTCCTTTAGGTAAATCAACCGCATCCCAGGTGTGGTTATCTCGTAGTGCTAGAATTTATGATTTCATGGCTTGTCTCCACCCTAGACGTTGAGAAGCTTGGATAAAACTAGTAGGCTCAGTTAGTGTAGATAGAGATTGAATAATGTGTTGGTTGTTGATGGACAAATATGAAAAAGAGTAAGCACTTAACTTACTTGGTTGGCCAAAACCTGCCCTGTCCAAATCAGCAAACACAATACTATTGCACACATAGTCCTTCAGGTAGGCTGGCTGGTGTGATACTCTATCTAAATTCCTTGGTGGAGGATTCTTTCTAGGTGCAGAAATGGGTGAGCTACATGTTGATTGTTCTGGGAAGGAGAATAGGGAACCAGTGTATGTGGATATGATATTGGGGAATAAGACTGATGAGGAGTATCTGGAGATGAGAGTGAGGGAGAATGGGGCATATATAGTATATTTGGTTTATCTGGTTGTATGAATGGAGCATAGGTAGGGTCTGAGGATAGAGGTGAATCTGAGAATATAGGATTGTGTGAAGGATTATACTTAACAAATGGAAAATATATTTCAAAGAACTTCACATCTCTGGAAATAAATAACCTCTTTATCTCCAGCTCCAATACCTTGTAACCTTTTTGATGCAAAGGATACCCAATTAGGACACATGCAGTTGCTCTCTCATCAAATTTACTTCTTCCTTGTGTCAAAATGGAAGCACAACATAGACATCCAAAATTCCTAAAATGTTCATATTGAGGTTTGTGTTGAAAAAACACTTCATATGGTGTCTAACCTTTTAGCACACTAGATGGCAGTCTATTTATGATATGTCTAACAGTTAGAATGGATTCTTCTCAATATGATATAGGGAGATTGGATTGAAACATCAATCCCCTTGCAACCTCTAAAAGATGCCTATGCTTTCTCTCAATACTCCCATTTTGTTGAAGAGTTGCCACACAAGATAGTTGATGAAGGATCCCTCCTAAAGCAAGAAAAGCTGCTTTTTGTGTGCCTTTTCCCAACTCCAAAGCATTGTCAGACCTTATCATCTTAACCTTCACATTGAATTGTCTTTCTACCAAAGATAGAAAACTTTTAAGCATAGGAAAAACAATAATTTTGGCACTTAATAAAAATGTCCAGGTCTCTCTACTGTTGTCATCAATTATAGTAAGAAAATACTTGAAACCATTGTAAGTACTAGACTTGTAAGGTCCCCAAGTGTCAACATGTATAAGATCAAAAACATGCTTGGACTTTATAGCACTAATAGGAAAAGGTTTTCTAGTCTGTTTAGCCTTAGGACAGATATCACAAATAAAACCAGAATTGGAACCACAATGAAGAAAATGTAAATGTTTCATTGCTAAAAATGGAAGGAGGCCCAACCTTACATGCCAAAGCTTTACATCTGGAATAACATTAACATGAACTGTATTAGGAGCTAAAACAGACTTTGAAATGGAATCTCTTCCTTTTAGAAATGAAATTAAATCATTAGTAAAAAAACTCCTAGACTTAATACTAGTGGGTTCTAACAGGTAGAGTCCTTCTCTAACTTCACTAAAAGCTTGAGTACTCATCATTGCATGGCCCTGCAATAGATACCCACTAAATGTATGTAATAACCCGACCGGTTATTTTAAAAGTTGTAGCCACGTTTTCCCATTTACTATTTATTTTATACTTTATAGTTATTATGTGACTTGTCGGGATAATCGGCTCGGGTCCGGTGAGATTTCAGAATGAAATGAGATACTTAGTCTCAAGGTTGAAAGCTTAAGTTGAAATTATTGACCGGATGTTGATCTTTGAGTAAACGACTCCGGAATGGAGTTTTGATGGTTTCATTAGC
Organism: Nicotiana tabacum; assembly: GCF_000715075.1. Classification (NCBI taxonomy): domain Eukaryota; kingdom Viridiplantae; phylum Streptophyta; class Magnoliopsida; order Solanales; family Solanaceae; genus Nicotiana; species Nicotiana tabacum. Next base: position 29,731,610 of record NC_134091.1, read on the forward strand.
TCTTCTAGGTGATTTTGGGCTTTGGACCGTGTCCGGATTGTGATTTGGAGGTCAGTAGTGGAATTAGGCTTGAAAGAGCGAAAGTTGAAATTTTTAGAAAGTTTGATCGGAAGTGGAATTTTTGATATCGAAGTCGGATTCTGATTTCGGAAGTTAGAGTAGGCCCGTGGTGTCATTTGTAACTTGTGTGCAAAATTTGGGGTCAATCGGATGTGATTTGATAGGTTTCGGCACCGTTTGTAGAAATTGGAAGTTCAAAGTTCATTAGGCTTGAATCTATATACGATTCGTATTTTTGATGTTATTTGAGGTGATTTGAGGGCTTTACTAAGTTCATATCGCATTTTAGGACTTGATGGTATGATTGGTTGAGGTTCCGGGGGCCTCGTGTTGATTTTGGATGGTTATCGGAACGATTTGAAGTTTGAGGGAAATGCTGAAACTCACCAGCTTCTAGTGTAATCGCACCTGCGGAGTGGGGATCGCAGGTGCGTTCTCGCTAAAGCAAGAAAGGAGCCGTAGAAGTGGCCAGGTAGGAAGTGAGAAGATGTCGCAAGTGCGAGGTTATTTCCGCACCTACGTGGTCCCATATGCAGCGTTAAGGGCGAAGAAATGGAGGGCTTGCAGGTACGACAGGGAATTCCGCACCTGCGGTTGCACAAATACGAGGCGAGGACCGCAAAAGCGAAGGCCCAGCTCCAATAGTTCACCACAAATGCAGAATTTTGGTCGCTTCTGCGACACCACAGATGCGGTTAAGTGTCCGCAGAAGCGAAAAGACTGGACAAAAAGTTAAATACAAGGGTTCGCAATTTTGGCTTCATTTCAAACATTTCAAGCACGGTTTAGGAAAATTTTGAGAAGGTTTTCGAGAGGATTCTTGAGGTAAGTCCCTTGTGCTCATTTTTTATCAATAATACTGCCTCCCCGTTGATTTTCATAACTAGTTGGTGTATATTTAAGGTGTAAATTGGGAGTTTGAGGCTATGAATTTGGAGAGTTTATTTAGGGATTTTTGGGTGACGATTTGGTGTCGGATTTTGATAAATTTGGTATGATTAGACTCGTGGTTAAGTGGGCTTTCGGGTTTTGTGACTTTTATTGAATTTCGAGACGTGGGTCGGGGGGGAGGGGGGGGGGCGATTAATAGCTTAGCATTTTCTTATGGAGTTAATCCCTTTAGCCTGTATTGATTATATCGCATTGTTTATGGCTATATTTGAGGCATTCGGAGGCCGTTTCACGAGGCAAGGGTGTGCTGGAATAGAGATTTGCTCGGATTAAGGTAAGTAACAGTTCTAAATTTGGTTATGAGGGTACGAAACCCTATATTACGTGTCATGTATTTGGTTTTGAGGTGACGCACATGATAGGTGATGGGCGTGCACCATAGGTATTGTGAATTGGTCAAATTCCGTGGAACCGTGTAGTTGTATAATCTGTTGTTATCTGTATATTCTCCATGTAGTAGAGAAATTGAACCACAAATCATGTTTAGACTATGTGTTGGCACTGTAGGGACCTACAGAGGTCGTGTACATGTTGAATTATCTACTAAATTATTGTTTTGTACTCAGTCACAGTTTTACTTTTTTATTATATCTCAGTCTCTATTGTTCCTTGTTGATACATTATATCATTTCTATTGGGGCTGACTTTCATGACTACTGAGAGCCCGAGAGGTTTATGACTGAGTGAGGCTGAGGGCCTGATTGTGAGATAGTAATACTATAGCATGTGAGTTGTCCGTGCGGATCCATATATTATACTATAGCACGTGAGTTGTTTGTGCAACACGTGAGTTGTCTGTGCAGATCCAGATATTATACTATAGCACGTGAGTTGTCTGTGCGGATTATAACGCTTGGGCTGAAGGAGCCCCTCCGGAGTCTGCACACATCCCTAGTGAGCGCAGGTACCTACTGAGTGCTAGTGCCGAGTACTGAGTAAATGGGAGGGTTGAGTGACTGTGGCCCTGAGAGGATGAATTTGATTTCATTATTGTTGAACTTAACTTCCATGTATCAATGTCTTGAAATTTCTAAAAGATATTACACTCTATTTCATTTAAACTTGTCATAGAGTAACTGTTTGATCTAATTTATCAAACTTGAGAGCATGCCTACTTTCCTATGTTGAAATCACATTATTTGAACTATAACTGTGAATCTTGTCACTACTTTCAGTTTTTATTTGGTCTTGTGACTTACTGAGTTGGTTTTACTCATGCTACACCATGCACCTTGTGTGCAGACCCGGGTGTATCCAGTCACGACGACTGCTGAGTTGTGGAGTTCGGATTCTGAGAGACTATCGAGGTAGCTGCTTGGCATTTTGCAGACTTTGTTTCTCCTTCCCTATCTTTCCACTTATTGTATTTAGTTTCAGATTATCATAGATAGTGTTTTCCAGACTTGTGATGTATAGATGCTCATGTACTCAGTGACACCCCGATGTTGGAAATTTCCGTGTTGTATTTTGGGTTCCTATCCCGTTTATGAAATCTTTTATTATTTAAACTGCTTAAATTCATTTTCTGTTAAAAGTGTTGGAAATATTTTTAAAATATCGGCTTGGCTAGTACCATGATAGGCGCCATCACGACAGGTTAGAATTTTGCATCGTGACAATGTAAGTAGGACATCGTACTTAAATTGAACACAAAACTTATGAACTACAACAAATTGTACTTGAAATCTGGGACATGAAGTACATTGATTAAAACATGACCTGGAAGAATGGAAATACTCCCTATATAAGTAACACTTACCTTGAAAGAATTAGGTATACCGATGTTCAAAGGTACATGGAGTGGAATTAATAACAAGAAAGCGCTAGGATCAAAACACATGTGTTCTGATGCTCCTAAATCAATTATCTAGGTGTCTGATTTTAGACTAGTAACCACTAAACCCGAGTATTTTAGAATAGTACCAGCAATTGTATTAGCATTGATTCCTGAGTTTCCTGTTTGTGCTAACTTGGCCTGCTTGTATATCTGCATCATCTCTGCTACTTGCTCTTTGGTAAGTTGTTGTTGTTGTTCTCAACTTTCTGACCTCGTGTATTTTCATCCTCATGTGCTACCACAACATTTGCCTTCAGTTGATTCTGATAAGCTTTGGGGTTAGTGAACTTAAAGTCTTCTAGGAAACCAATTAACCTGTAACAATCCTCGTGTATATGTCATATATTTCCGCAATAGGTACAAGAAATATTGGGATTGTTCTTCTCTTTGAATTTTTGATGTGGTTTAGCAATCTTTTGAGCTGAATTGTTGGAGTTTTGGGCTGTTATTCCCCCTCTTGATGTCTGATTTCTGAACCTCTGATTATTCCTTCCCTGTCCTGTGGCCATGAAAGATGCAAACTCAGCTAAAAATTGTGCATTAGGATGCTTGCTCTATCTGACAACCATAAAAGAAGCAGACTCTGAGTTGAAATGTGCATTTGCGTACACTTCTCTTTGGTTTTCATCTTGCAAAAGAAATGAATATGCAATATCCATACTAGGAAAATGACTCATCATGAGAATATTTCCTCTTGCCTATGCATACACATCATTCAACCCCATCAAGAATTGAATTAGCCTTTAATCTTCTAAAGATTTAGTTAACTTTTCTTTTCCCTCTCACACACATACACATGAACAACATATAATTACGTTCAATGCATTTAGTTCATCCCACAATTGTTTAAGTTTAGTGAAATATCCAGCAATGTCATTGTTACCTTGCACTAAACCTGATAGTTCATTTTGCAGGTGGTAAAGTTTGACACTATTTCTTTCGTCAAATCTCTTCTCCTGACTGTCCCAGAGTTACTTTGTTGTCTTGGAGTATATCACACTGTCAGCAATGTCTTTTGATAATGCATTTAAAATCCAAGATGTGATCATGTCATTAACACAACTCCATTTCTCGTATTCATCAGGCTTCAGATCTGGAGATTTGCAAGCTCCATTGATGAAACCAAGCTTCTTTTTAGCTGATAAAGATATGAGGATAGATCTCCTCCATCCTAGATACCCCCTTCCATCAAACACGGTGTTGACTAGAATCATACAGGTAAATCAGAGTTATTAAGGTGATAGGGATGATTGATGTCATAAGTGGCTGCCTTAGCTACGTTGCTTGTTTCTGCAATTGGGGTCACTGTTGATTCAGGCATTTTCCGTTACTGAGAATGCAAAAATGAATTTCATATTGATGAAAACACTGTTAGAACGAGCTTATTACTCTGATACTATGTAATAATTTAAAGAAGAGACTACAGAACTTTGGGAAAGATTTATATGTCTTTATTCATTGCTTTGTACATCTATATATACTTGAACTTAAATGAAAGAATAAAGAAAGGAAAAATACTAGTTATACTTGTCCTATTCTAATTTGTCTAATTGTAAACAGAAAATTCATATCCTAACTACTTATATTCTCTCACATGTTATTCACATGAGGGGAAGAAGGTTCTAGTATCAAAATAATCTAACGGTGGAGATTTGACCCATCATGTATTTGATGTGTGATTGTGATGCATTGATATAACCAAACAAATAGCCGGTCATGACCAAACAAAATAACCGGGCACAACCATCCTATTTTATATCGAACACAACCTTAGTTTGGTCAGTCTTCTTCTTCTCTTCCCTTCTTCTGGTAATATTGAGCTCCATTGATGAGCAAATTGAGATTCATAGGTGTTCTATGTTGGTTGTACGAAATAAATCAAGCTCTGTATTTTATGTATTCACTACTTGTATACGGATAAAACAGGGCCCATCCGATTTTACTATTTGATAGAGACCGGGAGACTGTATCGAAGGATGGCCTCGTAACGGAACAGACTAAATCACGAGGACAAGGTACTGAGTTAAAAAATGAGCTACTTGTCGAGATCGAGGCTAGTAGCGATCGAAGCCAAATGAGACAAATATCGAGCAAGATTGAAGATAGCATAATAACGGAAATATGAGATATTCGTGACTGGTCGAGAATCACAGCATAAATCTCGGTGACTGGTTGAGGATCATGGCGTAAATCTCAAAACGGATCAAATCAGAAACGGTTAATTAGATAATCATGGGATTTCCTTCTATAATTAGAACTATACCACAAGTGGAATTCCTCTACTATATAAAGGGGATTCTAATCATTTATAGGAGATGGTTGACAGATATAAAAGCAATATAATTCTCTTTCTCTTTCTTGAGGGTATCCAAACTCGAGGGCTGAGTTCCATTCTAACACTGGTTTGCTTTACTTTATAGTTCATTTTCTGTAATTAATCTTCATATTTGTCTATCGGTATGAAGTGAAATCACGTATCCTTGAAACCTCATTATAAGTTTAATTATTATCCAATTTCAAGGGTAAACAGTTTGGCACTCACCGTGGAGCCTAGGATAATAGTGATTGCTTAATACTGATTCTGATAATACACACTGCTTTGCACTTGTTCTTGTAAGAAACTTTTTTTTCAGGATAAACATGTCAAACTCACAAGTAGCGCCTATACATGGTGATAACAGCCTCGGATTTCATGAGGAAAACGATAACATAGCTGCCCCAGGAATCGAGGTGCCTCAGGCTTACCTAGAGGGAGCACCAATTGCAAATCCCGTCGATGTCAGTTCACATGTCTCCCTAAATACGTTGATCCCGAAGGTAGTGTATGTAGGGAAGTTCGATCAGGTGGTCGAGGTACGCAGGGCGGAGTAGATAATGAAGTTAGCCTCTAATTGATATTCGAAATATTACATGCTCAACAAGCCGCTATAGCACAACTATAAAATCAACACCGAACATCAAGTAAGATCGAACCAGAAGTCGTTGACAAGACTGAGCCTGTGCCGGAAAGGTCGAATGCCAACGAATCGGGGACTGACTTGCCATTATGAAAATGTTCGAGGAGCTCACTAAACAAATTGAATTGGGAGAAAAGAAAATCGAGGAAAATGATAAGAAATTAGAGACATACAACTCCTGGGTTGACCAAATACCAGGGGCACCGCCGATTCTAAAGGGTATGGAGTCAAAGAAATTTGTATAGAAGCCTTTCCCTCCAAGTGCGTCTCTGAAACCCATTCCGAAAAAATTCTGAATGCCAGAAATTCCTAAGTACAATGGGACCACCGACCCTAATGACCATGTCACTTCTTATTCATGCGCAATAAAAGGGAACGACTTGGAAGACGATGAGATTGAATCTATTTTACTGAAGAAATTTGGAGAAACCTTGTCTAAATGAGCAATGATATGGTACCACAATTTGCCGCATAATTCCATCGATTCCTTCGCCATGCTTGCAGAATCCTTCATAAAGGCACATGCCAGAGCAATAAAGGTTGCAACTAGGAAGTCGGACCTCTTCAAGGTGAAACAAAAAGACAACGAAATGTTCAGGGAATTCGTATCTCGGTTCCAGATGGAACGCATGGAACTACCACCATTCATAGACGATTGGGCTATTCAAACCTTTACTCTAGGTTTGAACGAACACAGTTCAGTGGCATCACGTTAGCTAAAATAGAATATAATCAAATATCCAGCGGTAACCTAGGCCAATGTACATAATCGGTACCAGTCAAAGATCAGGGTCGAGGATGATCAATTGGAGACCCCTTCCGGTTCCGTTTATCCAAAGAACTCAAAGGGATATCGACAGAAAACCCTTGTCGAACAGAGATGGGTATCAACCATGCAACGCAAATCGTAGAAACAGCGGCCCAGGACGTAATCCCATCCGAAATAATCGAAGGAACGATCGAGGATAGAACTCTCAAGGGCTCATGAGCAATAGTGGCTTCGATAAACATGCCGACCCCACATAAGCACCACGATTATCAGAATACAACTTCAGCATCAACGCATAAGGTATTGTGTCAGCCATTGGGAGAATCAAAGATACTAGATGGACCAGACCCCTACAAACCGATCCATCATAAAGAAACCCCAATCAAATATGCAAATACCATGGTACACATGGTCATAGAACCGAAGACTGCAGACAACTAAGGGAGGAGGTGGCCCGTCTATTTAACTAAGGTCAACTTCGAGAATTCTTGAGCGACCGAGCTAAGAACCATTTCAGAGATAAGGATGCAAACAGGAAATACGAGCAGGAAGAACCACAACACGTGATTCACATGATCGTTGGTGGGGTCGATATTTCATAAGGGCCAGTGTTCAAACGCAGTAAAGTATCAATCACCAGGGAAAAACAAACTCGAGACTATGTGCTAGAAGGTACTTTATCATTCAATGATGAGGAAGCAGAAGGGATCTCACAACCCCACAATGATGCTTTGGTAATCTCTATTCTTATGAATAAAATTCAGGTAAAACATGTTTTAATTGATCCAGAAAGCTCGACCAATATTATTCGATCGAGGGTCGTGGAGCAGCTCGGCTTACAAGATTAGATCATACCCGTAGCTCGGATTCTCAATGGCTTCAACATGGCGAGTGAAACAACTAAAGGTGAAATCATCCTACCAGTAAATGTAGCTGTAACTATTCAAGAAATAAAGTTCCATGTGATCGAGGGCGATATGAGATATAACGCACTGCGCAGAAGACCCTGGATTCATAACATGAAGGCGTTCCCCTCGACCCTTCACCAAATGCTGAAATTCCCAATACCAGATGGAGTAAAAATGATGTATGGGGAACAACATGCTACAAAAGAGATGTTCGCGATCGACGAAGTAATACCAGTATCGGCACTTTCATCTACAAAGGGATTAGAGTCCAAAGGAAAACAAGAATCTAAATAGCAACCACAGCCACCAGCCTCAACTCAATCGGAGAAGTAGGGAACTGACGAGGATGATGACTACTGGATCCCTCGATCCTTCATAATCCCCGAGAATTCCGACGCCACCAAATCGACAGTCAAAGAGCTGGAGCAAGTCATACTGATAGAGCATCTACTCTATCGAAAGGTATACCTGGGTACGGGTTAACTCCCGAGCTCAGGGAAAAACTCATTAAATTTGTTATAAATAACATGGATTGTTTTTCTTGGTCCCGCCTAGATATGACAGGGATCCCGCTGGATATCACTACATATCGAATGAGCTTGGACCCGAAGTTCCACCCGGTAAAACAAAAGAGAAGGCCCCAGTCCGAGGTAAAACATGCATTCATCAAGGACGAGATAACCAAACTTCTCCAAATAGGATCCATTCGGGAGGTAAAATATCCTGAATGGTTAGCAAACGTAGTCGTAGTCCCTAAAAAGGGAAATAAACTTAGAATGTGTGTAGACTATAAAGATTTAAACAAAGCATGTCCTAAAAACTCTTTTCCTCTGCCGAATATCGATCGCATGATCGATACCACAGCCGACCACGAGATCCTTAGTTTTCTCGATGCCTACTCCGGGTACAATCAAATACAAATGAACACGGAGGATCAGGAAAAGACTTCGTTCATCACTAAATACGGTACCTATTGTTATAATGTAATGTCGTATGGACTAAAAAATGCTGGTGCCACTTATCAACGCTTAGTAAATCGAATGTTCGAAGAACAAATAGGTAAATCAATGGAGGTTTATATTGACGATATGCTAGTTAAGTCCCTGCGAGCAGAGGACCATTTGACACATTTGCAGGAGACCTTCGATATACTAAGGAAATACAATATGAAACTCAAACCGGAGAAGTGTGCATTCGGGGTCGGTTCGGGCAAGTTCCTCGGCTTTATGGTATCAAATCGGGGTAATCGAAATCAACCCTGATAAGATCAAGGCAATCGAAGGCATCACAGTCGTGGACAATGTTAAGGTCGTATAAAGACTAACAGGGCGCATAGCCGCCCTAGGCCGATTCATGTCGAGGTCTTTAGATAGAAGTCACAGGTTCTTCTCACTACTCAAAAAGAAGAACATTTTTGCATGGACCCCCGAATGACAACAAGCATTGGAAGAATTAAAGCGGTACCTCTCGAACCCGCCACTACTTCATACCCCGAAAGCGGACGAGCAACTCTACTTGTACTTAGCAGTCTCGGAAATCGCAGTAAGTGGGGTCCTAATTTGAGAAGAGCAAGGTACACAATTTCCTATTTACTATGTTAGTCGAACTTTAGGTGAGGTCGAGACTTGGTACCCACACTTAGAAAAATTAGTGATTGCCCTAATAAGTGCCTCTAGGAAATTAAAACCATATTTTCAGTGTCACCTGATCTGTGTGGTGACTATTTATCCCCTTTACAATATTTTTCATAAGCCCAAACTTTCGGGCCGATTGGCCAAATGGGCCGTCGACATCAGTGGGTACGATATCGAGTATCGACCCCGAACGACCATCAAGTCTCAAATCTTAGCGGATTTCATGGCTGAATTTATGCCTGCCCTCGTACCCGAGGTCGAAAAGGAACTATTAATAAAGTCGGGTACATCATCGGGGGTGTGGACCCTCTTCACAGACGGTGCTTCAAACATGAAGGGTACGGGTTAGGCATCATTTTGAAGCCACCCACGAGTAATACAATTAGACAAGCTATCAAAACTGCCATGTTAACTAACAATGAGGCCATTATCGCAGGTCTCGAGCTAGCTAAAGGTTTGGGTGCAGAAGTCATCGAGGCCAAATGTGACTCCCTGCTTGTAGTAAACCAAGTCAACAGAACCTTCGAGGTTCGAGAAGATCGAATGCAGAGATACTTGGACAAACTACAAATGACTCAACATCGGTTTAAAGTATGAACCCTACAACATGTGCCTCGAGAACAAAACAGCAAGGTCGATGCCCTCGCAAATTTGGAGTCATCAGTCGAAGACGACGAGATTAGCTCGGGGATTGTCGTACAACTTTCAAGGTCACTAATCGAAGAAGGCCACGCCGAAACCAACTCCACAAGCCTGACCTGGGATTGGAGGAACAAATATATCGAATACCTAAAGAACGGGAAGCTTCCATCAGATCCTAGGGAATCGAGGACTCTACGTACGAAGGCCGCACGATTCACATTGGCCGAAGACAGAACACTGTATAGAAGGATGTTCGATGGACCATTGGCAATATGTTTGGGACCAGGAGATACCGACTACGTCTTACGAGAAATCCACGAGGGCACCTGCTAAAATCATTTCAGTGTCGAATCATTGATTCACAAAGTCATCAGAGTAGGATACTATTAGGCCGATATGGAAAAAGGATACAAAAGAGTTTTTTTGAAAGTGTGACAAATGTCAAAGGTATGGGCCGATGATTCACCAACTCGAAGAGCAACTCCACTCAGTCTTATCCCTATGGCCATTCATGAAATGGGGAATGGATATCATCGGCCCTTTACTATCAGCCCCAGGTAAAGATAAATTTATTTTGTTTATGACTGACTATTTCTGTAAGTAGGTTGAAGCACAGGCTTTCGAGAAAATTAGAGAGAAAGAAGTTATCGACTTCATCTGGGACCACATTATATGCCGATTCGAGATGTCTGCCGAGATTATATGCGACAATGGAAAGCAATTCGTCGGCAGCAAAGTGACAAAGTTTCTCGAAGATCATAAAATAAAAAGGATCATGTCAACGCCATATCATCCTAGTGGGAACGGACAGGCTGAATCAACAAATAAGACCATCATTCAAAATCTAAAGAAAAGACTGAACGACGCTAAAGGAAAATGGAGAGAAATATTTCTCGAAGTCCTTTGGGCGTATCGAACAACGCCAAAAACCAGTACGGGGGCAACACCGTTCTCTTTAGTATATAGCGCCGAAGCTCTGATCCCGGTTGAAGTCGGGGAACCCAACGTCAGGTTTCAATATGTAACGGAAGAGTCAAATCATGAGGCTATGAATACAAGTGTTGAATTGCTAGATGAAAAATGGGAAGCCGCCTTCGTTCGAATGGTCGCACAGAAACAACGGATCGAAAGGTACTATAATCGAAGAGCCAATCTTCAATACTTTAAAATCGGGGACTTGGTTCTGAGGAAGGTCACCCTCAATACTCGAAACCCAAATGAAGGAAAAATTGGCCCGAATTGGGAGGGACCATATTAGGTCCTCGATATCACCGGAAAGGGATCCTACAAACTTGGCATGATGAACGGCGAACAATTACCAAACAATTGGAACATATCACTCCTCAAATGATATTACTGCTAAGGTACGACCTTTTCCATTTATGTTTATATTATACTAACCATTTGCAAGTGTTTAATCGAAGACACCAAAGGATTCTTCAAACACAAAGTCCTTAGGGATGAAAGCACGCATTGCAATCTTTTTCCCTTGGACCGATTTTTGTCCCAAATGGGTTTTTCCGGCGAGGTTTTTAACGAGGCAACCATTGTTCGTGCTAACTTAGGGAAATTCGACAGTATCTGAGGCTCATTTACAATAACCCTCGAATACTATGGGGCATCACCATCGGATAGTTACAAGGAAAATACTTCGTGCCGATAGGGTCTCGATAGGTAAATTTTATAAGGGTCAAACGGTCAATGAACCATGCCCATATAGATTACTCGAGCCCTAATGGATAATATGTACGCATGTTAATCTATTGAAAAAAGTATTTTTCCTTGCCAGATATTTCATGCCTTAGAGAAATTTTTGCTTTACAATGTCGTGTTTATGATCTATTGTGGAAATTGGCTTAAGGGTCGGTCACAACTAAAGTTCGAACAATTGACCCCGCACTCGGGGACTGCCATCCAAAAAATCGACATGATCGAATTACTAAAACCTCGAGATCGTAAGACCTTAAAAAGGCAACCCTTGATTTTATAGGCCACGGCCACCCCACTCGGGGACTGATACTTCAAACAAGTTCGAAGTATAACAGTGGAACAAGCCCAAAACGTGAATCCCAAGCTAAAGGCTACGACCAAATTAACACGGTTCGGAGATGTCTGATTTCAGTTATAAAATAGGCCTTCAAATATTTTCATAAATCGGTTAAAAAGGCTACCCTCGGCTGAATTATGAGGGGTCTCAATAATATACACCCTCGAAAATCCTAATGGGTACAAAGTCGTTCGAACTATCGAACAAATTCTTTATTTAATGCTAAGGCATTACGAAATAAAGGGTCTCGATAATATCGACCCTTGAAAACCCTAATGGGTACAGAATCGTTCCAACTCTTGAACAAATCCCTTATTTCATGCTAAGGCACAACAGATTTTATATGATCAAACAATAAACTATTCAAGCCGGAAAGGGGGAGAAAGCCATTCTTTTTACTATGGCCGTATCAGCCAATTCAAGAGCCTAAAGGGCCATTTTAGTTTTGAGTTCGAGAAATCATCCTCACTTAATTTAAACTTAAGGGTCACCCTACTTCGAGTTCGATCAAGTACTCACTCGATTATAAAAAACTACACTAGTCCGACTTCGATCAAATTGCCTAAGACTTGAACTTATGAACAAAATTTTCATAAGGCATGAATGAAACAAATATTTTACAAGGCAGAAAATGAAATAAAGACAAGTCGAAAAGGAAAAAGATCTTTATATATATGAGAATATTTACAAGGTCCGATCAGGATCCTACACAAAAGATCGAAAGTGAAAAATCCTAAGGTTCTTAATTTTCTCCGGGGGCAGCTTCTTCTCCAGCATCATCTTCACGCTCTCTAGCATTTATTATCTCGTCAGTAAGATCAAAACCTCGAGTGTGGATCTCCTCGAGGGTTTCCCTCCGAGATTGGCATTTGGCAAGTTCAGCAATCCAATGTGCTTGAGTTTGAGAGGTCTCGGCTGCCTCTCTCGCTTGGACTTGAGCGGCTTCAGCATCGGCCCGGTAGACATCCATAATCGCCTCTGCCTTGGCCTTTGCCTTTTTGGCTTCAGACTTGGTCTTTGCAAGTTCGGAAGCCAACCGAGCCTCGAGCTCCTCTATTTTCTTTGCCTGAATTGAGATTTTCTCCTTCATGCCTCGAAGCTCATTTTTGGCCGATGATAATTGGGATAAAATAGTCTTTTTTTCTGCAACAAAGCGGTCCATACCTTATTTCCACCCCAAGGTCTCTGCTTTCATCGTATTGACCTCCTCGCAGAGCTGCTCGATCCTCTCGACCTTCTGCTGCAGCTGTGAGATTGAAATGTTAGCCACCGTTCCCGAATTGAGCCTATGAGCTTTTAAGATTTTCATTACCTGCTCGATCAGGTCGGTCTGATCTTGGTGAGCCTTGGCCAACTCGGATCGTAGGTCCTTAGTCTCATATTTGTTTTGCCCACAGAGAAGTCTAAGGGCATTTCTCTCCTCCGTGAGCCCTCGGAGGTCGGCCTCATACTGACTCAGCTTAACTCTAGACCGAGAGAATGCTTCCTGATGAAGCACTGAGGCCTACGCAGAAAGAAGAAAAGAAGTTAGACAGGAAGAGAAAAATGAACACAAGGGTAATACCAACAAGGGGATTTAAGGCTTACCCGATTCAGAGCTTGCTGCGCTTCGTTGAAAAGGCTCGATGCCTTGCCCGAGCTCTTCCTCAAGACCTCCAAGTCACTCAGGCCGGTAGTATCTTCGACCCCAGTAAAGTAATCATGGAAGGGGTCCTCCCTTCTGTGGGCTACTTCGATGGAGAGGATCTTCAAGGCCAGAGCCTCTTGAATCATCTCCTCGGAAAACGAGGGGAGCAGCAGGGAACTCCAATTTCTATTGCCACAAGTGGATCACTTGGGGCATTCTCTCCATCGCAAGGGGCCTCGAGCCCAACCCCTACAGCCGTACCCACCGTTGGCTCATTATGGTGGGAGACATCTTCAATCCTAGATGACTCGGGGACTTCACCCAAGTCTTTTCCCGAGACCCCCTCATCTCGAGACGGAATCTCAACAGACTTCGCCGATTCAGTGGCTTTTGAGGCCTCGATGCTCATTCCCACCCGGGACACCAGCCCGAAGTCGTCTTCTTCCTCTTCTTCGTCTTCATCCCTTAGACACCGAATAGAGTCTTCGGTCAGAAGGATGATGTTCTTCCTCGGCTTACGAGCCGCTTTCTTCTTAGGTTCTGGATCCTTGGAGGTTGAGATCTTTTTCCTCCTTTTGTCCTTCACCGGTTTTGGTGCCGGGATAGAAGTCTACTCCTTACCAGATAAGGGCCTCATGACAGCATCTTTGCCAAGTCCTGTATGAAAGGAAATTAAGAAAGAAATGCTTTAACAAAAATATCAAAGACGTGGAAAGGGGGTTTACCATGAATTTTGGCCTCCCATCGGCCCTTTGATAAATCGCTCCATGAGCGCTCGGCATACGTAGAAGTCGAGGCCAGGTCCCGAACCCAGCTCTTGAGGTTAGGAATTGCACCGGCATCCAAGCGACCGCTATATCACGAAAAAGGATATCGATGAGAAGAATCAAATGAGGAAAACAATAAATAGGAGCTAACAGTATGATTGTACGTACGCTTCATATTCCATATATCGGGAAATAGCATCTTCTCGGCCGAGATTAGGTCAGAAGTCCTCACTCAAACGAACCGGCCTATCTAGCCTCGGTCCTTGCCCTCGTCTATACTCTAGAACAACACTTTGGTAGCCCCACATTGTAGTTTTATTAAGTTTTATTAACCCGCCTCGATAGAGGCGGGGGCTGTACAACCTGGTTAGGTGGTTGAGGGTGAAAGGCATCCCCTGAACTTTGCTCACGAAGAATCGGAGTAGAATAACAATTCGCCAAAATGAAGAATGGACTTGGCCTAGGGTTATTTGGTATTGACGGCAAAAATCAACGACGACGGGGTCGAGGGGGGCCAACGTGAAAGGGTAAGTGTACACACTTAGAAACCCTTCCACATGGGTGGTGATGTCCTCTTCGGGGGTCGGGATCACCACCTTTTTGCCCTCCTAGTTGCAGTCTCTTTACATGCTTAAGGAATCCCTCAGTTATCGAGCATGTATACCAAGACACTGGCTCGCATTAACCGGGAATCGACGAGGCTTTATCGGTCTTAAAGTCGGAGGTAAGGACGCACCCCCGGGAACACACTCTTTAGGGCACGGCTCCACCGGTGTTTTATCGCCGACCGACCGCGATGAAGAAGCGTTTTCCTTTTGAGGAACAGTTTATGACGTTTTCGCCATTTGGATTTGCAATTGAAAGTAGATGGAGATGATAAGATTTGGTTTTCTAAGAAGAGGTTATCAGTGAAAATCGTAGATTTGCAGATAAAGAACTTAGAAGATGTAAAAAGCTTTGGAGATTGGAAATTTGAAAGTAAAAGTTCAAAATGGTGAAGAGATGAGCTATTTATACATTTCACAACGACAGTTCAAAATTGGCGGTGTCCGACCATCGACTGGCGCGCATTTAATGCCTTGGTAACTGTACAGACGGGACGTTTCGGTCACTTCCGTCGCTTACGTCACGAGGATGACGTCATGATAGGTCGAGGTAGAAAAATCGAAGGCTCAATTCGTTTTTTGTCATGACACTCCAAAAAAAGAGGGGACTATCTATATACGGATAAAATCGGGCCCATCCGATTTTGCTATTTGACCGAGACCGGGAGACTGTATCGAAGGATGGCCTCGTAACGGAACAGACTAAATCACGAGGATAAGGTACCGAGTTTAGAATCGAGCTACATGTCGAGATCGAGGCTAGTAGCGATCGAAGCCAAATGAGACAGACATCGAGCAAGATCGAAGATAAAATAATAACGGAAAGGCGAGATATCCGTGACTAGTCGAGGATCATGGCGTAAATCTCGGTGACTGGTCGAGGATCATGGCGTAAATCTCGGAACGGATCAAATCAGAAACGGTTAATTAGCTAATCATGAGATTTCCTTGTATAATTAGAACTATACCATAAGTGAAATTCCTCTACTATATAAAGGGGGTTCTAATCATTTGTAAGAGACGGTTGACGGATATAAAAGTAATATAATTCTCGTTCTCGTTTATACTATTGTTCATTAGCTTGTTATATTTTAATTGTTCTTGCATCAACCAATTCGAGGGTATCCAAACTCGAGGGCTGAGTTCCATTTTAACACTGGTTTGCTTTACTTTATAGTTCATTTTCTGTTATTAATCTTCATATTTGTCTATCGGTATTAAGTGAAATCATGTATCCTTGAAACCTCATTATAAATTTAATTGTTATCCAATTTCAAGGGTAAACACTACTTTTTTTAGAGTAATAATTTCCTTCCTGCCTTTTTCCCTTAGTTATTTTTCTTCTTCTTTAATGTATTCCACAATCTGTTGGCGATGGACAATGAAGAGAACGAGGGTGAAGAAAAGACATTTCCATGGAAATTAGGAGGAGGAAGATTTCCTTATTTGGTAACAATTTCTTAATCCAAATGCAGACCACAAATTGGACAAGTGACAAGTGGGGTTTCAGTCAACGGAACAAAGAAGTTCAAATACCTGGATTGATATTCCCCAAATATCCCATTTTCCCACATTGTTATTGAACATATATATACATAAATATAATATACATAGATCGAACAAAAAAGGAAAGCACACCTAGTATCTTAACAAAGAAAATGGTTCTCTTTTTCTTTTTCTGGTAAAAAAGGCACAGGTTTTAAATATTTTTATCATTTCACAGATAACGACATTATTCGAGATGCCAAATCTCTAATGTCTTGGTAAAAAGTCTAGAGGAAGAAAAAACAATACAATTAAGAATAAAATTAAATATATATATATATATATATATATATATATATATATATATATATATATACATTCATCTATTATATTAAATCAATAAATACAAAACATATGTGTTCGCATACACTTGTATCATTAATTTATTATTAATTAATACATATTCTTACTTAATTTATGACTTAACGATGATAAACTAGTATGATATAATGTAAAACACCAATTGTAAGGATAAATTTTTATCATACAACAATAATACTACAACGAGCTAGGGGTCTTGGCCACGACCTTGACGTACCAACGATATGTCAATAGACATTGTCACAAAAAAACATTTAGTCTCATATTTTCCTATTTCTTCCTATTTAATATTTAAATTGAGATTTTAAGTTATAGACATGCAACAACAATGTAATTTTATCTAACATCATTAGTATTATTCAATGTATTATAATAGGTTGTCTTAACATTTATTATAAGTTACCAATTAATACTTATTAAATAGAATTACGAACAATAATATAAACCACACATGCAGATAAACAAAGGATATTACCGCGTTGTGATTGATGATGAATTGAACACGTAAATTTTAATTTCCTAAAAATTTTACTTTGTTTATGTTAGGTCCCGTAAAGCTTTCATCAAAAATTCGGGGTTTCGTGGTGCCAAGGTAGATTATGCGGTACGAACTTTTTGGATTGAAAAGAGCGTTGGGGAGTTGAAGAAAAATTGTTACAGAACAGGACGTTTCTACGGTCAATTATGCGGTCGCAGAACTACTCCGCAGACTGCAGATCCGTCGCGAGAGTGAAGCAGAGAGATGGCCAATTTTGGAGGTCGTTTTGCGGTCAACTATGCGACCGCGGACTGCATAATCATTTTGCGGGCCGCACTTCCGTCGCAGAGTTGACATGAAGAAATTCAAAGGGTATTTCTGCGGTCCATTTCACGGCCGCAGACTGATCCAGAGCAGCCCAGTTTTTAGCATCACTTTCGCGGCC
The DNA here is from genome assembly GCF_000715075.1 of Nicotiana tabacum. Taxonomy (NCBI): domain Eukaryota; kingdom Viridiplantae; phylum Streptophyta; class Magnoliopsida; order Solanales; family Solanaceae; genus Nicotiana; species Nicotiana tabacum. The sequence continues at coordinate 29,749,203 of NC_134091.1, forward strand.
CATTTTGCGGGCCGCATATCTATTCGGCGGTCCACTCTGCGACCGCATAGTTGAGTTCAGCAGGTCCATTTTCTGATTTTTATAACTCGACCCAATTTAATTAAAAGCCATTGGGTCTCATTTAGAAGGCAAAAATCTGTCATTTTAGAGTGAGGGGAGTGCTTTAGAGAGAGAGAGAGGAGGAAGCCCCAAGTACCTGTTCATCAACCCTTGCTCAAACTTTGAAATTCAATAAAGAAAACTTACAAGGTCTTCACCCAAGAGATAAGATTCTACTCTCTAGCCCTCAATTTCGGGATTGGACCGAAAGTAGGTAATGAGAAGTGTGATTCTTGAGTGTTATTTATGCATGCATGTACCGTCAATGTTGGTGGAAGGTTATTGAGCTCAAATGGTTAAACATTGAGTTGTGGGATGAAGGGATCCACCATAGGAGAACCTTGAGCTCTTAATGCACACTTAGTGCTTGATAAAATACTCAACTGAGCTGAAACCCCGAGTATCTTCTTAATTATGGTTAAATTGTCATGTTTCTAATAGATTGAAGTCGCTAGGATTTTTGAAACGTTGTAGTAATTAAAATAAGCTCAAGCGAGGTATGTTGTCTAAATTCCTTTTGTATAATTGATTTTCATGTTGTCCTCGTAAATTGCGATTATGATTGGCTCAATTTCTTATTTCTTATATTCCAAGTCCTTCCTAATAGATTTGATTATTCTAAAATAAGTGTTGTGTTGAAAGATGTATGCACTCAAAATGTGTTTCAAATGTTCCTATCATATCATGATTCCCTCTGAGGATGTAATCTAGTATGATCAATGCACCAAAGGTGTTATGATTTAAAAATCATATTTCAATTGCAAGTTAGCATGCCTAATTGTGGAAGAAAAACTCAATGTGTTTAAGACTCTTGGTTGCTCTGCACTTAGAGTCTTGATTTGAAATCTTCTTATTGATGATAATCCATGATAACGCTTGAAAGTTATAGGGGTGAGTGTGAAATACGAAATATGGCCGACGTGCCGAAAATGATATTACAACTATGGCCACCAGTGCCAATAAAATGGAAAGATGTGTGAAAGATTATGAAATTAGTTGTAAATTCTTTAAATAATAAATACTTTGGGAGTATCGTTTAGTCACCGAGGAAGGGTAGGTCGAAACAAACCTAACCTCGCCACCAAAATGGCCGTTACGACGACTGCCTTAATGAAAAAAGGAAGAGAGATTCGAGGGAGAAGAGATAAGATTGAGAATCTTGGTGATAGAGAGAGATAGAAGAAAGAGAGAGAGAAAGAACATAACTGATATATTTCACGCCTCAATAGTAGGGTATAAAATAAATACCTATTTTTTTATAAAATAGAAAAGATAGTTATAAGTAATAAAATTTAAAATTATTTTGGTTAATAATAAATATGGTATAATAATTTGCTATAGGATATAAAATTTCCTATATTAAGCAAACTTGAGGCGCAACATTTCGTCAAGTCAACTCGAGCCTCAATAAACGGCATAGGAGTAGAAATTAGCTGACATAAAATACCTGGTTTTAAATCCAGTGTCATAGTCACCCTTCGATTATTAGCCGTCCCAAAGGGGTAAACTTTGTCACCCAAATAAAGAAAGGGCAAATCCGTCAATAAGCATGCTCGACTCAAATTACTAAAATGGAAAGAATACTTTTCAAATTCCACGCTAACTACAAAAACAGCTATTGGTTTTTATCAGTCATAATTAAAGCGGTTTTTAGGATTTCCGTGACAGCTACCAAATGACAGGGCTACTTATATATACATACTCATATTTTAAAGTTTTTATATTATTAGTGTAGTTTAATACTTCATCCGTCCCATTTTAACTCTCACGTAAGGGTGGTAAGTAGGTCGGATCGGGCCTGGGATCGGCCGAGCCCGCGGGCTGGGACTGTAGACCCGCTAGAGGTGGGTTCGTGCCGAACTCGTGGGCCAATTCTTAGCTACTAACCATTAAGACGAGGCTCATTTGGCCCGTCAAGAGATCGGGACCGGGCCGGTCCCTTGACGGGCCAAATGGGCCCAACAGATTTTATTTTTTTTAAAAAATAGTCGTTTGGCTTTTGAAAAAAAGAGTTGTTAGGGGTTTAAAAAATAGCCGTTGGTTATTTAAAAAATAACCATTTAACCCGTCCAACTTAGTTTTAACCCCAAATATTTTATTATTATACTTTTTTCTATTTGCTACTATAAATACCCACTCATTCTTTCATTTTCTTACAAAATCAATATCAATCTATCAAAATCTCTCTCTAATTTTCTTCTATACTTGCTACAATTATTTACTTTATCAAAACAAATAGTGAAAAAATTATGAGGTTGCTACTATTACTTACTTTATTCCAAAAAATAGTCAAAAAATATTGAGGTTGTTATATTTGTGAAAAAAATGTGAAGTTGGTGAATTGAAATCTTCAAGTCTTCGACGATAATTAATTTTCAACAAGTTGTTCGTCAATTCGGCAAACTCGTTCTAACTCTTAAGTCTTAATATTATCGTTTTGTTTGTTTTATTATTTGCTATTACTTGATTAATTAAGGTGTCTTCCTTAAGAAATATTTTTGGTATAAATAAGAATAAGGAAAAATCCAAGACTGGCGAATATAGTGGTACTGTTGTTCCTCCTCCCCTGCCTCCGGCTCCCCGAACCAAACCACATACCCGTCATACACCTGCTATTCTTGATACCGATAATAGTTTATTATAATTTAGCGACACTGAATTTTTTCATAATATTGCACCCGGTAAACATTTAGACCATGAATTAGTGAATGCTCTCTATTCTAATAATTAAAATACTATTGATGAAAATGATGATGAGAAAATTCATCTTGATGAAACTCAACCGGACGATGATACAACCACTAGTCCTGCTCTTGATGTTGACCCAACTAATGATAACCCTGCTAATCCAAATGATGACCCATCTGATACTCCCGTTACTGCCCTTACCTTTTCTAGAGGACCTACCAAACGACATGAAACATCTCATGTTTTGCCATTTTTTACTCAACTAGTTCCAAAAAATAAGGCTAAGTGTAAAACTTGTGGTATGGAGTTAGCTTTTAAATATACTGGATCGCAGTCAGGGACGAGATCTTTGGCTAGACACATAAAAGAATACCCTAAAGATAACGTCAGATATCAACGTCTGAAAGCTCTAGCCGACGGAAAAAGTGTACCTAGTCCTAGTCAAGCTACCCTAGTACCGGTTCAAATCAATTTCAATCGGGAATTAATACTATTACCGGTGGTATTTTATATTACGATCCAAAAAAAGATCGAGAAGAATTGGCAAAAATGGTAACTGTTATGTGCTTACCCTATAATTTTCCTTCTAACCCTGCGTTTGTGCATTATATTAGAAAAAAATTTAATCTTACTTATAAAGATTTTCCTCGCACAACCATAAAGAACGATATTTATAAATATAAGCATGAATATGAATAATATTTGCGCTATTTATTTACTCATATAAATTATCGTTTTGCTATTATAACTGATATTGGTAGAAGTAACAACGACTGTGATTACCTTACTGTTACATGTCATTAGATTGATGAGGATTGGATAATGCAAAAGTGCATAATTTCTTATAGAATAATTGCTTCACGTCACACATGGCAGTTTATTGCTAGCACAGTTACGGATATTTACAGATATTTTTGTATTAGTGATAAAATAATATCGGTTTTAATGGATAATACTACTAATAACACAAATGCTATAGACTTGCTTACCACTACGCTAAGTCCTGCATTTAGTAACATTTTTCATGTTAGATGTATTTGTCATATTTACTATTTAATTGTGGGTGATGGTATGAGAATTTTAAATATTCAAATTGAAAAGGTTAAAATGGCTCTTAACTGGCTTTTTCATTCAAACCGTAGAAGTAGACTTAGAGAATATTTTAAAAGATGCGATGATTGTAGCCTAAGAGAAAGAAAAGTTCCTAAACATTGTCCAACTAGATGAAATTATATGTATGAAAGTTTGGTTGTTGCATATGAATATAGAAACCCCATAAACTCAACGTTTAATGCACATGTAAGTGATGATGACGATTACCTTACGAATGGGGATTGGGCTAATGTTAAAACGCTTATTGATTTTTAGAAAAAATTTATATTGCTACAAAAGAATTTTTTAGAAAATATTATCCTACTATTTCTAACTGTTTAGTTTATATTGCAGAACTTGTAAATTTGTTTGCTCATTTTTCATTGGGTGGAGAAATTTATCAACTTGCTATTGATTCTATGAAAAAAAGGTTTTTGTTAAGAAATAAGAGCAAAATAGAACAATATAGTAATAGAGATAAGATGTATAAGAGAAGAATGTAGAAGTTATCTTATTCAAGTGTATTTCTTGTATGTACTTCATAGGATAAAGAATATCCTATTTATAGGATATAAGATACATGAAAAGTTACAAGAATACACCTAAAGGTTACAAATATTAAGTGATGAATTAACTAAGTACATGAACTCAAATGGTTCATGGAATAGGGATGTCTAAGAGTATTCAATGGACATCCACTTTAACATATTCATAACACTCCCCCTTGGATGTCCATCTAAAAGATAATGTACCTCGTTAAAACCTTACTAGAAAAACCCAGTAGGAAAAAGCCTAGTGAAGAAAAAAGAGTACACATGTCTTGTAATACGCATTGATTTCTGCGTCATTAAAAACTCTACTAGGAAAACCCAATAGGGACAAAACCTTGGTTAAGGGAAAAAGAGTACATCGCGTATTATACTCCCCCTGATAAAAACTATATTTGATATCTCGGAGACGGCGCATTCCAATCTTATGTCTCAGCTTCTCAAATGTTGATGTTGGCAATGCCTTAGTGAATAAATCTGCTAGATTGTCACTTGAACGGATTTGTTGAACATCTATCTCACCATTTTGCTGAAGATCATGTGTGAAAAAGAACTTTGGTGAAATATGCTTTGTTCTGTCTCCTTTGATATATCCTCCTTTAAGTTGAGCTATGCAAGCAGCATTGTCTTCATACAATATCGTTGGAATCTTCGTTTTTAAAGAAAGACCACACAATTGTTGAATATGTTGAGTCACTGATCTCAACCATACACATTCTCGACTAACTTCATGAATAACTATTATTTCTGCATGATTGGAAGATGTAGCAGCTAAAGTTTATTTTTTTGAACGCCATGAAATAGTTGTACCCCCACAAGTAAATAGATAGCCTGTTTGAGATCGTGCTTTATGTGGGTCAGACAAATAACCTGCATCTGCAAAACCAATCAACTGTGAATCAGATTTATAAGAATAAAATAATTCCATATCAATAGTCCCTCGGAGGTATCTAAACTTATGCTTAACCATAACCAATGTCTTATTGTTGGAAAGGAACTAAATTTTGCTAATAAACTTACTGCAAAAGTTATATCTGGTCGAGTATTATTTGCAAGATACATTAGTGCCCCAATTGTACTAAAATATGGAGTTTCATCACCAAGAAGCTCTCCATCATTTTCATGAGGTCAAAATGGATCTTTATTTATATCAAGTGATCTCACAACCATCGGGGTACTTAATGAATGTGCTTTATCCATATAAAAATGCTTTAGAATCTTTTCGGTATAAGTTGATTGATGGACAAAAATTCCATCTTTCATATGCTCAATTTGAAGACCAAGACAAAATTTTATCTTTCCAAGATCTTTCATTTCAAACTCTTTCTTCAAACAGTCTACTGCTTTTGGAAGTTCCACAGGAGTTCCAATGATATTTAGATCATCAACATACACAACGATTATAACAAATTGAGATCCAGACCTTCTTATAAATACACAAGGACAAATTGGATCATTCTTATACCCTTCTTTCATCAAATACTCACTTAGGCGATTATACCATATTCGTCCTGATTGTTTCAATACATGTAAGGATTTTTGAAGGTTTATTGAACAAGTTTCCCGAAAACTTTTATTAGTTTGAGTAACTTTGAGCCCTTCAGGGATTTTCATATAAATTTTTTGTCTAATGTGCCATACAAATAGGTTGTGACAACATCCATTAGACACATATCAAGTTTTTCATGGACTGCCAAATTTATAAGATACCTGAAAGTGATTGCATCCACCACAGGAGAATATGTATCCATATAATCAATGCCAGGTCTTTGCAAAAATTCAAGTGTCACAAGTCGTGCTTTATATCTAACGACTTCATTTTTATCATTTCGTTTTCGCACAAAAACCTATTTGTATCCCACTGGCTTTATTCCTTCAGGTGTTCGGATTATACGTCGAAATACTTCACGTTTTTCAAGTGACGCTAATTCTGCCTGGATAACGTCTTTCATTTTTGTCAATCATTTCTCTGTCTACATTCATCGATAGATCATGGTTCAAGATCCTCATCTTGTTGCATTATTTCAACAGCAACATTATAATCAAAAATGTTGTCGACAATAATATTATTTCGGTTCCACCTTTTTGCCGAAGAGACATAACTTATTGAGATCTCTTCATTCTTATTATTTTAAGGTACCTGGACCTCCTCTGAGGTCTTATCATTTGTTATGTCACATGGCTCTTTTTGAGCAATTACCTCCATATTATGATCTCCTAGATCATTTGCTTCTTTTCGCTTTTGAGGATTTTTATCTTTGGAACCAATTGGTCTACCACGTTTCAAGCGTGGCTTAAACTCATTTGCATTTATAGATTGTCCAACCGGGACATCAATTCGAATAGGAGCATTAGCAGCTGGAATATGTGACTTAGTCACCCTTGGTAGGTTAGTGAATGCATTAGGTAGTTAATTTACAATATTTTATAAATAAATTATCTTTTGAACCTCGTGTTCACATTGATTTGTTCGAGGATCTAAATGAGATAGTGCTAATGCATTCCAATCTATCTCCTTTTGCAGCTGCTTATTTTCTTCCCCTAATATTGGGTATACTGATTCTTCAAAATGACAATCAGTAAATCTTCCCGTAAATAAATCTCCAGTTATAGGTTCCAAATATTTTATAATAGAAGGAGATTCATACCCAACATATATCCCTAATCTTTTTTGGGGTCCCACCTTTGTGCGTTGTGGTAGAATAATTGAAACATATACTGCACATCCAAATATTCTAAGATGGAAAATATTTGGCTCCTGACAAAAAGCCAACTGTATTGGGGAGACTTTATGATAACTTGTGGGTCTGATCCGCACAAGAGCTGCTGCATACAAAATAGCATGGCCCTATGCCGAAATGGGAAGTTTTATTCTCATAAGCATTGGTCTAGCAATTAATTGGAGGCGTTTGATCAATGATTCCGCTAGACCATTTTGAGTATGAACATGAGCAACTGGATGCTCAATTATTATCCCAGTTGATATGCAATAATCATTAAAGGCCTGGGACGTATATTCACCAGCATTATCAAGACGAAGTGTCTTAATTGCATAATCTGGAAACTCTGCTCGTAATCTTATTAATTGAGCTAGTAACCTCGCAAAGGCCAAATTGCGGGTTGATAACAAGCACACATATGACCATCTTGTAGATGCATCTATCAAAATCATATAATATCTGAATGGTCCACATGAAGGGTGTATGGGCCCATATATATCACCCTGTATACATTCCAAAAATGCAGGAGATTCAACTCCAACTTTAATTACTGATGGTCTAATAATCAGTTTTCCTTGAGAACATGCAGCACAAGAAAATTCTTTAGTTTGAAGAATCTTCTGGTTCTTCAATGAATGACCATGTGAATTCTCAATTATTTTGCCCATCATATTATAACCGGGATGGACCAACCGATCATGCCAAATAATAAAATCATTAGTAAACTCCTTGTTTACTATGGCATGTGATTCAACTACACTAATATTAGTGTAGTATAATCCAGAGAAAAATGCGGGAAGCTTTTCAAGCACATACTTCTTTTTCGCTTTTATTGTAGTAATATAAAATAATATCGTGCTGATAACGTGTTATAAAATAAATATTATAATTATAAACTAAAGCACCAAAAGAGAAGAAGACAAGAATAGATAAGAGATGTAGAGACGAAGAAGGAACTTTTCGTCTTATTTCAAGTATGCTTCTTATGTAATATAAGCCGCATATTCATATTCATATTTGTTACCATCTATATGGCGAAACATATACTTCTAGAAGAAAGTCATTATCATTATTGTCATTGTCAAAATCATTATAAGCAAGATCTATTTTTTGCTTTACTTTTGCCCTTTAATAATTTTTCATAATGCCTGGCAAAATATTTTGACGTAAAATAGGTATACGACCAATGACATAATCATGCGGCCACATAATGATATCTATCCTCTTTATTTCTCTCAAACCTCTTTAGAGGTGAGTTGTGAGATTTCAACAATCAAGAGCGTATCCATGTTCATGAGTTTATTTCATACGGTTACATTCACTTTTGGAATGTATCATAATCATCTGAACATGTCTCATGATTTCTCAGCATAAGCTTATTTGTTTTTATGGCCCTCATTAATATTATTTTGTAAGGTTAAGTATGCATTTATTTTCCTTTATTTTGATAGAGGATTGATTAAAACTGCACAAAATATTCAGGTGTACTATATTACTTTCACCTTTTGAAGGATAATTTTAATATGAGAACCCTTATTGTTCTCCATTTTATAATTAAAATCATGATGACGGTTATTATTTTGTCTATTGTCACGTCCACGTATATTCATACAGCCCCGATAATTATTTAGTCTTCTTTCAGACTTTGATCTATTGCTATCACATTCGCTTCAGGGAATGGAGCAGATCTAGAGGGGCGGGCTTCATTAAAAGCATATTATTTTGCCTCAGTCATCATTATATCATTAATGTGGTGCATTAGGACTGAAACTCAATGTCTTACCCTCATAAAGGCATGTTAAGACATAATGCGTTATGACTCAAACCCAATGTCTTATCATCATGATGCACCAGGACTCAAATCCGGTATCTGAACACCTCTTCTGAAATATTGCTACTTCTGGAGCAAATTTGAGGCATGTAACATAGAGAATAATTCTCTAACACGTACGTCTTCATCAATAATAAATATAGCATTTGAAAATATTACCACTTTTAATGATCATAACAACCAACCATAACTAACAATAATTTGAACGTATTATCGCTTAATTTAGCAGTTATAAGCATAAATGCTTAGTCATAATGAATATTTATTATAATTATGTAACCAACATTTGCTAATGAAACGAACACATGTGACACAGACCAATGCCTTTTGAACTTATTGGAGATATATATCTAATGTTGAGATCTAAATAAATATGATGATCATATTCCCTTAATAAAATAAAAGACCATCAAGATGCAATTAATTGCTAGCATTTGCTTAGATTAATGAAAATTGTAGTCACGTGTAAAGTCTTTTATCATAGACCAATGTATTTATCAAAATATCTATGTGAACATAAATTCTTAAATGCTCTTAATTAAAGATGTACATTCTGGTGACTTTTATTTATTGAGTTAACCTATTTCTAGAGTCAGAAAATAGCCAAGTTATTGAAGGACTCTACTTTCTGTAGTGCTATAAAAATTGGTAAAATTTATGTATAAAACCTATGAGATAAATTAACCTATTTCAGTCATTTTTTTTTCATGAAAGAAAAATGCAAGCACTACCTTAGAAACCCATAAACATTATTGAATGTAATTTACTACATGCATATATTAAACTATCATGCAATTCAATAAGAAGTAAATAAGACCAAAGAATCGTGGCTGTGTATACTGATTCTATTCCATCGGCATCCCATCTTCTTTAATGTTACTTTATATTCACGCATTTAGAGCTAAATATATGATTAATGATTAATTTACCATATAGTATGCGTACCTAATTCATCTAATGATAGCATTGTATCCTGCCAGCAAAATCAAAGTAAATATAACTTGAGGTCAGCAACGTACCTCATTGTCTGCTTATAATTTATTAGAAATTGAATTTCTTATGCCGAAGCCTCTAGCTTCAAATACGGCTAGACTGAGTCGGAAAGAATATCAACTCAACACCTATAGTTAGAGACTCGTGCTGATAACGTGTTAAGAAATGAGAGAAAAATAGAACAATATAGTAATAGAGATAAGATGTATAGGAGAAGAATGCAGAAGTTATCTTATTCAAGTGTATTTCTTGTATGTACTTCATATGATAAAGAATACCCTATTTATAAGATATAAAATACATGAAAAGTTACAAGAATACACCTAAAGATTACAAATATTAAGTGATGAATTAACTAAATGCATGAACTCAAATGGTTCATGGAATAGGGATGTTTAAGAGTATTCAATGGACATCCACTTTAATATATTCATAACACTTTTAAAAAAAAATCCTATTCTCCCTATTTATGGTGTTGTTGCTTTGTTAAATCCTTGTATGAAATTAGGAGGTCCTCAATTTTTGTATAAAATTATTTATAATGGTTTAGCACTTGAAGATGATGAGTTGTCTAAACTTCGAGAAGCAATAGCCTCAATTAGAACAAATGCTGAAACTATTTATAATACTTATCAAGTTGCATTAAATCATGCTAGACCAAATGTTCCAACTTCTTCTTCTTCTTCTTCTTCTTCTTCTTCTTCTAAAAGAACTGCAGGAGTAAGAGGACTTAGTATTTGGGCGGGGTTTAGGGGTTCTTTTGGTTCTAATAGTAATGATTTTTACAACTAAATGAGCTTGAAGTTTATTTGTCGCAGCAACTTGAGGAAGTGAATCCCGACGACACCTTTAATATTTTGCAATGGTGGAAGGACAAAGAAAAATACTTTTCGGTTCTTTCAAGGATGGACCGAGATATTTAACTATTCAAGGTTCAACTGTGATATCGGAGAGCGCTTTCAGTCAAGCAAGACTTCAAAATGGTGATTATAAAGCATCTATGAGGGAGAGCTTGGAAAAATCAGTACTTTTCAGAGATTGGATCCGTTCGAAAAGAAGAAATTTTGGACTTGCTGAATCACAACCAGAGGTAGACGAAGCTTACGAAGAAATGCTAGCTGAGCTTGCTGAGGATGCTGTTTCACCCGACAATGGAAGCGGCGATGACCAAGCTACCTTTCCTTCACCACCAATGGAACTTCCTCCGAACCTTAAAGCATTTATGAAGTTTGTAAGAGATAGCATGTCACTTATATGTATTACGTAAATTGTATTTTGGCACATCTTGATTAGTTCCTTTTTTTTCTCAATGGTGGTATTAGTACCTTGTTGTGCTCATTCCATATGGGGGGAGGAAGAATAATAAAGATATTGCCATATTTTTTATTGCTATAATAAAATTACAAGGCATTGCTTTAAATATCTTTTTATAATATTTTTGACTTTAAATTTGAATTAAAAAATTAGGTCACAATTCTATAATAAATTTACAAGGCATTGCCTTAGATAACTTTTTAACATCTTTTTGCCTCTAATTTGTATTTAATTTTTTTTTTTTAAATTACTTCTTAGCTGTTGGGCCCGTTGGGACCGCGAGCCCGACCGTTTAGCCCGGGGCCATGAGTTCGTGGTCCCGGTCCGAGGCCGGTTCCTACAAAAAGTATGTTTAGCCTATTTATTTAAGGATCGGTACAGCGGCCCATGAGACCGGCCCGACCCACTTGCCATCCCTACTGTCATGTTAGCTCAAAACAATTTTACCAAAATAATTATTGCTTTACAAGATTAAATTTGTTAATTTATTTCAACTATACCCTCAATATTAAAGAAGTGATAGTTCTTTTAATACTACTCAATTATATTCTCAAATATTATTTAATAGGGGTAACTTAGTAAACTATATCTTGCATTTATTATTTTTCTTATGAACATATAAAGAGTTAAATCGATAGTAAAGATGGAATAGAGAGAGTATGTGATAGAAATTAATAGTAAGTTATATATGCAGGCATATAAATTTTATTGAATTTAAATCCGTAAAATAATTGGGACTATTTTTTAAATTCAAGATATATTAGTTCAAATAAATCTATTGGGCTAATATAATTAAATTAATTATAAGTCCAATACATATGAATTAAATAAATAAGTCTTAATCCATTGGGTTAGCTCATTTAATTGGGCTAAAGTGACGAGCTCGCTTCATTAAGCCCAAAATGTTATTTTTCTAGAGGCCCAGTTTGGTGCCACATGTCAAATGACGCGGCATGCCAAGTCAAACGGAAGAGCCAATAGGATCATGCCACGTGTCAAAATGACACGACATGCGAAATCACATTAAAAGGCCAATAAAATCGTGCCATGTGTGCAAGTGACATGTTCTAGCTAATCAAATGTGGCCTTGTCACACTTCAAGTTGATTGGTTGGATCATAACTTTTCCTTCCCACAACTATAAATAGGGGTTTTCATAACTCAGAAAAGACACCAGAAGTTATAACAAGAAGCAAGAAAGATCTCGTGGATCAACCGCTGCAAATTCCTCCATAAGTTTTAAGCTTCAAGAAATCAAGTTCAAGCTCAAGGACGAAGAACAAATCAAGTTCAATCTCAAGAACGGAGAACAAACCAAGTTCAAGCTCAAATCAAGCTCAAGCTAAAAAATGAAGAACAAATCAAGATTCAAGAAATACGAGTCCAAATCAAAGTTCGTGCTAGTTGAATCCAAGATCATCGTCTGTGGAAACAAATATAGGTTCAAGATCAAGCTCAAAGGCACTTGAATTTATATTGAAAAAGTAGAATCAGAGGAACCATAGTGATTGTAACACTCAAATATTTGAAATAAAATACTACGATTGTTACGATATTTTCGGTTTTGATTTTATTTTCATGACGTAATTTATTGTCTACAAATTATGGCACGCCCAGTGGGACAATCTCTACCTCTCATCTCAACTTTTCAATCACCAAAGTTCAAGAACATCGAAATGGATTCACAAAAAATTAACTCCAGATCAACTTCCATTAAGGCTGTTAATTCCAAGTTCTATGCTAATCTGGAAAGTATACTCGATGTTACCTCTGAAAGCTTTGAGCCAGTTATAAAGAGCAAAGCAAGCTCTTCGGAACAACAAGCACCCCAAGTGTCGTCTGTATCAACCCCTATTTTGGGATCTTCATCCTCAAAATGAGTGAGATCTTCTGTAAGCACGACCCAAAAAAGGGAACGATATCGCCAAAAGGATCGAAAAGGTTCTTGCCCAACTTAGTTTATCTAAGTCTGAGAAACCTTTCATACAAGCTTATGATGATGACTTGAGCATTGGATCTACTTTAGTCTCCATTAATACAACCTCCAAGATCTATACCAATTATGATCTATTTCATTCTTCATCCTCTACGGACATCATGCAAGCAATGGTTATTGAAGTTTCTACCGTAGAAGAACAACTCGCAAATTTGATAAAAGCAGTTGAAGGCTTGTCAAAGCGCATGCAAGATCAAGATGCTAAACTTTCTGATTTAACAAATAAGTTGGATAGCATAGTAGAAGGAGAATCCATACAAACACCTTTAAATCTTCAAATGTTACAAGAAAAAGGAGACTCTTCAGAAAAGCAAGCAATAATAGCCAAGGAGATCCAAGTCTCTATCGAAGGTCTGATTCCCGTTGAGAAATTAAATGGCTTCATCATGGAGGCTATCAAAGATAAGCCTAAGTCATCGTCCAAATTATCTCTCACATATGCAAAGTCGTATACACAAAGAATTGATAACTTGAAGATGCATACTGGTTATCAACCTCCTATGTTGCAACAATTCGACGGCAAGGGAAATCCAAAACAACATGTAGTGCACTTTGTTGAAACTTGCAACAATGCTGGAATGCACGATGATTATCTTGTCAAACAGTTTGTTAGATCTCTCAAAGGTAATGCATTCTATTGGTACACAGATCTCGAACTTGGATCCATCGATAGTTGGGACCAGTTAGAGCAGGAGTTTCTTAATCGTTTCCATAGCACAAGACGCATCGTAAGCATAATCGAACTTACAAATGCTCATCAACGAAAGAATGAGCTAGTTATTGACTTCATCAACCGCTGGAGGAGCTTAAGCCTCAATTGCAAAGATCACCTTAGTGAAACTTCCAGCATCAAAATGTGCATTCAAGGCATGCATTGGGGTCTTCGCTATATCTTACAAGGCATAAAGCCCAAAATATTTGAAGAACTAGCAACTCGTGCTCATGATATGGAACTAAATATGGCCATAAGTGCCGACCAAGGGCTACCTGTCTTTGAGCCTTACAACAAAGAAGAAGAAGAAGAATAAGAAGGCGAGGATGGGGGCAAGTTTTTATTCAAAAATGAAACTGAAGAGTCTATGCATGTCACTATGCTCCTTAACACATGAGCCTAAACTGCAAGTTATAATGCTCCTTAACACACGAGCCTAAACTGCAAGTTATAATACTTCTTGGCACATGAGCCTACACTGTATGTCATGAACCTCCCTAAATTTGAACTAAATCTTGAAGATGTAAAGCTCTTCAAATTCGAGAAAATTCTTCAAATTAAATTCGAGCAAAGTGTTCAAGTTTTAAAGCTCTTCAAATTCGAGCAAAGTCTTCAAATTGTAAAGCTATCTAAATTCAAGAAAAGTGTTCAAGTTGCAAAGCTCTTGAAATTCAAGCAAAGACTCAAATCGAAAGCTCTTCAAAGTCGAGTAAAGACTTCAAGTTGCAAAGCTCTTCAAATTTGAGCTAAATCTTTAAATTACTATGCTCTTGTACGCACGAGCCTAAACTGCATGTCTTGAAGCCCTTCAACTTTGAGCAAACTCTTCAAATTGCAACGCTCCTGGATGCACGAGCCTAAACTACATGTTATGAAGCTCTTCAAATTTGAGCAAACTCTTCAAGTTGCAACAATTCTGGATGCATGAGCCTAAGCTGCATGTCATAAAGCTCTTAGAATTTGAGATAAATCTTCAAATTACTAAGCTCCTGAATGCCCGACTCTAAAATGCATACCATGAAGCTCTTCAAATTTGAGCAAACTCTTCAAGTTGTAAAGCTACTTAAAACATGAGCTTAAACTGCAAGTTGTGACGCTCCTTAACGCAAGAGCATAAACCGCATGTTACTCCTAGCCCACAAGAGTATAAACTGTGTACGGTCCCAAAAAAACTCGCCCATTCAGAAATACGGTATGACTTAATCCTCTTCATCGAGATACGTAGGGAGCTTAGAGTTTCATTCTGAGTTCAATCGCATAAATTCAAAAGATACATGTTACTGCAATCGTTATTCGAAGGAAGAATGATGGAATATAATCCACTTGATTGGAACTTAAAAATCGGGCTTACATGAATTTTGTGCCTTATCAAGGATTGGTGGTTCAATGGGGGTAAGCCACCATAGCAAATTGACATCTCCTATGGATGGATGTAGACTTTTAGCAGAAGGCCAAATCTTCAATTTGAAGTCCTCAAGTTCGCCGGTCTTCAAGTTGAATTACATAAGCCCTCCAAATCTTCAAGTATGTCGCTCTTCAAGTTAAATTTTTGCAAGTCCACCGCCCTTCAAGTTGAAGTCTACAAGTCCTCTAAACTTTAAGTTGAAGTATTCAATCCCTCCAAGTTTTCATGTCTGTTGGTCTTCAATTTGAAGTCCTCAAATTTGCCGGTTTTCAAGTTGAATTATTTAAGCATGACAAGTCTTAAAGCTGAAGTCTTCAAGTTTGCTAATTTTTTAAGTTGAAGTTTAAAAGTCCACGGCTCTTCAAGTTGAAGCATCAAAGTCCACCAAATTTTCAAGTCTATCTTTGTTGGTCTTCAAGTTGAAATCTGCAAAGTCTGCCAAGCCTTCAAGTTGAAGTTTTCTAATTTGTCAATCTTAAGGTGGACATATTAGTCCCTTTGTACCTTAAGTTGGTCTCTTCGCGGGTTTGTCCTTAAAAGGAATTATAATTTTTCAATCTTAAGGTGGACGTTGAAGTCCCTTTGCACCTTAAGTTGACCTCTTTACGGGTTTGTCCTTAAAAGGAACTATACTTTTCCAATCTTAAGGTGGACGTTCAAGTCCCTTTGCACCTTAAGTTCTCCTCTTCATGGATTTTATCCTTCTATATGTTGTCATGAATTTGATACTTCTATATATTGTCATGGATTTGATACTTCTATATGCTGTCATGGATTTGTCCTTCTATATATGCTGCCATGGATTTATCCTTCCATATATGCTGCCATGGATTTGTCTTTCCATATATCGGTATGGATTTGTCCTTCCATATGAGGTTGAAGATTGTGCGTCTAACCTTGTTGACGGAGATATCTCCATTGCCTACAACAACAAAAAAAATACAAGTACAAGAATAATAGTTACTTGCCAAGGCGAGTCAGATTCTAAAATTGAGTTCAAAGTATTGCCTAGAACAATCTGCCAAGATTTGGGCCCTGATTTTTGGTCAGAACGAAGCTCTCTAATTCTAGTTTCTATCAATTAAAATGGTTTTTAATTCCGACATTTCAACATCGAGATACAAAAATTTTGGTAAAACCGTGATAATCTAAAACTGTTGGTGTGTTAGAATATAAAGTCGAATTTAAAAATTCATCTAGAACGATCTATAAATTTTTTAACTCTGAATTTTGGTTATATTGTAGATCTTGAACTCTAGTTTCTTAGAAATCAAACGGATTACAATTTTGAGGTACCTACATCAAGATATAAAACTTTTGGTGAAGTCGCACAAATCTAAAACTATCAGCATGACAGAAATTAAGGTTAACTTCGGGAATTTACCTAGGGTAATCCGTGAAGATTCTAATTCTGAATTTCGTATATGTTCTAGAAATAAAAATCTAGCTTCTATAGAATCAAACGGACTGTAATTTGGATTTTTCTACAGCAAGATATTAATTTTATACCCCAAGATGTGTTGGTTGTAAAAGGGTGACGAAATTGAAAGAAGAAGAAGTTACCTGTCAAATATGCACTCGAGAAATTGGCAAATGCAATCAAGTTCAAACTCAAGGACGAAGAACAAATCAAGTTCAAGCTCAAGAACGAAGAACAAACCAAGTTCAAGTTCAAGCTCAAGCTCAAAAACGAAGAACAAATCAAGATTCAAGGAGTACGAGTCCAAATCAAAGTTCGTGCTAGTTGAATCCAAGATCATCGTCCGTGGCAACAAATATAGGTTCAAGATCAAGCTCAAAGGCCCTTGAATTTATATTGAAAAAATAGAATGAGAGGAACCATAGTGATTGTAACACTCAAATATTTGAAATAAAATACTACGATTGTTGCGATATTTTCGGTCTTGATTTTATTTTTTTGACGCAATTTATTGTCTACAATATATTTTTTAAATTATTAATTAGCAATTATTATCATAAAAAGTATTTCTAATTAAAATTTTATAAGTAACATGCAGATTGTGTAATTTTTAACACCATCAAATGCATAAAACTTAAACTCGTGATTTAATCTAAGTTGCATTGTTTTGCGTCATGTGCACACTCCCACTCGAGAAAGTGAGTATTATTATACATAAATATAGTAAATAACAGTCAAAAGTATCGTACTTTATAGGATACCCCATAATTAAGTTTCTTAAATTAGAGCTGTAACATGATTATTCATGATGGTGACTACTACTAACATTATTTATGGATGTACTCCCAATTTACAGCTCTCCCAATAGGGCAAGTTTTAGACTGTGCGTCTCTCTCAATATAATAAGGGATACCTAATCTATTTAGCAGGAATCACACTAAGCAAATTAAGCAATTTAACATTAGTGTAAATAGTGGTGGGGTAAATTTTTATCCTAAACTCTAGTAACTCACCACGTTATAGGCAGAAAGCATGCAACAATAATAAATTTAGTGTAATTTTATAAAGTGAGACATGAGAAGGATAGTATGTTCAAATTTTCCTTTTATTTTGTAAAAATTAAAAAAAAAATTATTTTAATAGACACTCGGGTCAAAAAAAATAAATATGAAAAAGTATATGCGTCTATTATATGTTGCGACCCAAATTGAGAAAGTGTCTTAGTTTATGTTATTCGGCGCCTAACAATTTCGAGCGGTTTCATTGGTTATCTTCATCTAGTCTTCACCTACTTCAACAATTTTTTAAAATGATCAAGATGTCCACTTACAGTCGATGCATCCAAAAGATAAAATATTTTAAAAGTTTATTTCTTTACTTATTTGGTTTAAAGTATAACGTATAAATTTGCTAGTCTTTAGCCTACATACCTATAAATTAAACCAATCCCAGGGAGCGCGTTCGCTTTAGCCAAGTTGATGGACCTAAATGATGCTACATTTAGATAAGTTTTTTTGAGGATCGGATATCCTGTTTAATATGATCCACTACCTTCTCGTAAAGGCACCAGTTGGAAACAAACATATTAATTAATTGGGGGATCTAAAGTGAAAGCTTCTTATATAATTAGTGAAAATATTAATATGTTTGTTATCTGCCCACCAAATCTCTAATCTGTATTCTGGCCAGTACGTAGCCACTAACATAGATCCTCTGTCTATATCGTATACGATCGAAATCGGGCTCGACTATTGCATGATAGATCGGGCTCGGAACGCGAGGGGTTGAAGATCAACCCCGAGTCTCATCGAACCAGAACACGATGTTAGAATATCCGTCCTCGAGAACATTGAGCCCATGATCCCGGAATCGACCCTGACCCCGAATAAGCTCGAGAAAACATTACCGGTATAACCAACAGAAGACCGAAATAACTGAAGGCCGAAATATCCGTAACCGGTCGGATATTTCGGCGGGAATCTCGACACGTATCAATAAAGAACCAGCAAATCAGCAAACCAGAAGATTTTTACCTTTTATAGAATTGTACCTAAAGTAGGACTCTCCTACAGGGGGTCTGATTACTTGTAAAAGACATTGTAATACACATCTCAAAACATTATATTATTATTCTCTTCAAGTTCTTATTATTCTTTTGATGTTCTGTTGTGATATCAATTAAAGCATTTTTGGCTCGAGGGTGGCTAACCTTCCAAGGCTACTATTCAACTTAAGTGGTTTGCATTCACTTTTTCATTACTTATTTCAATTGTTATCCGATTTTGAGGGTAAACAGTTTGGCGCCCACCGTGGGGCTAAGGATAATAGTGGTAATTTGATACAAATCTCCATAACGCACACTACTTTATACTTGCTCTTTGAAGTGTCTCTCATTTCAAGTTAAAACACAAATGTCAAACTCTCAATCAGCACCCCTACATGTTGACAAAGAGTCTGGTCGCCACAGTGAAAATAACAACATAACGCCTAGTGACAGAGCACCGCCCGTTGATCCCAATAGAATTTCGATCGCAGATCCGATTGACGCTAATTCACATGTGGCTATCGATACAAACTTGCTTACCGACCCCGAAAATAGCGTCCGTGGTGGAGCCCGATCGACAACTCAAAATACACAAAACGTTGGAGGAGATGGGATCAACTTACGGTTGATTTTCAAAATACTACAGGCTCAACAGGCGGTGATAGCTCAGTTGTAGAACCAAAGTAGGCACTGAGCACGGTTGAACCCAATCCACCCCGGGAAGTCACCCGCAAGGATGAACCGGTCACAGAAAGGTCAAATGAACATGAATCGGGGGCTAATCCCGAGATCAAAAAGATGCTCGAAGAGCTGACAAAACGAATAAAATCAGGGGAGAAGAAAATCAAAGCTAATGACAAAAAGGTGGAAACCAACAATTCCAGGGTAGACCTAATCCCATGAACACCGCCAATATTAAAAGTCCTGGATTCCAAGAAGTTCGTGCAAAAACCTTTTCCTCCGAGTGCGGCTCCGAAGCCGATCCCTAAGAAGTTTCACATGCCCGAGATTGCTAAGTATAATGGAACGACCGACCCAAATGAGCATCTAACCTATCACACATGCGCCTTTAAAGGGAACGACTTGGAGGATGATGAGATCGAGTATGTCCTATTGAAGAAGTTCGGGGAGACCCTATCAAAAGGGGCTATGCTATGGTATCACAACTTACCTCCTAATTGTATTGTTTCATTTGCTATGCTTACTGATTCGTTCGTGAAAGCACACGCTGGGGCCATCAAGGTCGAGAGCAGGAAATCAGACCTTTTCAAAGTAAAACAAAAGGATAATGAGATGCTTAGAGAGTTCGTGTCCAGGTTTCAAATGGAACGAATGGATCTGCCACCGGTCGCTGATGATTGGGCTGTTCAGGCTTTCACCCAAAGGCTCAATGTTCGAAGCTCGGTGGCTTCACAGCAGTTAAAACAAAACCTGATAGAATATCCGGTCATTACCTGGGTCGATGTGCATAACCGGTATCAATCGAAGATGAGGGAAGAAGATGATCAACTCGGGGGCCCTTCGGGGTCTGTTTACCCCATCAAAACCATCGACAGAGTCAAAAGATACATCGATTGTGAACCGAGACCAAACAGGGATCGGTATCATCCATATAACGGAGACCAGAGAAGCAGTGGGTCCGGGCAGAACTCCATGAGAAACAAAAGGAGAAGTGACCAAGGTCAGAGCAACCGAGGACTCATGAGCAAAAACAGCTTCGATAGGTCCAACGGGCCTAAAGAAGCACCGAGGCTATCAAAATATAACTTTAATGTCGATGTTGCCGCCATTGTGTCAGCTATCGGGCGCATCAAAGATACCAAATAGCTTCGACCTCTATAATCCGATCCAACTCAAAAGGATCCTAACCAGATGCGCAAATATCATGGCACCCACAGCCACAGAACGGAGGATTGCCGACAGTTGAGGGAGGAAGTAGCTCGACTATTCAATAACGGGCATCTTCGATAATTCCTGAGCGACCGAGCCAAGAATCATTTCAGGAGCAGGGATTCTAACAAACATGCAAATCAAGAAGAACCTCAACACGTCATTAACATGATCATCGATGGGGTCGATATCCCTCAGGGGCCAATGTTGAAACGCACCAAAGTATCCATCACTAGGGAGAAACGAACTCGAGATTACATACCGGAAGGAACTTTATCTTTCAACGACGAGGATGCGGAATGGATTATGCATCCCCACAATGATGCACTGGTAATATCTGTACTTGTAAATAAAATTTGAGTTAAACGTGTGTTAATTGATCCAGGTAGCTCGTCCAACATCATCCTATTGAGGGTCGTGGAGCAGCTCGGTCTACGAGACCAAATCGTGCGTGCAGTTCGAGTTCTAAACGGATTCAACATGGCATGTGAAACCACTAAGGGTGAGATAATATTACCGGTGAACACCACAGGGACCATACATGAAGCTACATTTTATGTAATTGAAGGAGACATAAGGCACAAGGCTTTGTTCGAAAGGCCATGAATCCACAATATGAGGGCAGTACCCTCAACTCTGCACCAAGTGTTAAAATTCCCAACACCAGATGGAATTAGAATGGTCTACGGAGAACAGATAGCTGTAAAGGAGATGTTTGCGGTCGAAGAGGCGATTCCGATATCCACACTTACAACGACAAAGGGGTCGAGTTCGGTCATAAAGCCAGAAGCTAAATAGCAATTACCTACACTAGCTCCGACCTAACCAGAAAAACATGGGACTGATGAAGACGATGATTATGGGGTACCCGGGTCTTTTATAGCCCCCGATGATTCTGACGCCACTAAATCGACGGTCGAGGAGCTAGAATAGGTCATATGTGTCGAGCATCTACCCGATCGACAAGTATACCTAGGCACTGGGATAAATCCCGAGCTCAGGAAAAAACTCATTCAGTTTCTTATGGCTAACATAGATTGTTTCGCTTGGTCCCACCTAGATATGAAAGGAATCCCACCGGAGATAACCACTCACAAGCTGATCCTGGACCCGAAGTTCCATCTGGTCAAGAAGAAAATGAGACCCTAGTTCGAGGTCAAACATGTTTTCATCAAGAACGAGGTATCTAAACTCCTTAAAATAGGGACCATTCGGGAGGTTAAATACCCGGATTGGTTAGCAAATGTAGTAGTAGTCCCTAAAAAAGGGAATAAATTAAGAATGTGTGTAGACTATAAGGATTTGAATAAGGCATGTCCCAAGGATTCTTTCCCTTTGCCAAACATCAATCGAATGATCGATGGCACGACCGGCCATGAGATCCTCAATTTTCTCGATGCCTACTCCAGGTACAACCAAATACGGATGAATCCGGGTGATCAGGAAAAAACCTCCTTAATCACTAAATACGACACATACTGCTATAAAGTGATGCCATTCGGTTTAAAGAACGCAGGTGCCACTTACCAACGCCTAGTAAATAGGATATTCGAGGACCAAATAGGAAAACCAATGGAGGTTTACATTGACGATATGTTGGTTAAGTCCCTGCGAGAAGAGGACCATTTAAAATAATTACAGAAAACCTTCAGCATATTAAAGAAATACAATATGAAGCTGAACCTGAAGAAATGCGCGTTTGGAGTTGGATCAGGTAAATTCCTCAGGTTCATGGTATCCAACCAAAGAATCGAGATCAACCCCAACAAAAACAAAGCCATCAAAGACATCACGGTTGTGGACAATGTGAAGGTCGTGCAAAGATTAACCGGGCGCATAGCCGCCATTGAGAGATTCATTTCGAGGTCATCCGATAAGAACCATTGATTCTTCTCACTATTGAAGAAGAAGAATAACTTCTCATGGACCCCGGAATGCCAATGGGCCTTGGAGGAACTCAAGCAGTATCTATCGAGCCCGCCGCTGCTTCATACACTGAAGGCAGACGAACAACTATACTTGTACTTGGTAGTTTCAGAGATAACGGTAAGTGGAGTCCTGTCCCGAAAAGAGCAAGGTACGCAATTTCCAATTTACTATATTAGCAAGACCCTAGGTGAGGCCGAAACTACGTACCCTCACCTAGAAAAACTTTCGCTCGCTTTGCTAAGCACCTCTAGGAAGCTAAAACCATAGTTCCAGCGTCACCCCATATGTCTCGTAACTACTTACAAGTTGAGAAACGTTATGCGTAAGCCCGAGATCTCAGGTCAGTTGGCGAAACGGGCCATAGAAATAAGTGGGTACGATATTGAATACCGACCCCGGACCTCCATTAAGTCTCAAATCTTGGCAAACTTTGTGGCCGACTTTACGCCGGCCCTAATACCTGAGGTCGAAAGAGAGTTATTAATTAACTGAGGGACCTCCTCGGGAATCTGGACCTTCTTTACGGACGGAGCCTCAAATGCAAAAGGGTTTGGACTTGGCATCGTATTGAAGCTACCAACATGCAATGTAGTTAGATAATCAATTAAGACAATAAAATTGACTAACAACGAGGCTAAATATGAGGCCATGATTGCAGGCCTTGAAGTAGCCAAAAGCTTGGGGCAGAAGTGATCGAAGCCAAGTGCGACTCTCTCCTTGTGATAAACAAAGTTAATGGAACATTCGAGGTCAGAGAAGAATGAATGCAAAGATACTTGGACAAGTTGCAGGTAACATTACATCGGTTCAGAGAATGGACTTTGCAACACGTACCTCGGGATCAAAATAGTGAGGCCAATGCCCTCGCTAACTTAGGGTCATCAGTCGAAGACGACGAGTTCAATTCGGGGATAGTTGTACAACTTATGAGATCGGTGGTGGAAGAAGGCCATGCCGAGATCAACTCAACGAGCCTAACTTGGGACTGGAGAAATAAATACGTAGAATATGTTAGGACCGGAAAACTGCCCTCAGATCCAAAATAATAAAGGGCCCTGCATACAAAGGCAGCCCGGTTAGCCTGTCCTAAGACGGAACCCTGTTCAGAAGAGCATTGGATGGTCCGCTCACAATATCTCTAGGGCCATGAGATACTGAGTATGTTTTGAGGGAAATCCATAAAGGTACCTTTAGAAATCATTCGGGCGCCGAATCGTTGGTTCGAAAAATATTTAGAGCCGGTTATTACTGGATCGATATGGAAAAAGACATGAAGGAGTTCATACGAAAATGTGATGAATGTCAAAGACACGATCTGATGATTCATCAGCTAGGGGAGCTGTTGCATTCGGTTTTGTCATCATGGCCGTTCAGGAAGTGGAGAATGGATATTGTTGCCCCCCTTCCATGGGCTCCCGGTTAGGCTCAATTCATATTATTTATGACTGACAACGTTTCTAAGTGGGTGGAAGCCCAGGCATATGAAAAGGTCAGGGAGAAAGAAGTCATCGACTTCATTTGGGATCATATCATATGCCGATTCGGAATGCCGGCCGAGATCGTATGCGACAACAGGAAACAGTTCATCGGCAACAAGGTAAGCAAGTTTCTCGAGGATCATAAGATCAAAAGGATCCTATCAACACCCTACCACCCTAGTGGGAACGGGCAAGCAGAATCGACAAACAAAACCATACTCCAAAACCTCAGAAAGAGGTTAACTGACGCCAAAGGAATATGGAAGAAAATACTGCTCGAAGTCTTATGGGCATACCAAACGACCTCGAAGTCCAGCACTGAGGCCACCCCATTCTCATTGGTCCATGGAGCCGAAGCTTTAATACCGGTCAAAGTCGGAGAACCAAGTCTCAGGTTCCTATATGCAACCAAGGAATCAAATAAAGAGGCTATGAATGCGAGCCTAAATCTACTGGATGAAAGGCGCAAAGCAGCCCTTGTCCGGTTGTCCGCCCAAAAGCAGCAGATCGAAAGGTATTACAATCGACGAGCCAACCTTCGACACTTCAGTGTTGGGGACTTGGTACTAAGGAAGGTTACACTAGACACCCAAAACCCGAATAAAGGGAAGTTGGGTCCGAACTGGGAAGGCCCTTATCAAATTATTGAGATCACCGACAAAGGATCATACAAACTCGGAACGATGAACGGTGAGCAACTACCGAACAACTAGAACATAGCTCACTTGAAGTGATACTATTGTTAAGGTATGACCCCATTCATTTCCTTTTATATATCTATTCCAAACTAACACTTGCAGGAAATCATCGAAGAACGATACAATTTTTAGGTCTGAAAGCACGTGTTGCACTCTTTTTCCCTTGAACCGGTTTTGTCCCAAATGGGTTTTTCGGCAAGGTTTTTAACGAGGCAACAAGTAAATCGTGCTAATTTAGAATTGAAGGCCGGCTACGAACCGGTAACAAAGATCACAACAGCATTCGAGGCCTCTCTTCGATCAGTCCCGAACACTGGGGGGCATTACCCTCAAATAATAACTTAAGCAAGGAAAGCAACTTTATGATTCAATGGTCTCGGATCTATCAATAGGATTTACTATAAGGGTCAAACGGTCACATGAACCGTGCCTGCATAGACTACTCAGGCCCTGGCAAAAAACTTGTACACATGTATAACTATCACGCGTAAGAATAAAAGTTTCTACCTTGCGGATAAATATCTTGTCCTTTAAGATTTTCTCTTTTTTATTTTAAGGAATTTCTTACATTCAATCTCCTAAAGGTATCGAGCCCAAGGGCCGCTTTATCCGGGTTCAAACGATCACTCCCAATCGGAGGCCGTCGTCCAAAAACAAACTCGGACGGCTTGTATTGTCAGAGCCTGGGGGCACAAAGCCTATTTGGCGTTGCATGAATCAAAAGGCTACAGCCATTCCGGGATATCAAAACCCTAGGGTACGAAGTTTATTTGGCATTGACCGAACTCCAAAAATCTACGGCTAACCTCGTTCAGGGATCGTTATCTAAGGCAAAATCGGATAACTCGAGGTAACAAACCCATTGAGAAACACCCGAACTAAAAAGGCTATGGCCATACTGAAATGGCTCAGAGACGTCGTAACAAAAAATAAGGCCTTCAAAATTTCATAACCGGTTCTACGGGCTACCCTCGGAAAACTATAATCTAAACTAGTTTGGGAAACATTTTTCGGTAATACCAAACCCCCGTGATGCCTTAAAATGAAATAATGTTGAAGGCAAGGTTTGTTCGAACCTACGAACGTAACCTAACTATTTCATGCTAAGACATTTCGATCTTTGCGAATATAAGTATTAAAGCAAAGGGAAAATTCAAAAGCTATTGAAGGGAAAAAGCCTTATATACATATCAAAAATTCTTTTTACAAGGGCTAAAGAGCCCCGATGAAATTTGTTTACAAAAGCCGAACGGCTTCAACAAAAAGGTAATACAAAAGGCAAAAAACAAAAACATCTAAAAAGGTCCTAAGTGGCCTAGTCTTCGCCGGGGGCCGCATCATCACCTTCGGGGTATCCGACACCCTCGGACTCGCCCAAATCTTCAGACTCCTCGGAATCTTGCTCCTCGGGATAGGCCAGCTTCCTGGCCTCGGCTTCGAGCACCTTGGAATTTTCGATATCAGCTGATAAATCAAAACTCCGAGTGTGAACTTCCTCGAGGGCCTCCCTTTGGGATTGCCACTTCATATGCTCGACTATATTTTTACAAGGTCCTGAGCCGCCTTGGCATCGGCCTTGTACTAGGCCACCATTTTATCAGCTTCGGCTTTGACCACAACGACCTATGATTTGGTCATTTTAAGCTCTTTGGCCAGACTTTCTCGATCTGAGACAGTCGAACCTAATCGGGATTGGAGCTCCTCAACCTTTTTAGTCTGAACCTCGGCCTTCTCCTTTGCTACTCTAAGATGGATTTCAATCGAAGTTAATTGTGCCCGAGCAACCTCTTTTTCTGAGGCCAAACGATCTATCCGGCGTCTCCATTTATCAATCTCAGCTTTGACTATATCCATTTCAGCTCGAAGCTGGTCAATCTGATCGAGTTTTTGCTGGACCTGCAGATTTTGACCATTAGTCACCGAATCAAATTCATCGTCACTAACCTCAAAAACTTTTACCTGCTCGACCAAATCAGCATGTTCCTTCCGAGCAACTTCCAACTCGGCGCGGAGGTTCTTAACCTCCCCTTCGAACTACTCGCTAAGAAGTTTAAAGGCGTCTCTCATCTCAGTGAGCTTGCGAACTTCAGCTTTGAGTTATTTCAGCTTGTCCCGGTACCTTAAAATGTCTCGTGATAAAGCACTGAGGGCTACGAGCATGAAGAGAAACACTAAGTTATCTACGAAATAATCTAAGTGAAATCAAAAAATCACTTAGGAAAGCATGAAGTTACCCGGTTCAGTGCCTGTTGTGCTTCGTTGAAAAGGCAGGGTGCATCCATATTTTTCATCTTGGCTTGATCATCCTCGGTCACCAAACAACGAAGATAACTGGCGCCTTTTAGCGTTTCTTGATAACTGAGGATTTTGACTACTTATTAGCGCCTTTTAGCTTTTGTTTTAGTCCAAAAGCGTTTAATTGTGTTCCCGAAAACTAATAAAATGTGCTAAATTGCAGGAATATTAAAAGATGGACTCCCGAGATGAAATCCAACTCAAAAATGAGTAATCTGAACTCAAGGACATAAAAGGCACAGAAGCTCAAAAGTGTGGATCGCAGAATATCATCTGTGGACGCAGATGATAAAGGAAAAGCCAGTAGAGTTTGGTGCAAAGTGCGGTCTGCACATGAATTGTGCGGCCGCAAAAGCTGGGCCAAGAGCAAAGTTGAGAGAGTATGCATTCCAAGTCCATCAAAAGTACGGACCGCACAGGAATTGTGCGGCCGTAGAAGAAGCGCCTTGCAGCTGCATGAGTAAAAGCGCGGACCGCGAAAGATAGAGTGCGGCCGCACATGTAAAAGTGAGGACCGCAGAAAGAGTGCCTTGCGACCGCAGATCAGAATTATGCTGCCACAGACTTCCAGTCCTGACAAGTTAAAGAAAAGTGCGGACCATACATGGAATTGTGAGGCTGCAGAACTTCCTGAAGGGCATTTTGTACCGAAATTTTCAGCCCTGTATAAATAGATGAGTTTCATATATTTTAGGTCAACTTTTGACCTCAGCAGCTACAGTAGCCATTTTTCTTTACTTCTTTTAGTAGGTTTTCATATTTTGAGCTATTTTAACATAGATTCTATCATTTTAATCATGAAATATGAGTTTAATTATCATTTCTTCTTCTTTTTCTTCAATTTCAAGCATGAGTAGCTAGATTTTTACTAGAATTGTGACCCAACCCTAGTGTGTAAACCTTATGGGTGTTTAATTTAATGCTTGTTTATGGTTGGGTGTTTATTATTTAGCCTTGTTCATGCTTTAATTTGTGGAATTAATGGTTGCAAATATTAGTTCATGCCTATTTGACTTGGCTATCAAGAAATTGGGTCAATCGAGAGATTGATAATCCCAATTTCAACCTAGAGATAGTAATAATCCGACTTGAGCTTTTATCAATCGTTTTGTGCAATACCCATTTGGACTTGAGAAAGCCAAATTGGGCAAAAGCACTCTTTGACTGAGAGGTATTGAGTGAGTAATTGAGTGTTGATAGTTATAATATACCTCGATCAATAAAACAAGCATCAAGGTTTATATCATATTAGGCAAACACCTAGGCGATGGTCATAGCTCTAGGCTTTTTAGTAAACTTGAAAAACAATAAAAATAATTTTTTAGTTTTATTTCTCACCTTGCACGCTTAGTTTTAAACTAGACTTAAAAACAACTCCAATTTGTGGAAGTATAAATTGAGATAGTCAAATTCACATACTACAATATATACTCCCTGTGAAAATCGACCCTGACTCCTATTGGGTACTATCACTGCATTCGACCGTTTCATAACCTTAAATTGAGGTGTGAAATTAGACGAGATCAATTTTTGGCGTCGTTACCAGGGAGCTAAAAATAGTGTTAACTATATATTTAAGTGTGTTTTAAAAATATTTTCTTTTCCTTCCTTGTTACTAACGTGTTGAGAAATTATAGGTGCAATATCATGGCAAACAATGATCTCGGAAATATAGCTTTGGGGGACGCGGACGTTGAGGATGATCAAATGGATGAGGTCCCTTTTGAACCTCAAGCAAATAGATAAGGCCGGGTGCCTCAAGACAATGTACCCACTCCACCCCCACCTCCACCAAGAGCGGCTCCACAACGGGTGTTGCCGAATGAAGGGTATGCAAGCGCTATAGTCCCTCCCCGTATTAGAGCGGACAACTTTCAAATAACCAATGGGATGCTCACTTTGCTCTAGAAATGAGGGTTCTTCACCGGTGCACCGGGTCAAAATATATATAAACACTTGAAGGGGTTCGTAGATACGTATTGGGGGAGTAAACAAACAAATATATCTTAAAGGCTAAGGCTTTTTCCCTTCTCTCTATGGGGGAAAGCATTAGATTTCTTGGAACGCTTTCCAAATCATTCCATTCATAGCATTCAAGAAAGATCCCAATGAACCACTACATGAGATATGGAAAAGTTATAGAACAATGGTGAAAGAGTGCCCCAACAATGATATGACAGAGAACATGATTGTAAGGCCTCATAAGATGTTTCATAAAAACCGAGATTTCCGTGATGTCGAAATAGATAGTAGTAGAAATTCTTCACGGCGAGCTTGCGAGCCGCGGTTTTGACTTTTTGGATTGAATAGTGAGCTGGCGAGTTGAAGGAAATGTTGGGAAGAAGTAGGCATTTATGCGGCCTATTCTGCTACCGCAGAACCACTCTGCAGATCGTAGAATGGTCGCATAGAGGATTAGTTTTCTGGGTCATTTTTATGTCAAATTTCGCGGCCATTATGCGATCTCATAACCATTTCATGGGCCGCACTCTTGTCGCATATCCCGCTTTGGGATTTTTCGGGGGGAGGTTCTGCGGTGCACTATGCGACCGCAGAACCGTTCTGCGGTGCATTATGCGACCGCATAACAGGTCTGCGGGCCGCATAGTAACCGCAGACCTTGTCAGTTCCTTTCCAGTTTTGGCACCCAAATTTTGTGGCCATTTTGCGGACCGCATAATCATTATGCGGTCGCATATGTGACCGCATAACCTATTCTAGAGCTTCATTTTTAGGGTTTTTAAACCCGACCTTTTCTGTTAAAACACCTACCTTGGACCATTTTGAGCTTATTTTTTAATATTTTTAGAGTGAGAGAGAGGGTCCTAGAGGGTGAAAGTGATCTTCATCAAATTTATCTTTAATCTACCGACACAGCGGAATAGGGCTCAGTTCACGAAAAATTTTTGGAAGAAATTTCAGCAAGGTTTGGGTACTCACGTGAATCTTAGTACAACCTTCCATCCACAGACCGACGGGCAAGCAGAGCGGACTATTCAGTCACTTGATGCCATGTTGCGTGCTTGTGTTCTTGATTTCAAGGGTAGCTAGGATGATCATTTGCCATTCATAGAGTTTTCTTATAACAATAGCTTTCATGTGAATATTCAGATGGCACCATTTGAGGCATTGTATGATAGGAGGTGTAGATCTCCCATTGGGTGGTTCGAGATTGGAGAAGCTGAGTTGATAGGGCCAGACATCGTGCATCAGACTATGGAGAAGGTTAAGATCATAAAGGAGAGGTTGAAAACTGCCCAGAGTCATCACAAATTCTATTCGGATGTCCGTCGTAGAGACTTAGAGTTCAAAGAAGATGATTGGGTATTATGCGATTTGGGAAAAATGGGAAATTGAGCCCGAGGTATGTCGGGTAGTACAAAATTATTTAGAGAATTGGCGAGGTGGCGTACAAGGTTGAGCTACCGCCCTAAATGTCATTAATCCACCCGGTATTCCATGTGTCTATGTTGAAGAAGGTAGTTGGGGATCCGCCAGCCATTGCGCCGGTTGAGACCATTGAGGTTAATGAAGAATTGTCATATGAAGAAATTCCAGTTGCCATTCTTGATAGACAAGTCCGAAAGTTGAAGAATAAAGAAATTGCCTCCGTAAAAATGTTATGGCAAAACCAGCAGGTGGAAAAGGCCACATAGGAGGCCGAGGAAGAAATGAAGAAGAAGTATCCTTACTAGTTTGAATAGATGTGTAATCCTTTCTTTTTATGAACTTGTCGCATATGAATTTTGTATCAGTTATTCAGTTAATGTAAAGGTGTTCCTTTTGATTATATGTTGCTTATGAGGCCACGGTTGGTATTGTTATGAGTTCTGTTACGTCGTTGGGTTGTGCATATATTTGTAAGATGTGTTTTTGGGGCTCTCTGACAACTGGATGGGCCTAGTTACCAAGGAAACTCTAGCGAAATTTTTGGACATTTAGGGAGTTAGTCAACTTTGGGGTTGCTGATGTGTGGTATGATAACCGAGCTGCATAAGTTGCTAATAGTGAACCTTGATCCTCATTCGAGGACGAATGATCTTAAGTGGAGGAGGATGTAAGGCCCCGTAAAATATTTCCTAAAAATCAGGATTTTCGTGATGCCGAAATAGGCGTAGAGGTTAATAGTAGTAGAAATTCTTCGGCCTGGGGAATTGAAGGAAATGTTGGGCAGAAGTAGCCATTTCTGCGGCCTATTCTATGACCGCAGAACCACTCAGCGGACCGCAGAATGGTCGCAGAGTGGGTCAATTTTTTGGGTCTTTTTTATGTCAAATTTCACGGCCATTATGCGACCGCATAACCACTTCGCGAGCTGCACTCTTGTCGCATATCCAGCTTTGGGATTTTTCGGAGGGAGGTTCTGAGGTGCACTATGAGACCCCTCAGAACCGTTCTGCGGTGCATTATGCGACCGCAAAACAAGTCTGCGGGGAGCATAGTGACCGCAAACCTGGTCAGTTCCTTTCAAGTTTTGGCACCCAAACTTTGCGATCATTTCGCGGACCGCCTAATCATTATGCGGTCGCATATGCGACCGCAGAACCTGTTCTGGAGCTTCATTTATGGTGTTTTTAAACCCGACCCTATTCCGTTAAAACATCTACCTTGGACCATTTTGAGCTTATTTTCTGATATTTTTAGAGTGAGAGAGAGGGTCCTAGAGGGAGAAAGTGATCTTCATCAAATTGCTCTTCAATTCTCACTTAAAACCTTGAAGATTATCAAGAGAGGCACCTAGGTCTTCTTCCCAAGAGGTAAGGTTCTATCACCCCAAACTCTTAATTTTAAAATGTAACTAGAATGGGCCATTAGTAAGGTAATTCATGGGGATGGAAGTGCTTACCTTGCATGTATGTGTTCCTAAGGTGTGTGGGGAGGTTGTGAGTTAAAGATAGGAAAGAATGGGCTGTGGGTTGGTGGAGTCTTTCATAAAAAGGGTCATGCAACCTTAATACACACAGTGTTTGATAGAATACTCAAGTGAGCTAGAATTATGATCATTTTCCTAATTTTGGATTCAATTTTACTATATTGCTAAAATAGATTGAAGATGCTAGTACTCCAGAACATCTTAGAGTTTTAAGAGGCTCAATTGAGGTATGTTGTCTAAACCCCCTCTTCTTAGAATTGAATCCCACGGTATACATGCAATCGACGTAAGTCCCAAATTGAACGTCCTAGAAATTATTATCCCGAATATGCTTTCTTTGCAAATATATGTGTAATACGTATTCCCATGCTTTCATCATGTTATCTCATCATCTAAGAAAATGTTCACGACTTAGAATATGTTCTAATATGCCTAGACTTCAAGTCAAATTTGATTAAAGACAGTTATGCCAAATTGTGTGAAAAGTCTCTATGTGCCTTGAATTCTAAATTGGTCACATGTGAAATCAAGAGTCTTGAATGAAAACCATGATGTCATTGATGATAATAATAATTTTGGATTGTGGAAAAGAACTTGAATTATGAAATAAGGCCAAGTGCCAAGAATGAATTTATAATTTAAAGTAACTTGTGCCAATGTGCTGAAAAAGATGGAAAAGAAATATGAAGTAAGATGATCGATTAAAATGGTTGATGTTTCGAATGAGATGGCTTAGCCGATCGGGCCGAGATCGGACTCCATGTAATAACACGGTAGTTTTGTGAGTGAAATTGTGAACATGGTTAATGTCTCGAATGAGATGGCTTGGCCGATCGGGCCGCGATCGGATTCCGTGTAATAACACGATGGTATTGTGAATGAAATAGCGAATATGGTTGATGTCTCAAATGATATGGTTTAGCCGATCGGGCCGAATCGGACTCCGTGTAAGAACACGGTGGTATTGTGGACTGAGGTATATTGGTATAAAACAATCCAACCTAATAACGTGGTAATTGACTTAAAAATCTAAGTGATCTTTAACTTGACATTTTAGTGTTACTTACCGTTCATATTGCTTCTTGACTATTTCCCTTGTGTTACTATTCATTTTATTTAAATGGTGTTTAGTTTTCATACTAGTACTATTCGACAGTACTAACGTCCCTTATTGCCGGTGGTGCTGCATCTTTAAATGGATGCAGGTGGTTCCATAGCAGACAGTGTTGATCACAAATAGGTGTTGCATCCTCTTCTCAGCGGACTCGGTGATCCCATTTCATTCCGGGGTCATATAATATATCTTTTGTTTATATTGTTGTACGTTTTGAGGTATAGTCGGGGCCTTATTGCTGGCACCTTCTTTACACTCTTTTGTATCTTTAGAGGCTCCGTAGACACTCTGTGGGCTGTATATGGGTGTTGGGAATGCTAAACGAGTTATGTTGTGTTTGATCACTTGTTCCACTCAAACTACAAGAATATGTGTATTTTTGGACTTAATAGTGGAGTAACTAATGAGACGATTTAATATTGTATGAATGAACTTACTACTGTCTAATTAAGGTAATCATGTCTTTTCTTGATCATTGGTGAGTAGGGTAGAAAGTATTTAACAGACTTGCTCGACCGGGTTCACTCGGTTAAGCGTCGGTCGTGCTTCCCGGGGTTGGGGCGTGATAATGATTCAACAAACTTTCTATCGGGGGATCAATACAACCAACCAATGTGTAGTGAATCAACTTGCCGGTGGGAACTTCATGATTACTCCTTATGCAGAGGCATGTGATATTTTGGATGAGATGGCGGATACTTTATCGGCGTGGCAATCCCGTGCTAATATTCCACAGGGATCCCAATGTGCTTCACCTTCACAAAGAATTGCATGACCATGAGCAAGCCATAGCCGAATTGACCACCACTATGAACCAATTGGCAAAAGCTCAATTTAAACAAGTGCAAATCCCGAGGAAAGTCAATGCAATTGAGGGAGTAAACATGATGGTGAACAAACGAAGACCAAAGGGTCTGCAAGTACAACAAAGAGTGGAAAATTTTGTGCTAGATGATAGTGGATTTAATCAAGATGAATCTTACAATGACCAAGAAGAGGAGGTCCAATATGTGAACAACTTTCAAGTGCAAAGAAACAACTACCAAGGCCCTAGCCAACAACAATGGAGAGCTCAAAATAATCAAGGCAATTGGAATTCTCACAACCAAGGTAATTGGAGTGGTGGAAACAATCAAAACAATTGGAATAACAATAAAAATCAAGGCAATTGGAATGGAGGCAATAATCAGGAAAATTGTCATAACAACAATAACCAAGGCAATTGGGGAGGCAACAATCAAGGCAGGTGTAATAACAATCAAGGAAATAGGGGGTCGGATTCTCAAAGGACCCCGATGTATCAACAGCAGAAAAACCCACCTCCTTATCCTTCCCATGGTCCCAGTTCTTCCAACAATGAAATGGGCCGTGTTGAGAACATGTTCAAGTAAATGACGGAGAAGAATGCCGATTCTGATGCCCAACTTGCCTCACACGACACATCCACCCGCAACTTAGAAGTGCAAATGGGGAAAATCTCTCAAGCTTTAAATTCTCGTCCTAAGGGGGCACTACCAAGTGACACGGTGGTGAACCCAAAGGATGGGAATAATAAGGGATATGCCATGGTCGTTACTACAAGAAGTGGAAGAGGTGGGAATGCTCCCACCACAAATCAAAGGCAACTTGTGGATGATGAGCAAGTGGTAGAAGAAGAGGAGATCCCTAACAATGTGGTGCAAACAAATGATGAAGTGCAGATTGATATTGATGACACGGTGGAAGAGACTCAAGAGGAAGTGAACCCGTCTATGGATCATGTTATTGACATACCAGAACCGGTAGTACAAAAGGCTAAGGCACCATTGCGTAAGCCACCTCCTCCATATCCTTAAAGGTTCGCCAAGAAAATGGCGAGAACCAATTCAAAAAGTTCATTGACATGATGAAGAGTCTCTCGATAAATGTGTTATTAGTTGAAGCCTTGGAGAAAATGCCCGGTTATGCAATGTTTATGAAGGATTTGGTGACAAAGAAGCGGTCGATGAATTTTGAAACTATCAAAGTTACTCATCAAGTGAGTGCAATTATGCATTCGATGGCTCCTAATTGGAAGATCCCGGTTCTTTCACAATCCCTTGTACCATTGGAAGTGCCGAGTTTGCCAAATCTCTTTGTGATCTTGGGGCGAATATAAATTTGATGCCCTATTCGGTTTTCAAGACCTTGGGAATTGGGCAACCAAGACCCACATCTATGAGATTACAAATGGTCGATCGTACAATGAAGAGACCGTTGGGAGTGATAGAAGATGTATTGGTTCGTGTTGATAAGTTCATTCTCCCGGTGGATTTTGTTATTCTTGATTGTGAAGTGGACTATGACGTGCTGATTATTCTTGGAAGACATTTCCTTGCTACAGGGAAGGCTCTTGTTGATATGGAAGCCGGAGAACTCACTTTGCGGGTGGGTGAGGAAAAGGTAGCGTTCCACGTGTGCAAATCTATGCGGCAACCGAATAGCAATGAAGTATGTTCTTTCATGGACTTGGTGACCGATGTGATTATTGATGATACAAGTGCCACAATTAATGTGGGTGATATATTGGAGGTCGTCTTGCTCAACTTTGATGATGACGAGATGGATGGCTTCATAGAATGTGTGAATTCTTTGCAGAGAATAGGGTCGTACAACTATGCACCCCGAAAACTTTCCTTGGATCTTAAAAATAGGAAAACTCCTCCTACAAAGCCTTCAATTGAAGAGCCTCCTACCTTGGAGTTGAAGCCAAATCCTCCACATCTTAGGTATGAATTTCTTGGCCATTATTCTACTTTACCAGTTATTCTTTCCTCTTCTTTGACTAACATGCAGGTTGACTCTACATTGGCGGTACTCCACAATAGGAAGAAAGCTATTGGGTAGACTTTGGCAGATATTCGGGAGATAAGCCCCGCATTTTGCATGCATAAGATTAACTTGGAGGAAGATGCCAAACCATCTAGAAAGCAATAGAAAGCACGACCGGCCAACCTATCAAGCATTTGGTCAAGGAAGGGAGGTGGAAAATGGTCTTTCCTCGTGACTTTGTTTAGTTTGCGATAATCCATACACACTCTCCACCCGATCACCGTTCTTGTGGGAATCAACTCGTTCTTGTCATTGGTGACCACTGTTGGGCTACAACAAAATCCCTATCACCCCGGAAGACCAAGAGAAAACAAGTTTCACATGTCCCTATGGCACTTTCTCTTTCAAGCGGATGCCATTTGGCTTATGCAATGCATCAGCGACTTTTCAAAGGTGTATGATGGAAATCTTTACGAATATGGTAGAGGACTACCTTGAAGTATTCATGTATGACTTCTCGGTAGTAGGGTATTCCTTTGATGATTGTTTGGCAAATTTGGATAGAGTATTGGCAAGGTGTGAAGAAATGAACTTGGTGTTGAATTGGGAGAAATACCATTTCATAGTCGGGGAAGGCATTGTCATTGGCCACAAGATTTCAAAAAATGGCATAGAGGTCGATAAGGCAAAGATAGAGTTGATTTCTAATCTTTCACCTCCAACTTCAGTGAAAGGCGTGCGAAGTTTCTTGGGTCACGCGGGGTTCTACCGGTGCTTCATAAAGGATTTTTCTGAAGTGGTGAACCCATTGTGCAACCTCTTAGATAAAGATGTGAAGTTTCACTTCAATGATGATTGCATGAGAGCCTTTGAATTGCTAAAGTTCAAGTTGACAACCACTCCCATTATCACCGCTCCTAATTGGAGTATCCCTTTTGAGCTCATGTGCAATGCTAGTGATGTAGCGGTTAGGTTGTTTTGGGGCAACGCATCAATAATATTTTTCATCCGGTCTACTCTGCTAGTAAGACCATAAATGATGCCCAAGTTAATTAAACTGTTACAGAGAAAGATCTCCTTGCCATTGTGTTTGCAATTGAGAAGTTTTTCCCTTAATTGATGGGTGCAAAGGCTATTGTTAATACGGATCATGCGGAACTTTGCTATCTTATGAGAAAGAAAGATTAAAAAGCTCGGTTGATAAGATGGATAATATTGTTGCAAGGGTTTGATATTGACATCCAAGATCGAAAAGGGAGTGAAAATCAAGTGGCAGACCATTTGTCTCGTTTGGAGGAGGAGGGGAGGCCGCATGATGGCCTTGAAATTAATTACTCCTTCTCCGACGAGAAACTCTTTGATATTTTAATGAAGGAGGTACCATGGTTCGCGGATCTAGCAAACTTCCTTGTGTGTGAAATCATCACAAATGATTTCTCTTCAAATCAAAGGAAGAAGCTCAAACTAGATGGTCAAGATTATTATTGGGACTAGCCATACCTTTTCCGGATTTGTAGGGATGGGGTAATTAGAATATGTGTACCGGACGAAGAGCAAAATGTTATTCTTGAAGCTTGCCATTCTTCGCGTTATGGTGGTCACCATGGCGGAGCAAGAACGGCGGCCAAAGTGCTAAGTTGCGGTTTCTATTGGCCCAATCTTTACAAACATGCAAGTGATATGGTGAAAAGATGTGATGAATGCCAACATGCCGGCGGAATCTCGAAGAAGAATGAAATGCCTCTCACTGCCACTTTGGAGATTGATATCTTTGATGTGTGGGGTATTGACTTCATGGGTCCTATTGTGAGTTCTTGTGGAAATACCTACATATTAGTCGCGGTTGATTATGTGTCTAAATGGGTCGAGGCCATTGCTCTACCCAACAATGAAGCGAGAAATGTGGTGGCGTTCTTGAAAAAGAATATTTTCACAACAATTGATTTTCCGTGGGCTATCATAAGTGATGGAGGGTCGCATTTTTGCAACAAGGCTTTTGACACTTTGCTTAGCAAGTATGGTGTCACTCATAAAGTTACGACTCCCTATCATCCACAAGCTAGCGGTCAAGTGGAAGTTTCCAACCGGAAGATAAAGAGTATCTTTGTCATGCCCCAAAAATCGTGGAGCGCGACCGACGCACAACCGAGTAAACCCGATCGAGCAAGCCTGTTAGATTTCTTTTACCCAAACTCATTTATGAATAAAGAGAATATATGTTTTCCTTAATTAAACAATAAAGTGGTCATGTCTGCAATTACCAATTTCTTACCATAAGTTTCCACCATTTTTAAAGTCTCAAATGGACAAGTAATACAACCACAACATAGCATAGTTTGTCTTTCCCAGTACCAATACACAACTCACACCATGTCTATGGAGCCTCTATAGATAAAGAAGAGTACAATAATAATGCCGGCAACAAGACCCCAGCTATACCTCAACCATAATACATAAACAACAAAGGATACGTGACCCCGGGATGAAGTGGGGCTCACCAAGTCAGCTGGGAAGAAGATGTACTGCTATCACTGATCCATGTCTCCTGTTGTGGAACCACCTACATCCATTTAAAGATGCAGCTCCCCCGGCAAAAGGGACATTAGTACCGTCGAATAGTACTAGTATGAAAACTAAACACCAATTTAAGAGTTTAGAAATACAAGATAATTATGATGAACCAGTGCGGCAATAGACTAATATAGATAACCGTCTCAACCATAGCAAGCTTATTAAAAGCTATAAACAACATTTATAGGATTTAAGATGAGATCCTCTATAATCATCTTCACACAAAGCGGCCTCGCTGCCTCACCCGATGTATGCAGGTGGAGGTGTATAACCGCAGTACCAAGAACCTACACAAAGCGGTATGCTGCCTCACCCCCAATGTATGCGGGTGGAAATACATCAATGATAACAATACCAACACAAAGTGGCTATGCCGCCTTACCCTAATGTATGCGGGTGGTGGTGCCACAACAATACCAAAACCATACACAAAGAGGTCGTACCGCCTCACCCCAATGTAAGCTGGCGGAGAAGCAGTCCCACAGTATCATAATCCCTACACAAAGCGGTCATGCCGCCTCACCAATATATATGTGTGTGGAGGTGTATCACAATCACAATCTCTATACCATAATCCCCACACAAAGTGGTCATGCCGCCTCACCCCAATGTATGCGGGTGGAGGTGTATCGCAATCACAATCTCTACACAACTTGGCATAATAACATTCACATAAATCACGACTAGAATTTATAACATGTGGATACATAATCCATAGTTTGGGGCACATCCTCAATTTACAATGCAATATTATAAGAGAATTTGGAAAACGAATTGAACATATATCTTCACAACAAAACTTATCGGAATACTCAATTTATAATCAACATCTCGGAAACTTACAAGGATATTGGAAATTCCAATTCTTAAATAAGAGTTTAGCCAACATACCTCACTTGAGCTTCCTTACACTCTAAATGTTCCGGAATTCTTAGTAACTTCAATCTATTTTAGAAATATAACAAATTGAACCTAAATTAGGAAGATGATTATGGTTCTAGCTCATTTGAGCATTTTATCAAACACTAGGTGTGCATTAAGGTTTCAAGGCCTTTTTTATGGAGAATTCCATCATCCCACAACCCAATATTTACCATGCCTAGTTCAACAATCCTCCTACACTCCTTGATATCACATGCATGTAAATAAACACCCCTACTGCCGAGAAATTATCTTGCTAATTATCCAATTCTACACAAAATTCGAAAGTGGGGGTTAGGGTGTAGAATCTTACCTCTAGGATGAAGACCTAGTGAGTTTTCCCTTCTTAATCTTCTAAAACTTGGGCAAGAATTGAAGTACAAATATTAGTGAACACATTCTCACTCTAGGGCACCCTCTCTCACTTTAAAATGTCAGATAATAGTTCAAAAATAACCCAAAGAGTGTATTTAACGAAATAGGGTCGGGTTTTAAAAACCCAAAAATGGAGCTCCGGAACAAGGTATGCGATCGCATATGCGATCGCATAACTGATATGTGGACCGCATATCGGTCGCATAGTTGGTTACAAAATAGCCAAAAGAACTTTCTGTGTATGCGGTCACTACGCGGTCTGTATAACCGTTATGCGGTCGCATAATGCACCACATACTAGTTATGCGGTCGCATAGTCGACCGCATAATTGCTTCCAATTGGCCCAATTAACTGCCTCACTCTGCGGCCATTATGCGATCCGCAGAGTGATTCTGCGGTCGCATAATGGACCGTAGAAATGCACTTTTCAGCCAAAAAATTTTCTTTACTTTCCGGTGCATTGTTCAACCCAAAAGATCCGAGCCGCGGATCGCTTTTCTACAAATCTCAAACACGTAAGCCTAGTCTGACACCATGAAATATTATTTTCTTTGCAAACTTTACCGGGCTTACCACTTAAATACTTCAAAAAAAATTTCCGGGGTGTTACATTCTCCCCCGCTTAGGATCATTCGACCTCGAATGAAGGTAAAAATCCGTCATTAGCATCTTATGCTACTTAGTTTGTTTTATACCACAAACTAGCAGCCCCAAATTTGACTAACTCCCTAAATTTTCAAAAATTTTGCCAGAGTTTCCCTTGTAATTAGGCATATCCACATGTCAGAGAGCCCCAGAAATACATCCTAAAAGCATATACATAATCCAACAACATAACATAATACAAAGCAACACCAATTGTGGCCTCACAAGAAATTATATTACCAGAACGGAACACCCTTAAAACCAAATATACAAGTCATACATATTTCATAGGAATATCCCTTAGCATTTTCATAAGGCACAACTCATAATTACATGGTTATTCAAATAGATAAGGATACTTTCTTTTCATTTCTTCTCGGCCTCCCAAGTAGCCTCTTCAACCTGTTGGTTTCTCCGTAGCACTTTCACGGATGCAATTTCTTAGTTTCTCAACTTTCGGACTTGCCGATCAATAATAGAAACTAGAATCTCTTCATAAGTCAATTCTTCATTTACCTTAATAGTCTCAACCGGAACAATGACTGTCGGGTCTCCAACTACTTTCTTTAACATAGACACATGAAACACCAGGTTTACTAATGACATCTCAGGTGGTAGCTCAAGCTTGTATGCTACCTCACCGATCCTCTGAATGATTTTGTACGGTCCGACATACCTCGGACTCAATTTTCCTTTCTTAGCAAATCACATTACACCCTTCATGGGGGAAACTTTCAAAAACACCCAATCATCTTCTTTGAATTCCAAATCTCTACGACGAACATCGAAATAGGATTTCTAACGACTCTGGGTAGTCTTGAACCAGTCCTTAATGATTTTAACTTTTTCCATAGCCTGATGCACGAGATCTGGGCCCTATCAACTCTGCTTCCCCAATGTCGAACCACCCAATGGGAGATCTACATTTCCTACCATATAAAACCTCGAACAGTGCCATTTGAATGCTAGCATGATAGCTATTGTTATATGCAAATTCTATGAGTGGTAAATGATCATCCCAGCTACCTTTGAAGTCTATAACACAAGCACGCAACATATCCTCAAGCGTCGGAACAGTCCGCTCTGCCTGCCCGTCAGTCTGCGGGTTAAAGGTTGTACTAAGATTCACTTAAGTACCCAAACCTTGCTGAAATTTCCTCCAAAAATTAGCAGTGAATTGTGCTCCCCGATCAGAAATGATGGAAACTAGGGTGCCATGCAACCTGACTATTTCTTTGATATACAACTGAGCATACTGCTCCAATGTGTTGGTAGACTTAACTGGCAAAAAGTGTGTTGATATCGTGAGTCGATCCACAATCACCCAAATTGAGTCAAACTTGCGCGGAGTTTGCGGTAATCCTACCACAAAGTTCATATTAATTATTTCCCATTTCCACATTGGAATTTCTATGTTTTGTGCCAACCCACTGGACCTTTGGTGTTCGGCCTTTACTTGCTGACAATTTGGACATCTTACCACAAATCCGCCACATTCCTCTTCATATCATTCCACCAATAGACTTCCTTAAGATCATGATACATTTTCATAGAACCTGGGTGCACGAAATACCTAGAAGTCAGTCATAATTCTTTCCCAGAGACCATCCACATTTGGAACACAAAGTCTCCCTTGGTACCTTAGTGTACCATCATCCATTCCAAGAGAAACGGCCATGGTCTTATGTCTATGAATCCCCTCTTTCAACTGCACCAACAATGGATCGTTGTATTGTTTCTCTTTGACTTCCACAACAAGCGATGATTCATCCCTATTTTGCATAATTATCCCTCCTTCACTAGTGTCCGCAAGACGAACTCCTAAACTAGCCAATCGGTGAACTTCCTTGGCTAATGGCCTTTGATATGCCTCCAAGTGAGCCAAACTACTCATAGATTTCTGGCTAAGA
This sequence comes from Nicotiana tabacum, assembly GCF_000715075.1. Lineage (NCBI taxonomy): Eukaryota > Viridiplantae > Streptophyta > Magnoliopsida > Solanales > Solanaceae > Nicotiana > Nicotiana tabacum. Next base: position 29,791,554 of record NC_134091.1, read on the forward strand.
GCATCAGCCACAACATTGGCCTTTCCCGGATGATATAGAATATCAATATCGTAGTCCTTGAGTAACTCAAGCCATCTTCTCTACCTCAGATTCAATTTCTTCTTCTTGAAAATATATTGAAGGCTCTTATGGTCCATGAATATATCAACATGTACCCCATATAAATAATGACGGCAAATTTTCAATGCAAATACCACTGCCGCAAGTTCTAAATCATGTGTTAGATAGTTCTTCTCATGATTCTTTAGTTTCCTAGAAATATAAGCTATTACCTTACCATGTTGCATTAATACACACCCAAGCCCGATTTTTGAAGCATCACAATATACCACAAATCCATTTATACCCTCTGGTAGAGTCAACACCGGCGACGTAGTCAATCTTGCTTTCAATTACTGGAAACTCTTTTCACAAGCATCAGACCATTGGAACTTAATTGACTTCTGCGTCAATTTAGTCAATCGAGAGGCAAGAGTAGAAAACCCCTCCACAAACTTTCTGTAATATCCAACTAAGCCTAAGAAACTACGAATCTCTGTTGGAGTTATAAGCCTCGACCAATTCTTCACAGCCGCAATTTTCTGAGGATCAACCTTAATCCTCTCACTAGTGACAACATGACCCAAGAATGTGACAGACTCGAGCCAAAATTCACATTTCAAAAATTTCGCATACAACTGGTGTTGATACATAGTCTACAACACTGTCCTGAGGTAACCGGCATAGTCCTCTCGATTGCGTGAATATACAAGAATATCGTCAATAAACACTATCACAAAAGAATTGAGGAATGGATTCAAAATGCGATTCATAAGATCCACGAAGGCTGCTGGGGCATTTGTTAGCCCAAAAGACATCACCAGAAATTCAAAATGCCCATACCAGGTTCTAAAAGTTGTTTACAGAATATCCCACTCCCTGATCTTCAATTGGTGATACCCGGATCTTAAATCAATCTTGGAGAAGTACCTCGCACCTTGTAATTGATCAAACAAGTCATCTATCCTTGGCAGTGGGTACTTATTCTTGATTATGACCTTATTAAGTTGCCGATAGTCAATACACATTCTCAGTAACCCATCTTTCTTTCTTACAAAAAGGACCGGTGCGCCCCAAGACGACACACTCGGCCGGATAAAATCCTTTTCTAAAAAATCTCTCAATTGTTCTTTTAGCTCCTTCAATTCTGCCGGTGCCATTCTGTAGGGTGGAATAGATATAGGATGTGTGTCTGTCATCACATCAATCCCAAAATCAATCTCCCTGTCTGGTGGAATCCCAGGGAGTTCATCCGGAAAGACTCCTGGAAATTCATTCGCAACAGGCACGGACTCAAGTGTAGGTACCTCAGCATCAGTGTCCGTAACCCAGACCAAATGGTAAATACATCCCTTGTTTATCATCTTTGTGGCCTTAAGGTAGGAAATAAACTTACCCTTTGGCACTACATCATCACCCTTCCACTCAATAACTGGTTCATTTGGAAATTTGAACCTAACAATCCTGGTTTGGCAATCAAGCTTGGCAAAACAAGAATAAAGCCAATCCATCCCCATTATCACATCAAAATCGACCATTCTCAATTCAATAAGATCGGCCATGGTGTCTCGACCACGCAATGTGACAACACAATCCTTATAAACCCGCGCGGCCAAAATAGACTCACCAACTGGAGTAGATACAGAGAACGGCTCATAAAGATGTTCTGGTTCTATCCCAAATTCCATAGTAACATAAGGAGTGACATATGACAAAGTGGAACCGGATCAATAAGAGCATATACATCATGAGATCGGACAGTCAATATACCCGTGACAACATCTGGAGAAGCCTCTGATTCCCGACGTCTCCGCATAGCATAAAATCTGTTGGGTCTTCCCGAATATTGTGCACACCTCTAGCTGCACCACGCCCTGCGGGTGCAGCGGTGCCTCGAGCTGGAGGTGTTGTGGATGTAGTAGCTACAGAATTAGCTGGTTGTGTCATGCCTCTACCCATATTTCGGCGGGACGAGCGGCAATCTATCTGAATGTGACCCCGCAAACCACACCCATAGCATACTGGTAGGTCCATGAAACAGGACCCAAAGTGCATCGTCCCACACTTAGGGCATGGAAGCCTCCGCTGCTGAAACCTTCTATCGGGACGACCCTGCTGGTGGGGTCCCATGTTGCTCTGACTGGGTCCAGATGATTGTGCACCCATCGAAGACTGGGCGAATGATTGGGATGGTCCTGATGGCACTCCCCTGAATGCCGACCTACCACCACTACCACCGGAAGAACCACCAAAGTTGCCCGCGGACCGGGCCTTACTGCTACTCTGTCGCTCCATTCTATTCTTCAATTTGCTGGTCTCTGTGGCTTGAGCAAATGCAACCATCTTACCATAGTTCATATCAAAAATTATGGTAGTTGTAGAGGCCTTATTGATAACCAAGGGGCTAAGGCCCTATACAAACCGGCGTACTCTAGCCTCCATAGTGGGCAACATGTGAATAGCATACTTGGATAGGCGCGCAAACTCCATATGGTACTCCCACACATTCATACTACTATGCTTCAGGCTTTCAAACTCAGCGGCACGAGCTGCCTTAGTTTCGGCAGGCAAGAAATGATCCATAAAGGCATCTGTGAACTCACCCCACCTTGCCGGAGGGCTTTCCTCCTCACGGGATTCCTCCCATAACTCAAACCAAGAATAGGCCACCCCTTTCAGACGGTAAGAGGCCAACTCTACTCCCTCCGTCTCTGTAGCATGCATAACTTGGAGATTTTTGTGCATCTCATCAATGAAGTCCTGGGGATCCTCCTCAGGATCAGTACCCGAAAACACTGGAGGATCTAACTGAAGAAACTTGTTCACCCTGGAACTAGCGGATTCTCTTGGATGACTGGAAGGAGTAGGCCCAACACACGATCTCTGGGCCTGAGAAGCAACTATATGTGTCAACATTTGCATGGCTCCCCTAATATCAATATCAGACACACCAGAATCGGAAGCTAGCTGGAGATGGAACTGGAATATCAGTTGGAGGAACTGTTGCACCTTCTGTAGGTGTAGAGATAGGTGCGGACTGGTCAGTTGTAGTAGAGTTAGGCAGTGTAGTAACTGGAGGAATATTCTCACTCCTTGGGTGCTCACCTACATCATCAATTATAGGGTCAACTATCACTTCTGGGGTGACATTGGCTCTTTGGTCAGTTCTTGCCTTCTTCTTAGGTGCCATGTATTGAAAATTAGAGCAATACGGGAGTTAAAGGAGGAACAGTCTCACAACCAGCTTTATCACACGATCGAGAACATGAAAGAATGGTATTATTCCTAAATGCCCATGTAGCATCCTAAGTATAGATGTGGTCGACAACACACCGATAATAAGGACACTACTAGACACGGCTCCGAGACATCTTATGACACTTTACAACCTTAGGCTCTAATACCAAGTTTGCCACGCCTCTAAAACCGTGGGGCGCGACCGGCGCTCAACCGAGTGAACCCGACCGAGCAAGCCTGTTAGATTTCTTCTACCCAAACTCATTCATGAATAAAGAGAATATATATTTTCCTTAATTAAATAATAAAGTGGTCGTGTCTGCAATTACCAATTTCTTACCATAAGTTTCCACCATTTTTAAAGTCTCAAATGAACAAGTAATACAACCACAACATAGCATAGTTTGTCTTTCCCAGTACCAATACACAACCCACACTATGTCTATGGAGCCTCTATAAATAAAGAAGAGTACAATGATAATGCCGGCAACAAGGCCCCGGCTATACCTCAACCATAATACATAAAGAACAAAAGATACATGACCCCGGGATGAAGTGGGGCTCACCAAGTTAGCTGGAAAGAAGGTGTACTGCTATCACTGATCAACGTCTCCTGCTGTGGAACCACCTGCATCCATTTAAATATGCAGCATCCCCGGCAAAAGAGACGTTAGTACCGTCGAATAGTACTACTATGAAAACTAAACACCAATTTAAGAGTTTAAAAATAAAAGATAGTTATGATGAACCACTGCGGCAATAGAATAATATAGATAACCATCTCAACCATAGCAAGCTTATTAAAAGCTATCGACAACATTTATAGGATTTAATATGAGATCCTCTATAACCATCTTCACACAAAGCGGCCCCTCCACCCCACCTGATGTATGCAGGTGGAGGTGTACGTACAATACCACAACTCAAATCAAGTGGCCATGCCGCCTCACCTCAATGTATGCGGGTGGGTGTATAACCACAGTACCAAGAACCTACACAAAGCGGCTATGCCGCCTCACCCCAATGTATGCAGGTGGAAATGCATCAACGATACCAATACCAACACAAAGCGACTATGCCGACTCACCCCAATGTATGCGGGTGGTGGTGCCACAACAATACCAAAACCATACATAAAGAGGTCGTACCGCCTCACCCCAATGTAAGCGGGTGGAGGTGCAGTCCCACAATATCATAATCCCTACACAAAGTGGTCATGCCGTCTCACCAATATATATGCGTGTGGAGGTGTATCACAATCACAATCTCTATGCCATAATCTCCACATAAAGCGGTCATGCCGCCTCACCCCAATGTATACGGGTGGAGGTGTATCACAATCACAATCTCTACACAACTTGGCATAATAACATTCACATAAATCACGACTAGAATTTATAACATGTGGATACATAATCCATAGTTTGGGACACATCCTCAATTTACAATGCAATATTATAAGAGCATTTGGAACATGAATTGAACATATATCTTCACCACAAAACTTATCGGAATACTCCATTTATAATCAACATCTCGGAACTTATAAGGATATTGGGAATTCCAATTCTTAATTAAGAGTTTAGCCAACATACCTTACTTGAGCTTCCTTACACTCTAAATGTTCCGGAATTCTTAGCAATTTCAATCTATTTTAGAAATATAACAAATTGAACCAAAATTAGGAAGATGATTATGGTTCTAGCTCATTTGAGTATTTTATCAAATATTAGGTGTGCATTAAGGTTTTAAGGCCCTTTTTATGGAGAATTTCATCATCCCAAAATCCAATATTTACCATGCCTAGTTCAACAATCTTCCTACACCCCTTGATATCACATGCATGTAAATAAACAACCCTACTGCCCAGATATTATCTTGCTAATTATCCAATTCTACACAAAATTCGAAAGTGAGGGTTAGGGTGTAGAATCTTACCTCTAGGGTGAAGACCTAGTGAGTTTTCCCTTCTTAATCTTTCAAAACTTGGGCAAGAATTGAAGTACAAATATTAGAGAACACCTTCTCACTCTAGGGTACCCTCTCTCACTCTAAAATGTCAGATAATAGTTTAAAAATGACCCAAAGAGTGTATTTAACGAAATAGGGTCGGGTTTTAAAAACCCAAAAATGGAGCTCCGAAACAAAGTATGCGATCGCATAACCGATATGCGGACCGCATATCGGTCGCACAGTTGGTTACAAAATAGCCAAAAGAACTGTCTGTGTATGCGGTCACTATGCGGTCCGCATAACCATTATGGGGTTGCATAATGCACCGTATAACAGTTATGCGGTCACATAGTCGACCGCATAATTGCTTCCAATTGGCCCAATTAACTGCCTCACTCTGCGGCCATTATGCGGTCCGTAGAGTAATTCTGCATTCGCATAATGGACCGCAGAAATGCACTTTTTAGCCAAAAACTTTTCTTTACTTTCCGGTGCATTGTTCAACCCAAAAAGTTTCACACCATGAAACATTATTTTCTTTGCAAAATTTACCGGGCTTACCACTTAAATACTTCGAAAGTTTTTTCCGGAGTGTTACAATCTTGTCCAAAACAGTGAATGCTAACCGGACGGATTGGTCAAAGAAGCTTGATGATGCACTATGGGCTTATCGGACTGCTTTCAAAACTCCTACCGGGATGTCTCCATACCGGTTGGTGTTTGGAAAAGATTTTTATCTTCCAGTGGAACTTGAGCACAAAGTCATGTGGGCTTTAAAGAAATTGAATCTTGATTGGGATGCAGCCGCTAATTACGGGTTGCATATTTGAATGAATTGGATGAATTCCGGTACCATGCATATGCAAGTTCATCCTTGTACAAAGAGAAGATGAAGTACCTTCATGACAAATACATTCGGAACAAGGAGTTCAAGGTGGGCAATCTTGTTTTGTTGTTCAATTCATGGTTGAAGATGTTTTTCGGAAAGCTGAAATCTAAGTGGAGTGTTCCCTTTGAAATTGTGGGTGTGACACCTTTTAGTGCATTAGACTTGAAGAACAAAAATGATAAGGTATTCCGATTCAATGGTCATCGAGTGAAGCATTATTTGGGAAATATTGATCATTGCCAGGTGGTGGGAGTTATTCATTTCAAATGATGGTAATCTGCGTCGTGTCGGGACGTTAAATCAGGCGTTTCTTGGGAGGCAACCCATGTTTCTTTTTATTTTATTTTATTCTTTTGTAGATATGTGTTATTTTTGTGCTAACTGGATTTGAAGTGTGTTGCATGGATGAATATACTTTACAAGAACTGTGTCCAAAAAATTGGCTTAGTATAGAAAGAAGTGCGGACCGCACAATTGTGATTGCTACAGCAAAAGGGAAATGCGGCCGCACAATTACAGTGTGGACCACACAAATTTAAAGGGAAAAATGCAAACTCTCTCAAGTTGGTTTGTCATAGAAATGGCCAAAGTGCGGCCGCACATCAAAATATGCAATCCGCAACAAAAATATGCGGTCACACTACAAATTCTGCGGACCGCAGATTAGCAAGGGCTTCTGAGCCCCAGGTAATAGAGTGCGGACCATAGTGAGAATTCTACAGCCGCACTCAACCTTTATCCCATATCCAGACCCGTCCACTATAAATAGTAGGCTTGGGGCCACAGATCATTTTTTTCCTCTCCGAGCACTCACAAATCTAAAATCTTGAAATCGTGTGATAAATCATCTGCCAAACACAATAAACATATGTGATCACTCATTTGCACTACTTCATATCCGATATGCCTCAATTACTTTTATAAGTTTTCAATTTTTAGTTTAATTTACAATTTGTTAGGTAGTTTTAGGCCATTTGTCAGTAGAACACAATTTTACAATCATGTGGGGGTTTAAACTGTAGTGGGTCAACTAATAATTGCTCTATGGGGAATGGATGAATTGATTTTCATGCTTAAATGTTAATACTATATCAAATTTGTGCAAAACTTGTTAACCCTAGAAACTCTGCTCGTAAATATTTTGAAACATGCGGCCATACAAGAAATTGTGCAATCCGCAGAAGTTGAGATTAGGGTCTTGGGTCAAGCATAATTCTGCGGCCACACTAAATATTGTGCGGACCACAGAAATCACATCGCGGCCGCAGAAAAGTGAGTGCGGTCACAAAACAGCCCAATCTCTATCTTTAGAGAGTTGGCATTTTGGTGAATCTGATGTGCGACCGCGATAGAAAATGTGCGGACCGCACTCCAGTTCTGCGGTCGCACTAATAACTGTGCGAACCACAGATCCAGTTCTGTGGCCGCAAGAAGAAATTGTGCGGTCCGCAATGCCCAACCTGCGGCCACAATGATTATTCTGCGGACCGCACTCCCCTACCCTGCAAGCATGATTTCACTGTTTCATTAGTGTGTTCTTGTATGTTTGTACTTGAATTACAACTGACATTTGCTTTTGCTTGGTACAGACAATAGTTAGATCACTAAGCAGAGGTGATACTTCAAAGGGGAGGGGTGAACCTTCTAGAGGCCGAGGCAAAAGTACTTTACCCCTCGCCCTCCAAAAGATAATCACAAAAAAGACTACAGTCGGCCGAGGAAGAAATATAGAGCCCTCTGAATCCAGTTCTTATGCCCCATCTAGGGAAGCATCGGAGAGCGACTCAGTTCAAGAGCAGTCGGTTGTCCAATCACAGCCACCTGGGAGGTACCAACTCCGGGACGAGCCTTCCACATCACATAGCACCTCTGAGGGTTCGGAGAGTGCCAGTCAGGCTTCAGAGCCCTCCTCTACACCTGTCTCTGAGGCACCAATGACTACGGTTGATGATATTCCGGATGATAGTTGAGGGGGGGATACTACAGTTGCCGACCTTGATAGGTTGAAGAAGAAAGAGCTCTAGGAGGACCGGTTCATCAGTTTGGCTGCCTTCACTAGTTTCCGTGAGTGGTGGCTAGTGAGATCGCTCACTCTTGAGCGACAGTTCCAACTGAAACACCTTGAAAAATACAATCTGGCAGTTTTAAGGCAGTTCCGAGAGCGGAAGGGGTGGATGTGGTTCACCCAGAGCATAGTGGAGAAGCTGGCAATGGGAGATGCAGCTCGCCCATGGCTAGCTGAGATTCTTGCAGCTCCGGGGCCACCACCACCATGGATCACTGCAGGGTTTCCTATTCAGCGAAACACCCTAAACTTTGAGGTGAATGGATGGAAGACCTTTGTCTACAGCAGACTAGACCTGTGCCAGAATGAAACAAACCTTCCTATTCTGCGGGCAGTTCTAGTCGCCTCCATCATGGATGGATACCCGATCAATTTGGGTGTCGCGATGTCGCCCAACGTGTCGGTGGTTTCCAGACAAGCTGATACATCCTACCCGTATCCCAACACCATCACTGAGTACCTTATGGATGCATGGGTGCAGCCGAGAGATTTTGATACGAAGGTTCGGGCTAAGAAGCCCTTCTCATGGTATTCTCTAATGGATGCACACAACCCTAAGAGAAAGGGTCAGCCGACTACCACCATAGGCCAGTCTAATGAGCCATCGGTGGTAGCTGCAGAGACAACCGACATGCCTTCCACTTAAGAAGAGCCTTCAGCCAATGCAGCAGCCATGCCCTCACCTTCAGCCTCAGTGCCTTCCATCTCGATTTTGAAGCCGGTGTCAATGCCCACTGCTCCACTTACTGCTCTGCGAGTCTCCCAAACATTGGCGAGCCTCAACAACTGGATGCAAACAGTGACTGCAAAGCTGTCTGACATATCCAGTAATATTGTAGCACAGTCCTCCATTCTGGCACCCCAGATTCCTCCCACAGTTGAAGAAACCTTAAAGAAGCTCCTGGAAAATCATGGCCACTTTAGTGCAGCATGGGTCAGTGATCGAAGAGTTGGGTAAAGAGGTGAAGAAGATGAGAAAGAGGCAGGCCTCTAAGAAGTCAATGGATGAGCTTCAGAGCCAGGTTACCAAGCTTGCAGCAGCCAGAGACATTCCATTTGATATGTTGATAGACCCGCACGACCCAGGCCTAGATACTACAGCACCTACAGCACCAGTTGGCCAGTTTGAGGAGCCAGACATTGTTGCTGACACTGCCGAGGCAGTACGTCAGATGTTCACCAACCCAGCCACTCCCGGACTTGAGGATGATGAGATCCAATTGGATGAGGCTGAGGTCGGTGCCACTACTCGGGACACAGAGATGGCCACAGAGCTATAGGGAGTTTTATTCACTCTCACCCTTCCTTTATTCTTACTTTGTTAAGCATTGGGGAAAATGCTTATTTTTATTAGGGTGGTGGAGTTTATTTGATATATTTTGCTGATTCTGAGACATTTGGCCTGTAATTAACTTAATACTATTTTCTTCTTCTTTCTCATTATGCATATATTTTCTATACTCTCTCATTATGTATATTCGTTATGCTTTCAATAGTTTTTGTTTTGTAGCTTCTTTGATGTTAGTTTTTTTATTAGTTAGTATTTAACTAAGTAGCTTCTTTTTGAATTAGTAGCTTATTTTTGATTTAATAGCTTCTTTTCATGTCTTAATAGATAATAAGCCTTTGGTTTTATTAAAGCCACGATTCTTTCCAAAGGTAGTTTTTGTGTGAACCGGGTGACTCTTCCCAACGATGGATGGCATGACAACCTTCTTAAGGGATTGAGTCCGTTTTTGGTGTTTAGGTAATAATAGTAGTAATAATGAATAAAAAGACCTAATTGAGTTATGCTCGAAGAGTCAAACATGTTTCACTTGGTACCAACACATTTAACTACGTGTTTATGGTTAAAAATAAAGTTTTTGGAAAGAAATAGCTCTAGTTAGTGACCTTGTGACTCTTGTGTTGACTTAGGCAATCATCGAGTGGTTTAGTCGAACCATAGTAATTTTTAATTTTGAATATGGTCATTGTGGGCCTTCGACTCTATCCTCTTTAACAATCCAGCTGCGTGAGAGGTGAGATATTTTGTGGCAAGTCCAAGTACCCGTGCGAATGGTCTAGAACTTTCCCAAAATGTGTTTCAAGGGGAAATCTTAAGTTTTGCTTGGCTTGAAAAGTGATTGTAGGCTTTCCTTGACTCATTTGAAATTTTTCATTACCCACCAATGTTGTTATCCCTAGTTAACCCATTTTAGCCTTGAACCTTTCTCATTTGATAACCATGTTACAAGCCTTTATCCATTTTGTCGTAACCCTCTCTTGGCAATTGAGCTTTCCTTAACACTCTTGTAAAATAATTGGCTAAAAACGTAAGTTTGGGGGAGAGAAGAGGAACTTGAAAGAGGTATCAAGGCACAAAAAGAGAAAGAAATGAAGAGAAGGAAAAGCAAAAAAAGGAAAGAACAAAAAAGAAAAATGCAAAAAGAAAATGAATAAGTGGAAGAGTTGATGGGATTCAAAAAAAAAAGTAATGATGCAAAGCGTAGAGAATTCAAAGAAGGAGAAAATAAATATCATGATTAAGAAAGAGCGATGTTATGTCTCTCTAGTTCCCCCAAGGAAAATGAAATGCCTCAAATAATTGGCAAAGCATGAGCCAAGAAGAGAAAATAGAGTGCTTAAGGAAAGATGAACCCGTTCTATCATAGCATATCCAACCGTAGTCCAAAAGCCTTCATTGCATTCCAAAAAAGCCCTACGTGATTTCAAGCCGAGTGAGCTTATATTAGTAGTGATCTACATGAGGGGTAAGTCTATGGTACTTAAAGTCGTACTTGCGACATTCTTTTAAGAGAGATGAGTGAATCTTTCGCAAATCTTTGGATTGAGTGCTAAAATTCTTGAGCGAGATAGGCAAACGGAGAATAGAGGAGGAGGAATTTGGGATCCACAATGACCTACATGAAAGAGCAAGCTTCCTCGATGAGTAAAGTCAACTCTTGATGCTCAAGTTCCACATTAGAACTATTTGTGCATAAAAGTTTAACTTGTTGCCTTGTTGGTAATTCATAAATGGTGTGGGTAATTGTTGGTCCCAATTGATGTGTGATTGACTCACTTTTGATTACCTGGAATGGCCCTTGACTTGTGGAGGTGTGAATTAATTTATTTGCTTGAGGACAAGCAAAAACTTTAATTTGGGGAAGTTGATAAGTGAAGATTTTTGACTACTTATTAGCGCCTTTTAACTTTTGTTTTAGTCCAAAAGTATTTAATTGTATTCCCGAAAACTGATAAAATATGCTAAATTGCAGGAATATTGGAAGATGGACTCCCGAGATGAAATCCAACTCAAAAAGAAATAATCTAAACTCAAGGACATAAAAGGCACATAAACTCAAAAGTGAGGACCGCAAAATATCATCTGCGGCTGCAGATGATGAAGGAAAAACCAGTAGAGTTTGGTACAAAATGTGGTCCGCACATGAATTGTGCGTCCGCAAAAGCTGGGCCAGGAGAAAAGTTCAGAGAGTATGGATTCCAAGTCCATCAAAAGTGCGGACCGCACAGGAATTGTGCGGCCGTAGAATAAGTGCCCTGCGGCCGCAAGAGTAAAAGCGCTGACCGAAGAAGATCGAGTGCGGCCGCACATGTAAAAGTGCTGACCGCAGAAAGAGTGCCTTGCGGTCGCAGATCAGAATTTTGCGAACGCAGACTTCCAGTCTTGATAAGTTGAAGAAAAGTGCGGACCGCACATGGAATTGTGCGGACCGCACATGGAATTGTGCGGCCGCAGAACTTTCCGAAGGTTATTTTCGTCCGAAATTTTTAGCCATGTATAAATAGACGAGTTTCACAATTTTAGGTCAACTTTTGACATCAGCAGCTACAGCAGTTGTTTCTCTTTACTTCTTTTAGTAGTTTATCATATTTTGAGCTATTTTAACATAGATTCTATCATTTTAATCTTGCAATATGAGTTTAATTATCATTTCTTCTTCTTTTTGTTCAATTTCAAGTATGAGTAGATAGATTTTCACTAGGGTTGTGACCCAACCCTAGTGTGTAAACCTTATGGGTGTTTAATTTAATGCTTGTTTATGGTTAGGTGTTTATTATTTAGCCTTGTTTATGCTTTAATTTGTGGTTGTAAACATTAGTTCATGCCTATTTGACTTGGTCTCTACTTGAGAAAGAGAGACTTAGTCTAGGAAAACTTGGCTAACAAGAAATTGGGTCAATCGAGAGATTGATAATCCCAACTAAAAGGTTCAGCCTAGAGATAGTAGTAACCCGACTTGAGCTTTTATCAACCGTTTTGTGCAATACCCATTTGGACTTAAGAAAACCAAATTGGGCAAAATTACTCTCTGACCGAGAGGTATTTGAGTGGGTAATTGAGTATTGATAGCTATAATACATCTCGATCAATAAAACAAGCATTAAGGTTTATATCCCATTAGGTAAACACCTAGGCGATGGTCATAGCCCTAGGCTTTTTACAAAACTTGAAAAATAATAAAAATAATTTTTTAGTTTTATTTCTCACCTTGCACTCTTAGTTATAAACTAGACTTAAAAACAACTCCAATTTGTGGAAGTGTAAATTGGGATAGTCAAATTCACATACTACAATATATACTTCTAACTCTCATATATAGCTCAATATGAAAATTAACCCCGACTCTTGTTGGGTACTATCATTGCATTCGACTGTTTCATAACCTTGAATTGAGGTGTGAAATTGGACGAGATTATTTCTTTCTTCCAAAAATTTCCAAAAGATGGTTTGAAATTCAATTCATAAAGAATCAAGTAGAACCTCTTATCTCCTTCGTATATACCACTGTAATGGTATCTATTTTGTTTTATAGCAAGCAAGGCCAAGAATCCAACACTTATCCCTTTTCTAAACCCCTCGTCGTACCGCACCTTTTCCGTAAATAACCATGTAATTGATGTCTTTTATTTATTTATTTTTTCAACCTCACGTTTTGGCTTTAGAAGCCATATGCTCAATTATAATAGTTTCTGCCAGGAAAGTTCTAACAACAACCGAATTTGCCAAGAGTTCTCTTAACCAATGATATTATTGAAAACCATAAGATATAACAGCCATGATTCTCCAATTCAGCGCCTCCAAAATTTTCCCTATCTCTCCATATAAGTTTTCTCCTCCAAATACACCAAAAGACCAATTGCCCTCTTACATATTGCTCGGTATTTTATATGCGGCCAGCAAGAAAAGTATGAGCTTTGAACACTTCACCATTATTTATTAATCAAACTAATTCATTATCCATTCATGCTCATATTGGTAAATAAGGCCCATTAACTATTTATCTAATTTAAGTGATATTCTTCATATCCTTCAATACATAATATTACTTTCAAACATAAATATGTAGCTATGCACTCATACGTAAACTAAATAAATATAATTATCTCTATAAGTATTTCTAACAACTCTATAAATATAAGAAACTCTTATTAAGACAATAAATTAATAGTCCTTTCTAACAACTATAATCCACTTCCAAATATCATAATATTATTTGCATGAATTTCACTATCCCCAATCATTATAGATGATTAAATCGAGCAACAAGAATGTTGCAGTCCTAAAACGAGTCACAAAAATATTTCGGGGCATCACATAAACATCACGCGAATTCAAAATCAGGTAATTCAACATGAGGGATGAATTTGACTCTAATATTTGGGGTGTACAAAAAAAATCGATAAACCGCACCAAAACCGACAATCCAAATCAAGCCGGAGAAAAAACCTCGATTGTCGTTTGGTTTAATTTTGTTTGGTATTGGAAAACAAATTGGACCATAACTGGTTTGGTTTGGTTTTAACTAAAAAAATCAAACCGAAACTAAATCAACCCGATAGTATATTTATATAATTTTTAATACATATAAATATTTATTGTAATGTAATTTATCAATATTTCTTAAACTTTATCATTATTTCAAGTTTGGACGTAACATTCTTGAATGATAAATAAATTTTTATAGCCCATAAATTTAGTAACTCAAACAGAGTTCAAATCAATACTATTGCTAACAAAAAAATTCAATTCAACACTAGGAATAACGATAGTGTTGGATATCTATTTTTTAATTTTATATTGGTTTATAATGAAAATGCATAACTTAGTTTATATTTTTGTCTTTACTGCTTAGTTATGTAATTAATAATACTTATTAGCTATACTTATTTAGCATGACCTATATAGTATTTTTAGATTATGTTAATTTTCATTATGGCTTATTAATTAGCAATATTTGCTTTATGCTATTTGATTATCTTTGTTATTGAATATTTTAGTATAATACTATGACTTCTCATATTATTGTGTTATTTTCTTAAAAAATATATTATATAATTATATATTACTAGGATTAATTAAAGAAATATTTGTAGCACAAATTACATATTTTATACTATGAAAATTTTACCCAAAAAAAATTCAAAAACCCGAAAACAATCGAAAAGGCCGATAAGAATTGTCCAATTAAGTTATATGAAGAGATTACGTATCATGCCCTTGACCTATATATATGGAAGACTAATAAAACTCAAAAGACAGATATTAAGCCACAACACTACAATACAAATCAAATATACCTTAATCACTTATTTATTTGAAAAGATGATAAAGATGATGCACGATCACATCTAAGTTCCAATATTTTATAGATATTGATACGAAAACCATGTTTATGTAATTCAAACTTGTTTATGCATTTTGTGTTAGGATCGAAATAGTCATGTATCTTGCGGATTCTAGTAAAGCAAACTTTGAACGACGATAAATCAGACAACAAAAGAGAAATATACCAAAAGAGATACAGATATTTAATGTGATTCGGTAAATTGACCTACGTCCAACGACGGAGATGAGCAATCCACTTTATAAAAGAAAGTACAAAATATCGAGAGAGCAATCTCACAAAAAAACAAATACAAGTGACACACTAACACTTGTCTCGTAAAGTTCTTCCCCAAAACAAGACTGTCAAACCCCTATGATTACATTGTGGATGAAATGCTTAAATTTTCTTTAATATGGTAATTTGAGCAACAATTTTCTTGCAACTCGTCCACTCGTGAAAAGTACCAAAAACATGCTTTAGTTTAGGTTAAAAGTTCTCGTTTCCCACATAAATAAATAAATAATATGTGACTGGAAGCAAGTACTAACATATTATCATGGACGACATAGCACTCCTACCTATGAAAGAAAATGCTCAATATTCTAATAGAAAGATTACTTATCTTGTTAAAATGTCATTTAGGGCAACAAGTACACATAGAAGCAATTTTCAATGAGATAATGACTTAATTAACAAAAAAATACAGCGCTTTTTACTACTTAAGTAAGGTGTTAGAAGGTATACGTTATGGGAAAGGAAATCACTTTTCTTGGTATTGGCTCGTGTGTCTGTATGAGTTGGTTGATGATTGACACTTGTCCATCCATTTTAGCTTCAGGTGAAAGAACTTTAATTAATAGGAGTACTATAATAATTAGCTCCCCTTGATTTTAGCTTAAGGCCTTGGATTAAGAAGGAATCTTATTGGTCCAGGAAATCTTGTCACGTGGGAATCAGCCTGCGATATTTGTTCCTTGAGGATTTATATAGCACAAAATGCATTTTGGGAAACGTCACTCTGTAAGTAAGTTCCTTAATTGACAAAGATGCTTTTAACACATATCCAATATTATCTCGTACCGTGAGGTATAAAAAGAGTAGAGTGTACGCAGACTTTACCCCTACCATGTGAGGATAGAGAAGTTATTTTTAATAGACTCTCGGCTCAGGAAAGCATGAGCACCACATTAATAAAAAATATAGACAAGAAGGGACAATACCAAAAAGTAGTGACGGATGCAAGATCTTCACGAATGGAGTTCAAGAAAAAAAAGATCGTAACTAGTGAAAATTAAACCTATGACCTTTTAAAGATTTTGAACCCCCTTGACCACTAAGCTACACTTTTGAGCTGTGTCAGGTGGTTCAAAACTTAATATATAGAGGTAAAAAAAATAGATTTTGCCTTATATATACAGTGTAATTTTTCGGCGAAGGGGGTTCGAAACCCCCTTCCGCCCCTGTCAAAAAGCCATATAAAAGCAGAATAAAAACAACAAGATAGTAAGGTGATCAACAATGAAAGAAAACAACAGTTAGTCATAAAAATCTATTACCAACAGAAAGTGACCAATACTACTGTTATGAACACTCTAGACTACCTACTCTAATACCCTAATCCTCGACCTACATACCTTCCTATCAAGAGTCATGTCATCGGTCAGCTGAAGTTGCGCCATGTCTTGCCTAATCACCTCTCCCCACTTCTTCTTTTGCGTACCTCTACCTCTTCGTAGGCCCTCCAATGTCAACCTCTCACCTCCTCACCGGGGCGTCTGCGCTCCTCCTCCTCACATGACCAAATCACCTAAACCATGATTTTCGCATCTTGGCCTCAATAGGGGACACACCCAACTTGTCGCAAATAACATCATTTCTGATCCTATCTAACCTGGTATGTCCGCACATCCATCTCAACATCCTCATCTCTGCTACCTTCATCTTCTGGACATGAGCGATCTTGACTGGCCAACACTCAGCCCCATACAACATCGTTGGCCTGACCACTACTCTATAGAACTTACCTTTAAGTTTCGGTGGCACATTCTTGTCACACAAAACACCAGATGTGAGTTTCCATTTCAAACATCCCACCCCAATACGATGTGTGACATCTTCATCAATCTCCCCATCCCCCTGAATAATAGACTCAAGTTACTTAAAACTTCCTCTCCTAGGGATGACATGTGAGTACAGCCTCACCTATCCTTCCCCTCCTTGAGTCTCGCCACTGAACTTACACTCCAAGTATTCTATCTTGGTCCTGCTCAACTTGAAACCCTTAGATTTCAGGGGCTGCTTCTATACCTCTAATTGCGCATTCACAATGTCTCGCGTCTCGTCAATCAATACAATATCATCTACAAATAGCATGCACCACGGCACCTCCCCTTGGATATGGGGCATCAGTACGTCCATCGCCAGAGCAAACAAAAAAGGGTTGAGTGTCGACCCCTGATGCAACCCCATCATAACCGAAAAATAGTCTGAGTCCCCACCCACCGTCCTCACTCGGGTGTTTGCTCCATCATACATGTCTTTAATCAACCTAACGTAGGGAACAAGTACACCTCTAGCCTCCAAACATCTACACAAAACCTCCCTCGGAACTTTATCGTAAGCCTTTTCTAAGTCGATGAACTCCATATGCATGTTCTTCTTTCTCTCCATGTACTGCTCCATCAATCTCCTAACAAGGTGGATAACTTCTGTAGTTGAATACCCCGGCATAACCCAAATTAGTTCTCTAAAATAAACACACTCCTCCTCACCCTTAGCTCTACCACTCTCTCCTAGACTTTCATAATATGGTTAAGCAACTTGATACCCCTATATTATTGTAATTTTGGATGTCATCCTTGTTCTTGTATACAGAACCATCATGCTCTACGTCCAATCTTGAGGCATCTTCTTCGTTCTAAAAATAATATTAAATAACCTAGTGAGCCACTCCAAGCCTCTCTTGCTCGCACTCTTCCAAAACTCCACAGGGATTTCATCCGGCCCGGTCGCTTTACCCCTACTCATCTTACGCATAGCCCCCTCAATGTCATCAACTCTAATCCGCCTACAATACCCAAAGTCACAACGACTCCCAAAGAGTTCCAAATCACTCAGTACAATGCTCTTGTCCCCCTCCTTGTTCAAGAGACTATGGAAGTAGGTATGCCATCTCCGACGGATAAGCCCCCCATCCAACAAAACTCTACCTTCTTCGTCCTTGATGCACTTCACTTGGTCCAAGTCACGCGTCTTCCTTTCTAGCGCCTTGGCTAACCTGAACAACCTCTTATCCGCACCTCGGCCCTCGAGTTTCTCATACAAACGACTAAAAGCTACAATGTTGACTGTCGTAACTGTTAACTTTGCATCTTTCTTAGCCAACTTATAATACTCTCTATCCGCCCTCTTCTCCTCTTCGTCTAGGCATACAAAGATGCTTTAAAGGCCAAAGATTTCAAAGATACACTATCTAAATAAGAAATGGCACCATACTCTCTTGTTTTTACCTTTGTTTTATTTGGAGGCTTCAGAACTTTAACCTCTTGCGAGGAATTGAACAAAGACAATCCACCACCACAAGCTAGCCCGTAGAAGCATGGATCATTAAAAGAATAATAAAACTACACTTCGTCAATAAGACTTTGTTTAATGGTGAAAGTGAATATTGCAAAAGCAATTTTTAAGTAGTAACGTCAAGATCAATTTTTTTTTTGGAAAAAAAAATCGATCAATATTTTAGGGCTATTTTGGTCCATCAACAGTATATTCGTATTTTTATAATAATATAGACTAGTCGCTATGTACGTGTTTCACACGTAAATCTTCAGTCAATTATTTACATAGAGGAGCCAAAAAATAAACTTAAGGAATATTATATACAAGAAATAAGTTTGTTTGATGATATGATTTTTTTTAATAAGTTTGAATTATCTTCAGTCTATTATTTGTTTTTTAAAATAAAATTTTATTTTCTACTATGTTTTTCAAATTTTAAACAATTTTTTTAACCAAAAGAAGCAATTTTTGAAGATATGGTTGTAAGTCATTTAAACAATATACCTCAATTTATACAATAAATTGAGTAATTACAGGTACGTATTATAACCTCTACAGTTTTCATAGAGCAATTTAACTACAATAAGATTAAGATAAACTCAATCGTAATAAATAACATCACATTATCAACAAAACTCAAAAACATTAGAAGACAAAAGGAAAAAAACAATACTCTATGTATAAAAGCCTTTCAATATTTTTGCATCGATTCAAAAGAATAAAAAATTAAACACAAAACTTACACTTCATAGACAAATTAAAAAGCAATACTTTTGTCATACTAATATGTCTATGTGTTGTCTTTTGACAAAATTTACACAAAGCAACTTGGACGACACACACACACACGCATATATATATATATATATATATATATATCTCCTCTAGAACTCTGCACGCAACTTACACAAAGCAACACACACACACATATATATAGTCAAATAGTCATGTAAGTTTAAATTATATACAATCAATTAAAAAAGTAAATGAGTAATTCAGAATAAAAATCAACCCAACGTTCATTCAATAAAGAAGGAAATACTTGGAAGTAAAAACATTATCAAATGTGCTTATTTAAACAACTTAAAGTATACAAAAAATTACCACACAATTATTACGAATCACATAATGCATGATCACAGAAATTTTACACAACTACCTACCAATAATTCAAAATTAAAATTATATTAAATAAAATAAAAGCTAATATGTTATATAAACTTTAATAGTCAAAAAAAGAGAAGCGGAGAAATTAGAGTGGAAACAGTTGCAACTTGAATTGGGAACGATTTCAAATTCATAAGGAATTAACCCAAATTCAAGTAGGCGGAAGTTTAGTTAGAATCAAGAGTTCGAAATATTTGGTGAAATTAAATTTACAATTCTATCCAATATGGATTATCTCTTTGAATGAATTTAGTCTTGTAAGGGCATAATCGTCGATCAATATTTTGGGGATATTTTTGTCGTTCAACATTTAATGTGAAATATTCGTGCTTTTATAATAATATAGATATATTTCTGTATGTTACATACAAAAAATATATAAATTTTATACACTTTTTCGATCGACTACCGGATGTAAATAGTTTTGGCCGCAGATTAAAAATAATTTTGCCTTTTCTTTTTGTAAACTAAGGAACCCGCAGCCGCTACCTTTCGGGTGCGCTCTGGGTAAAACTCCGCTTCATTGCAATAACTCGTAAATCATACTAGAGAGGTAAACTGCACTAGACAAACTCGCACGACGAACTCGACCGAAAAAGCATGCGGAGGGTTTCAAACTTGCGACTTCCCATTTGGTCAAGATCAAATTTACTAGCGGATATATAATTTGTTCTTTTATGGAATATAATCAAGATAAGAGAATAATTATAAGAATCGGAAAAAGTCACCTCTATCTAAACTGGAGGTCCATACGGTAGGTGAACTAACTCACGTGTATATTGAGAGTTAACAATAAATTAATCTTATAACGTTCAAGTTTTCAACTATGTGAACGATATAAAAACGAGAATAAGAAGAAAGAAATGACATCTTGCAGATTGGTCGGACTTCTACTTTCTTTGGTCTATACCTCCATTATTCAATTGCGCCTTTTAAAAAACATGGGGTAATATTATTACACTCTTATTTTCCTTCTAATTTCTAAAGACACTTACAACTAGAAGTTACTTATGAAGTGTTTATTTTGCAACTTGTAATTAGCCAAGATGTAAAAACATACAAAAGCGCAATGAAAGATACTATGTGGGAGCTCACGTGCTAATTGTTCACTTGACTGTCCTGTTAATTGTCTTCTGTTTTTAGATTACAACTTTCCAAATAAGGAACTCTTTCTCCGTGCCTGCAACTCCTAATTTCCATAGCAAATGTCCTTTATTTGTCTCCTAGCTCTTCTTTCTATATCTCCAACAACCAAAAGTGGAATGGAAGAAAAAAGAAGATAAGAGGACAAAAAGGCAAGAACAAAAGAATCACCCTAAAAACATGTAGTGGATACATATATTATCAAATTCAGACTATTTCGTACAGCATCCAGAGAATATATTTAATTTCATACAGCTGGATAAACGTGTTAAATGAAAGTAAAGAAGATTCTTAAAAATAATATCCTCTTATGTGTTAAAGTTTGATAGAATATTCTATTAGCAATAATGTCGTTGCATATTGTTATAGGTTATAAAAGCATAAAATTATCACAAACATCATTATATCTTATGTTATTAAAATGTTAATAGCTCAGTAGAAAACAATAAACAACAACAACCCAGTATAATCCCACTAATGGGGTTTGGGAAGGGTAGTGTGTACGCAGACCTTACCCCTACCCTGGGGCAGAGAGGCTGTTTCCAATAGACCCTCGGCATCCTTCCCTCCAAGAACTCTCCACCTTGTTCTTGGGGTGACTCGAACTCACAACCTCTTAGTTGGAAGTGGAGGGTGCTTACCATCAGAGCAACCCACCTTGTCTAATGGAATAAACTATAATACGCTGAGGTTTCACGTGAAATTTTGGCCATTGATTTATCAAAATAAAACTATCTATGTTGTGATCAGAGACTTTTGAAAACCCTTATACAACCTGAAGAGCAAGAGTATGCTCTAACATCGGCGTTTTACTTTTGAAATCATTTTTCATGTGCTTGTCACACTCAATAATATGAGCCAAGGGTGAAAGCAGTAAAAAAGATAGACAATTTATAAATGCATTTTCCTTATTTAATTTATGTATAAAAAAGACTTTCTGGTTATGGGAGAAACGAATCATATCTAATCAGTAAATGCAGAACAGGTATCGAGCTGGCAATTTCATAACTCAGAGATTTCTAAGAGCTAAATACTAAGGACAGGAAGACATGATCAACTACTCAACTCCTTTTTTCTTTTTTATTTATTGATTTTCTTATATTATTATTTTTTAAAAGAGTATTATAACGCCGAATTACTCCATAGTAGCAACACTCAGGTAAAAACTCATCCGCCCGGAGTGTTTGCATCAAATGACATATTTTCACAACAAAATTATCAATAATTCATAGTCAATTAATATATTTATTCTCCCCTTAATTATCATTAAATTATGGTAGTTAATAGTATAATTTAGTGAAAAGACCCGATAAGTTTTTACGCTGTAATTCAAGTGTTACATTGTTGTGTTTCATTATTTAGTGGGTTTGGCCCGTGAGCAATAGAGAAAGAGAAGTTAGACGAGAGAATCTTTAATTAGATTAGAACTCTATACAAAGGCGATGTTAAGGTTAAATTAGTAACTTTGAAGAAAGTGTTTAGTAGACGGAATTTACTTTCCAGAATAAATATTTTTCATTTAGTAGAAATTGGGCTTTGGGTGCTTTGGGTTCCTCCGAATCTCCTTTAAGGAGTGCTCTTATAGTTTCTTGGTTGCATTCCCCCATAAAATATAGTTAGCGATTTTAGGCCTAGTATTTTATGCCATTAAAATGACCAAAATGTCCTTAACATTTTGGGATATTACTTTTTTATATAATTTCAGACTTTAAATTTTATTGGTACAAATATTATACTCCTTTATTTCCTTTTGATTTCGTCACTGGCTAATCAAGGTCGATAAAGGGTGCAATAGTGCAGTTCAATTATAATGCTGAAAAGCAAGATGCATAACTTCCATATGCTGATATATTGAACAATTAATTAATGCTTAAAGAAGTTGTTTCACATAAATGTTTATTCAAAAATTACTTAGGTTTTACGTATTTGGTAATTATGAATTATGATATCAGAAGATTTTGAAGAATTAATAAAGTGGTAGATGCTCTTCCTACGAACTAATTGTTTACCCCAAAATTGGATAGCAATAAAATTTGTACGCGGTTTAAAGGATACGTGGTTTAATTCAACATGAAAAATTAAGAATAACATATAAATAAATTAAAGATGATATAAACGATCAAACCAATCACAATGTTATAATCAAGCCTGATCTTAGATTGAACAATGACCTCGTCCTCGATTGGACCCTCGGTTCAAGCCCAGTCATGAATGAAGAACAGAACAAGTGAGCAAAATTTTTAACAGTACTTAGAAGGCAAAAATAAACTTTTATTGCTTTGAATTGCGTGATACAATATGTCAGATCAAAGAAAAACTTTTCCTTTATATAGTAGGAGAATTTGAGTCCTAGTACAAGTCTAAAAAAGGTAAAAATCTTCTTTTCCTAGTAATTGTTGGTCCATAATTGATTCTAAACGAGATTCGCGCCGTAATATCTGGTTGAGGGCGAATATTACGGCCCCCTATCCGTCATGCATAACCATTCACCGCGTCTCCCGAGGTCTAGAAGTTATACTCGGTCTAGGGTGCGTCGCTTTACCTTGTCCGATGTCGGATATATCGTTCACTCTTCTAGGGTCTAGATACGATGGGTCTCTACCTTCGATTATAATCTCGCGGATCTGTGCTCCCCCTTCGTTCTCTCATCGGAGAATCGGGGTAGATATTGCCCCTGATTTTACCAGTACACAGATAGCCCCTCGTTTTCCAGAGGGTAGATTTATCGAAATGACGGAAAACGATAAATGAACCTTGATTCTTTCCTTTGTACGTTACAACCAAGATGACGGGTCATTGAGACGTCCAATCAGTCGCGTCGTTCTGAATTCGGACACGTGTCAGCCGTCGGTTGACTGTCCTCGAATGTGAAACATCGCGCATTGATTTTTCTTCCTTTATAAAAGCTCCGACCCTTTCTTCACTTCTCCACTTTTCGATTTCAGAGCTCTTTGATTTACCCTCGATTCTCTACTTACCTTTAACTTCTTCAAATCTTCATACATTACTCCTTAAATCTTCATATCTTCATCCTCAATCTTCATACAATCTCTTTAAATCTTTAACCCAAACCTTCATATCTTCGTCCCATCTTCAAATCTTCATATTTTTTCTTCAAACCTTCATATTTTTCAGAACCCGATGGCAAAAACTTCCAAATTCATGCCTCAGCAAACCGCCCTTCATCTTCTAACCCGACCACAGACGTCGAGGCGGCCATTCCTGAGGTGGCCTAGGATCCTCCCTTAAAGAGCTTCTTACCTGGGGGTTGCACTATCGAGAACGACTTCAACGTCGAAGAGGCCTCCAGAAACAGGATCGAGGCGAGGGAGCATAGAGGTACATATGCTCAGTTACTGAGAAAACACTACCCAAAGTTCGGGTTGACTGTAACTAGGAGGGCAAAGAGGTGGTCGTCCTCGGGCCCAACGAAGACATCACCACTCACGTGGATGGGTACCTAAGTGTTTACACTTACACATTCATGCTCGTCCCGGTGGACCCCCTAGTCCTCGACTTCTGTAAAAGGTACGAGGTTTACCTTAGGCAGATTCACTCGTCCTATTGGAGGATCGTAATCATCCACCGAAACTTCGTAAATAACACTGAAGCACCTCGATTCACCCTCGACCATATGCTTCGTCTATATAGTCCCTGAATCTTCTAAGGAGGGTTGATCAAGCTCGTTAGCCAAGCAAGCAAGGCTCCGTTCTCGAACATCAACGAGGACCGAGATTGAGGTTGGCATGGGAGGTTCGTTCAGGTGAAAACCGAAGACCTCATCCCATCCGAATTTCTATCGTTCCTCGAAAAGTGGAACGTATCTCGTAAGTCTTTTCCTTTCCGAGTATTTGGCATTCCCTTATATTCTTTTTCTAATTGCATGTGTTTGTCGTTGTGCAATGGTTTCCGAGGTTCCTAATGTAGTTGCCCGCTTGAAGGAGTGGATCGAGGGGATCTGCAAACAGATGTCCTACTTCGAGCGCGCTTTGCGCAAGCTCTCGAAGGGTAAGTGGGAGGCCCGTTCCCATGGTGAGGCTTTCTCCTGAATGATTACATTCATACACTTGACACATTTCGCTACGTCTTCTTCCTTCTCACAGGTTTTCCCAAGACCACCGAGATCAGGCTATTAGATGAGGACGAGGATCCGTCCTTGCTCGCCGAACCCTCCGCTTCAGGATAGCTCGGGGCTGCCAAAAAGGAGGAGAAAAAGAAGAAGAAGAGGAAGTCCTCGAGTTCCCCGGATGCCGAGATAAAGAAGAAGAGGGTGGTCATCCGGGTCCGAAAAAGTAATAAAAAGAGCACCAAGTCTAGGGTACCGGACTTTGATTCCCCTTACTGGCTCAGGGATTATCCCGGGGACTACGACCTTGAGTTCATTGCTCATGCGTTGACGCTCAACGAAGGAAATCAAGAGATCGATACCCCTCAAGCTCGAGAACCAGAGGGAGAGTCAGAGGCCACGGTCTCCCGAAAATCTACTCCTGCCCCGAAGAAGGTAGCTGGTGTTATTGACATCGCGGAGACGCCGTCCTATACTGAGTCCATGCTCGAAGAGGCTCAAGCTAACAAAGAGAAATCAAACGAGATGGTGTCGGGTCCAGATGATGCCCTCAACACGTTCTTAGACGACATGGACATGGCCTCGTTGGAGGACTTCTCCGGGATTGGTCACCTGGAGGTCCCAAAAAAGGATGTGCCATCGGGAGGGGGCGAGCCGAGCTCGAGCCCGAAACTAGTGAAGCAGTTCCCTACCCCGAGTGTGGACTTTGACCATAAGAGAATGGTCATTCTTACTATCCCAGCGGACGCCAAGCACTGTCCGCTCCGGTGGCATGGCAAACTACCTTCGTTGCATGGTGACTGGGGAGGACCAGGCAAAGATGAACGAAGTAGGCACGTTGAGCCTCTTCAACGAGGTACAACAGGCACTAAACCGGGTAAGACGTCTATCCTTTGCATCCTTTGCAAATATTTGCTTAGCATAGTCTAATGACCTCATTGTTTTTCAGGCTTCGGTGCTTCATCATGAAAGCTTCCTCCAGTCTCGCTTGGAAATCAGCGAGCTTGAGTTCGAGCTCAAAGAGCAAATCCGGAAGAAGGACATGTATAAGGCTCTTAGTGAGAAACAAGACGAGGCCCTTAAGGATCTCCCAGCTCTTCAGGCCGAGCTAGAAAAGGCTTAGAAAGAGGCCTCGTTCGTGAAACGAAAGCATGGCAACCTGGTCGAGAAGGTAAGGATCTTTGAGTCTAAAACCGAGAAGCTACTTGTGATGACTAACAACACAACTTCGTAGGTCCAAGACAAGATAGACTTGATCGGCCAACTTCGGGTTTAGATGGACGAGGTCAAGGTCACGACCGAAGCGTTGAGGGGCAGGATGGACCTGCTGGTTTCATAAAAAGAGGTGACAAAAGAGGAGCTGGCATCGGTCAAGGACCAACTCCGGGTGGCAAAGGACAAGGCCGACAAGTGGTCTCGGCTAAACGATAAACTCCGGGCACAGTTGAACTCAGCCGTCACGGAACAGGATGCCCTCGGCCAAGAATATACTGCGCTGAGGTCCAAATTGGAGGCAGCTTCGATAAATTCCTCCGATGTTGAGAAAATGCTGGCCCAGTATAAAGTTGATGTGGAGATAGCCGAGTCCCTGCTTAAAGACGAAGACCAAATATGTGGAGCGGCTATCCCGGAGATAGACCCTCGAGGAGATTCACGCTCGAGGTTTTGACCTGACAGCCGAGATTGAAGAAGCCAAGAAACTCGAGGCCGAGGCAATGGGACTCTATGAGCATGCGAGCCCCGAAGTCTCCGAGAGTTTCGAAGGTTCCGACGGTTCTGGTGACGAGCCAAGCCCCGGTGAAAACCAGGCGTAGATGCCTTAGTTTTTTTTTGTTTACCCTTGTATATTTTCTTTTTGTTCATTTTGGAGCTTTTTTATCGCGCCTTTTTAAATATTTTTGGAAATATATAAAATTTTCCCTTTTGGCAATACCGTATCTTTACCTTTCAACATCTATTTGCAATTTTTTACTTGTGTATCGTTTTTAATGCCTTAGCATAAAATCGAATATAGTCTAGAGCATCCATTCTTCAGAGGTCCGAATGGGGCCCGATTTCGATGGCAACCCCGGATTACTTGTGGCTTCGAGTCTTTGATAAAATCGAAGGCCTTTAAGATGCTTAAGTGTTTTAGTCATATACGAAGATGTTTTTGCCGAGGGTAACCTTTTAATTGGTTTTGATCATACGTAAGGGCCTTACTTTCAGGGTACGGACTTTGGACATCTCCGAACCGTTTCAGGGTGGTTATAGCCTTTTATATTCGGGCACTGACTAATAGGCTTGGTGCCTCTGGGATTCGATAGCCCGGGTCGTCTGAATTTTTTATCGGACGATAGTCCCCGAGTAGGGGGTAGCTCGTGGGCTTTAGGATTTGGGATTTGTTGTGAAACATCAAAGAAGCGAAATATGTAGTAATAAAGTACAAGGGAAGCACAGATTCCTTTCATTGTTTTATATGCAGGGTACATAATCGGAGGCCTATAGACCTTGTGTCGTGGCTAGAGTGGGCTACATGGGCACAGTTCGTATGACCGTTTGACCCTTACAAATGAATCCTAATCACCAAGCCTTGGCTTTTGACATATAAAATTTTCCCTTTCTAAGAATCCTAACCTAGGGATGATGGCCCCCGGTATTTGAGGCCGAACTTGTAAGGGCTCGGAGACCATTGATTTGGTACGAATGATCATCAATTCCGGATTAAGGCCGGTCTTAAAAAATAAGGTAGAACATTTTATTGTTGTCTCGTTAAAACCCTTACTGAAAAACCTACTTTGAGATAAAATCAGTTCAAGGAGAAAGGAGTACAACACATGCTTTCAAACCTAATAGTCATATTCTCCCCCGACCGGTTACCTGCATGCATTAGTCTGTAATGTAACTAAATTAAGAAGGAATTAAGTTTGTACCTTAGCATTAGTACCTCTTCAAGTGAGCCATATTCCAGTTGTTCGGTAGTTGCATGTTGTTTCTCGATTCGAGTTTGTACGTGCCTTTGCCGGTTATTCCGACGACTCGATACAGTCCTTCCCAATTTGGGCCCAGTTTTCCTTCATTTGGGTTCCTGGTGTGTAGTGTTACCTTTCTCAATACCATGTCCCCGACTTGAAAATGTCAGAAGTTGGCTCTTCGGTTATAGTACCTCCCAACTCTTTGCTTCTGGGCGGCCAACCGGATCAGTGCGGCCTCCCGGCTTTCGTCTAATACTTCTAGGCTCGTGGTCATGGCCTCGCCGTTTGACTCTTCGGTAGCATACTGGAACCTGAGGCTCAATTCCCCTACCTCGACCGGTATTAAGGCTTTCACTCCGTAGAATAGAGAGAATGGGGTCGCCCTGGTACTTGACTTCGAAGTCATACGGTATGACCACAGGACTTCGGGCAAGAATTCCTTCCACTTTCCTTTCGAACCGGTCAACCTCTTTTTCAGGTTTTGGAGTATAGTTTTGTTCGTCGATTTCGCTTGCCCATTACCACTAGGGTGGTAAGGCGTTGATAATATCTTCTTGATCTTGCGTTCTTCGAAAAACTTACTTACCTTGCTGCCGACGAATTATTTTCTATTGTCGCAAATGATCTCGGTTTGTATCCCAGATCGACATATTATATGATCCCAGATAAAGTCGATGACTTCTTTCTCTCAGACCTTCTCGATCGCCTATGCCTCGACCCACTTGAAAAAATAATCGGTAATGAATAGTATGAATTGAACTTTTTTGGGTGCCCATGGCAGGGGACCAACAATATCTATTCCCCACTTCATAAACGGCCATGGTGACATGACCGGGTGGAGCATATATCCCGGTTGATGAATTATCGGGGCATGTCTTTGGCACTCATCACATTTTCACACGACGTCTTTCGCATCCTTCTCCATTTCATTCCAGTAGTAGCCAGCTCTTATTAGCTTCCGAATTAAGGATTCTACCCCCGAATGGTTCCCGCAAGTACCCTCGTGAACTTCTCTCATGGAATATTTGGTCTCTCCTGGCCCTAAGCATCTGGCCAGTGGGCCGAAGAAGGATCTCCTGAACAATGTCCCTTCGACTAAGCAAAATTTGGCAACCTTGGTGCGCAGGGCTCTCGATTCCTTGGGATCGAAGGCAATTTTCATGTCTTCAAGTAGTCTATGTATTTGTTTCTCCAATCCCAAGTCAAACTTGTCGAGTTTACTTTGGCATGACTTTCTTCTACCACCGAGTTCATCAGTTGTACCACTGCCCCCGATCTGAATTCATCGGAGTCGACAGACAACCCCAAGTTAGCTAGTGCATCGAACTCACTTTTTTGATCTCGGGGTACATGTTGTAGAGTCCATTCCTTGAATTGGTGTAGGGTCAACTGCAATTTGTCCAAGTACCTCCGTATCCATTCTTCTTTTACTTCGAACGTTCCATTGACTTGATTTACAATAAGGAGGGAGTCACATTTGGCTTCGATCACTTCGGCCCTGAGGTTCTTAGCCAGTTCTAGACCTGCAATCATGGCCTCATACTCGGCTTCATTGTTAGTCAATTTTACAATTCTAATAGACTGCCTAATTATGCTTCCCGTAGGTGGTTTTAACACGATACCGAGCCCAGACCATTTCGCGTTGGAGGCACTGTCCGTGAATAGGGTCCAGATTCTCGAATTAACCCCTGATGTGAGCAGTAATTCCTTTTCGACTTCTGGTATTAAGGCCCACGTAAAGTCGGCCATGAAGTCTGCCAAAATCTGAGATTTTATGGTCGTTCATGGTCGGTACTCGATATCATACCCGCTAATCTCCACGTCCCATTTGGCCAACCGGCCCGAGAGCTCGGGCTTATGCATGATAT
The DNA here is from genome assembly GCF_000715075.1 of Nicotiana tabacum. Taxonomy (NCBI): domain Eukaryota; kingdom Viridiplantae; phylum Streptophyta; class Magnoliopsida; order Solanales; family Solanaceae; genus Nicotiana; species Nicotiana tabacum. Next base: position 29,821,107 of record NC_134091.1, read on the forward strand.
TCCTCAGCGGGTTAGAGGTTACGACACATATATGGTGGCTTTGAAAGTACGATTTTAGTTTTCTGAAAGCGCTTAGCAAGGCGAATGCTAACTTTTCTAGGTAAGGATACCTTGATTTGGCATCACTTAGGGTTTCACTAACATAGTAAATCGAAAATTACGTACCTTCTTCCTCCCGGACTAAGACACTACTTACCGCCACCTCGAAAATTGCCAAGTACAAGTACAATTGTTCATCTACCTTCGGAGTGTGCAGCAGAGGAGGGACTTGACAGGTATTGTTTGAGTTCTTCTTAAGTTTGCTAGCATTCCGGAGTCTTGGAAAAATTATTCTTCTTTTTCAATAGTGAGAAGAACCGATGGCTCTTGTCTGAGAACCTCGAAATGAACTGGCCCAATGCGGCTATACGCCCGGTCAGTCTTTGAACTGTCTTGATGTTGTATATTATGGTGATGTCCTCTATGGCCTTTATTTTGCCAGGGTTGATCTCTAACCCCCGATTAAATACCATGAACCCGAGGAATTTTCCCGAACCTACCCCAAATACGCACTTCTCTGAGTTTAGCTTCATGTTATATTTCTAAGTATATCAAAAGTTTCTTGCAAATGTTTCAAATGGTCTTCTGCTCGCAGGGACTTGACCAACATATCGTCAATATAAACTTCTATTGATTTCCCTATTTGTTCTTCGAACATCCAGTTTACTAGGCATTGGTAGGTGGCACCGACGTTCTTTAACCCAAACGACATTATGTTATAGCAGTAGGTGCCGAATTATGTTATGAAAGAAGTCTTTTCTTGATCTTCCAGGTCCATCCGAATTTGGTTGTACCCGTAGTAGGCATCGCAAAAATTGAGTATCTCGTGCCTGGCCGTCACGTCGATCATTCGATCGATGTTAGGCAAAGGGAAAGAATCCTTTGGGCATGCTTTGTATAGTTCTTTATAATACACCCACATCCTTAGTTTATTTCCTTTCTTAGGTACTACCACTACGTTAGCTAACCAATCCGGGTGTTTAAATTCCCGGATGGATCCTATTTTTAGAAGTTTGGATATTTCATCTTTGATGAACGTATGTTTGATCTCGGATTGTGGTCTCCTCTTCTGCTTAACCAGATGGAACTTCGGGTCCAAACTCAGCTTGTGAGTGGTTACCTCCTGTGGGATCCCTATCATGTCAAGATGGGACCAAGCGAAATAATCGACATTAGCTTTAAAAAAATCAATAAGGTTTTTCCTGAGCTCGAGGGTTAACCCCGTGCCCAGGTATACCTTTCGAGATGCTCGATTAATATGACTTGCTCCAAGTCCTCAACCGTTTATTTGGTGGCGTCGGTATCATTGGGAGCTATGAATGATCTCGGGACACTGTAATCGTCCTCATCGTTTGCTCCTTATTCTTCTAGGCTCTCCGGTTCGGCTGAGATCGGTATCAGTGATTTCTATTTAATCTCTTCTTTTTTGGTCGGTCCTGCACTCCTTGATGTTGAAACCGCGGGCACCGGGATCACTTCGTCGACAAAAAATATTTCCTTTGCGGCTGCCTGTTCTCCGTAGACCATTTTGACTTTCCCCGGTGTGGGAAATTTTAGCACTTGATGCAAGGTCGAAAGTATTGCCCTCATGTTGTGGACCTATGGCCTTCCGAATAAAGCGTTGTACCTCATATCCCTTTCGATCACGTAGAACTTCGTTTCTCGGATTGTCCCGATAGTGTTTATTGGCAAAGTTATCTCCCCTTTCGTGGTCTCACACGCCATGTTGAATCCGTTCAATACTCAGACTGTTGGCACGATTTGATCTTGTAACACCAATTGCTCTACGAGCCTCGATCTAATGATGTTGGGCGAGCTACCTCGATCAATCAGCACACGTTTAACTCGAGATTTATTGATAAGTAATGATATTACCAGTGCATCATTGTGAGGCTGTCCGATGCCTTCGACATCTCCGTCATTAAACGAAATGGCTCCATCCGGAACATAGTCCCGGGTGCACTTTTCCCTCGACATTTTAGTGCGTTTTATCATTGGCCTTTGTGGGACTTTGACCCCCCAATGATCATGTTGATCACATGCTGAGGCTCCTCTTGTTCGACGTGTTTGTTGGCGTCCCTATTTCTGAAGTGGTTTTTGGCCCGTTCACTTAGGAATTCCCCGAGGTGCCCATTGTTGAATAGTCGAGCAACTTCTTCTCTTATCTGTCGACAATCTTCGGTCCTATGACCGTGAGTGTCGTGATACTTACACATCAAGATAGGATCTCTCTGGGCTGGGTCAAACTGCAATGGTCGAGGCCGACACGATGCTTGCAGTATCTATGTTGAAGTTATAATCTGATAACCTTGGTGCCTCTCTACTCCCGAGCGACCTATCGAATCCATTCTTGCTCATCATACCCCGACCACTAGGCCCTCGATCGCTTCTCTTCTCACCCCTTGCTGGTTGACGCCCGAATCCATTTCTCCTTCGATCCGCGCTGTATGGTTGGTATTGATCTCGGACTGGTCTTGGCTTTTGGTTAATGGCTCTCTTAGATCTATCATTAGCCCTGATGGGGTAAACATATCTAGAAGGGGCCCCGAGCTGGTCGTCCTCGACCCTAATTTTTGACTGGTACCTGTTGTGGACATCGGCCTAGGTTACCGTCGGGTACTCCACCAAATTTTGTTTTAGCTTTTGAGAGGCCAAGGAACTTCAGGGGTTGAGCCCCTGGGTGAATGCCTGAATGGCCCAATCTTCTGCAACCGGTGGTAGGTCCATCCGTTCCATCTGAAATCTTTACACGAACTTCCTAATCATCTCGTTATCCCTTTGTTTGACCTTTAAAAGATCTGACTTTCTGGTCTCGACCTTGATGTCCCCTGCATGGGCCTTTACGAAAGTATCTGCAAGCATAGCAAAAGAGTCAATGGAATTTGGAAGAAAGTTGTGATACCATATCATTGCTCCCTTGGACAAAGTTTCCCAAATGTTTTCAGTAACACCAACTCGATCTCGTCGTCTTTCAAATCGTTCCCTTTGATTGCACATGTATAGGAGGTCACATGCTCATTTGGATCGGTGGTCCCATTATATTTGGGGATGTCAGGCATACGAAACCTCTAAGGGATCGGTTTTGGTGTCGTGCTCGAAGGATAGGGCTTTTGGATAAATTTCTTGGAGTCCGGTCCCTTCAATATCGCGAGTACTCCGGGGATCTGATCGACCCTAGAGTTGTATGTTTTCACCTTCTTGTCATTAGCTTCAATCTATTTTTCGCTTGACTACACCCGTTTTGTGAACGCCTCGAGCATCTTTATTACCTCAGAATTTACCTCGAGCTCAACTTCACCCGATCTCTCGGTAATTTCTTCGTCTCTTCGAGTGCTTTCCCGAGATTGTTCAGGCTCGACCCTGTTAGGGGCTTGACTTTGATTCTGCTGCTGTGCTATTGCCGTTTGTTGAACCTACAATATTTCAAAAATCAGTCGTAGGCTCACCCCATCACCTTCACCTTCGGGCCCTTCTCGAGCTGTTGGTTGGGGTCCCTCGCGAACACTGTTTTCGGGATCAGTTAGCAAATTGATATTGTTGGCCACCTCTAAGTTAGTATTGACCGGATCGACGGCTGGGACACTATTGGGATTGGCAGAAAGCACATCATTACTGGGCACCACAATATTATTTTCGCCATGATAGCCTGATTCAGCGTCAACGTTCAAGTGAACCGACTGAGAGTTTGACATTTTTAGGTTGACCTGGAATTAAGATTTCAAAGAACAAGCGTAAAATAGGGTGTGTTATGGAGATTCGTATCAAATTACCACTATTATCCTTTGCCCCATGGTGAGCGCCAAAGTCTTTACCCCGAAATTGGGTAACAATTAAATTTATACGTGGTTTGAAGAATACGTGGTCTAATTCAACACGAAAAATTAAGAATAACAGATAAATAAATTAAAGACGAAATAAACAATCAAACCAATCGCAATATTATGACCAAGCCTGATCTTAGATTGAATAGTGACCTTGTCCTCGATTGGACCCTCAGTTCAAGCCTTGTCGTGAATGAAGAACATAACAAGTGAGCAAAGTTATTAACAGTAGCTAGAAGGCAAAAATAACATTTTATTGCTTTGAATTGCGTGTTATAATGTGTCAAATCAAAGAAAAACTTTTTCTTTATATAGTAAGAGAATTTCAGTCATAGTACAAGTCTAAAAAAGGTAAAATTTTCTTTTCCCGTTAATTGTTGGTCCATAATCGATTCTGAACGAGATTCGCGCCGTAATGTCCGATTAAGGGCGATTATTACGACCCCCTTTCCGTCGTGCATAACCGTCCGCCGTGTCTCCTGAGGTCTAGAAGTTATACTTGGTTCGGGGTGCGTCGTTTTACCGTTTTCGATGTCGGATATATCATTCACTCTTTCCGGGTCTCGATACGATGAGTCTCTGGCCTCGATTACAATCTCGCGGATTCGTGCTCCCCTTCGTTCTCTCATCGGGGAATCGGAATAGACATTGCCCCCGATTTTATCGGTACACACGAATAAATTATGCAATAGTAACCAGAGTATATCCAGATCAAACATTTTTAGTCACTAGATTTTGCCGTGAAGGGATATAAGATATATAATTAATATGATAACGCCGGACTATATTGTTATCTTCTGATTTTAATAGCAATAAGTTCATTTGCTTAGTGTTTAATTCATTTTGTTTCTCCTTTTCTTTCTCTATGTGTTCTCTTCGTTGAATAACATGAAGAAATGTGCTTACAGGGAATGGAATGATATATAGCCAATTACTTAAATCTTTCTTCTAGATATACATCGTTTTTCTAATTCGTTTCATAAGAAGAAAGAAAAGCACATTGAAAATTATTTTAAAATTAAAATGCCGATGTTAGAGCATACACTTGATCTTCTAAGTTTTATTTTGACCCAAAAAAATGAGTTTTATTTTGACAAATCGATAAAGTTATTTACAGTGGTTTGACTACGAAAATAATGATTTTCACGCGAAATACTCTTTATTGTTTTATATCGAGCAACTAATCTATTAATAAAATAAGATATGATGATGGTAGTGACAATTTTATGCGTTTTTAACTTATAGTTATCTGCAACGATATTATTACTAAACAGAATATTTTTCTATCAAATTTTATCCGATAAAAGGATCTTATTTCTAACCGAATATTCTTTACTTTCATATGACATGTTTATCGAGCTGTGTGAAATTAAATTAATAGATAAGTTCTGACTGGTTGTGCGAATAATTCAAACTTCATATTTTATGTATCCACTACATGTTTTTAGGAGTGATTCTTTTGCTCTTGCCTTTTTTGTCCTCTTATTTTCTCTTTTTCTTCCATTCCACTTTTGGTAGGAGGCAGAGAAAGGTGAGGAAGAGGGACACCAGTGCGGAGGCACGAACTTCGCGAATGAGTTTAAAAAGGAAAAAGTTAAAAAAAATTGTAGCTAGTGGGAATTGAACTTATGACCTTATAAAAATTTTGAACTTTCTTGACCACTAAACTATATTTTTGGGTTGTGTCAATGAGATTCAAAACTTAATATATAATGATAAAAAATAAATTTTGACTTATATATATATTATAATTTTCGATAAAATGGGTTCGGGTGAACCCTTCCGCTCCTAAATCCGCCCCCGGGAGACAAAGAAGGACATTTTGCCATGGAAATTAGGAGTTGCAGGCACGGAGCAAGACTTCCTTATTTGGAAAGTTGAAATCTAAAAACAGAAGGCATTAACAGGACAGTACAATATTTGCAGATTAATTACAAATGGACAGTTAACACGTGATCTCCCACTAGGTCGTTTGGTGTACCGGCCGACGAGCCCTTTATGGCATTTTTCGGTTAAAGGAGGAAAAAACTCCAAATCCCAGGATTGTTTCTTCAAAAAATCCCATTCCTCTTATAGTCATACCTTTCTTGATTAAATCTTTGCTAAGACATGATTTTTTATTCTAGTGATAAGAGATTAAAAAAACGAAGAAAATGCAAAGCACGCCAAAAATCTTATAAAAGGAAAATAAATCCTTATCCAAAAGGCCGAGTCAAATATCTTAGTTTAATGCACGCCAATAATCTTATTTAAAATTTCAATTAATAACTTCAGCCTTTTAATTAGACTAGACTTAATGTACGTGCGTTGCGCATGTCTCTGCTACTAATGAGAATAAAGTTTTAAAATAATATTAGTATTGTTCAAGAATATGTTGCATTACGATATAAAAAAAATTACAAGTTCTAAAATGATAAGTGTTAATCATATTTAGGGAGTGGATCCACTCAATAATTTTTTCGTAAGTTTGTGTTAGCACTTGCTTCATTGTACAAAAATATAGCAGGAGTAGCGTTCGATTTTTAAAAAAAAAAAAGTAGCGTTCGATTGAAAGAAAAATGGTCGTTCAACTTTACATGAACATTTGGGTACATGCGTTGCATGCATATTGTTAGTTACTATTAAACTTATATAAAATATATTACCGGTAATTAAAAATTCTTTACACATTTTATAAGAGTGCTAAAATTTGATTGTAACTTTCACATTTTAATTATCAAAAACAAAAAAAAAAGACTGTTAAACCTAAAAACTGTTCGACGCTTTCCTAATGTGAATTTGCACTCTATTTTCTATGCTAGTATAGTTATAAGTTATTCCCTTTTTAAATTAGTCTAGTATAGTCATGAGTTATCCCCATTTTTTATTTTTTATTTTTTATTTTTTTGTTCTTTATAATTTTTCTTTTTTCATCTTTGTAATTTTGTTTTGGTGAAGAACCCTACTAAAATGGTTAAATAAAGAAATTTGCGTGGACTTGAAATTCTAATTCTTCTATTAGTTAATAAGAATATACATGTCCTATATATCTTGGAAGTTCTAAAATTATAACATTTTTTAAACAAAAAATCGACTTATAAACCTACAAAAATGTTTTGAAATGTGATTTTCAATGCCTTGGAAGTCCGATTATGTGAGTTTGCAATGGCTTTTTAAGCTTCTAAACCTAGAAACGTGGTTTCTTTTACAAATATAGTATATATTACATAAATCAAATAAGAAAAAATTAACACAAAAAATTAGTAAGTCTTTAAGTCCTAAAATATTAGGAAAATAATTAAAGTCTTGAATATTAGAAAAAAATTAAAGTCCTAGATATTAGGAAAATAATTAATTAATTATTTTATCCACTCTGAAATCTATTTTTAAAGAGTAAAAAGGAGAACGACATTTCGATAAGGTCTTTCGTGCTTTAATATAGTATAAATAGATTAAAGACGCCGCTGACCTAAAATACATGAACAAATATGATAATTATTTAATTTTCAGAACTTTAGTTTGCCTATCCCTCCATCAATTAGATGAGCCCGAGATTGTTACAACTAGGTGTGTACAAACCGAACCAGAAAACCGCACCAAACCGAAAAGTAAAATCAAATCGATTAAAAAACTTGATTAAGTTTGGTATTGAGTAAAAAACCCGAACCAAACCGACATATGAATATATAATTTTTATATATACTTTTAAGACTTTTTATAGAATTATTTTTAAAAAAATATCAAGAAATATTTCCAATTCTATTATGGGATGTAATATTTAGTTAAATATAAAGTGCTTCATGTTTATCAACTTTAAATAATGGGTTATATGATCACTTTCTTATCATGTGTTAGTGATGTGCGTCAATCTCTTTGTTCTTTCATATTCATATGTCTATTAAATTCTTATATCTTTTTTCAAATAAATAGAACATATCATTATATAGGTTCATATTTATTTTTATGTTTATTTATTAAATTCGGTTAACCTTGAAAGTGTACATTAACGTAAAATTATTGACAGACGACTAAAAAATAACTATCATGTGTTACTAAGAAAATTCTTCCATAAAAATATTTTAATATATCATATATTTATCATTTTTTTAAAATTTTTACTAAATATATACTTACTTATCAAAATTTAACATAATAAGATTGAAATAATATTCATATAATAAGAAAACCCCGAAAAATCTGACAAAAGCGAACCAATCCAAACTAATATAGTTGGTTTGGTTTGGTTTTGATAAAAACTAAACTAACCGGTCCATGTACACCCCTACTCACAACCCATTCATGCCATTTATTATCTGCTTTAATTTAATAGATCTCACGGATTTATCTTGGACTAAGTGGTGAAGCTAGCTTGTGGCAATGGATTCAATTGGATGATTGGATCCCCTTTTTTACCGTAAAATTATATTGCATAAATATATGAGGTATTATCACTTTTAGCCCGCGTCAGAAACTATTTATATTCGGTAGCCGAAAAGAAAATGTATAAAATTTGTATAATTTTTGTATATAACATACATAATGTATATATATAAAAAATAATTTTTTTCGGCTATTATGTGAGCAGCGGCTATACAGTGTCATTTTTCAAATATATAGATGTCGTTACAACTATTGAATAAATTTTGAGGCGCTTTAGTACAACAATTTTTTTTCTACCTTGCTTATCTCTTATTTAATTTATTTGCGGTTAAAATGCGATCTAAAGAAGTATGACTGTTACTATTATCTTTCAACATTTGATTGTTTCGATATAAAAAATGTGTTATGTATCTCCAATTTATACGTGCAACTAAACATAACCCTAAAATATATATATCGAAAAGATTCAATCGGCTGAGTGTCACACCCCAACAGAACCCAAAAAACCGCTCCTGATTTGCACTATATACATACTTCAAAGTAGAAATTAGCAAAGATAAAAAATAATGGCAAATAGTGGAGTAGTCATTCCATTATTGGAGTAGTCATTCCATTATTAGCTCGAAAGGGGTAAATTAGTCACCCAAATCCAAAAAGGGCAAATCCGTCAGTATGCAGCCTATAGTTCGAAAAGGCAATTTCCTAAAGTAGGAAGTTAATTTTATATTGCAAAGTAACCACGCGTCAGCAATCTATACGAATGACAAAACTTGTAGTACGAGTCTGACCTATAATAAACCAATTGGCTAATAGAAATTCGCCACGTAGCATATAAGCGCACAAAACCACTATCGGTTTTACAAAACCCAATGAGAATAGCGGTTTTTTTGGAGACACCCTAATGCCCCACCCACCTTTACACCTACCCACCTATCCGCGTTTCGCCATTTTCATATATAGAAACACTTTCCTTATATAGGCAAATTCAATCAGAAGACTGACCCAAAACGACGATTGTGAAGCCTCCTTTTGTCTCCATTAACCGCAAGTTTTTCCTCTCTTACTTTTTCCTCGGATAATTCTCTCCGTTTTCCTCATATCTAAACACTGATTTCGTCTTCCCCATTTTTGCTTCTTCTCGCAAATTCAATTTCTGTGGTAAGTCTTCATATGGAAACATATCTTTTGTTTTCGCTTATGTGAAAAATTGCACATATAGCTCGTACATGTGTACGTATAGGTGTGTAATTGTACTGTGTGTATTTGTAGAGAGAGAAAGTAGAGAGAGTGTGTGAGATCGGCGATGGGGAGAGGAAAGATAGTGATAAGAAGAATTGACAATTCGACGAGCAGGCAAGTGACGTTCTCGAAGAGGAGGAATGGATTGTTGAAGAAGGCGAAGGAGTTAGCGATCCTTTGCGATGCGGAGGTCGGAGTCATCATCTTCTCCAGCACTGGCAGGCTCTACGAATATTCTAGCACCAGGTGCTTTTCAATATCTCCTTCTTTTTTTTTCAAATTTACTGATTTAATTTATTAATTTTTCAGAATTTTTAGTTTTATTATTAATGTATGTAGATTAACAAGATCTGCGTGCTAAATAGTTTTCACCTTCCAATTTTGCATCTGCTAGTGTGTTTGACCTGGATAATGTGGCATAATAGACAGTTTAATACTTATGCAGTTAATAAATTCAAATAGCTAGCGAGTGAATTTCAAATCTAAATAGTAGAATGAGCTCATAATCCGAGAGTTTATGGTTCAAAATGCTTTGTTTAAATATGATGCTTCCTTTTATTGCACGCTTTCTGTTTGTTATAATGTCGGTTAGTTTGTTTAATGACTTGTCTTGTAGGAGCTCAATATGTAGGAAAATGTGCGGATAGTGAGTGAAGAGCTAGCTTAAGCTAAGTGATTGTATAGAATGAGGCTATAGCTGGTTTAATTATGAGATTATGGCCACTGGCCGTTTAATGTGGATAATGGAAGTATTTATGTCAGTAGTGCTTGAGAGAGTATACCATTGCTACTTGAACCTTCCTTTTGATGTTTATTGGTTTACGATTGAGGAGCTTGGTTGAATCTCTAATGTTTGAGACTTGAATCCCCTTCAATTCCCAAATGTCGAACTTTGCACCTAAACCAAATAACTTCTAAAATCCTAATCTGAACTAGCGCAAAAATTGACAGCCTACGAAGTCTTTTTTAAAATATAATTGTCTCTAAGCCAATTGGTGAAACTTGGTGAAACTTCGATTAGCTGGACTTGTAAAATTGGTGAAACTTCGATTAAGTTTTAATACATTGAGCATAATTGTAGCCACGCCTACTAAATAGTAGGCTATAACTACAAGTATTCATGAAATAACTGACATGAACAAAGTCAAATTGACTCTCAAAAAGCGAAAAAGTTTCACATAAATTGGAGCGGAGTGAGTAACTGGATAATGCAAAATGTACATTCTTCGTGCTTGCATTTTGATGCACAGTTGAACTCCCATAGTTATAAACTATATCTACATGAATAACTATCCAAGGAATGCTGCATTGCACTTAACAGGATTAGCATTTTGTGAAAATTAAAGGTTGCCTTAAATTATTCAGTTAGACGTGATATACACTATAATACTCGAGTACATAATAGCATCAATATCAGTAGTACTTTTTCATTGATTAAAACTTGCATCTTTTTCCAAAGAAGAATCTTTACAAGTAGCAAGACCATCTATGCTTCAATTTTCGATATCTTAATTAATTTACCCGTTAATTACATACCTCTAATTGTGTTTCTTCGTGTTTGAAATATTAGGTAGATCTTGCTAATCTCCATCTTTATGTAAGAAAATCATCAAAAACTTAAAATAGGAAGAACTTTATTGAACTATATGCTTTATCCTTGGAAAAAAGTGCTATATTAGACCAAAATATCCATCGCTTCTTAGTTTTGGTTTTTTAAGTTAATAATTTCATTTTTTTAATGTCTGTCAAGCTATTAATTGGTTGTACTGATACATACATAAGCCATAAGGGTGTTTTTCTTGTGAATTTACTACTTCAACTTTCTACTCTCGTTGTGTGCATGTACTTTTGTGATCTTTTGATAGATGAATTAAGTATGTTGTTTTACATATATGGCTTCTACCACATATGCTAAAAACGAAAGCTGATAGGACTTGAGAATTTCGATGGTTGTAATATGATTTCAGATTAGATTGTGAGGGTAGAATTGGTCTTCTGAAATAATGGGCTTGATTTTTAAAATCATTTGCAAGTAAAAGTTCAAATAAGGGGTAGATGTCCTGCTTGTTTTGCTGAGATGCGGTCCATCAGACTCAGCACTTTCACATGCAAGGTGATCACTAAGATACTATCTAAAAGGCTTAACCCCATGCTGCCTAAGTTGGTATCTAAGAATTAGATTGGATTTGTTCAAGGCAGATCCATAACCATAACAGAAAATGTACTATTGGCACAAGAGGATAGATCAAGACATTTCACAACCGATCAAAGGTGGCAACATAGACCCATAACAGAAAATGTACTATTGACACAGGAGGATGGTTCAAGACATGTCAGAACCAAACAAAGGTGGCAACGTAGTTATTAAAGTGGAGATGGCCAAACCCTATGACAGCATCTCTTGGCTTTTCCTTACTTCTGTGTTAAGGAGATTTGGTTTTGCAGAGGGATATATTGACATGGTATAGAGAGCTATATCTGATGTCTGGTACTTATTTACCATTAATATAATGGATCCAAACAAGTGTTCTTCTCCGTCAATCAAGGATCTCCTTTCCCTTTCTCTATTCATAATGGGCTCTGAAGTTCTGTCCAAACTTCTCAACAAGCTGAACTAATCAGACAGATACACTTTTTTCTCCATGAACTGTAATGGCCCTAAGGCGAATCATTTAGCATATGCTAATGATATACTAGTTATTTTTAGTGGTGGAAATAGCAAGTCTATTAGGCTTGTTATAAAATAGGTGAGAAGATATGAAAGATCATCAGGCCAGACGGCAAACATGAACAAGAGCTTCTTCCCTCACAAATCCTAAAACCTCTAATTCCATGACCAACAGAATGAGGAACACAATCGGTTTAATGAATAAGGAATTTCCATTCATATATTTGGGGTGCCATGTGTATGTTTGAAGGAAAAAGTTGTCACACTTTGATGATATTGTTAATTAGCAAGATTATTGAGAGGTTAAATAGATGGCAAGGGAGGAAGTTCTCATATGGAGGCAGATATATTCTTATCAAACATGTGCCCCATGCCATTCCAATATATACATTAGTTGCTATAAACCCACAAAAGAGCTCCTTTACCCTAATGGAAAACTATTTTGCCAATTTTTTCTAGGAGGCATATTCAGAGAAATCTAAATATCGTTGGAGTTCTTGGAATAAGTTAAGTTCTAAATAAGAGGGTGGAATTGGCATTAGGAAAATGGAGGATATTGACGGCACTTTTTCCATAAAGAGATTGGAACTTTAGAATAGGCACTCTTTGGGAAGATTTCCTAAGAGCTAAGTATTGCACAAGGGTACAACCTGTGGCCAAGAAAAACTGCACAGGGCAGTCACATTCATAGAGGAAACTTATGGAGGTCAAACAAGAAGCAAATGTCAAGTATGGCATGTAAGGAAATGTAATAGTAGTTTTTGGTGGGATAATTGAACATGTGTGCTATGGCAGAATGTTGCCCATCATCAAATATGTTAATAGAACGATTATGGAGGGGAGGACATGGGATGTTTGGAAGCCCTACGAAGTTCTCCCTTACCACTTGGTGCAATACATATCAAAGATTGACATTGGGGACCCAAAACCTTCCTGACTATGCTATTTGGATCCCCCCATTGATGGTCATTATTCGAATAGTTTAGCATAGTTGAAGGTTAGAGTACTTGGTCAGAGAAATGACTTCATCAATAAGGTATGGCATAAACACATTCTATTTAAGATCTCTTTTCTTAATTAGAGACCATTACAACACATTATGCCTTTTGGTGAAATCATTTCAAATTTTGGTAATCAGGCGTCTAAGTGTAACTATTGTAAAGTTTTCAAGTGTGAAGCCATTCAACAAGTTTATTTTCAAAGTGAGGCTGCACATCATATATGAAAATATTATGGAGAATCATCGGTCATTCAACACCAGTTCTTGTCCATAAGAAGGATCTTGAAGACATGGTGGGGTAAAACAAACAACTAGCTAGGTCCACAAGCTGTTACTTCAGATTGTACCACCGTCATATGTTGGAAAATTTGGAAGTGCAGATATTCTTGTAAATATGGGAACAAAAATGTTTGTTTAGAACAAAATGGATTTCAGATTTTTTGATTCCTGAAAGCAACTTTGAAGATGCCCTTCCCTAGCTATGAGATGGATTTTAACTTGGAACAGAATCTGTGAGATAGTGAAAAGGTTGAGGCCAGTCTCAAGGTAGAAGCAAGTGCAATGGATCAAACCTTCCCTGGTTTTCATATACTAATGGAAAGGCTGGGATTAGTGGAGGTAGTGATAAATGAGTAGAGGGATTTGCTCTTGCTTCCTTAGTTCCTATCTAATGCTACAATAATTATACGACTGAGATTTCTGTAGTTAAGTTTGAATTATTATGGTGCATCCAACAATAATATAGGACATTATACTGGATTGGACTCACTCATTGTCTCTAATTACTTGAGAAAAGGGAACATATAATATCACGATGAAGGGTAGTGTGGAAGACAATATATTATAGGCCAAACTAATGTGGAGGTTCTTCATTGTTACATATGTGAGAATGCACGGGAGAAAACATCTATTATTAATATTTTATTAAGTCTTTTACAATAGCCTTATTTATTACTATACATAATACATATTCTACTCATATTCCATGTGGAACTAGAGTTATTTACATAACTATCTAACAACTCCACCCAAGCCGGTGCATACAAATCATATGTACCGAGCTTGTTATATATATATATATATATATATATAAAACTAATACGAGGACTAGTGAGGGATTTAGTAAAAATATCTGCAAGTTGATCATTCGACTTCACAAACTTTATAATCTCCTGAGAGTATCTTTTATTTGACGAAGTGACAATCAATTTCAATGTGTTTAGTTCTCTCATGGAATACCAGATTTGATGCAATATGAAGGACAAATTGATTATCACACATAAGTTCCATCTTGCTGATCTCACCAAATTTTAACCCCGTGAGCAAATGTTTGATCCAAACTACACATTGCCACAACCATTGTTCGATATTCTGCTTCTGCACTAGACTGAGCAACCACATTCTGTTTCTTGCTCTTCTAAGACATCAAATTACCTCCTACTAAAACACAATATCCAGACGTAGAACGTCTATTAGAAGGTGATCCTGCCCAGCCAACATTTGAGTATCCAATAATTTGCTCATGGCCTCAATCTTCAAACAATAATCCTTTGTCTGGAGCTGATTTCATATATCGAAGAATGCGGACAACTGCATCCCAATGACTATTACAGGAAGAATCCATAAATTGACTTACCACACTCACAGGAAAGGAAATGTCAGGTCTAGTCATTGTGAGATAATTTAATTTACCAACCAGCCACCTATATCTTGCAGGATCGCTAAGCGACTCCCCTGTCCTGGCAGAAGTTTAGAATTCGGATCCATAGGAGTGTCAACAGGTCTATAGCCTGTCATTCCTGTCTCCTCAAGAATGTCTTAGGCATACTTCCTTTGTGAGATCTTAATACCCGAGCTAGACTGAGCAACCTCAATACCAGAAAATACTTTAATCTACCCAGATCCTTTGTCTGAAAGTGCTGAAAGAGATGTTGCTTCAATTTAGTAATACCATCATGATCATTGTTGGTAATAACAATATCATCAACATAAACCATCAGATAAATATAGAGATTTGAAGCAGAATGCTGATAGAACACAAAGTGATCAGCTTAACTACGAGTCATGCCAAACTCCTGAATAATTGTATTGAACTTACCAAACCAAGCTCGAGGAGACTGCTTTAGACCATAGACGGACCGGTGCAACCGACATAGAAGGCCACTAGATTCCCCCTTAGCAACAAAACCAGGTGGTTGCTATATATAAACCTCATCCTCAAGATTACCGTAAATAAAAGCATTCTTAATGTACAACTGATAGAGAGGCCAATGGCGAACAACAACCATAAATAGAAAAAGACAGACTTGCGCTATTTTAGCCACATGAGAGAAAGTATCACTGTAATCGAGCATAAATATATGAGTATTTTCTTTTGCAACAAGACGAGCCTTAAGTCGATCAACCTGGCAATCTAGACCAACTTTGACTACATACACCCAACGACAACCAACAGTAGATTTACCCGAAGAAAAAGGAAAAAGTTTCCAAGTACCACTCGTATGTAAAGCACATATCTCATCAATCATAACATGTCGCCATCCTGGATGAGACAGTGTTTCACCTGTAGACTTAGGGATAGAGACAGAGAATAAAGATGATACAAACACATAATGGGTAATGATAGACGATGGAAAATTAAACCGACATAATGCGGATTATGATTAAGTGGGGACCGTATACCTTTTCGAAGTGCAATCGGTTGACTAGAAAAAGACGAAGTCCGCAGTAGGAACAAGGTCATGTGGACGACGTGAATCAGCTGAGCCTGATGTTGGACGTGGACGACCAAGACAAGTCAGGAGTGGTGGAGCTGTAGAAGGTTGAACTGGACTAGGTGATGGAACTGAAGTTATGTGTGGTGGAGCTGGAACTGGAGTTGTAGGTGGTGGAGCTGGAGCTGGAGCTGGAGCTGGAGCTGGAGCTGGAGCTGTAGAGTTCATGAATGGGAGATAGTGATTGAATCTCCACAAGATGGAACTGGTAGCACCTCGATCAGAAATATCTAAGTAATTACCTGGACCTGTGAAGTATGATTGAGTTTCAAAGAAGGTAACATTAGCAGACATAAAGTACGCTGGAGGTCAGGTGAATAGCATCGATATCCCTTTTGTGTTCTCGAGTAACCTAGAAATATGCACTTAAAAGCATGGGGAACTAACTTATCTTTTCTTGGAGTAAGGTTATGAAAAGAATACGTGCTCCCAAAGGCATAAGGTGGAAGAGAGAACAAAGGTGAGTAGGTAAATAAGACAAAAAATGAAACTTGATTCTGGATAGTTGAGGATGGCATACGATTAATAAGATAATAAGATGTAAGAACTGCATCCCCCCAAAAATGCAACAAAACATGAGATTGTATGAGTTGGGTACGAGCAGTTTCAATAAGATGTCGATTCTTTCTTTCAACTACCCCATTTTGTTGAGATGTGTATTGACAAGATGTTTGATGAATAATCCTATGAGAGTTCATAAATTGCTAAAATGGGAAAGATAAATACTCTAGGTCATTATCACTATGAAATGTGCAAATAGAAACCCCAAATTGATTTTGAATTTCAGCGTAGAAGGTCTAGAAAATAGAAAATAAATCAGATCGATTTTTCATAAAAAATATCCAAGTGCACCTAGAATAATCATCAACAAAACTAACAAAGTAGCGGAATCCAAAGGTAGAGCTGACCTGACTAGGACCCCAAACATATGAATGGACTAAATTCAAAGGTGACTCTGCTCGATTATCAGGACGCCGAGGGAAATGGGAACGAGTATGCTTACCGAGCTGACATGACTCACATTTTAGAGTGGACAAGTGAGATAAACCATATACCATTTGAAGCTTTGACATACTGCATGTCCCAGCCGTTTATATAATAAATTTGGTGAATTCGTAACGGGAGGAGTTGTTGAAGGAAGATAAGATGTGAATCCATGTGATTTTGCAAGGATAAGATAATAAAGTCCATTTGATTCATGTCTGGTACCAATGATCCGCCTCGTACTGCGTTTCTGTATAAAAACAATGTCATCAAGAAATAAAACAGAGCTTTTAAGCGATTTGGCTAAGCAACTAACGACTATAAGATTAAAAAGACTATCGAGAACATAAAGAACTAAATCTAAAGGTAAGGAAGAAAATGGACTTGCTTGACCTATTCCAGTTGCCATGGTTTGAGACCCGTTGGCCATTGTGACCGTTGGAAGAGATTGAGAGCATGAAATAGTAGTGAAAAAAGATTTGTTACTAGAAATATGATCAAATGCACCTGAATCAATGACCCAAGACTCGGAGGTTGAAGATTGGGAGACACAAGTCACGCTACTATCTGTTTGAACAGCGGAAGCTATTCCTGAAGATGTATGTTTACATGCTTTGTACTGAAGGAACTCAATATAATCCGATAAAGAAACTATCTGGATTGGATTCAATGCATTGGATCCGACGAATTGTGAGTCAAAGGTTTTTGATACGAATGCCATTATAATATTTACGCTGGAAAAGGCAAAATTATTTTTGGGAATTACTGTTCACGTCGGAAAATCATTGTTCACGTCGGAAAAATATAAAAGTGGTCGAAATTTAATTTAAATTGGATGGGTAGGCTCGAAATTGCAAGAAGAATAGATTGTCCTGAAGAAGTTTTGCCAAAATCTTGCCGAAAATAGCCTCACGCGTCGGCGCATAGATGTCAGAGCTTTGCTAGAGAAATTCTTCCGGCGGCGCTTGAGGGCGCGTGATTACTTTTCTGCCGGAGAACTTTTTAAGGGTTGGTCGCCGAACTCTGATCTACTTCTTGGTGGTGTTGGTTTTTGCACAATACTGACGAATACTATTGTTCTTGCAGATTACCTATTTTTACCGGAAAATGGCTTCCGGTCGACTGATTTCTCTTCCCGAAGTCACTGAAATTTATGCATAGCAATAGATTTCTCACGGTTGCTTTGATATCATGTGAGAATGTACAGGAGAAAATAACTTTATTGATATTCTATTAAATCTTTTACATTAGCCCTATTTATAACTATACACAATGTATATTCTACTTCTATTTCATGTGGGACTAGGATTATCTATATAACTATTTACATGGAAGCTAATCAAGTAGCTTATGGTTGGCTAAGTATGCAACAAGTTTGGTACAATTCCAACTACAATCTACCAGCAACCTTTGAGGGGCCTTATCAGATGGATAGATTGCAGTTGCCAAGTTAACATTTACCTTTAGATATGGCAACTGAAAAACTTTTTTTGCAAGTTGATTAATTGTAATATAGCATGATTATGGGGTTACTAGGTAAGTGTATATTGTAATTCTAGTTTTTTTCACAAGAGAAATAGAAGAAAAGTGATACGAATGGTGTGATCTACATAGCAACTTGTAAGAGCTATTATCACTTCTAGCCATCCGGAAAAAACTAATGACAATCGGTAGCCACAAATTATAATATATATTTTATAGCCCAAAACTAATTATAGCGGCTAGCCACTGAAATTGACAAATCCAACTATCACGGAAACACAATGGGAGATGACTTTTAATTTATTCAAAGGGAATCGTTCATTATTTTATTTTTTTTGACTTTTGTGCTATTTAGATATTAATATTTTATACATACTTGTGAAGAATATAAAAATAAAACTTTTGTCATAAATGTTACTTTTTGCCTTTTCCTCTATGAGTTCAATATGTGCCCATACTGTAAGTGAGATAAATAATTAAAATTTTAAAAAGCAAAATACTCCAAAAATGGAAGTTACGTGTATTTTGAGGGAAGGATTCAAATTTAGTATTATTTCAATTTATTTATATTTATATTAGGTTGGGTCATTTCTATTTTAATTTGGTTATTATTTGTTAGACTGAAAAATAAAAAATGCTATCGACAAGTTATATTTTTCGGTCATTATGGTTTTTTTGTGAGTTAACTAGCATTTTTTATGATTTTTATGTGAGAAAACATAGTTGTATGACTTTGATTAAAAATAAATCATAATTATATGACCATTTGTGAAATTTATCCTTCACTATCACGAGCATGCCCTCTTTCCAAATATATATAAGCATTTCTTTGCATGGCGAAAATCCTTTATGTAAAAAAAAAAAAAAGAGAACTGTCAATCGCTAAAATGCAAGTGTGGCGTTTAGTGTCATTTTCTTTCAAGAAATACCCTAAATAGAGGAGTCGAGTATGAAAATAACATTCGTTAAATTAGTTGTACTCTGTGGTGGAGCAACGTGTGCAAAATATGGTTGCATCATTAATTTGAAAAATACAGTCTTTATTATACAAAATATATACAAAATAGATTGTGATTATACAAAAAATATACTAAATAGACTGTCACTATATAATTTATATACAATAGACTGTCACTATATAAAATAGATTGTCAATTTATATACAATAGACTGTCACTATACAAAATATATACAAAATAGACCGTCGCTATACGAAAAATATACTAAATAGACTGTCACTATATAATTTATATACAATAGACTGTCACTGTACAATTTATATGCAATAGACTGTCACTATACAAAAAATATACTAAATAGACTGCCACTATATAAAATATATACAAAATAGACTATCGTTATACAAAAATATACAAAATAAACATTTCGGGCTAATAGATATAATATGTTTGGGCCGGAGAGACGTTTCAGATCAATGAAAAAAAACATGGGCTATTAAAATTTTGTGAGGCTACCGACATTTTCTCAACTTGTAAGGGATTAGGCCTAGTCCCAGCTCATGTAATTTTTGGTGCTATAATATTTCCACCAGAATTACTGGGTGTTAAATCAAAAAATAAAAAAGAGGCGGGGGGAGGGAGAGAGAGGGGTCCTAAACCTGTAGGCGATGGGGGTTGTTTGACCAACCATGTCATGTTATGATCATCGTATGCTTTGCTAAAATTGTCAATATAATTTTCATGGCATAAAGAGAAATAAGCGAAGATTCCTTTTTTTACTTTGACTTGGACTTTCCTGTTCTAGTTGTTGCTTTTTCTTTCCGTAACTTCGAAGTAGCTGCTTCACTTCAACCACTCAAACTTTTCGATATTAGTATTATTTATTTCTCATCCAAGTAATAGCGTCTTCTTCTAGAAATCTATCTATTTTTAGCATGATTTTGCATGTGGATATAATTTGTCGTGAGATTGTTAAACTTCTTACTAGGACCAGCAAACCCTCGCACATCAAAATGGAGGCATGATAGTATTGTACTCTACTGCTCATGTTGTATGTTGAAATTCTTATACACTATAATCCATAATGTGTGTATTCACACCAATATACCTATTAAAAAAATCAACTCTTCTCAGAATCATCAATTTAACTTAACAATGCCAAATACCTGTCTTCTGCAACAAAATTCCTATGCTCACAGCGGTCAGCAAGTCAGAGCCAGCATATAGAATAGTGATTGACGAGCATTCAAGTTAATCGTAAGTTTAAGCGGATGCTCTCATTGTTTACAGGAGCGCATTCTTGACTTAAATAGGCAGCCGATCATATTTAGGGAGGCGGAACGACTCGAGTGGCTTACCTATGCTCTTTCTTGTGTATTTCTGTCTTAATTCTTCTTCTTTCCTTTTTACTTCTCCTTTGTGTTTTTCCCTCCTGGGGTCAATATTTTACCAGCTGCAACGTAAATTAGATAAAACTCCTAATTGAAGAATAAATACATTTTCCTACATGAAGTTAAATAAACTAAAATACATATATTTAACTTTATAACAAATATAAGATAAAACAATAAAACAGCTAAACAATATATTCTAAATGAAAAATGAAAAGAATAAATACACAATATAACAAAATTAAATTTGCTAATAGTGGCTGATTTTATCAACCCTTTGTTAGTTGATCCGCCAACTTGTTTTGTTCCTTGTAGTTTGCATTCATCAAAGGTTCTCCCCAGCTTGTCTAGCTTACCTGCAATCATAAATAATGTTAGAATAATGTAGAAGTTTGTGTCATGGATAAAGTTAGTTTATGCCAATTTCCAAGGGCATGAAGGGCGATACTGCCTACTGATAATAGGGCAACGAAAACATTTTGTGCATTCCACTAGAATCTTATCTAACAGTTGTCAAGTTATAACAAGATTATCTTTGTTCAAGGGAAGGTCATATTTTGAGCTAAAACAAAATGTACTTCAGAACAATAAGTTTAATTTAGTTTGATGAATTTTGTCCAAGGAGCGTGAGATATGTCATGGGCGAGCCATGCCCCATGACCCTTTGGACGCGTCCCATGGCGTCCTACCAAGCCGCCCAACGCCTAGCACCATGGACCCCGTGGCCTTGGCTGCGCCAAGTGACAAGCGTGCATGTGCCTCTGTCGCCCCACCGATAGCCCTCGCCAGCGCCCAGCCGCAGGCAGATGCCAACAGCGCCGCGCGCAGACAATGCCGCGCGCACAGACCGTGATATCAAAGACAAGGTTGCTGACAATGGACCTGTTTCTACCTTGCAGAAAACTAAGTCCTTTTCATTGTAAATATAAAATACTTTTATTTCATGTACTTCCATTATGTTCCTCTAGCTTAGTTAGGCCAAGTCATGTAACTTGGGTTTATTTAATCATTATTAGGGTGGATCAAGCAATCAAACTTTCTAGATGGCAAGCAATTCTCTGTACTGGTGTCTCTCCCCTTGACACCGTGTTGCTTTTCTGTAATAGTTTTCATTAATGCAATCAAGCTTTCTTTTATTCTCAATTCTCTTTTCTGTTCTCTCAATTGCTCTTGACATTGGTTTTCCCGTACGGCACTGACAATCTAGTCTAGCGTATGGAGGGGACCTCAGTTGGCGGATAGTAACTACAGGGACATCGGTTGCTTCGCCTTACGTCGCCCTTCCAAGGAATCTCAGGAAGGCGCCGCGTAATAGTTGGTATAAGAACTTAGGCTCGACATTGGACGAGGGAACACATTGCTATTACCACCATTTCTGACCATGGTGAATCATGGGACCGCATTGCAGACGGTTGACGTATTACGATCCATCGTGGATACGGTGCCTGAACTAAGAACCAACCTAATGCAAATGTTGGACGACCTGGATCGCAGAATGCTCCAGGCCGAAGTTGACATAGAAAACATTAGTCGCGACTCTGAGGGAGACTGGCAAACGGCAGCCACAGAGGCAGCCAAAACTTTTGGTAAATTTGAGGGCCTCCAATAGGAGCGTGCCGAGGATTTAACCTACAGGGCATAAAGGTGACTGCCATGCAACAAACTATAGACAACTTGACAGGCCAGTTCAATGTTGCCAATGCTGCGCTACAAGGCCTGCTTGGAGGAGGCGAAAATCAAATTGGGGATGCTGTGAACCTCGCCCCCGTGGCACAAAAACTGAAAATTCATGAGCCAAAGCCATACAATGTAGCTCTGAATGCCAAAGAAGTGGAAAACTTCATCTTCGACATCGAACAATACTTCGATGCCGTTGGGGACCTAGAAGAAGCGAAGAATGTAGCAACTACTGCCATGTATCTTCAGGGTGATGCTAAACTCTGGTGGCGGGTGAAGTACGAAGCCATCAAGGCCGGTGAAGATACTCTCGAGACATGGGCAGAACTGAAGGCAGCCATACGCCTACAGTTCTTCCCCGAAAATGTTGAGTACAATGCAATGAGAAAGCTACGGGAGCTCTGCCAGACCAAATCAGTGCGGGATTACGTGCGAGAATTCTCCGCGCTCATGCTGAACATACGAGACATGGGGGACAAAGACAAACTCTTCACATTCCAAGAAGGGTTGAAACCTTATGCCTATATGGAGCTGCAAAGACAGGGTAGACACTTTACCTAAGGCAATACAAGCAGCGGAGTGCCTTGACGACTATCAAGTGGAAGCTCGGAAGGATAGGCCTCAACAGCCTGCCCGAGGGGGATATAAAGGGGGCCAACCTAACACTAGTGGCCCTAACAGAAGTGGAGGAGATCGGAGTGCAACTAAATCTAAGGCTCCCTCCTTAGGCAATACTTGTGTTGCATCTAACAACGACGATCGGGGGAGAAAACCCCCTTTAGGATGCCATCATCGCGGCGGGCCACATTGGAATAATGAATGCCCGCATGCACAGATGAACGCCCATCAAGCTTTTGATGATGGGACAAATGACGACGCAGATGATGTCGACCAGACCGAACCCGTAGGTGCCTTCAATGCAATAGTTGGCTTTATTTCTAAAGCCTTAGCGGGAACCAGTGTTGGTATCCGTAAGGACCCATGCCCAATCACCAAGAAAGGGAAAAAGAAGGCGGATGAGAAGACTCCTCATGTTCGTCGAGATGAAGGTGAATGGCAAGCCCATTCGAACGATGATAGACACGGGTGCTACCCACAACTACTTAGCCTCTACTCAGGTAGAGCGCCTTGGTCTAGTTGTAGGAAAGGGCAGAGGTCGTGTCAAGGCTATCAACTCACCGCCTCAGCCAGTGGGTAGAATAGCCAAAGAAGTACCAGTGAAGCTAGGCCCTTATGAAGGAAAATTCAACTTGCGCGTGGTGATCATAGATGACTTCGAGTTGATAGTTGGGTTGGAATTCCTGAGATAAACCAACACCATGCCCGTACCGTATGCCGACATGCTACTGATGATGGGAGCACACGGGGCCAAGCCCTGCATTATCCCGTGTATGCCCATAAAGATGGCAGCTGAGAACATCTCGACCTTACAGTTGAAGAAGGGGGGTCAAAAGACATGAAACTACGTACCTAACAACCTATGTATTGAAGATATAGAACGCTCCTCGGGTCCCATTCCTGCACCCGTGAAGGAGCTGCTACTAGAGTTTTAAGACGTCATGCCACAGGACATGCCAAGGGACTCCCGCCCTAAGCGCACTATGGACCATGAAATTGAGTTGGTGTCGGGTGCGAAGCCACCCGCCCGGGCGCCTTACAGAATGTCACAACCCGAACTCACCGAGCTTCGGAGACAATTGACGAAAATGCTAGACACATGGATCATCGTGCCCTCCAAATCCCCGTACGGATCCACTGTGTTATTCCAAAAGAAACATGATGGCAACCTACGACTCTATATGGATTATCAGGCTCTAAACAAAATCACTGTGAAGAACAAGTATCCTATTTCGCTAATGGCAGACTTGTTCGATAGACTGGGTGGTGCGACGATGTTCACCAAAATAGACCTGAAGACAGGTTATTGGCAAGTTCGGATTGCGGAGGGTAATGAACACAAGACGACCTGTGTGACCAGATATGGAAGTCTTCTGTGAGTACATTGACGAATTCGTGGTGGTCTACTTGGATGACATTATGGTATATAGCCAAACACTGGAAGAACACCTGGAGCACTTGCGGAAGGTGCTAGGCTGATTGCGGGAGCACGAATTATATGCAAAGCTATCCAAATGCTCCTTTGCTCAAAAACAAATTGAATTCCTCGAACATGTCATCGAGGAAGGGTGAATCAAAATGGACAAGCAGAAGATTCAGGCTATCACAGATTGGCCGCCGCCTAAGGATATCCATACCTTGAGGGCGTTCCTTGGCCTATGCAACTTCTATCGGCGATTCATGAAAAATTACTCCCTCATCGCGGTGCCATTGACAGAACTCCTAAAAAAGGCTACGCCTTGGGATTGGGGACCCAGGCGAGCGGAGGCCTTCAACGCATTGAAAACGGCTATGTCTAGTAGCCCCGTCTTGGCCTTCCTTGATTTGGCCAAGTCGTTCGAGGTACAAACGGATGCCTCAGACTATGCCCTTGGCGGGGTCTTGCTACAAGAAGGGCATCTAGTAGCGTACGAGAGCCGGAAGCTGAAGGATGCAGAGCGGCGCTATGCCTCCCACGAAAAAGAATTATTGGCTATCGTCCATTGCTTACGCCTTTGGAGGCACTATCTGCTGGGAACCCCGTTCGTGGTCAAGACAGACAACACAACGGTTAGCCATTTTATGACCCAACCAAAGTTGAATGGCCGCCAGGCCCGGTGGCAGGAACTCTTAGCAGAATTTCACTTCAACTTGGAGTACCGAAGTGGGAAGACTAACCAGCTTGCTGATGCGCTCAGTCGGAGGGCTGACTTAGCATCGGTGTGCCTACTTGCTACCCTAAGGGGGAGCGAAGTAGCCACCACTATAAAAGACCAGATACATTGTTAGTTTACAGATATGCATAGTGTAGTCTTGTCCCACATTGTAATAGGATGTATATAGCTATAAATAGGGACCTCTTGTATTGTATTTATCATCCAATATTAATAACATATTTTCTCCCGTGCCTTCTCACATGGTATCAGAGCATTAGTTTGAAAAGATCGTTGTGCGTCATTCCGGCGTTAACCAGGAAGAAGGTACTTAGTCATCGTATAATTTTTCCGGTGACCTAAGGCTTGTCTAAGTGAAAGTCATTTTCTGTCGGTGTTGTGCTAAAACCAACACCACCACGAGGTAGATCACCCTCCGACGACCAACCCTTGAAATTTTATCCGGCAGAAAAGCCGCCACGCGCCGGCAATAACTTTTTCGGCGAGGGTTCCGGCCTTTTTTTTGCGAAGCTAGATTTTGGGTTGAATTAGGCCCGAAGTCCATTTATCGTGGTATCAGAACTTTTTCGCGAAGCTAGCTTTTCAGGACAGCTTGCTCGCAAAGGAATTCCGAGTCTATCCATCCTGGTAACGACAAATTCCGACTTTGGAATTTTCCGGCGAGCTACAGTATTTCCGGCGTGAACAGTGTTTTTCAAGCTAGAACAATGTTCTCTTTTCCTGCTGTAAACAGTGATTTTCAAGCTATTTCTTCAGTTTTCAAGCTATTTCCCATGTTGTAGCGACATGGGAACCGATACTTTGAATAGTCGGATGGTATTTTTAGCAAATTATATTGAGTTCATTCAGTATAAAACATGTAAGCAGACTTGACTTGTTTCTCCTAATCTTCATCCTCTGAGTCTTGGGTCATTGATTCAGATGCATCAGATCATATTTCTGGTAACAAATCTCTTTTCACTACTATTTTGTATTCTCAATCTCTTTCAAAAGTCACAATGGCCAATGGGTCTCAAACCATGGCAACTGCAATAGATCAAGCAAGCTCACTTCCTTCCTTACCTTTAGATTCAGTCCTTTATGTTCCCAATAGTCCTTTTAATCTCATAGCTGTTAGTCGCTTAGTCAAATCACTTAAATGCGCTGTTTTATTTCTTGATGACCATATTTTTATACAGGAACGCAGTACGGGGCGGATCATTGGTACCAGGTGTGAATCAAACGGACTTTAGTACCTTATCCTTACTAAATCACATGGACTCACATCTTGTCTTCCTTCTACAACTTGTCCTGTTACTGATTCACCAGATTTATTACATAAACGGTTGGAACATCCCAGTTTGTCAAAACTTTAGAAAATGGTATCTGGTTTATCTCACTTGTCAGCTCTAGAGTGTGAGTCATGTCAGCTCGGTAAGCATACCCGCTCCCATTTCCCTCGGCGTCTTGATAATCGAGCAGTCACCTTTTACTTTAGTCCATTCAGATGTTTGGGGTCCTAGTCGGGTCAGTTCCACCTTGGGATTCCGCTACTTTGTCAGTTTCATTGATGATTATTCCAGGTGCACTTGGATATTTTTGGTAAAAAAACGATCTGAACTATTTTCTATTTTCCAAACCTTCCACGCTGAAATTCAAAATCAATTTGGGTTTCTATTCGCACATTTCGTAGTGATAATGCCCGAGAGTATTTGTCTTCCCCATTTCAGCAGTTTATGAAATCTCATGAGATTATTCATCAAACATCTTGTCCGTACACATCTCAACAAAATGGAGTAGCTGAAAGAAAGAATAGACATCTTATTGAAACTGCTCGTACCCTACTCATACAATCTCATGCTCCGTTGCGTTTTTGGGGGATGCAGTTCTTACATCTTGCTATCTTATTAATCGTATGCCATCTTCAGCTATCCAGAACCAAGTTCCATTCTCTGTCTTGTTTTCCCACTTACCTTTGTTCTCTCTTCTACCCCGTATCTTTGGAAGCACTTGTTTTGTCCATAACCTTACTCCAGGAACAGATAAGTTAGCTCCTCGTGCTCTTAAGTGCGTATTTCTAGGTTTCTCGAGAACACAAAAGGGGTATCGATGCTACTCTCCTGACCTCCAGCGGTACCTTATGTCCGCTGATGTTACCTTCTTTGAAACCCAATCATACTTCACAGGTTCAGGTCATCACTTAGATATTTCTGAGGTACTACCAGTTTCATCTTTTGGAGATTCAGTCACTCCAGCTCCACCACCTACAACTCCAGTTGTAGCTCCACCACCTATAGCTCCAGTTCCACCACCTACAGCTCCGGTTGTAGCTCCACCACCTATAGCTCCAGTTCCTCCGCATAATCAAGTTCAACCTTCTGCAGCTCCACCACTCTTGACTTATCATCGTCGTCCACATCCAGCATCAGAACCAAGTGATTCATGCCCCGCATCAGATTCTCCACCTACTGCGGATTTGTCTCTTCTTTGTCAACCAATTGCACTCTGCAAAGGTGTACGATCCACACTTAATCCTAATCCCCACTATGTCGGTTTAAGTTATCATCGTTTGTCGTCACCTCATTATGCTTATCTTCTTTGTCCACTGTTTCTATCTCTAAGTCTACAGGTAAGGCACTATCTCATCCAGGATGGTGATATGCTATGATTGACGAGATGTCTGCTTTACATGCTTGGGAGCTTGTTCCTCTTCCTGCAGGTAAGTCTACTGTTGGTCGGTTTATGCAGTCAAAGTCGGTCCGGATTGCCAGGTTGATTTTTGGGCTTGATTATAGTGATACTTTCTCTCCCGTGGCTAAAGTAGCATCTGTTCGTCTCTTTTTGTCCATGGCAGTTGTACGTCATTGGCCTCTTTATCAGTTAGGCATTAAGAATGCTTTTCTCCACGGTGATCTTGAAGAAGAAGTTTATATGGAGCAACCACCTGGTTTTGTCCCCTCGAGCTTGGTTTGGTAAGTTCAACACAATTATTCAGGAGTTCGACATGACTCGTAGTGAGGCTGATCACTCTGTGTTGTATCGACATTCTGCTCCTAATCTGTGTATTTATCTAGTGGTTTATGTTGATGATATTGTTATTACTGGTAATGATCAGGATGGTATTACTAATCTGAAGCAACATCTCTTTTAGTACTTCCAGACTAAGGATTTGGGTAGATTGAAGTATTTTCTAGGTATTGAGGTCGCTCAGTCTAGCTCAGGTATTGTTATTTCACAGCGGAAGTATGCCTTAGACATTCTTGAGGAGACTAGAATGATGAGTTGCAGACCTATTGACTCTCCTATGAATCCGAATGCTAAGCTTCTGCCTGGACAGGGGTAGCCTCTTAGAGACCCTACGAGATATAGGAGGTTGGTTGGCAAATTGAATTACCTCACAGTGACTAGACCTGACATTTTTTTTCCGGTAAGTGTTGTAAGTCAGTTTATGGATTCTCCCTGTGATAGTCACTGGGATGCAGCTGTTCGCATTCTTCGGTATATAAAGTCAGCTCCAGGCAAATGATTACTATTCGAGGATCGAGGCCACGAGCAGATTGTTGGGTACACAGATGCTGATTGGGTAGGATCACCTTTTGATAGACGTTCTACGTTTGGATATTATGTTCTAGTAGGAGGTAATTTGGTCTCGTGGAAGAGCAAGAAACAAAATGTAGTTGCTTGCTCTAGCGCTGAAGCCGAATATCGAGCCATGGCTGTGGCGACGTGTGAGTTAGTTTGGGTAAAGCAGTTGCTCAAATAGTTAAAGTTCGGAGAAATCAGCAAGATAGAACTAGTGTGTGATAACCAAGCTGCTCTTCATATTGCGTCAAATTCGGTGTTCCATAAGAGGACTAAACACATTGAGATCGACTGTCACTTTGTTAGAGAAAAAATACTTTCAGGAGATATTGTTACAAAGTTTATAAAGTCGAATGATCAACTAGCAGATATTTTCACTAAATTTCTTACTGGTTCTCGTATTAGTTACATGTGTAACAAGCTCGGTACATATGATGTGTATCCACCGGCTTGAGGGGGAGTGTTAGTTTACAAATATATATAGTGTAGTCTTGTCCCACATGAGAAGAGGAGTAATATCTCCTTGTAGTGTATAGCTATAAATAGAGACCTTTTGTATTGTATTTATCATCCAATATTAATAACATATTTTCTCCCGTGCCTTCTCACATACATGATCTACTCATAAAGGATCCTACTGCACAGTATTTGGTTGATCTTGTAGGACAGGGCAAGACTCGCCAGTTCCTGAAAGTGAAAGGGAACCAATTTTATGTTCCTAAAGGAGGAGATCTGCGAAGAACTCTTCTAATGGTGAAGAACGCACCATGGCATTACTTCGCCGCACATATTATTGGCCTCAAATGGCTGATGACGTCGCTCAGTATGTGAAGACTTGTCTAGTATACCAGAAGGACAAGTCGGACCGATTGACACAAGCGAGACTCTTGGAATCACTACCTGTCCCAAAGAGACCTTGGGAAAGCGTTTATCTGGATTTTCATCACCCGGCTGCCAAAGGTTGGAGATCTCACAACTATCTTGGTGTTGGTGGATCGGTTTTCCAAGTATGCTATATTTATAGCAGCCCTACAATATATATCAGCAGAACATACAGCTCGACTCTTCATCTCTCATGTCGTCAAATATTGGGGCCTGACTAAAGACATCGTTAGTGATAGCGACTCACGCTTCACTAGCAAATTTTGGACCCAACTCTTTAAGTTCCTCGGATCAAAATTGAGTCACAACTCAAGTTTTCATTCGCAATCTGATGACCAGACGGAGCGGTTCAATGGCATGCTGGAGGAATACCTCCGCCACTTTGTAACCGGATCGCAGAAGAACTAGGTGAAGCTTCTGGATGCTGCTCAACTGTGTTTCAATTCACAAAAAAACTCTAGTACAAAAAAAGCGCTTTTGAAATTGTTACCGGACAACAACCGCTACTCCCACACCGTGAATGCACCAAACATGTCAAAATTTCCTCGAGCTGCTAGCTTTTCAAAAGAATGGAAGCGAAATTTGGAGATAGTGCAGAGCTATCTTGTCAAAACCCAAAAGCGGAAGAAGAGGCATGCTAATCAAAATCGTCGCTTTGTTTTGAATACCAAGTAGGAGACAAAATGATGGTCAAAATCCCAAAGCGGTACTTGTTTGCATGGGTCCATGACCCTCGCTTATTGCAAAAATACATTAGACCCTTGTCCATTGAAAGGCGCATTGGAAACCCCAGCTTGGTGGAAAATCCATCCCGGTTTTCATGTCAGTCTTCTGAAACCTTTTCGGGAAGACATGGAGGACCCTTCACGGAGCCAACTCACAATACCCAGTATTCGAGGCCCCAATTCAATCGGGAAAAAGGCGTGCTGAAGCTATTCTTAATGATCAAGTGATTCACGCCTAAAGGAAAGATCACCAAGAATTCTTGGTAAAATAGCAGGGTTGTGATGCGGAGGAGAATGTCATGGGCGGCTTTCCAGCCATGCCCCATTGGACGCGCCCCATGGCATCCTAGCAAGCCTCCCAACACCTAGCGCCATGGACGACCCTGTGGTCTTGGCTTCGCCAAGTGACTAGCGCGCATGTGCCTCTGTCGCCCCACCAATAGCCCTCGGGAGCGCCCAGCCGCAGGCCGATGCCAACGGCGCCGCGCGCGTAGACCGTGATGTCAAAGACAAGGTTGCTGACAACGGACCTGTTTCTACCTTGCAGAAAACTAAGTCCTTTTCATTGTAAATATAAAATACTTTTATTTCATGTACTTCCATTATGTTCCTCTAGCTTAGTTAGGCCAAGTCATGTAACTTGGGTTTATTTATTTTAAGCATTATTAGGGAGGATCAAGCAATCAAACTTTCTTAGCAAGCAAGCAATTCTCTTTACTGGTGTCTCTCCCCCTCGATACCGTCCTCGACACCGTGTTGCTTTTCTGTAATAGCTTTCACTAATGCAATCAAACTTTTTTTCATTCTCAATTCTCATTTTTTTTCTCTCAATTGCTCTTGACATTGGTTTTCTCGTACGGTACTGACAATCTAGTCTAGCATACGGAGGGGAACTCAGTTGGCGGATAGTAACTACACGGACATCGATTGCTTAGCCTTACATTATCCTTACAAGGAATCTCAGGAAAGCGTCGCGTAACAGATAGGAAGCAGGGAAACAATTAAGAATGATGGGTAAATATCAATTACCTTGCTCAACTTTGTTTGATATTCAAAATTGGTCTGATTTCAACAGGAGAAAGTGTTTCTCTCCCTTTCAACTTTGGTGATTGATTGAAGACTATGTAATTTGGGAAGACTAGATCAATGTAGTTCAATCGCAGGAAGTTGGGAAAGTTGAGGAATATGTGAATATGTAAAACTAGAGCTAACAAGGGAAGCAAGAGGGCACTTCAATATGGATAGGATCCAATTCCCTTTATTTCGAATTAGAAAGAAAAATCTCTGTTTGGAAAACTTTCAAGACTTTATAAGTTTGACATGCCTTGAATTATTTATATACTTGTATAGGAAAGGAAGTTCTTCAGTATAGATATATATATGGGAGAGCCTCGTTAGAATAGTGATTTTTGTGAACTTGCATAGAGTATCTTACATTGAATTTGCTATGGCGCAAAAACATCTTTAACCACCAAAATTATTATAAGAACGTGACTGGAACACTATCTGAATAGCAGTCACACCATGTAGCTCAACTTATGATCATGATAGATTCCTTATTTAATCATATAACAGTGGGAGACGAGTCTGAATATAATGCACAAGAAAATATAGGAGGAACATTGAAAAGTGGAAACCAGCAGAAATACAGACGATGTTAGAACTCTGCTACAAGGGTGACAAAGGCATGTTTTACGAAGTCTGATACCTCAATGCATGATACTATTTTCTGGTGCTGCTTTCTGACAATAGAACTAGTTACACTGTTGAGTTGTCCCACATCGGAGGGATTTGAGGTCCTTGGTCTCCTTATATGGTCTTAGGCAATCCTCACCTCATAAGCTAGCTGTTGGGGTTGAGTTAGGCCCAAGGTCCATTTATCATACACCAGCAACTACATGAATGAAAAACTCTAGATGACGATCGTTCTTCCGTTAGGACTCCAGAATGAGAAGATATATGCTAAGTTTTTCTCATCACGTCTTTCTGAAATGATAACTACTCTAGTATCTTGTTCTTACTATTATTCTGGAACATCAAGCAATTCTGTGTCTCATGCACGAATGTGTTCCTTTTTCGCTGTACTTCTAGTTTTGATAACATTCAAGCATGTTACTGACAAAATCAAATGAAAGACCCTATGACATACATAGGGAGGAAGGGGATGCATTGCATGTTATAGTACGAAACAGACTTCAGAAGGCGTGTCACGTTTTGCTTGCAAAACTATCATCATGGCACTAGAACTACAATTTGGCTCGACTTCTAGCCATTTCCCATTTCTATGTCAACAATATTGGATTTCAAACCCAAATAACAGAGGAAATTAGAGACGGACACTGAGGAAACTTACAAAAAAACTATGTGTACTCAAAGTCCCAAAACAGGGGTGGACCAATACAGTCTTCCATAGTACAGAAAGAAGTCCTAAACAGCAAATGGCCCAATAAATTTGTTGTTCCAATCATTTTGTGCTATCTTCTGATTGCCAGCATTTCTATTCTGCCTAAACATATCTTTATCATGATTTCATTAAGCATTTCTCATTGAGTCACTAAAACTACTCATGAAGTATACCATAACACCCCACTACCCTACTGGCTGACAAACTACTACCGCTGATGTGTTGTTGTTGTTAGAATTATTTTATCTATTACCATTATACCACTAAACAATTGCTTTCAATGTCATGAATGCTTCAGAAATACTCCATCAGACAGACAGATCGACAAACAGAAAAGGAGACAGAAACAGAAATAAAGATATGTTAAACAAAAGAGAAAGGCGAAAGGCAAGGAAAGTTTGACCTGAAAGACTGGACCTCTTTTCTTTTTATCATATCCGGGATCCCAATACTTACCTTATTTCACCCAAAAACCTACAGATAGTTACTTAACTACAGTTGCAGTTATCATTATGCATCTCTTGCATGCATTTACATTATGCTAGTTATGTTTTAGGAAATTCTCTTCGTTTTTCTTTTTTTTTTTGTTGGTGGGGGGGGGGGGGGGGTTACCCCTTAGGATTCCTAGGAATCTTATATTGAAAACTGAAAAGGTTTTAACAGAATAGATTTTGGATAGACTATACAATCTTTAGTGAGGAAAAACTTGAACATTGGACCACAAATACATGGCTGTCATGCATTTGGGTTATCATTCTGAAATATCCCCATGTTATATTCTTTATCTGAGTTCAGGTTGTATGTTTAGACAATTCCTTATCACTCGAACAATATTCAATAACTAGTATATAATTTAGAAGAAGCACAGAGAATGCCTACAGAAATAACTTGTGTTCAAGATAACAAAGCTTTCTTATGCTCATTAGATCGTGTTCGATATTTTTCCCCCTTATTTTGCTTCTAATACTAAGCATGAAGGGAACACCCACAACTAACGAGTTAATCCATACCTTGATGATTGGTACATGAAATTAGAGTAAAAAGAGCAAAACAAACTTCAGAGACCTACCTTAAAGACAGTACCATTCACTTTGTCAACGTTTAGCGTGCCATCACTCTCAACTCCATTCAACTGAAAAACAAAGAGAGAAAATAAAGAACTGCAGCCATCGTGTTAATAAGAGGCTGCAAAAGATATTATCTGCCCTGTTTTATTCGAGTTCTTTCTTATTAGATAAAACAGTATTTAATTACACTGACCTAGTATGGAGACAACACAATTTTTTTGACAAGGGAAGTCAACACAATTTAACTATTATGTATGTAGAGGCTAGACTAGAAACAAACAGAACAACTTTGTGATACACTCCAAAATATTTGCTCAATCAGTACAACGTAGACAATTCTAAATATATTTATTTTGACAGCATGAAGTCGGTGATTGAAAGATACAACAAAACAAAGGAGGAGAATCACCAATTGGCAACTCCAACTTCTGAGGTTAGGGTAAGTTTCACTGGTTAATTTGCGGTCAACTAGTCAAAGAAAAATATGCATACTAAGGTTTCTATCATAGCCACTTCATGTCGTTGAACAAGGAAATGGTTGAGTAGTTGAGACACATGAGTAACAACCTGAGATCTCAGGTTCAAAGCTAAGCTATGACACTCGGTATAAGCCTATCTGCTCTACCATGGTGAGTTGATTTCGCGACACGTGTACGGTGGCCTGCAGCAGGCTTTTCGGTGGGATAGTCTAGGTGCGAGCAAAGTGACCCTGACACCACTATAATAAGAAGAAAAAAAGATGTTCAAAGTTAACAGAAAAATTAAATAGTAGAGAATTTGGTAATGATTATATTATCAATGAAAGTTAAGAGGATCAATAAGAATAATATGGAAAATATCCTTAGTGTCGTGTAATAAATAGGAAACCTTAGGAACATGAAACTTCCTTATCTCATATATAGTTCAAAACTTTTCTACAAGGAGCCTTCTTGATGTTATCAACCAGTTCCAATAAGAGTTTCTCTTCGTCTCTCTCCTTCCATGTGGTATTAGGCGTATTAAGCTTCTACGATATTTGTGGAAATCTAAGTACTACTCTTGCCTCTTTCTGATAACCATTCTAGGCAGCACTATTCTTATTTCCAGCCATCATTAGGCAGCATTGTGACATTTCAGGCTCCACATTTCTTTCCTGAGAACATTTGAGGCACCGCGCTGATCTCTTTCAGGCAACCATCCTGACGGCATCGTCTCTTCCAGTCACTTTTCTCTGGCTTTGCAAGCAATTACTCCAATAATTTCTTGTTACCCTTCAACTTTAATTCAAGCTTACATGATTTAATAGAGATTTGTGTCACCAAAATCTCTTTCCGCTAAATCAAAACGATTTTTCCCATGTGCTGCAAGGCATATTTCTTTGGTTGTGTCGATAACTGTCTATGAGAAAGAATATGACCTTTCGATGATGATCACTGTTCCGGCAACAATCAGGAGTTGAACCTGTACTAAAGTTTTGGCTCAACTCCTATCCAAGATACAAGGAGTCTATTAAGTCTAAAAGAGTTGTCAAAATGATCTTAGTGAGAATTACTCCTAATGTTCTGCCATTGACAAGATAACTATTAACTATTATATCATAATTGAAAACCCCAATAATTAGGATTCTTCAGTCCATTAAAAAAGAGCCCTCCTATATGTTAACCCAAAAAAGTTCAGTAAGAGTTTCTCTCCTCTTTCCTCTTTTCACAACATGCGTAAATTGTGGTGTATTGTTGTTTACAGTTTTTCCTCGCTACCGAGAGATCCCCGGCGGCCAAAGGGTTCGAAACTCCGGCATATGATGGGCCCGCCCCTCTACCCTTCTCCACTTAAATATCTGGCTTTATCTGAGGCAAGATTCGAACCTGCGACGTGTGCCTACACATCATCGATATGCTCTTACCACTAGAACAAAGCCCTGGGGGGCATTGTTCTTTACACCTCTTTGTGAAAAGGATTTAAAAGATATTGGCACCTATCCGCAAATTTTAGCAAATTAATTAGAATTAGGAGATGGAGAGCAGGATAAAGGGAGAGCAGGATAAAGGGGCAAAAGCAAAAAAACATAAACAAAATGCTGCAAGAAGCAAATTAATTAGAATTAGGAGATGGAGAGCAGGATAAAGGGGCAAAAGCAAAAAAACATAAACAAAATGCTGCAAGAAAGAAGCATACAGATTCTCATAGTTACAGTCAGCTGTACCGTTGAAGATGCTGGACTGAAGGCTAAAGTTTGAAGACATATAGTTTAAACGGAAGGAAGATATTTTACAAGACAATAGCAAGATTTCTCCAAAGTGTTTTATAAAAGACACGATAAGCCAGGGGCAATCCAACACATTGACGGAGAACAGGAACTAAGTATTCCAGTATTACAATGCGGCATGAAAAGCTACCTATTGTATGAACGTACTGCAACTTCAGCTATTCAGGATTTAACTGGAGAGAGGTCACATAAAAGAATAGATCAGAGAGACTCCCATTTGTCTAGCAATCAAAGCATAGGTAGGGACAGAACTGTCTTATAGTTCACAATTATTTCGATTTGCATCATATCAACAAGAACATCTTCTTCGGCTAAACAGATTCCACATAACCACTACAGTCGACACAGCCTGATTCCTGCTAGATTAAAACAACAAAAATTAGGGTTTTCAAGCTCTTGAGGATACTTACAGGCCACGTGTTTAGAATAAAGGCCACATGCTACCATTTCACTGACGATCACCATTAATAAATCAACTTCAAGGATTTAACAATATGTCAAATTTTGTTGTACAGGAAAGTTTGGCCATCTTTTAAATTACTTTTACAGTGTAAAGGTTCTTTTATTGTGGGAAAACTTCTAGTATGACAGACTTCAAAGATTGCTTATCCCCCCAGGCCCCCTTCTAACCAGTGTCTACAAAATCTCAAACAAAATCTTCAGAATTTTCATCATCTGAGTCATGTAACTCAACAAGGAGATTCAATTTGTGGTATAAGGAGTAATGATTTCCTTACCGTGAAGTTCATTTCTTGATAATGGTCAGCTAAGGCACACCCCTCTCCTAACTTGTCAAACTTGAATGTGGTACTATTTAGTATACGAGTACCTTTTTTGAAAAAAGAGGAGGATAGCTGTCCTAAACTTTCTACCAAGATAACATTTGGTGTTAATCTGCAACTTATCTTCTTACTTCTACACAGTCCCTCTTGTCTTTATTAAGCAGATAATGACATTCATGGATAGCACTAGGTTCTAGGTACCACTGCTTCACTCAAGGTATCCAACTCTATAACCTGTCTTTGTCATGCCATCTGTTCAGTATCTGGAGATCAGTCTCTAATCCTTCTTTGCAATTGCAGAAGGAAAAAATAGAAGTCAGACGCTATGCTTCATGTCTTCAAGATGCTGCAAAGGAATAAAAATTCCCATTAAAAAATAGTTCGTTCTTCACATATCAGTATTACAGGAATTATGCAGTTCAGGCACATAGGAAAACGAAATGTGATGAGAAGTGAAACAGGAGAAACATTGGGCCTTCCTGTGTTCAGAAATCACACACCCTGAGATACTGATACTACTGTGAAACTGAAGCAGTGTAGATTAGTCTACCTTTCAGGGGATTTTCATGTGACAGAGAGCCATATCAGTTCAGGTGCAGCAAGGAACTTTGGATATGGTATTGGAAGGTAATTTCTCGTAAGATTGACCACAGAAGCAGAACTTGACTCCTTTTATTAATAAGACTGCATAGGTCAACATAATTTAGGACATAATTAAGCATTCTGCTGAGGGGTTAATACTGCCATCATGACATATTGCACTCATGCTCATAGCACACACTTCCTACAGTACACAAAATCCAAGAACAGAAGATCTCATCTAGAGTTGTGTTATAATCTCCAACTGGGGCACGTCTAATTTCTTACTTGTACAAGAAAAACAAATGTTGCCCATATGTCATGAACCTAATTAGTGTGACAAAAGGGATTAAAAAATAGTTATCCATTCATATTATCATGAACTTTTTAAAAACAAGTCAAATATGGATAAGAACCATATTATCCACTTAGAAAATGAATAACCAATGGATAACTAATGAGTTTAACTTTTACATTTGTAAAGATTCAAATTGAGGGTTCCTCAAGTTTGGGAGACTAGGAATTCTCCCAAAAATGATCATATTCAAGAAGCCATGGATAATATAGATATCCACATTATCCACCGATTAACTCATTTTCTATCCGTATTAAATATGAGTTAGGTCAGGTAATTTATCCATTTTTGCATTCCCGTTTTCGACCTGCCCATATCCTATCCGACCCGCCCGTTTGCCACCCCTAAACCTAAGCAATACATATTATGCAAAGACATGAACATAAGAACCAAGGATATGGCTATAACATTGAAGAACTATAACCAGATAAACCGTCCGCCTACAAACCAATTTTCATCACATGCCATACTATCACTCTACAAAAATGAAGCAAACTGAAAATGACCAACAACTAAAGAGCCTAAATAATAATCTGACGGATATCCTTCCTCCCCAACATGAATCTAAACGACACTAACTTATGTATTATTCTTAACAAAAGCCACTAATAGTTGCCTAAATGTCATGAAACCTCAAATAGAAGCCTCAGCTACCATAGAGAGGGACAATGGTATCCATGGTTCAGTTTTGCCACCGCAAAGAGACCCAATATCTCTGTTCAATCCCACTCTAGATGATTTCTTCCATATGCAGATAAGCTCTTCACTTATCTCACACACACACACACATATATATATATACCTTTTGCTTACCTTTTGTCAAAAGTGCTAATGCTAAACTTCACGTTATCAAGCATTGCCAACTATTATAACATGGGTGGGATGAGATGTAGCCTCTCTCCACATAATCCCACCTTCAACATATAGGAGCGGTCGTCTACCATTAGCTTCCTTGCATGTAAAATATCTCTTTCTGGTATAAAATTAAGCATGTAAATTCTACTTAGATATTGGTGCAACCTAGGGAGAACCACACCCCAAAAGCTAGCTATTGAGGGGGGAGAGCCCAAGGCTATATAAATCCCACATCAGCACTTGTAGTACCGATGTGAGACTCAAGTCTCATTCCTTGCAATAGACCACAAATATCAACAAATAAAAATGTAGCTGGAAAAATAAAATAACAAGTCTTCTTCTTCTTAGATATGCATAGACGAAGAGTGATTACCATTACTTTATGCTGGTCTAGGTCGGACTCAACATAACCAATAAAAACCGTCAATAACATTAGGCATCAAATCTTTTCTTCTTCTTTCACATATTTCACTTTGATAGTAAAAGGTACAACAGAAGATGGTAAATGAAGGAACAAACTCTTCCTATGAACTAAAAACTGTATACAAAGAGGGGAAAATCAGTCTCTTGTGCACCTATTAGATGGTGGAGTCCTATTTCATCTATTCAGTAGGATTATCTCTCAGTCAATTAAGCTAGATCCAGTTGTAAAAATCCCACATAAGGTGCAAAGCATAGAAGGAAGTTACAAACAAATTATAGCACAATTAGGACCGAGGTTTGAATAACATATGATAGTATAGCATAGAGTAACTATGCAGCTACTGTAATTACTCATTTACCAAACAGAAGGTTGAATTCGCATCCTCCATGATGTACCACACACCAGAGTTTATGGCCAGCAACTTCAAGGCTACCAAAACAACTATAACTTATATTTCTATGGCTGATGGCATATTGTGGAGCAAAATTTTTGAAGGTAGAAAGCAACAAAGATTAAAGAGATGCCTTGTGGCTATCTCTTTTACTTTAAAACTTTGAATCCCCTTTGAAATGTCATCCAAACCCATTGGTTTGAAGAATTCATCACAAGTTTGTAGGAGTAATATGCCACAAAATATCAAGAGGAGCTGTTAATTAACATCACTTAAGCCACTCTACAGTATATCCATATCAAGGCATTGTATTGATCAGGGCAACCAGTCAATAGTAGGGTCCATGCTAAATTCGTATGAGATGCATCAAATTGTTAGTGCTATACAAAAGAAGTCATGTAGCTAAATCTACAATATGTCTTCCACAAAAATGACAAAAATTGAATTCAACCTGGCTTGGTTGCATGGTCAACACCTTTGATGTGTCCTAGTCATGTTAAGACTCAAATCCTCTTCTATTCCTACATGTCGACCTTTGTACCAAAAGTAGAAATCCTCTTCTACACCCATTTTCATCAATGTGAGGAGAACAATGAAATTTTATGGTAACACCCATTTTCATCAAGGTGAGGAGATACAGAAGAAAACGGTCAAAGAGTCATTCTAGAAAGCAGATGATTCACAGACACAACAACAATGTTCTCTTTGTCAGTGTATTTTTGAATCTCTAATGTTTGAGACTTGAATCCCCTTCAATTCCCAAATGTCGAACTTTGCACCTAAACCAAATAACTTCTAAAATCCTAATTTGAACTAGCGCAAAAATTGACAGCATGCCTACGAAGTCTTTTTTAAGATATAATTGTCTCTAAGCCAAAGTAGATCAATAAGGTTTCATATGCTACGTCCTCTAATCACATTTGATGTCCAGATTCTTCTATTGAAAAAATTTACCTCGTAAAAAAAATTAACTACAAGAAGTGTCTCCGCATTTAACACTAATTCAAGTTCTTCCTTTTCCCTTTTCATCTTATAAAAGTGAAGTGACATTCATAAGGAGTACCAAACACATCATTTCCAACAACTACAAAGGCATAGTAGGATTGAAAAGGAA
Source organism: Nicotiana tabacum (assembly GCF_000715075.1). NCBI lineage: Eukaryota > Viridiplantae > Streptophyta > Magnoliopsida > Solanales > Solanaceae > Nicotiana > Nicotiana tabacum. The sequence goes on from NC_134091.1 coordinate 29,861,655, forward strand.
ACAACAAACAATGTACTAAGACTGACTCAAGCAGGGTATACAAGGATTCTTAACCAAATCTCCAATCCTTGGGATAACACAAAGGAAATGATATTTTTATTTATGTTAGCTAGTGAAATAGAGGGGAGAGAAACCATAAGCTAGTGTATTTCATTTTTCCTTCTTTTTTCGTCATTGACAGGATGCAACCTCAAGAAAGTAACCCTAGCTCATTTTGTTTTTCCCCTAATTTAAAAGGGCTCATAAATTAAAGATACACAATCTTGAGGGTATACATGGATCTAATTCTTGGACTGCAAGGAAGGAACGTCTATACATTAATCTAAATAGAACCTAGCATGCAGCAACATCCATTAATTTCTCCTATGATAATCCAAAATGCGGAGCAGAGTGTTGACCGGTCAAGAACTCACACGTTCAGAAGATGCAAGTAGCGAAAATGAAGATGCTTGGAAGGATGTGTGAGCATATAAGGAGAGATAAGATTAGGAAAGAAGATATACGGAGCAAGGTGAGAGTGGCCCTCACGGTGGACAAGATGCGGGAAGCGAGATTGAGATGGTTCGGGCATGTGAAAAGCACGAGCACAGATACCCTAATGAGGAGGTGCGAAAGGTTGGCAGTGATAGGTCTTAAGAGAGGTAGAGGTAGACCGATGAAAAACTGGGGAGAGATGATTAGACAGGACATGACACATCTTCAGCCCACCGAAGACATAACCCTAGATAAGAGAGCTTGGAGGCCGAGGATTAGAGTAGAAGATTAGTAGGTAGTCAAGCGATTTCTCTCTTTTTTACGGGAGAGCAGTGGTTCTAGTTTAGAGCACCCTCTTCTCTTTATCAGTATTATTATTATTATCCTAGTATTATTATCTTATTCTTCAATTTTATACAACTGTTTTTTTTTACTTTGATTAACTTTCCTATTTTGCTGGCAATACTTTTCTTTTCTTCAGTATTTTTATCATAGCTTTTTTACTTTTGTATTTTTCAAACCTGTTTTGAAAATTCTTTTCTTGAGCCAAGGGTGTATCGAAAGTAACCTATATACCTCACACAAGGTAGGGGTAAGGTCTTCGTACACCCTATACTCTCCAAACCCCACACGTGAGATCACACTGTTCATGTTGTTCTTGTTCTTGATAATCCAAAATGTAAGAAATATGTTTTCTTCTTAGCAGTTTTGGCAAAGAGAAGCAGCAATGCTGAGGCAACAACTTCAAAACTTGCAAGAGAATCATCGGTAAACTTTCTTGTTCTTTATCACATATATTTCTTCTTTCTGCTAATAACTTAGAATAAAAATAAGAATGTTTTTGCGTGTTAAGCAATTCAGGTATTTTCTTAAATTGAGTTCATGTTAGTCCAATGCAGCTTTTGAGATGTTTAAGCAAAATTATATCAGGAGAAAGTACCCAGTAATTTTCATTGAGTTCCGTACCATAGGAGTCAAATTGTTTCACAAGTGGAAATTTTTGTTCTTAGAATTGTTTTATTATTTAGGTGCTTAAATCTACTTTGTCTGCTATTTAAGTTATACAAGGAGCTTATATAGTGACTGAGCTACAACGGAAGAGTAGAGAGACACGAGTAATGTGCAAAGTGGTCTGTAAAAGACAAATGACTTCTGGACTTCGTTACAGAGAAGAAGGGATGGGAGAGATGATAACAATGATCCACTTTCTGATACCCATTATCAAGTTCTCAGTCTAGTAAATGGAATCCCAAAGGTTTCTTTGGAAGCTCAAGAGGTCTATGACAAAGTGATCACCTTACCAACAACAACAACAACAACAAAAAACCCAGTTTGATCCCATAATTGGGGTTTGGGGAGGGTAGTGTGTACACAGACCTTACCCCTATCTCATAGAGATAGAGAGACTGTTTTCGATAGACCCTCGGCTCAAGAAACAATGAAAATAAAGCACCAAGTAGCAAAGAATGTTAGCACCAGTGATCACCTTACCAAAGTAGTCAAAAGCAAAAAGTGCTAAAGCTCGTTGGGCTTTAAGATTAAAGTGCAATCCAAGTATGGGCTTTAACGAAAAAAAAGAGCTAATGAAAAAAATGTAAAGCAGTGTAACTACAAAAAAAAGTTCTTTGGACAAAAGAATGGAATTAGGCTATATATATGAAGTAAAAGTCATGTAAAGTAAGTTCAGAAACAATTTTAAACTTCTTATTTAGATGAAAAACATAGTTTATATTTTTAATGGCTAGTTTTCTTATATTTAACTTCTAATTTCATTTTTCCATTTTTTTGACAACCGTGGTGTCCGGGCCAGCTTGCGCGCACCTCGACTAATTCCACGGAATACCTATCACCTCCCACCGGCAACAGATATCAGGTAACTCTGTCCACCAAGGTTAGAACAGATGAGAAGAAATCACTTAGTGTTTTGTCTCTGTTGGAGATTGAACCTGAGACCTCATAGTGCTTAAATCACTTCATTGACCACTAGGTCACACCCTTAGGTGCAACTTCTAATTTCTTAGTGCTAATCACTAAAAGTTCAGTCATATGGCTTTTTTAACAATTAATATATCATTTTGTCAACTCTATTTATTGTCTAGTGCTATGCTCTTAAAGACTGAGCTCATAGGTGAAGAAGAACATATTATAGCACCTTAGCACCTACACTAAAGTGCCAACCATGGGAGGTGACTCCCACAACTTGGTTTCACTGAGCTTCAAGACTTAAGTGTGCCTTAAGCGAGACTTTAACAACCCTACACCTGACATTGTTCTTACTGATCATTGAAATATTCAACAAGAAGATGGAGAGTAAGGACAAGGGGTTATTTATGGGGCTTCACAGTTTGTAGGGTAGGAAAGATAGTTTACAGGTGTATTATCTACTATATCTTACTATATGCAGATGATATGTTTGTGTTATTACCGAGGCAAATCCACTCTACTGTTGTGGTCTCAGGGAACTCTAAGATTGATGAAGTGAAGAGCATTAAATAGCTGGTGGACATCCATAGTTGCAGTATGGGTCCCATCATAAGATGACTTACCAATACTACCGCTGGGTGCGACTTTCAAGGATTGCCAAAGAAAAAAACTGATGGCCGAGAGAGTCAAAAAGAGACTAACAGGCTGTTAGAAGAAATACTTCTTGAAAATGTGAGATAGAGACAGCGATCAAGAGAAATTTGCTTAATCTGCCAACTTACTATGTATCCATATTGTTTATACCAGTACGATTTACAAAGATTGTGCAATATGAAAGACAAAGTTGAGAACCAAAAAGAAACTAAAAGGACGGTAGAAGTAATACTTAAAAGGGAGAGAGACATTGATCAAAGAGTAATTTTTCGTATCTGTCAACTTACTATGTACCAGGAATCATGGCAAAAGATTGAAAAGTGTGAACGAATCTTTTATGGGACACGATAGGGAGGTGGAATGTTCATAGAACTCAACTAGGGAAGTTGATTAAGGGGTTTCGCATGGAAATCAACCATTGTGGAGAGCGATCATAGTTAAAAAGTATGTAGATCAAGTGGGATAGTTAGGACCAATCAGATTATCCATGCTATATGGAGCAACTCTATGGAGGATATAGTGAAAATGTGGACAGATTCTATGAAAGTGTCAAATTTAGGACGGAGGTACTGAAACCCGAATCAATTTCTGGAAATAGAGACGATGTAGTCATATTCTTTTGTATTAAGTTTTCTGATAATATTCAATACTTTCAGCTAGCAGACACTAACACTCGTCCCAATTATAAAGAACGAGGAGAATCCTATAGAAACTACATTTGAGTGAAGGATTGGGAGATGAAGCAGCTTAATAGTTTGCTTACATTACCGCACAAGCAAAAATATCATTTATGGACAAAGGCAGCTGGAAACGGGAAAGGCCAGAAAGATGTTGTACTCATAGTGAAATCATTTTATAATGGACTGCTAAAGACAAGGTAACTTCCCTCACTAATATGGTGCTTTTTACACCGATAGTAACACAAGAAGCTATCCTAACAACAAAGAATTTGAGAGGAAAATGGACAATCCCTGTCACTTCGGTATTTACACAAGGGATGTACTGTTTTTAGAGAATGTATGGTATCTCAATCAGTATTGATGACCGAATGCTCTTTGTAGGGATTTGGATACATATGGGAATCAGCCCATAATATCAGTATATTATTGAATTCATCAACAAAGTAACTAGGCTAAATGAATTATTTCCTCCATTACTCTACTTAAAATATTAAACACTGATCTTTTGGATTGAGAAAAGGGAAAGGAGAAGAATGGAGATGATGTAGAGAAAAGGAAAGAAAAGGAAAGCAGAGTGTTACTTTTCTGTCTTCAAATTGATGGAGTAAGGAAATATAAAAGAATGTGTATTAATTGACACTAATTCCCTTAAGAGTTATTTTGTTCATAATCCTGAGCTTTCTTTTAATGCTACAAAAGTTTCACTACAGCATGTCCTGTTTTTCTTCGTTTCACCCATTTTTGGACAGAACATTGTGTTAACGAACTTAACTCCCCTTTCCCTCCCTTTCTATTCCTAAAAACCAATTCCGAGCAAAAATAAATAAATCACCTACTCTTCTTTCCTCTGACTTAGAGAAGGCTTAGGATAAAGTACTGAGGGAGGTATGTGAAGATGTTTGAAGACTAGAGGTGTTCCTGTTGCATACATTAGGGCTATTAAGGATATGTATGATAGAGCTAAGACTCGTGTGAGGACACTAGGAGGGGACTCGGAACACTTCCCGGTTGTGATGGGGTTGCACCAGGGGGTTAGCCCTCAGCCCATTTCTGTTCAAAGGGAGGTACCGTGATGCATGTTATTTGCAGATGACATTGTACTGATTGACGAGAGGCGAGGTGGTGTAAACGTAAGGTTAGACGTTTGAAGGCGGACCCTAGAGTCTAAAGGTTTCAAGTTGAGCAGGACTAAGACGGAATACTTGTAGTGCAAGTTCAGTGGTGCGACTCAGGTAGTGGATGAAGACGTGAGGCTTGATTCTCAAGTCATCCCTAAGAGAGAGTTTTAAATACCTTGGGTCAGTTATTCAAGGGAATGGAGAGATCAACAAGGATGTCACACATCGTATTGTGGCTGGATGGATGAAATGGAAGCTCGTTTCCGGTGTTTAGTGTGATAAGAATGTGCCGCCAAGACTTAAAGGTAAGTTCTATAGTGCAGTGGTCAGACCGATTATGTTATATGAGGCGGAGTGTTGGCCAGTCAAGAACTCTCATGTCCAGAAGATGAAGATGACTGAAATAAGGATGTTGAGATGGATGTGTGAGCATACTAGGTTAGATATAATTAGAAATGAAGTTATCCGGGATAAGATGGGCCGGGACAAGGTGGGTGTGGCCCCTGTAGAGGACAAGAGGTGGGAGACGATACTTAGATGGTTCGGGTATGTGAAGAGGAGAGGCACAGATGCACCGGTAAGGACGTGTGAGAGGTTGGCCTTGGAGAGCCAACGGAGAAGTAGAGGCAGGCTGAAAAGTATTGGGAAGAGGTGATTAGGCAAGATATGGCGTTGCTCCAACTTACTGAGGGCATGTCCATGGATAGGAAGGTGTGGAGTTTGAGAATAAAGGTAAAAGGTTAGGTAGCCGAGCGATGTCCTTGTTTGTTACAGTAGCTCTAGTACATCACTTGGTGTCTTTCGTGTATTTTTGTCTTCCCAGACTTCTGTCATTACTTGTTACCTTCGCTTGGGTTTTCCGATTGCATTACCTTGTGTTAGTTTGTATTTTCGCTTGGCTTTCCGATTGGTTTGCTTGTTATTGTCCCTTCCCTTTTATCTTTCCTGAGCCAATGGTCTATCGGAAACAGTCTCTCCACCTTCTTAAAGGTAGAGATAAGGTCTGCATACACACTACCCTCCCCAAACCCCACTTGTGGGACTACACTGGGTATGTTGTTGTTGTTGTTGATGATGTACTCTTCTTTCCTCTCATTTCTAAATATCTTTCAATCCTAAAGTTCTATTAGTACTTTGCCTCCTAAATTATATGTTGAAGACCTTTCCATTTCAACTTATTTCATCATTTTGGAGCCCAGAAGTCAAGTTTTCATTTGAATTAGTTAATAGTTGAGTAATTCTAAATGTTTGCTGTCATTTCATATAGTTTATAGTTACGCTAATGAAATAGTTGACTTACTTTTTTATTGTTAAAAAAGTAAACTTGTGGGACTACACTGGGTATGTTGTTGTTGTTGTTGATGATGTACTCTTCTTTCCTCTCATTTCTAAATATCTTTCAATCCTAAAGTTCTATTAGTACTTTGCCTCCTAAATTATATGTTGAAGACCTTTCCATTTCAACTTATTTCATCATTTTGGAGCCCAGAAGTCAAGTTTTCATTTGAATTAGTTAATAGTTGAGTAATTCTAAATGTTTGTTGTCATTTCATATAGTTTATAGTTACGCTAATGAAATAGTTGACTTACTTTTTTATTGTTAAAAAAGTAAACTTGTTTCGTTCCTTTTTCTCATTTCTCATTTCTCATTTTTTTTTGGAGCCCAGAAGTCAAGTTTTCATTTGAATTATTTAATACTCCCTCCGTTTCAATTTATGTGAACCTATTTTCTTTTTAGTCCGTGCCAAAAAGAATGACCTCTTTCCTTATTTGGAAACAATTTACCTTTATGCAATGATTTATAGCCACACAAAATATATGTGCTTCATTTTACACCACAAGTTCAAAAGTCTTCTCTCTTTTCTTAAACTCCGTGCCCAGTCAAATGGGTTCACATAAATTGAAACGGAGGGAGTAGTTGAGTAATTCTAAATGTTTGCTGTCATTTCATATAGTTTATAGTTACGCGAATGAAATAGTTGACTTGCTTTTTTATTGTTAAAAAAGTAAACTTGTTTCATTTCTCATTTCTCATTTTTTATTGCTTTAGGCAATCCCTAGGATAACCACCAATTTCCCTAAAAAAGCTACTGATATGCAAGAAATTAAGGGTTAAACTATCAGCCACCTTACTAGGAAGTGCCACTAGATAGCTGGTAGCATTTTCAGTTTTCAAAATAGCAGATGACACAGAGATATCTGCTCTAGATCCTCCATAAGAAGGTTATATCTGTAAGTGCTAACAGAAAGGACACTCAGATTATTTGAGGTTACTGATATTCCAATCAAAATTATGAGGCATTCAAGACCGTGAGCATAATCCTTACAATGTCTTTACTATCATCCCTCACATCAAGGCGTATAAGTATCAAGCAGCATTCAGTATCTCTTATATCTTATGATTAGAAGTATTAGCATGGACTTCTAAAGCATACTACATTTTGCAAAATATACTGCAGAGAATCATGCAATTTACTGAAGGATTCTGTAGAAGTGTTTACACTAGATAAACTCAGAAACCACTCAATGTTGGGAGTGAAAATCCAATAATAAGCCCATCTCAAAAATGGTGTTATAGATTTATGCTAAAGCCCAAACCCTCAAGCTGTTTAGCATAAAAAAAAAAAAAAAAAAAGATGCGAGAAGCAACAGTTGTTAGAAATGGGATGTATGTCTAAATCATAGTCAGTCAGGTATCAATTTTTCTGTTGAAGTCGCATGTTTGTTAACAGTTTATTTATGCACTATAGACAAATGATGGGTGAACAGCTTTCTGGTCTGAGCGTCAAAGATTTACAGAACTTGGAGAACCAACTGGAAATGAGTCTCCGTGGTGTTCGTGTAAGAAAGGTACGAAACTTCCAGATCCATCAAATGTGTACTATCTTATATGAACTAAGAAAGAACTAACTCAACCTCTCATTTCTACAGGATGAAATTCTGATTGATGAGATACAAGAACTAAACCGAAAGGTCAATCAACATAAATGCAGTGACTTATTTTCAATTTGTTCTAAAAAGGATAACTTTTAAAGAAGCTAAATTAACTTTTTTCCTTGCAGGGAAACCTCATCCATCAAGAAAACATGGAACTATATAAGAAGGTAAACCTAATTCGTCAAGAAAATATGGAATTGTATAAGAAGGTATCTATGTACATCACTAAGAGCTTTCACTGCGCTTCAAGAACAATTATTTCCTTTCGTATTCATATACCAAATAAAAATGTTTCACCATTCTACTTAGAACTCTAGCAAATTGTTTCTACATTTTGTGTTAAACTTCAGGTTTATGGAAATAGAGATGCAAATGGAGTGAGCGGAAATTCCCTTGCTCCGAACAGTTTAAGCATTAATGAAGACCCCCACGCTCCTGTACATCTCCAGCTTAGCCAGCCACAGCAACAAAACTATGACACATCAGGAACTACCGAATTGGGGTAATTTCTTATTCATATACTTCATCTGGAAGCACAAGGGTAGCTCACTACCTTGATCATTGACTATCATCTAACTGGAACATGCTGCAGGCTACAGCTGCATTAGCGGGAAAACCAGACTCGTAAGAGTTTTGAGTTCTCATGTTGAAGAAGCAGCCCGTGCTTACAAAGCTATGTTTTAATTAGTAATGGTAGTAGTGGTATAGGACCAGGGATGTCAGGAAAAATCTTCCGTTTCATATGGTTAATGTCAGCAAGTTTGACAAGTGTGAGGTAATCCATAGCACAGCTACTTAAGTCAAAATAACAACAAATAAAAGAATACATTGGCACAGTATCTCTAAGTTCTTCATCTTTCTCGACACTTGATGCTTATGATGTGTATGCATATATGCATATAAAACAGGAGCAAGAGCGAAGAAATGTAAGCAGAAAAGGTTTTACAAAACAGTAGCTCCTCATAGAAATTCCTTGAGAAACACACCACATGCAAACAGTACAGATCTGAGCTAAGCAACTTAATACGTTAAGACATACCTCAAAGTTGCATCAATATGCTTTGCATGCAATAGGCTTCAGCAAGGACAAACTAAGTTCATTACACACCAATGTCAAATTTCAGCATTCAACTGGAAAAGAAAATTACACAATACGAATTTATATTAGTAATGCTCTTCCCGGGAATTTCAGAATGAATGATCTTGAGCTTGAAGACTGAATATGTATAGAAAGAATTATATCAGGAAACAATATATGAAACATATTTCACAATTTTGAGTACTACATTCTTTGCTGCCAAATACAGTAAGTGCTTTTTTTTTTTAAATAAGGAATATAGTAAGTGCTTCTTAAACAAGTTATTTCTGGATCACAAGGATACCATTGCTAAACCGACACGAATGGCATGCCCAATCAACAACAATTTCTATACTACAAAAGACAAAGTCTCACCAAATTATCTATTTGTACAGCAATGGATTGCACACTTAAATTAACAAGAAAGCATTCATGCTTAGGTCATGAACTGTCTCATCATAAAGTTCATCTCAGGCAGAAGTCTTCTGTATTACTTCAGGAAATACACATAGGCAGAACACAGTCATCTAAAAAGGTGTAGAGTCTTAACCACAAAAGACTATTCAACTGCTATCTGGATGTAGTTTACATGACGTGAATGAAGGAATATTGGGTAGTGAATAATACTAGGGAATTGAAAAAAAGGCAAAAACTTCACGGAGCTTATCAAAGTTTAGTGTGTACAGGTACTACATATTGACAAGGTAAAGGAATTAAAACTAGAAATTTGAATTTCTCTTCAAACAGCAAAACTGCAAGCATGCAATGTTACCAAAGAATATGATCCCACCTGCTCGGGAAATTCCAGAAAATTGTGTAAAATAAACAAAAAGGAGAAGTTTCTTCTTAGTTTTTAGTGGAATAATCAGCACCGCTGAGCATCCTTTACAATGCCAATACCAACAATGGTTGGAAAACTTATTACAACCAAAGCTCAATAATGGCAGCAGCAGCAATTTCAAACACTGAGAATACAAAACATAATTAAACAATCTCTCTTAGTCAAAGATTCTCAGTTCAAGACAACTAGAAACAAAAGAGGTGTAGATAAGGTTTCATATTGGCTTAGCACTTCGATAAAAATGAAGACAGCTAGCGTAGTAAGGATCATAAAGATGCAGAATCGAACAAATTCAGAGGAAACTGACACGACTCAAGGAAAAAGAATGGACCATCTAGTGTTACTGCAGTATCTCAACTAAATAACACTTTACATCAATGTAGCAACAAGATTAAGAATTCCTTGACAGGCCGGACAAGGATAGCCCTTGTACAGAGCAAGGATCTATACACCATATTTCAGTAAGATGGCATGTTTCTCTCTTGGAGATGCCAATATTGAGGTTCTTTCAAATTGTCCTTTTTTAGTTATATATAGTAAGCTAAGTTAAGCCACTTGAATCCTTTATTTTCAGTTCTATCATGGTTTAATTGAAGGTCATCATGAAAATTTTAGTCATCATGAGAATTTTAGCAACATAACAAATGCGCAATCTTATTTAGAGGGTCTAAGTAAATAAAACTACAGAAAGGTAAATATACTAGTATGCACTGTTACGACCATAGCATTAATATGTTATCCTGTTAACAGGACAGGCAAGGAAATAGTGTAGTAACCTTATTCCTGAACTTCATTTGTAGTGCCTAAAGTTTAAGTTTGAGGCGCCATTATAATTGAGTATGAGGTCAAATCACCAAGCTTTGTTTCCCCTTTCTTTAAGAGCTCAGAATTTTTTTAAACTTTATATATGTATTAACCCACTTCAACCATTCCAAAAAATTGGCATTACTCAAGGTAGGTGAACTAGAGACCGTAAGCTAGCCCAGCTTATTACTTCCCAAAACTTAACGCTTATTGTGAACGAGCTCTCTATTTCACAGAAAAGGAGATTGGCAGAAAAAGGAAGGGAGTGAAGTACAATTGGGGAGGAGTTGGGACTTGAACCATCTTGATATAAGAGGCACAGACTCAAACAAATATGAGAGGCAGATATATACTCTACAAAAAGAAAAGAAAATGTATTATGGTGATATGTTGGTAAGAGAGTACGAATACAAGTGGCGAAGCTAGGATTTCCGCCACGGGGATTCAAAAAACAAAAAAGTAGGCATGCAGAGAGGCCAAGGGGATTCAATACCTAATATATTTACATAAAAATTTTGACCTTATATATGCAGTGTAATTTTCCGGCAAAGGGAACCCCCTTCCGCCACCCTAGCTCCGCCCATGCATTGATGCACGCACATTTGTTCAAAAGCATATAAACAAACAATGTATAGCAATAGCATTATGATCTTGTCATCTTGATGTCTATCATAACCATTTTATTTATTCTTGAATCATATTTTCACAGTTAAGACATGACATCTATTGTATTGAAAATGTGGTAAAAAGTCATTTTTGTTGCATTAAACAAAGCAACTGTAACTGAGTTATATCAGTAAAAAATGTGTCTAATTTATTTCTTCTATCCCTCAAAAACCTATTACTTCCTCTATCACATTTTTCTTTTTCCCTTTTCCTTTTTTTGGAAAAAGGGCCACTTTTATTATTTTGGGAGTTCTTTGACCACAACCACCCTTTTTTAAACCTTTCAAATATTTTGAATTATTAACTTTTGTGACCTATGGTACCTTTTATGCAGTTTCCAACTATGTAAATTTTATTTCAAAAACTTGAAGAATCCATGTTTAAATCCACACCAAAAATTAGGTACTTTAGCCGTTGTACTGTAAAACAGAGGAATTATTCAATTAAAATCACTAGGAACCTGTATGATGCACTTTATTCAAGGATATGATTAAACGAATGCACTAAAGATTTCCATCACATCCAGGACTATCTATGGAATGTAATCCGGACCAGCTCAAATAGGACTAAGTACTAACTGCCTTGTCATTTACCAAAATGCTAATAAATCCCACTAGCCACCAAATGTATGGTAGAAATCCATTTCAAAATAAGACTACGTTTAACGAAAGGAAAATATGACAGTTCAACATAATCAGGACCAAAAAGAACTGTCCAATGAAAAAGAAAAAATAGCACATCAAATCAAAGCTCTAATCCTATAAAGATAAGGAGAAAGAATACCATGCAATACCCATGTAACTTTACCATTTACCCCATAGAAAGGCTATAAGAACTAGATAATAAGCTGCATTTAGTCCCAGGTAGTTTGACAGAAGGGGAACCAACCATACAATAGGATCTCATTTAGTTGCTCTATGTTATCTTCCTTACCAACTAGACTTATTTCACACTCCTTCATGTCTATCTTCAGACTCAAAGCTACCTAGATAATTACGTGCTTTTCAAGTAGCGGAGTTGATGCGCCTCGGGGTCAATATGCAAGAGTACTGTCCGCAAAAGAAGATGAAACATCCCTACATTGGTCCAGCCTTCCATGCTAGCTACAAGGATCTTAGATAACCCCCAATCACAACTCTATTTGTAGCTTTGATGAGCAATTCTTGAACAGCAACAACAGCCCCCCAAACGTCCAACAGTAAGAACTCCCTCTCCCACTGACTGCCTCTTCTCTCCCTATGTTGCTAAAATCCACTCTTTTTAATTTAGAGTTTTATGTCCACATTATCATCATTCAATAACTCCTCTTACTTCCTTTTTCTCCATATTCTACCTATTTCACCTTTATTGTGTCCATAAAATTCCTCCTCCGACTAGCAATTGCTAACAGATAAAAAGAATTTATGTTGCAATCACCCTTCTTCAACCACAATATCCTCAAATTTTATCTCCATTTAATGCTTGGGTGACTGTCATGTTAGCTAATTACTCTTTTACCTCATACTTCCTAATTCATCCCTCTTAATTAAGCCCCCTCTTGCTTTCCTCTCCAATTGTCCCAATTCATTCATCAGTTCCCTTGTTATATTTTTATCCTCTAAAGTACTTCTCCAGTCCATCTTAAATAATTTGTTAGCCGCTTCAACTTCTTCGCCATACAAAAAGAGGAGCCCTTTGGATATGGTACTCCCTCCATCCAGCCAGCACTGACCGATTCTAATTGTTAGGAAGGGCACTCCTTATTCTGCTACAATCTACAAAATCAATATAGGGTTTAATATTAGCAGAGAAGAAGCAATTTGGATAAATATCAGTAGCATCCCCTCCCAGACTGTTGGATGAGAAACTTGTCGAGCCTTGATTGACTCTTCAGTTGTGGATCAGATAAATTAACAGCTGTCATGGGAAAGTCAACAAATGGGAGAGAGTTGATTACATCGTGAATTTACCATTGCCCAAAGGAATGGCATACCACCTCTTTCTTTCCTTTTAAAACATTAATGTTCTAGCCAGTTCGCATGCACTCGACTAATCCATCAGGTAACTTCCATTCTGTCATCTCCCATAAGCACATGTATCGGAGAATAATGACCTACTATATTTGCCTATGTTGGGATTTAAACGCTGGCCTCACATTCCTCTCTTTCCTCCAGGAGTCTTATTGCACTGCAATCCCGAGCTATCTCACATTACTCCATCGTAGCATCACCAATGAGATCTCCTCTCAAAACTCCATTTTGACCCCTCACTTGCCGACCCATCAATTTCACTCGACTAAACTATCCACACTTTCAAAGATCACAATAATTGTGGAATCTCCTTCATCACATCTCGAAACTTCAACATCGACATGTCTTATAACACCACAATCTCTTCTTATCTCCTCCTAATTTATAAGCATATCATTTTCACTTCTCACTCTTATGTTTTCACACACTTATGATAATTGACTCTGGTATTTTTTTTCATTTTTATTTCTTGCAAGCACGCTAATCATACATTTCTCCTTTAACCCCACCTTGATAATGGCCCTTATACTTTGAGGCATTCACTCTTCTCACCCCACTCTATCTATCTCTTCCTTCTCCTATTAGCCCTTCCCTTCATCCCACATGGATCCATAACTTATATTTTTATAATTAGCATTAATAACTTATACTTCTTGGATCACAACTTATATTGCATCTAAATACTTTACTCTCTTTAATTTTTTTTCATTTGCCCCACTCAATTATCTCATACGCTCCTCAACTACTCATTTATGTTTTCGTAGGCTCATGTCAAATACTTCCTCCTTTTCAACCATAGAGCTTAGGAAAGAAAAGAAGATTTTTGAAACTTCCAATCGTAAATATGTCATAACATTTGTGTGGCTATAATACTTTTGAAACTTTTGATCTTAAATATGCCGGAATATTTTTTTGGCTACAAAAGCTTCTTAGAAAGGGTAAAATGAGAAGTCACATTTAATTTAGAAAGAGGTAAGTCTTTTTGGAATGACTAAAAAGAAAATAGGATAACATAAATTGGATCGGAGAGAATATGAGTTTATTGGTCTCTCCTCGAACTGTAAAATGAAAACCCTAATTTTCTATTAAAAAAAATCCTTAATTTATGTTAGTACATGTGTTTAAATACAAAAAAGTAGGTTAGGTAGCCAAGCCATTTCACGAGGAAAATCGCTTTGAATATGATCTCTAAACAATTCTAGAGGAACAAAGCTAGTTAACGATAAAACATTATTTTCCTAGAGTAATGGGTAAAAATTAACATGGTGTGACTAGATTTTAATTGGATTGCCAAGTGGTATTTCAGTTCAACTTCTACCGTAGGCCATTATACTGGTAAAATGGTCAATTTCTTGTTGATAGTGTTTAGCTATCTGTATTTTAAATGATGTAGCATGGATACACTTTATATCAATAACACCAAAAATTATGATAACATTAACAGGAAGGCAAAACGTATTGCAGATCATAACACAGTTCCCAGGAGAAGCCATAAGACAGCGGCACTAAGAGTACATCACACAGGTAGGAAGCATATTTCACACGCCATAAGGTAAAAGTTACTACTAGTATCTATTTCTTGTGATGAATTAGTGCCAAAAGAGAAAAAATACAGCAGAAACCAAAAAAAAAAAGGGTACATGCAATAACAAATATGGATCCATCACAGATTCGACCGAGAAACATTAAAGTGATTCTTTCTATGAAATACTAAAGCGAATTAATTAGCAACAGTACATCAAATGTGACATTAAAGCCAACATAAGATGCTTATGGACCTCGTAAAGAAACGGAACTCCAATAACTCGGCAAAGAAAAGCTTTGTGCAAAGAAGAAAGAAGAAACTAATTGAAACATTTATTTAATTTAAATATGCAATAAATATGATAGAAACAGCATTACGATTTACGCACCTGAAAAACGAAGCAACGGCATTTCCGCAATGCTGGGAGTGATTACATATTGTATCTTCTAAAAACTTATGATCTGAGAAAAGTTCCAGAAGAAAATTGAAAAAACAAAACGAAAAACGATCCCGATCAGCAAGTTGAACTAAATTATACTCCTATGATGAAAAGAAAACATGAAACGTATAGCAAAAGTATCGCAATACGTAGTCAGTCTATAAGCAAAGGTGAAAATTGCGTTTAGCATATGATATTAAAAAAGATTTTTTCTATATTTCTTAGAAACAAAACATAAAAGCGATGAATGAACCACCGCCATTAATGGCCAAAAAAATTGCAATTTCATAGTGTTGTGAGTGATCGAAAAGTTAATCAGACAATTTGAGGAGAAGATGAATGAAGATGCACTGAGAATTGAAAGAAAAATAAGAGTAATTTCAATGGCTTTTTCAGCAGAAAGAGAAACGGGAGAATAGATACCTACCAGATAAGTTTATGGAGACGGAAAGAGAGGAGAGAACAATGAATAGGAAGGGAATGAAAAATATCTGCGTTAAGCCGGAGTAGAGAGTGGGGCAGGGGCTTGAGAAATTGGGGGTGGGGTTGGGGGGGGGGGTGCCCCCACTAGATTTGGTTTGGGTAATTTTGATTCTCTGGGTGGCCCAACTGGTGATTATTTTATTGAGATGAGAAATCCGTGTTCTTGTGCTTCTCCGAATCTCTGGGGACCTGCTGCTGTTTTACTGTGAGTCTATGAGTATTAGGTGAGAGTATTAATTTTATTTGAATCTAATTTTTATATACATTTAACAATTTACTCAAAAAATTGTAATTATAAATATAGACTGCTAAAACAGAAAAGAAAACAAATAAAGTGTATATTTTTAAAAATAGCATATTAACTTAATTCATCTTAATTTTTATTTGAGTTGTTTTCCACGGATAGCATAAAAATTATGAAATCAAGTCAATTAAAGACCAATTGTATGTAAGTGTTATATATTATGTGAAACATTTAGCAGCTTCAATTTCTTGGCCGAGCAGAAATTGATCGCTCACCTCCTTCTACTATAGTTTACAAATTAGTACTCCATCAGTAATTCTAGAAAAAATAATTAACTTTAAGTTTTTTTATTTTACTCTTAACGAGATGACTTTTAGCTACAGAAATTTCTATCTCTTTATTTAGACTAAAGTTTTAGAAATCATTTTTGTCTTTTAAACTTCGTGTCATGTCAAACACTCTCACATAAATTGAGACAAACGGGTGATGCTAGTTAAATAGGAGAAATTGAGAGAAAATTCATTCTCACCCAATTGAGATAAGAAACGTGTTCGTTTCTCTTTTACCTAGTTTAGATGCCTCCCCTTTTTCTATTCTTCTTCACTTAAACATCAAACCTCATCCTTCATTCAAACTCAAACTCAAACTCGTAACATGTACCTTATACACATCCTGTGTTGTAATACTTTTATTGTTGAACCAACGCCATAGGACTATGAATCATAACTTGTATCTCTAAATTTCTTTAACTCTCAACTTTTTCTATTTATATCCTCTTCACGACTCACTTTCCATCGTCATCATATCATATTTAAACACACTTTATTGATGCCTCTTCAAACCATGGAAAGATAGCTCCAATTTGTCCTAACCCGAAATTTTCTTCCCTATTGATTTTGATAAATGTGCCATTATCTTCATTTGCTCCTTTCAGAATTCCCCACATTGTTATAGATTAGACCACAAGTTAGTACCACAACTGATTTTTTCGTCTCGGCAATGCTTCCACATGGACCCTTCTTCATTTCTAAAAAAAAGTGAGGATAATTCTTATTGTGATAGGTTTAACAACACTAAATGTGTCCTGATAGTCTACTCCAACTTCTTGATTGAAATCCTTTGATGCAACTCTTGCTCTGTAGCGTTCAATGGAACCATCAACAATAAGTTTCAACTTGGAGTGATCATCTACATCCAACAACGTGCTTAGCACCAGAGGAAGGTACCAAAGTACAAGTTAGATGAAAGCATTATAAAATGAATGCAATTTATTCCTCTTGCATAGCATGTCTTTAATTTGCAATCTTACTTGCTTGAGAAAAATATGTAGGTTCAAGGAGGAGTGCGGGAGGCGGTAGTGAATATTTGGCGATGGAGTCATTCCCTATATGTGCAGCTTAACCACATCCTCTTCCTAACTTGCCACCGTGATGTTGATTGAGGCTTGAGACCTTTTGAAGTTTTTATCAACTTTTAAGGTATTTGAATCTCGAACAATGAGATCAGATTGAGTAAATTTCTGCTATATAACATTCATCGATCTACTCCAAACTTAACAAGACGAGGCCATGAAGATCGATATTCCTTACTTGCCACCGTGATGCTGATTTAATACTTGATGGGACCTTTGAAGTTGCATTAAGTTTTTAAAGTATTAGAATCTTGAATGGCGAGATAAGCTTGACTAAAGTTCTGCTATAGAACATTCATCTACTCCCAACTTATAAATTAAGAGGGAATAAAGATAGATAAGAGCGATAGGACCTGGTCAAAAAGTGGCAGACACGTACGACTAATCCATCATAATAAGGTAATAAACCTCTAACAATGTAGAGAATCAAATCTCCATCAGAGACTGGTTGAGTAGCTGCAGAAAGGTTATAATTGTATGTTCATTTTTTGCAGGTAATCCACCATGGAAGAGGTTACTTTTGGTGTTCTGCAATTGTATCCCGAGTTGCATTAACCTAGCTCACACAAGATTGAGAACAAACACTCACACAACCCACAATCTACACAAGGAATTCTTGTCATCAAACGAGAAAAGAAGCCAACTTAAGAGTAGTGACATGTTTCTTCCATGTTAAGTAAAGTGGGTTCAAAACTACTTACGTAGTGATTCATCACTCGAACGCGAGGTTAGAGGTTTGGAGGAAGACCATGGAGTTTAAAGGTTTCAAGTTGAGCAGGGCTAAGACAAAATGCTTGGAGTGCAAGTTCAGTGGAGCGACTCAGGAAGTGGACGGAGATATGAAGCTTGAATCACAAGTCATCCCTATGAGAGAAATACAAAGAAATGGGCAGATTGACGAGGATGTCACATATCGTATTGAGGCGGGATAAATATAATAGAAGCTCGCTTCCGGTGTTTTATGTGTTAAGAATGTGCCATCAAAACTTAAAGGTAAGTTTTATAGAGCAGTGGTCAAACCGACTATATTGTATGGGGCTGAGTATTAGCCAGCCAAGAACTCCCATGTCCAGAAGATGAAGGTAGCAAAAATGAGGATGTTAAGATAGATGTGCGGGCATACTAGGTTAGATAAAATTAGGAATGAAGTTATTCGTGACAACGTAGGCATGACCCCTGTAGAGGACAAGATGGGGGGAAGCGAAACTTAGATGGTTCGGGGATGTGAAAAGGAGAGTCACCTATGCCACAGTAAGTAGATATGAGAGGTTGGTCTTAGAGGGCCTATAAAAAGAGGCAGAGGTAGGCTGAAGAAGTATTGGGGAAAAATTATTAAGCAAGACATGGCGATTCTCCAGCTTACCGAGGACATGGCCCTGGATATGAATGTTTGGAGGTTGAGAATTATGGTAGACGACTAGGTAGCACAGTGTTATCCTTGCTCGTTCTAGTAGTTTTAGTAGATTGCTTAGTGTTAGTCTTGTATTTTCTTATTATTAGATTTTGGTTATTACTTATTGTTCCTTTTGCTTGAGTTTTATGATTGGTTTGTTAGTGTTGTTGCTTGTTGTTACTCCTTCCTCTCTATCATTCCTGAGACGAGGGCTTGCTTAAAATAGTCTCTCTAAGGTGTGAGTAAGATCTACACTCTACCCTTTTCAGACCCCACTTGTGAGATTACACTGAATTTATTGTTGTTATTTTTGTCATGTAATGATTGGAAGCTAATGAATTCAACTAATTGCATATGCTTATTGAGGAGTTCTTCCCTCGACAAATACAATTATGCATAACGACAAACAAGTTAATTAGAGTTTGAATTTGGAAAGAGGTTTCAAAAGGTTAAGTTACCTATTCATTGGCAACTACAACTTGTATTTCAAACTAGGTATTATTCTTTAACTTATCTTTAACATCCAAGACCAGCTCTCTGAAGAAGCTACAAGTACTTACTGTATAATTTATGAAGCATTTGGTTGGTGCTATAAGTGCATTGGTGGGAAAAAAGTTAATGACGCGTGGAACATCAGCAAGGTGACAAGTGGCAGATCCAATTTAGTAAATTAAAAGAATTGAAAATGCACGAGCGGAATACCCCCGATGTTTTGTCGGAAAAGGTATCGGACTTGACAACTGGAAAAGAAAAAATAGGTACGGAATGGATGAAGACCATAAAGAGGGAAGGTTCATGAAACTGTTATAAATAAGGAAGGGAATCGGCATTGATCGTGGTTATGAAAAATCCTCGGTCATTAATGCCACCGTTAAGACTATATGTGGTAACGGTCAATCAAGGCAATTAATGTCATTAACAAGACAGAATTAAGTATGGGAATCGTTATAATTATGTATCCTTATATAAGGATCCGATCCTCATTTATAAAAGCATCTGAATTTTTATTAATATATGCAATTAGTCTTTTACTTTATTCAAAAGGTTCAAACCGCAATTCTGGGAGAGATCAACGATCTACTTTAAGTTCTCTTTCCTTGTCTATTATTTCTATTATTCTTTTTAGGCCAAATACATATACAACCCCTTAAACTTGGCTCCAGTTTCCATTTAGACACTTTAACTATGTCAAATACCTATTGAACACTCCAACTTAATTTCAAGTGTACCTATTAAACACTTCATGTGACGTGGCATAATATGTGATTTTCACTCAAAGTTGGGCGCGTGAATAAGAAATATAACATTTGTTTTTTTTTTCAAACATTTTTTTTTATTCTCTGTCTTTCTCTTTCATCGTCTCTATCACTAATATCCCTTCAGATTTTCCTTTTCTTAATTTCTTCTCTGGATCTACTTACGGATTCATCCCACTTTGAACATTGATTAACTTGTTATTTCACTTCAAATTTGATAAACTTACATGCCAAAGAAGAAGTGTAAACCTAAAAATGATTTATCGAGAGAGACCGAAAAAACCTTGAAATCCAGAAAAAAAAAAATCTAGCAATTTCGGATAGATACCACGAGAGAAACTCAACAATTTCAGAAATCAACAGAGAGAAATCCATCAAGAAAAATCCAGTAATTTCAGACAATAACCAAGCAAAATCGACTCGCTTAATTTACAAAGAGAATCCAACAAGAAAAGTACAACAATGTCAAATATCAGCCAAGCAAACCCAACAAGACAAAGTAGTAATTTCAGACATCAACCAGGCGAATTCGATTTTGCTGAGAGAAATCCAGCAATTTCAGAGATTAAACATGAAAAATTGACTTTATTTTGTAGCTATATACATGGAGATTAACCCAACGATTTCGCCGGCATCGACTTTTCCGTTAGATGTTAGAATTTATCGCCAAGTAGCGAATTTACAAACATGACAAATTTTCAACCAAGAAACAATAATATGCTTTTTGTTTGGACATAGCTAAAGAGAGGAAGCGATAGATAAGAGGAGGAAAGACATGAATGGAGCTACGGGGAAGAGATAGCTTTAGAAAGATGGGTGGAGCAGGGAGAGGGGGGGGGGAGGTGAAGATAAAACCAAAAGGGGTGAAAATAAATTTTTTTGGAATATTTAGCCTTAAAAAAAAAAATCGAAAGTCAAAATGGCATATGTCACTTTTTCATTCGATCTATTGCCACATCATCCGAAAGTGAACAATAAGCACTTAATTATTTACACAGGGTAAAGAAGATGTATTTAATAGGTACACTTGAAATTAAATTGGAGTGTTCGATAGGTACTAGCCATAGTTAAAGTATCAAAATAAAAATTGGAGTTAAGTTTAAGGGGCCGTACAAGTATTTGGCCTTCTTTTTATTCTTCAAATTACCAAGAAAGTGAAGTAATTTTAGTTATCAGTAACCCGATTTCTTCTTGATATTAATTTTGACCGAGAAATCTATTTTTGGGTTAAACAAATTGGTTCCTTGCCGGGAATCTGATAATATGTTCACTTTCCAAACTTCATTTTTAGCAACAAAATACGTCTACGGCTAACAAGAACAACCAGCTGAACCAACAAGGTGGAACTCTACCACATCACACACCCACAGCTACTCCTCAGCACTCACGAGAAAGTTCACCTGAAAGGTGTGCTTCGCGCACTGATGGACAACATGGAGATGACCAGACTGTTGAGCAGGATGCTTTGAAGCAGTTGATTGCACAACACGTGAACGAAGCACTACAGGCTTTTGCTAGAGGATTACCTAATGCAGCACAAACTCTACCACCAGTTAATACCACCTTGGAAAATTCGCGTTCAGGACTCGATAATTTTGGAAGTGGAGAGATGCCCAATGAATCTCGCGATGGAGGATCAGGTACATCAAATAATTCCCATTTACAAAGTTTAGTACTAACTTTGCAGAAACAGTTAAAGGGCAAAATGTGCGCATAGAACAAATACCTAGCGTGCCTCCTTTGATCAAAGATGTGGATATTGACAAGTATTCACAACAACCATTGAAGCCAAGTGCAGCACCTTTGCTAATTCCCGAAAAGTTTATAATGCCAGATATTCCTAAATATGACAGGACATCCAACCCACGAGATCATGTTACTGCATTCACTATAGGCGTGAACGACGATGATTTAACTAAGCAGGAGATTGAATCAGTTTTGGTTAAGAAATTTGGCAAAACTCTCACAAAAGGGGCGTTAACATGGTACTCCCTCTTACCTGAAAACTCCATTGATTCTTTTGCTGAGCTTGCAGATTCATTTATAAAGGCGCATTCGGAGGCTCCGAAAGTTGGAAAAAGGATAGAGGATATCTTCAAAGTTAAACAAGGGAGTACAGAATTGCTCAAAGAATTCGTTGATAGATTCCAACGTGAGAGAATGATGCTACCGCGAGTACCTGATAACTGGGCGGCTATGGCATTTGCAAGCAACTTGAACGAGAAAAGTTCAGAAGCCACGAGGAGGCTGAAAGAAAGTTTGCGGGAGTTTCCTGCAACGACTTGGAACAATGTGTACAATTGATACATCACGAAGCTATGAATAGAAGAAGATACGGTTACACAACCAAGGGTAGATGAAAGACCAGGAGCAAGACGCTCGGAATCAGAGAGAAGATCTGGTAAAAATAGGTACGAGCCTTACATGGGGCCTGCAGGGAGAGATTCCTGAACTAAACAAGAGAATGCACAATTTGATTCAAGATCAAGGCAAAAAGAGGTGAGTTCTTCTTCCAGATTCAAAAAGGAGTGAGATGTTGGATGCAACGACTCTGGTACTCAAACAAGAATAGGAGATTATAGCTTTAACGCCAGCACCTCTGAATTGGTGGTTGTTCTAAGAGGAATGTGAGATAAGATACGATGGCCAAAAGAGATGAGATCAGATCCAAACAAAAGAAACCCAAATTTCTGGTGCGAGTTTCACAATGACCATGGCCATAGAACAACAGATTGCAGGCTTTTGCAAGAGGAAGTTGAATATCTACTGAAGCAAGGTTATCTTACTAATTTGTTAAGTGAGAAAGGGAGACAATCATAAATGAAAAACAGGCAAGAACCCCCAAAGCCTCCATCACCAAAGAGAACGGTAAACATCATAACCGGAGGAGATGAAGTCAATGAGGTAACGTACATGGTTGCAAAAAAGACATCAAAGGTCACTGTCACTCATGGAAAATTAGTTCACC
The DNA here is from genome assembly GCF_000715075.1 of Nicotiana tabacum. NCBI lineage: Eukaryota > Viridiplantae > Streptophyta > Magnoliopsida > Solanales > Solanaceae > Nicotiana > Nicotiana tabacum. The sequence goes on from NC_134091.1 coordinate 29,884,558, forward strand.
AAGTCTTGGAAGGTGACAGTATAATGTTTGATGACGAAGATGCAAATGGCTTGATGATTCCTCACAACGATGCACCGATAATATCTTTACTTGTACATGATACTAATATAAAATGGGTTTTGATTGACCCAGGTAGCTCAGTAATATTATTTTGCCGAGAGTGGTAAATGAAATGCAAGCTAATAATAAGGTCATACCAAAGGCACGATCTTTATCTAGATTTGATAATTCAAGCTTCGTTACGAAAGGAGAAGTTGTATTGGCTACGTTTGCAAAATGAGTCATCAAAGATACAAATCCAGGTAATAGACGCGAACATGGCCTATAATATAATTTTGGGAAGGCCATGGATTCATGATATGGATGTTGTCCAGTCCACGTTGCATCAAGTTATCAAATTCCCTTCACAGTGGGGAATCCGACAAATCCGGGGAGATCAACGGGCTTCACGGAGCATTAATTCAGTGGTGATTACAAATATAACAGCCAATGATGCAGACGCGAAATAGCAATTATAGAATTTAGTTGGGGACGCTTCTATCCAAACCTCAATTGAAAACACACATGGTCACACTGATGTGGATTCAAGACCTGATGTGATTCAAGAACCAGAGGAAAACGAGAACATCAAAACAACCACAGAGGAGCTCGAAGCAGTGATATTATTTCTCCACTGGCCAGATAGAAAAGTTTACATCGGAGCAAATTTGAGCCCAGAAATGAAAGCTAAGTTAATTAAAATTTTGCGTGCTAATGTAGATTGCTTTGCTTGGTCGCATTCAGATATGACAAGTATACCACCAGAGGTGATGACTCATAAGTTAAATAAGGATCTGTTACATCCACCTGTTAAGCAAAAGAAAAGAAAGCAAGGGGCCTTCAAAAATCAAGTGATCTAGGATGAGGTACAAAAACTTCTGAAAATCGGTTCAATACGAGAGGTAAAGTACCATGACTGGTTAGCTAATACTGTTGTGGTTCCAAACAAGAATAAAAAATGGCGAGTCTGTGTAGATTATACTGATTTAAATAAGGATTGTCCTAAAGATTCATTTCCTTTACCACACACAGACCAATTAAATGATTCTATCGCAGTTCATGAGCTTTTAAGTTTTTTAGACGCTTATTCTGGTTATAATCAGATAAAAATGGACCCTTTAGATGAGGAAAAAACCTCATTTATTATAGATGGGGGACTTATTGCTATAAAGTCATGCCATTTGGTTTGAAAAATGTTGGAGGCACATATCAAAAATTGGTGACCAAAATGTTTCAAGAACACCTGGAAAAAACTATGGAGGTCTACATAGACGATATGTTGGTCAAGTCAACACAGGCAGGGGATTATTTTTAACATTTGGCTGAGACCTTTGAAATTCTCCGCAAGTACAACATGGAGTTGAATCCGGAAAAGTGCGCTTTTAGCGTAGCTTCAGGCAAATTTTTAGGTTTTCTTGTTTCTAATAGGGGTATTGAAGTAAATTCACACAGATCAAAGCTATTGAAGAAATACCAGATGTACTCACGAGCAAGAAAAAAGTAGAGAGATTAACAGGTAGAATAGCGACTCTGGGAAGGTTTATATTCAAGTCATTGGAAAAGTATTTTAAGTTCTTTTCAGTATTGAAAAAGCAAAATCAGATTAAATGGACTAACGAGTGTCAACAAGCTTTGAAGGACTTAAAAGCGTATCTATCAAATCCACCGCTGTTAGCAAAACCAAAAGATGGAGAGAGATTGTTCATCTACCTTGCAGTGTCAGAAGTAGCGGTAAGCGCGGTATTGGTACGTGGAGATAAAGGTAAACAATCTCTGATTTATTATGTTAGTAAGTCTTTATTAGATGCTGAGACACGATATCCTCACCTAGAAAAACTTGCTTTAGCTTTAATTATGGCTTCAAGGAAGTTACGACCTTACTTTTATTGTCATCCTATTTCTGTTATAACCGCTTTTCCACTAAGAAATATATTGCATAAACAAGAATTATCAGAAAGGTTAGCTAAATGGTCAATAGAACTCAGTGAATATGATATTATATATCAGCCTAGAACCGCTATAAAATCTCAGGGGTTAGCAGATTTTGTAGCAGATTTTAGCTCAAGTTTAGTTCCTGAAGCAGAAAACGAGCTACGAATATTTACTGGAGCTAATCCGGGGACTTGGACCTTGTTTACTGACGGTTCCTCAAATGTTAAAGGAGCAAGTTTGGGGATTGTTTTAATTCCACCCTCGGGAAAAATAATAAGACCTGCGGTAAAATATTACCCAATTACTAACAGTGAGGCAGAGTATGAAGTTATGATTGTAGGCTTGGAACTAGCACGGGAGCTTAGTATTGAACAAATCGTGATCAAAAGTGACTCGCAACTAGTAGTCAATCAAATGCAAGGGACTTATGTGGCAAGAGAGACACGAATGCAGCAGTACCTCAAAAATGCACGAGAATTGCTTAAGTAGTTCCAGTAATGGAAAGCTGTACAAATATCCAAGGAGGAAAATGCAGAAGCAGATGCATTGGCAAATCTCGCATCTGTCGCTGATGCAACAAATGCAGAAAATGTTGTTGTGGTACATTTATTTCATTCAACCCTCGACCAAACCAAGAGTGAGGTAAATTTCAATAATTTAACTTAGGATTGGAGAAATGAATTTGTGAACTTTTTGCAGTATGATATTTTGCCCGAGAATAAAAGAAAATCCCGATTGTTACGGTTAAAGCTGCTCAGTATTGCTTAATTTGTCGGAACTTATATCGCAAAATATTTGGTGGACCTTTAGCACGATGCCTTGGACCATCACAAAAGGAATATGTGATGGGAGAAGTACACGAGGGGCATTATGGCAATCATGTCGGGGGAGGGGGGAGAAGGGAGATCATTGGCGAAGACATTAATAAAAGCGGGATACTATTGGCCAAAAATGGAAGAGGAAGCAGAAAACTTTGTAGCAACGTGCGATAAATGCCAACAATACGCTAATAATATGCATCGACCGGCGAAATTCTTGCATTCAATTATATCACCATGGCCCTTCATGAAATGGGAGATGGATATTGTATGACCATTGCCTTAAGCTAAGGAAAAGGTATGGTTTTTGTTAATTCTAACAGATTATTTCTCCAAATTGGTAGAAGCAGGTGCCTTTAAAAAGGAAGTTATGGATTTCATTTGGAGAAATATAATATGTCAGTTTAGAGTCCCAAAGGAGGTCGTTTGTGATAATGGGCCGCAATTCATAGGTACGAAAGTTACTGATTTTTTCCAAAGCTGGCAGATTAAACAGATCACTTCGGCATCTTACCACACAGTAACTAACGACAAGCTGAGTCGACGAATAAGGTTATCATCAACAACTTAAAAAAGCGATTGGAAGAGTTAAAAGGCAAATGGACAGAAGTACTACCATGTATATTATGGGCTTACAAAACAACAGCAAAAACTAGCACGGAGAAACACCATTTTCACTTGTATATAGAATGGAGGCTCTAATTCCAGTTAAGATAGGCGAACCGAGCACGAGGTATATATGTACAAATGAGGCAACAAATGAAGAAGAGTTGCGAGTAAATTTGGATTTGACGGAAGAAAGAAAAGAAGCAACATTAATTCGGATGGCGGCTCAAAAGCAAATGATTGAACGTTACTATAACAGGAAGGCAAACCTGAGGCATTTCAAGATTGGGGACTTCGTCCTCAAAAAGGTATTCCGGTCAACAAAAGCGGCAAACGCATGAAAGTTGAGTCCAAATTGGGAAGGCCCGTATAGAGTTAAAGGCATTGCTGGGAAAGGAGCGTACGAATTGGAAACCATGGACGGCAAGGTGTTACCTTCTCATTGGAATGCAGTCCATTTGAAGAAGTATTACTTCTAAAAGAGGTTAATACCCACGTTCAGGCATCATGCAAGTCCGATTTTATTTTGTTCATTTAAGTTTTACTAACTATTTTAGATGATAGGCAAAAAGCTGGCCCGTACCAAATGATGATATTAGACCTGAAAGACACGCGGATTAATGAATTATTCCTGGTCTAGGTTACAACATTTCTGATGGCAGAAAGTTTTATGCAGTCATCATCTAAACAATTACCTCCGAGTCCCGTATGTATTTCCTTTTTTAGGGAAAGGACCAAAAGTAAGGAGTTGATCCAGTGTTCGGGATTTCATACTTCAATACTCCAACACTGGGGGTACTATGCATATGGAAGGATACACAAGGAAAGGAGATGTACACCACAAAAGCATAGTTTAGCCAGAGTTAAAACCTTGAAGAAACCCTTGAAGAAAATATCAAGATTTCAAAAGAGGCGTTCAAGCTCGTAGAAAAAATGGGCAGTAAAGAGTTAAAGAAGCTACAAAATACTCTCACGAGCTTCTCGGTTAAGGTCATAAATTTAATCACGGAAAAATATACCCATATTTGTAAACATGCTACAAAGAAAGCAGTTATGAGAATGTTGTATAAGATTATTTATTTGGAAGTTCAAAAAAAAAAAAAAAAAGACTTCCTCAAATTACTTCATGTTTCATATCATTGCACCAATATGAAGATGAGACGTCATCTTCATCAGTGTTGTTAATATAAAAAGGCCCTCTTTTAGAAAAACTCGTACATATTAAAAGACGCGATCTACTAAAGCATTCTTAATGCAAGTACAAACTCAAAAACTTAAATAGCAGAAAGCATAATATGCATCAAAGAAATATTTATATCATTACCCCAAAGGGGGAGCGGGAGAAAATATTCCAAAAACCAAAAAGGAAAAAGAGTTTCAACAAAAACCAAAAGAAGGATAAATCTAGAGGTGGGCATATTTCGGTCCGAACTGAAGAAATCGGTTGAACCGAAAATATTTTTATTTCGGTTTCGGTTATTCGGTTTTTTTGGTCGGTTTCAGTTTAAAATTTTAAAATTTCAGTTTTTCGGTTCGATTTTCGGTTATTAATTTATTTGGTTCGGTTAACCGAAAAATCGAATTATTAGCATATAGATTCTTTAAGTTATATATAGGCTAAGCCCATAGGTAATAATATAAGCCCAATTTTGAAGTCCATCAAAAACCCAATCCAAACTTACCATTTTATTCTAACTTACCGAAATTTTGAAAGAAAATCAATAAATTTGACAGTCCAATTATTACATAGAGAGAGCCCAATATGATAATGTTCAAACCGACAATCGATTAGAAATAAACCGAACCGAAATTAGAAAATCGAACTGAACCGAACTTATTTCAGTTCGGTTTCGGTTACTACTTTTACAAAACCGAAAACTAAATAATCGAACTGAATTTCTGTAAACCGAACCGAACCGAATCGACCGAACGCCTACCCCTAGGTAAATCACTTTCACAAAAGCCAAAGGAGAAATTAAGGAGCATCATCTACGGGAGAAGAGGGGCCAGCTTGAGAAGAAGAAGGTTGAATGCCAGCTTCACCAGGAGTTAGTCCATCTCCATCACCTTTAGAACCTTCATCTTCAGGTGTTGAGAAGCTTTGACATTGCTGAGTTTGATCAATCGCTTCCTTAGCCTTTGCGATTTCAGCATTAAGGTCAAAATCCTCCTGGCTAGCTTCGGTCAGGGTCTCAAAGCGGGTGTTCAAGAAAGCTCAGCTAACATCAAAAGTTAACTTATCTTCAAGGGCCTCATAATCCTTCTCCCACTGCTCAATTTCAGCTTTCAACTCTTCTTTTTCTGCTTCTGAGGCTTCATAAGATGCCTTTAAAGGAGCAAGAGAACTCTCAAGGAATTGAATCTTGTCTGAAGAGGCACGAAGATCTTCTTGAGTCTGGGTGAGCATTTGTACAGCGTATACCTCTTTTTGGTTAAGGAGCTATTTCAAGCTTCTTATTTCTTCAGTTGCCTTGGAGTGTTGTTCAGCTAAGGAGGATTCCAACCTGTCCTTGTCTTTTTCAATTTGATTGGAGGAAGCTTTTAAAATAGCTAGGTCGGCGGTGATTATTCTCAGTTTTTGTTCTAAAGCTCCTTTTTTCTCAGCAAGAACGTCTTTCTCCAGTTGAAGGCTTTCGAATTGCTCTTTCCAATTATCAGCCTCGGTACGCAACTCGGTCACATGTTGATCTGTCCAAGAAATCCTTCTCACTCCGTACCTGTCAAATTGTTCTATAAAAAGATAGAAGAAGGGGGTTTACGAACATGAAAGGAAGGAGAGGAAAGTAAAGAGTAAAGATACACCTTGAGGGAAGAATGGATGATGTCATTCAACAGGGTCAAGGAACTGTGAGACTCGAGCTTTCCTTTCCACTGGACCAAGCAATGGTTTTAACCACACATCAGCTTGTCCAGACTTTTTCAATAGATTTCCACCATCGGAGACTTCAATTAGAACTTTCTTCATACCACGTCTACCGCTAGAAGGCTCAGCTTCTTCATGAGAAGCAATAACGGGGGAAACTACTAGGGTGACCGTAGGCGGAGAAACATGGGGATTAACACCGAGAGGAACTGGCGTCATCGGAAGAGAGGCAAGTGGCAGCTCTTCTGAGACAGTACCAAATTCTTCTTCAACCTCAAAACCTTGGGCTAAGAACCTGTCAATAGGACTTGAGGGGGGGATGTTATCAAAATTACCAGCATCTTCATTAGAGATATCCAAATGGACATTCTCTGGCTCATCAATGAGACTAAAAGGAATTGAACTTGGAGGGAGATTTCGAGAGACATGGGCTTCATCATCTGAAACCACGCGCCTTCTGACTTTTGGTTTCCTCACTAAGGAACCTTCTTCGATATCCTTTTCATCTTCAGACTCATGGGCTTCAGCATTCTTCCTCTTGAAGGAAGATACGCTTAAAATATGTTCTTGTGCAGAGCTTATAGAAAGCCTCGTAGAAGGAACAGAAGTGGGGCTCATGCCACGAATGGCAAACCATAAAAAAGGAGAAAGTATATGTATTAAAAGAAAAAAACAACCAAAGAGAAGGGAAACCATGGGAATACAAATTTACCGCGAGTTTTCATTTTCCATCCAAATTTTTGTGAAAGAAACTTCCATGATCTCTTATCCATGGGAGCAGCGATCATCATTTTTTCTCCCGAATCACGAAAGTTAGGAATTTCTTCAAAGACTTCCACGGTTGCTGAAAAATGAACATACACTAATGTGAAGAAAATAAAAACGTCAAGAAAAGTAAGGAAATAAGAGGAAAAACACTTACGTGCAAAGTTTCACTTTTCAGGGAAAGGCATGTTTTCATCACCCACTAACCCACGAGTGGGGGCGGCAATAAATCGAGCATACCAGCCACGGTCACGGTCATTCTCGGTGCTGACTAAAACCCCTTTACTTCTAGCCACAAGGGAAAAGACACCTTCACGAAAGAGTTTCGAAGAATATAAGTGGAGCAAGTGACGGAAGGTAAAAGGGGCGAAAACTAAACCCGACAAGTAGCAAAGGCAAGCAACTGCCCTCCACACGATGGGACCTATTTGACTGAGGCAAACATTTAAGTAGCGGCAGTACTCAATAGTCACGGGATCAATGGGAGGAGTAAACCCTAAAGTAAAAGGATAGGTGTAAATAAAGGAATAACCTACATGGTAAGAAGTGATTTTTTGGTTTGCACTAGGAGTCATCACTAGAAAGTCAGGTTTCCAATGGCATTCACGTCGAACCAAGAAAAGAGGGCCTGGGGTAATCAAGCTAGGGTAATAATCATTAGGGTTAAGATAAGCTATAGAAAAAACCTATTTTTTCATAGCTTCACGATCTGATACAAAAGAGAACTTCTGTGGGACAATCTCAGAAACAGTAGGTTCTCGCATGGGTTTGTTCTAATCCTTTCCTCTAGAAGAAGATCTAGGAGTTATGGGTGTTCTAACCCTAGAAGATGATGTCTTAGCAGTACTACTTTGAGGGATAGAACTACGAGTTGTCAACGAACCTAAATTTCGTAGTCTACCACCTTTCCTACTTCTGGTAGGGGTTGTAGAGGGAGGAAGTTCATCAACGATCACCACTTTACGTGGTTCTGACAACGAAGAAGGATTCGATGAACGAGAAGACATCTTTAATGGATGAAACACAAGGAAAAGAGATGAATAACTACAAGAGAAGTTAGGGAGATGAATGCAAGGAAGAAGGAAGGGACTTTCGAAATTGAGCGTGATGAAGTATTTATAGGAGAAAGCAACCGTCATCAGAGTTGCTCATTATGAACTGTCATCATGGAACCGTCACTTCATGACTGGTGCAGCCGCAGGACAACCCTAAAAAGGTGCTACAAACTGCAAAGCCAATTACAATGGGACACGTGTCTTGAGCATTAAATGGACATGACGTACGTCTCATTGATTCTGAAGACGACATTATGATAATCGGGAAAAGACGGCAAGAAATTCTCGCCATAAATACTTACCATTTCCCGAGTATTCAGTTGAGAATATTCAAAAAGTGGGGAGACTATCTGTATTGATGGGAAAAAAGGTATGACACATGGATCATCAGCAAGGTGACAAGTGGCAGATCTAGTTAAGTAAATTAAAAGAATTGAAAAGGCACGAGCGGAATACCCCCGGTGTTTTGTTAGAAAAGGTACCGGACGTGACAGTTGGAAAAGAAGAAATAGGTACGGAATGAATGAAGACCATAAAGAGGGAAGGTTCATGAAACTGTTATAAATAAGAAAGAGAATCGGCATTGATCGTGGTTATGAAGAATCCTCAATCATTAATGCCACTGTTACAATTATATGTGGTAACGGACAATCAAGGTAATTAATGTCATTAACAAGCCAGAATTAAGTATGAAAACTGCTATAATTATGTATGCTTATATAAGGACATGATCCTCTTTTGTAAAGGCATTTGGATTTTTATTAATATATACAATTAGTCTTTTACTTTATTCAAAAGGTTCAAACCGCAATTCTGGGAGAGATTAACTATCTACTTTAAGTTCTCTTTCCTTGTCTATTATTTTCATTATTCTTTTTATTCTTCAAATTACCAAGAAAGTGAGATAATTTTGATTATCAGTAACCCGATTTCTTCTTTATCTTAACTTTGACCGAGAAATCTATTTTTGGGTTAAACAATAAGAAAAAAGAAAATACATGTATAAACTCTATGTAGTGTTTGATTGGTGATATTAAATACGGATAAGAATATTTGTGTTAGCAATGGGAATATGTAAAAAAAATTAATATAAAAGCTAGTAGAGAGCATAAACGAGGTGGATAAGAGAGCCAATAAGGAGTGATATAAGAAGGCTAATAAGGAGGCAAAATTAGCGGTCACTGCGGCTAGGACTGTGGCGTTTGTATGACGAGCTTGGGGAGAGAGGCGGGGATAAGAAGTTGTACAAGCTGACCAAAGTGAAATAAAGGAAGGCCCGTGATCTGGATCAAGTGAAGTGCATAAAAGTCGAGGAGGGTAGAGTGTTGATGACTGAGGCTAAGATTAGGCGGAGATGGCAGTCATACTTCCATAAACTCTTGAATGATGGGGGATATGGATATTGTGTTGGGTGATCTGGAGCATGCAGTGAGTCATCAGGACTTTGGGCACTGTAGGCACATAAATATGGGGGAGGTCGAGGGGGCAATGCGTAGGATGAACAAGGGTAGAGCGATCGGGCCAGACCAGATCCCGGTAAAGTTCTGGAAGAGCGTGAGTAAGGCATGCTTAGAATGATTCTCTAAGTTGTTCAACGTTATTTTTAGGACGAAGCGGATGCGTGAAAGAATGGAGGTGGAGTATGATGATTCTGTTGTACAAGAATAAGGATAATATCCATAATTGCAATAACTATAGGGTACCAAGCTGCTAAGTCATACAATAAAAGTTTGGGAGAGGGTGGTGGAAGGGAGAGTGAAGAAGAGTGTGTTTATTTCCGAGAACCAGTTCAATTTTATGTCGGGTCGTTCGATTATGGAAGCCATTCATATGCTGAGGAAATTGATGGAGCAGTATAGGACAATGAAGAAGGACTTACATATGGAGTACATAGACTTAGAGAAAGCATATGACAAAGTCTCGACAATGGTTCTATGGAGGTGTTTAGAGGCTAAAGGTGTGCCTATAGCCTATATTAAAGTGATTAAAGACATGTATGCTGGAGCTAAGACACGGGTAAGAACAACGGCAGGAGACTCAGAACACTTCCCAATTGTGATGGGGTTGCATAAGGGATCAACCCTTAGCCCGTTTTTATTTTCATTAGCGATGGATGCATTGGCACGACATATTCAAGGGGAGGTGCCATGGTATATGTTATTTGCGTATGATATAGTTCTGATTGATGAGACATGAGGAGGTATTGACGACAGACTGAAGGTTTAGAGACAGACTCTTGAGTCTAAAGAGTTCAAAATGAGTAGGATCAAGATGGAGTATTTGGAGTGCAAGTTCAGCGATGTTATCCAGGAAGCGGATATAGGTGTGAGGCTTGATACACAAGTCATACCTAGGAGAGGAAGTTTCAAGTACCTTGGATCTATAATACAAAGTAACGGGGAGATTGTCACGCATAGTATCGGAGCAGGATGGATGAAGTGGATGCTTGCTTCCGGTGTCTTATGCGATAAGAATATGCCGCTGAGACTTAAAGGTAAGTTATACAAGATAGTAATTAAATATACTATGATGTATGGAGCAGAGTGTTGGCATGTCAAGAACTCTCATATCCAAAAGATGAAAGTAGCTGAGATAGGATGTTAAGGTGGATGTGTGGACGTACTAGGTTAGATAAGATTAAGAATGAAGTTATTCGGGATAGGATGGGAGTGGCCCTTGTGGAGGATAAGATGCGGGAGGCGAGATTGAGATGATTCAGGCATGTTAAGAGGAGAAGCATAAAAGCCCCAGTTAGAAGGTGTGAGAGGTTAGCCTTGGTGGGTATCAGGAGGGGTAGAGGTAGGCCTAAGAAATCTTTGGGAGAAGTGATTAGGCGGGACATGGCGCAACTAGAGCTGATTGAGGACATGGCCCTAAATAGAAGGGTGTGAAGGTAGAATATTAGGGTATAAGGCTAGTAGGTAGACGAGCGTTTATCTATGTCTTACTCAGTTCGCTAGCATTAGTGTTAGTATGATATCCTTTTATTCATAGATTATTATTATTACCTGGAGTTTATCTGCTTTCTTGGCTTTAGTCTTATTTTTGTCTTGTTGTTGTTCCTACTTGTAGCCATTAATTTTTTTTCATACATTCTTCAGCCAAGGGTCTATCGGAAACAGCCTCTCTGTCCTTCCAAAGTAGGACTAAGGTTGCGTATATCTTACCCTCCCTAAATTCCACTTGTGGGAAATCACTGGGTTTGTTGTTGTTGTTGGTTTTCTTTGAGCTACTGTGATGAACCAAAAGGACGATGCAAATAAACAAAGAAAATTAAAGTGTACATGCCCTAACAAATATGGAGCCACCACAGATTCGACTAAGCTAAACTTATTAACAACGGTATTTACAAAGTTTAACTTAAGATGCTTCTGGTGTCTAGCGTCGAAAAAAGAATGGGACTCCAACTTGGCAAGATAACCTTTGTGAACCAAAAGTATTTTAGGACAAAAGACTAACTGAAGCCTAGATTTCAGTATAAAAGAAATAGCATAGTGTACCTGCGAAAACAAGCAACGGCTTTTCCTCAATGCTGGATCGTGATTACATGGCATGTCTTTCAAAAACTTATGATCTGAAAATTCCGGTAGGAAAACGAAAAAGCAATTAACATATGATTCCCATCAACAAGTTGTACTAAATTATGTGATGGAAGAAAAATTAAATATGACACAAAAGTATCGAAAACCGAAGTCAGTACAAAGAAAAAGTGAGAATATAATTAAGCCAAAAAGGAAATTCATACTATGACACAATAAGATTTAGTTCTCTTTCTGTGACTCGCTAAAGAACCAAACAGATAAGCGGTGAATGAATCAATGCCATTAAACGCAAGAACAAGCACTGAGATTTCATAAAATAAAATTAAAAAAAAACCTTTAGAAAAAGCATCGAAAATATTTATCGGACAATCCGATTCAAGAAGAGGAGATGAATGAACTATTGATAGAGAGAGAGAGAGAGAGAGAGATTAATGTTGCATTTAATGCAAAAAGGGAGAAAACATAATTGAATACGTACCTGTAACACAAGTTCAATAGAGATGGAAAGAGATGAGAGAAGGGGAATGAAATAGAGCGAAGAGCAAGAAAAATATCTGCGTGGAGAATAGAGGACATTATATAGGGAAAGTACCCCCCCCCCCCCACCTACAAGGAGGGAAATGGGGGGTGGGGTTGTGAAATTGGGGGTACCCCCTACAAGATTGGGACGTATATTGTGGTTTGGGTTTGACGGGTTCTGTGATTCTCTTGGACCTGCTGCTGTTTCAATATGGCCAACTAGTCATTATTTTATGAGTTCCTTTTGCTTCTCCGAGACAGCTGGCTATGAACTGATAGTATATTATTATTATTCTTATATATATTATATTATTTTCTTATTCTCATTGAGTTCATTTGACGTGAACTTCTAACTTACTACTGTAGACTGTATTCATGTCGAGGCAATTTTCGAGTTAAACAAGTCTATCTTTTCTTGTTAAACTCTCACTCTTCATAATATTTACAGTCGTATTAATTTAAAGTAACTTGAACAAGTATTACACCATATAATTAACGGTCAGATAATACGCAAATATAGTTCATAGCCTGTTGGGACTAATAGAGATAAATTAATTGCGTAAGAAAATTTTTTCTATGGGTAAATGAAACTTAATTGCAAATTTCTTCTTCTTTTTCATTTGGTCCTGTCATTTGGCTAGTTAGCTTAACTAGACGAGTCTCGGGCAGTTGAGCTTTCCATCTCGGATCACAAGGTTGTTGACTAGATTCAGCCCTTTCTCTTTTAGTTTTTACTTTTAGTGTTGTAACTTATTTGTCATTAGATGAATACTATGGAGAGTAAATTTCATATAGAGTAAGTGGGAGTTTGGACATAAGAAATATAAAATTCCAAAAAAAGTGAAAAAGAAAATTAAAGTGAAAATGGTAATTAGAGTTGTATTTGGACGTGAATATAATTTTGGGTTGTTTTTGAAGTTTTGTGAGTGACATGAGTGAAAATTTTGAAAATAGTTTTTTTGGAGTTTTTCAAATATTCGAAAATTTTTAAAATTCATGTTCAAGTGAAAATTGAAAATTTTATGGCCAAACACTGATTTCGAAAAAAAATAAAAATATTTCAGAAAAAAAGTGATTTTTTTTATATCCAAACGGGCTCTAAGACAAATGGTTCGGAGTTTTGTGCCGATGTAGGTGTTGCGGTTCATCAACATAACAATTGCAATCACAAGAGTTACTAATTAGACATCCCAATCAAAAGTAAGCAAGCAAAAACTGACAATCTCTGAACTCTCATGTATTTTTCATGGTTGATAATTCCTTTTTTAGTAGTATTTGAAACTTCAAACTTGCCCAATAAATTCACATATTTCTGATTTTATAGTTTTCAAAACAAAATGGTGGAAGTGGTATGTTCCGGGTAGAATGCCTAAGTATTAGGCAGCAAGATTAATTGCCTTTTCAGTCAATTCAACATCTATGTATATAGTTCAAAATAACTTATATATACACATAGAATTTAAAACAATTTATATACATAGAGAGAGAAGTTCACCTTATTATTACACATGAATAATAAGTGTTATATCAATGAGTTTTATTCAAATCCACAATCAGATGTGCGTATAATACGTAGATTATGATTTTAAACTCCGCCACAAATACACAGACTAATATTTTAAAGTGAGTGGAGTAAAAGGATAGGTTCATGCTCTTGAGTTTAGAACCTGTGGGTAATTATGATTGAACTAATTAACTCACTGAGAATTTTTCGGTTATATCGAAAGGAAAGATAATTAAGCTTTTAACTGAACCCTAAAGGTAACCCCTCCACTAGCAGCTGTTTCTCTGTCTGCAACCAAGCAGCAACATGCATCTCTTTTTGTGCTTAACAACCAGAAACGACTAAAATTAAAGCTGTTTAACGTGTAATTAATCTTTTCTTGCATTAACCAAAGTCTTAATTAAGGAATACCACGTGTAGATATCACAGAGAACCACGTACGCTCCTCTATATTCTACACCCGAGCTGAAGTTTAGGTCTCTGACCACAGGAGCTCCAACAAGTCACAGTTCAACACGTAGTATTATTATTACAAAGCATTAGTACATGAAACGAAACAAAAACAGAAAACTTAAAAGGAAAAGGTGCATTATTAGTTGTTTACTTGTTTATTTAATGTAAAAGAAAAAGAGGTTCCTTGTCCACCTGTCACGTGCGACGTGTGAAGTCGATGGCCTTCCAAATCAATTAAAAAACACAAAGCACTAAGATATTTTTTTCTCTTTCATGTCAAGCGAACGACAATGGTAAGTGAAGTTTGAATCCCACTTGGTCTAAAGATTTGTTTATTGGTGCGAGGAAAATTAGATTCTGTACGATTTGTACATAAATTAATTTTTTTATAGTATAAGATCTTTAGTCACACTTAATTTTCTAGGGGGACTAATAATTAAAAGTTGTAGGGTGGTGAGGGGATATGTCAAGGTTATTAGAACAGTAAATAAATATAAGAAACCTACGAAGGCCACGAAGTCATTGTACCTATCACAATGAGGCAGGTGAAAAAAGAAAACCAATGGGAAAAGGGTCACATGGATTTTGATTGATAATACTCAGTCTACTTTCATTTTGACTGAAAATAAGTACGGTAGAATTCGTGGGAGAGAATATAGAAATGGACTCGTGGAGATTAAGCCGAGAATGAGGCAAAAGTGGGGGAAATTGGTGTGTTGCCGCCAATGCATAGTTGAAACGTGTTAGTTATAAAGGAGGATTTGACGACATTACGTGTTAAGGAAATAGGGTTTCTCAAAGTGGATATGGGAACATTACGTGTTAGAGTTTGCAAAGATGAGATATTTTTTTATTTTCCTTTTCTTATTTCATTAAGTTCCTTTGGATGAAAATGGCTCCTAGATAATGGTAGGGTAGGGTGTATATGAGTCATGTTGGTTCAGATTTTTTAATTACTAAATCAAACCAATTGTATCGTGTTATTAAATTTAAATATCAAATCAAATCAATAAAAGTTGGGTTTTTAATCTCGGTTTTTTGGATTTTCGGGTTTTTTCGGGGTTTTTTTTCATAAAATTTTCATAGCACAAAACGTAAAATTCGTGCTCCAAATATTTCTTTAATCCTAGTAAGACATAATTATATAATGTATTTTTCAATAAAATAACATAAATATGAGATGAGCCATGGCATTGTACTAAAATATTCAACAATAAAGATAATAAAATCGCATAAAATAAATATTATTAATAAATCATAATGAAAATAAATATAATTTAAAATTATGACTAATAAATACTACTATTTACATGACTAAACACTAAAAGAAAAATAAATTATACATTTTATCTAAACCATGAAAAAACTAAAAAAATAGATATCCAACACTATTTTCATTCATAGTACAATTGAATTGAATGCCTTTTATTAGCATTAGTAGGGGTGTACATGGACTAGGTTAGTTCGGTTTTTATCAAAACCAAACCAAACCAACTATATCGGTTTGGATTAGTTCGGTTTTGTCGGGTTTTCGGATTTTTGTTACTTACATATTATTTCAATCTTACTTTGTTAAATATTTGATAAGTAAATATATATTTAGTAAAAATATAAAAAAAATTGACAAACATTTTATAGATTAAAATATTCTTATGGGAGAATTCTATTAGTAACACATAGTAATAGTTATTATTTTAGTCGTCTGACAATAATTTTTCGTTGATATACACTTTCAAGTTAACCGAATTTAGTAATTAAACATAAAAATCAATATGATACCTAAATATTAATTATCACTTCACATTCGAAAAAGATATAAGAATTTAATAGATCTTAACATATGATATGAATATGGAAGAACAAAGAGATAGACGCATTTCAGTAACACTTGATAAGAAAGTGATCATACAACCCATTATTTGAGGTCAATAAAATATGGAGCATTTCATATTCTATTAAAATTTATATCCCACAAGAGAATCCCAAATATATATTTTTAGACATTTTTTAAAGAAAATTCTATATAAAATCTTAAAAGTATATATAAAAATTATATATTTATATGTCGGGTTGGTTCGGTTTTTTTACTCAATACCAAACCAAACCAAGTCGGGTTTTTTAATTGGTTTGGTTTGACTTTTCGGTTTGGTGCGGTTTTCGATTTGATTTGTACACCCCTAAGCATTAGTATTGATTTGATTTTGGTTTAGGATTTATTTGAGTTACTAACATTTATGGACTATAAAATTTATTGGAGCATCCAAAAATTATAAGTCCAAACTTGAAATAATACGTTAAAAGATAAAACTATGAAATAACTTAAGAAATATTTATAAACTACACTACCATAAATATTTTTATGTATTAAATATATTTAAAAATTCTATACATATAGTGTCGGGTTGATTTGGTTTCAGTTTGACTTTTTTTAGTTAAAACCAAACCAAACCAAATATGGTCGGATTTTTTTTCCAACACCAAACCAAATCAAACCAAACCATAGTCGGATTTTTTTTCTCGGTTTGACTCGAAATATCGGGTTAGCGTGATTTGTCAGTTTCATTTGTACAATCCCTAGATAATGGCATGTCACAAACTGTAATCCGTTCAAAAATGTAAAAGAATGTGGTTATTGACAAAAGGCAGTATAAAATCGGATCAAACTTCGCTCCATTTCTTAATCTTTACATTTTTCTAAGTTCCTACTTGGATTGAAAATACATAACAATGGTCGATCTGAAATTCAAAAATTAAGGTACAAATAAGAATAAACTTCGGTGGTAATAAATTGGAAGTGGCAGTGTATGACCACTAATCAAACTTTTTTTATTCAGTCAAAAGTTTAAACTACGGTGAACCAATTATATAATACAGATATTTGAATAAATTAGGCAAATTATGCTATTAAAAATTTGAACTATGAAGAACCAATTTATCGAATAAGGGTTTTTGAATAAGTAAGGCAAGATATATGTATGCAATATTTTGCCTCAAATAACCTTTAAGAAGAATAAATGTGAAGTGAGATTGTACGGAATTATAGTTACTAAATGCACAAAATTCAAATATTTAAGTTTAAGTTCTAAAATGATAGTGAGACGAAAGAATATGTAACATAGTTTAATGTTGCAGAGATGCTACACGATACGAAAGATAACTAACAAATTAAAGTGAAAGACAATGTTTATAGAAGATATACCATTAACTTTATATGAGAATTAATGTCAGGATAAAGTAATCCTAGCAAGTAGCGACCACAATAGGCAGGTGAAAAATTGACCAAGGGAAAAAGGGTCATGTAGAAATGACTGGAAAAAGGCACAGTGTTATTGGGAATATGTTCGTTTATACACTATGAAGACTTATAGTTTAGTAGTAATATTTGAAAGAATCTTCACATCTACGTGAGTGTATTCATTTTCTACTATTCCTTTTTCTCTTCTCCTTCCCGACCCCCAATGTAATGGAAAACTATTTAAATTTATTGAAAAAAAATAGTTGTCTATGTTTTGTATTTACACATTTTTATAGTTTACTATATGAAAGTGATATATTAAGATAAAAGTAAACATTATTTAACTATAATTCTTGCTACTAGTATTTCTTTCTGGTGGTGATAGTTGAGAAAACAGAGACAAAACAACGTGTCAACTCCGTGGCCTTCCAAAATAATAAAAACACGAAAAAAGCTAAAGCTATTTTTCTCTCTCATGTCAAGCGAGTGACAAGTGAAGGTGGTATTTAAATACGATGCCAAAAGATTTGTTAAATTGATGAGAGAAAGAGTAGGAATCTGTATGTGTAGAAATGTCACATGAATTATTCGAGAAGTACTTTGGTTATTATTGGTTCGCCAGACAATAACCAAAGTACTTCTCGAAGAAGAGACAACGGCTAGCTACATTGAAGCTTATAAATTCTTAAGAGCTTCACAGTTCAAATCACACACCTTTCATATCAAGCAAGATTACTTTCTTTCAATTTTCTAGCAAGCACTATAATCTTTATATTGTGAGTGTATTTAAAAATAAAGTGTGAGCGAAAAGAGAAAAGTTGTGCCGAGGGTTAAATTTCTTGGGAAAGCTTGTAATGTAAAATATGGCCCACGTGTGATTTATAAATATTTTGTTTAATAAATATATTTTGTTTAATTAATATTTGGATAAAATTAGAGAAAGTTAATTATGATTATAACTACCCACTAACCCACTTTGATGGAAAGTGGGAATTAACCGATGGTCCCTCTCTCAGCCTATTAAAAGAAGAATAGCGTAACTCCATCAGATTCTATTCTGAAAAGAACACAGAAAAAGTAAAGAGAGAAAGTACTAATTTTCTCAAGAACAACAACTATGAAGAAGGCTTCCGCTAAATATTATCAAGAAAATACATCATGAATTCAGGTAAGTTTTCTTGATTGAAGTTATTGTATATGTATTTTATGTGAAAATCATATAGTTACACGTTTCTAAATAATTGATAGGATTTTATATAGATTGTCTATGAATCACAATCTAGAACATAAAAATCCTTAAATGTGGTATCAGGAACGCAAGGTATAGAAACTTATGATTTTTCATTAAAATTAATGTTTACTTTACGACTGAGTATGCGACTTGGTTGTTTCGGATACTAATTGAATTAAAAAGTTTTCGAAGGTTCATAAGATTCTTCAAAGGACAATTAATTTACATGTCAATTATGTTTTCTGATCTCGTGCAAGTCACACCTCTATTCGAGGTTGTGAAACGGTCGATTGCAATAATAATACCCAACAAGGAGTCGGGATCAAATCCACAGGGAGCTTAGATGGGATTAGTGGTATATATTTGGATAAAGCACGTGAAGTATCTTGGTTGCACTTCCACAAATATGATTTTATTTTTACTTCTTAAATTACGTTAAGGATTACAATTCTAAAGATATAAAACTAGAGAATATTGTTTTTGGATGGTTTTCAAATATATAAAAAGTCCTAGGGGTATGACCTTCACCTAGGTGTTTGCCTAATGGGTAGTAAACTTTAAAGCTTATTTTGTTGGTCGGGGTGTATTATAGCAATCAACACTCAAATACCCACTCAATACCTCTCGGTAAGAGAGTGATTTTACCCAATTTGGCTTTCTCAAATCCAAAAGGGCATTGAACAAAATAATTGATAAAATGCTCAAGTCGGATTTTACTATCTCTAGGTTCAACCCTTTAATTGAGACTATCAATCTCTTGATTTTATCCCAAATTCTTGTTAGCCAAGTTTTCCTAGACTAAGTCTCTCTTTCTCTAGTAGAGACCAAGTCAAATGGGCATAAACTAATATTTGCAACCATTAATTCTACATCAAGAACAAGGCTAAACAATAAACACCCAACCATAAACAAGCAATAAATCAAATACCCATTAGGTTCACTCACTAGAGTTGGATCACAACCTTAGCTAAAAATCTAGCTACTCATAATGGGTATAGAGGAAAATAGAGAAAAAAAGATGATAAAACTCATATTGCAAGATTAAAAGATAAAAATCCAATGTTAAATCACCAAAGTAAGATAAAGTTGCCTAAAGGGGTAAAGAAAAACGGCTACAAGACTTTCAATATTCAAAACTTGACTTAATTTTGTGAAAGTAGTCGATTTATACAAAGTTGGAATTTTCGGACAAAATTGCCCTTTTGAAGGTTCTGCGGCCGCATAATTATATGTGCGGTCCGCACTTCTCTTCAGATCTTGATAGGAGTTGACTCTGCGGTCGCACAATTCTAAATTGCAGCCGCATTTCTCATGTTATGCGGTCCGCATAATTCTGGGTGTGGCTGCACTGGGCTCTTCTACGGATCACACATTTTCTGAGTGCAGTCGCATAGCTGTTTCTGCGGCCGCACAATTATTGTGCGGTCCACATTTTTTCTTGATTTTGAAATGAAACTCTATGAACTTTGGCTCTTACATAGCTTCTGTGGCCATACAATAATTGTGCAGTCCGCACTTTGCACTGGGGCTCTGTTTATTTTCCTTCACGTTCTGCGGCCGCAGATAGAAATCTGCGGTCCGCACTTGAGCTTCTATTCCTGATTTTTGTACTTGTTTAGATCACTCCTCTTCTAGTTGGATTTCATCGTAGTGGCTCATTTTCCAATACTCCTGCAGGTAAGCATATTTCATCAGTTTTCGGGAATACAATTAGACACTTTTGGACTAAAACGAAAGCTAAAAGGCGCTAATAAGTAGTTAAAATTCCCACTTATCAACTCCCCCAAACTTAAGCTTTTTCTTGTCCTCAAGAAAATAAGGTAATTCCTACCTCCACAAGATAAGAGCTATTCTAGTTAATCTAAGGTAAATCAAACACACATCAATTGGGACCAACAATTACCCGCAACACTTATGAATTATCAACAAGGCAATGATTTGAAGTTTTAAGCACAAATAGTTTTAATGTGACACTAGAGCATCACGAGTTGACTTTACTCATCAAGGAAGTTCGCTCTTTCATGTAGGTCATTGTGGATCCCAGACTCCCCTTCATCTACTCTCCGTTAGCATATCTCCCTTAAGAATATAGCACTCACTTCAAGGATTTGTGAAAAGTTCACTCATCTCTCTCAAAAGAATGTCACAAGTACAGCTCTAAGTACCATATGCTTGCTTCTCATGTAAATCACCACTAATGTAAGTTCACTCAGCCTAAAATCACGTAGGGATTTTTCGGAATGTAATGAAGGCTTTTAGATTAAGGTAGGAAATGTTGGAATAGAACGGGTTCATCTTTCCTTAAGCACTACATTTTCTCTTTTTGGCTCATGCTTTGCCGACTGTTTGAGTCATTTCCTTTTTCCTTAGGGAAACTAGAGAGACTTAACATCACTCTTTCTTGGTCATGATATTTGTTTTCTCCTTCTTTATTTTTTTCATGCTTTGCATTTTTGCTTTTCTTTGAATCCCTTCAACTCTTCAACTTATTCACTTTTTTTTTGCATCTTTCTTTCTTTTTCTTTGGCTTTCATTTTCTTTATTTCTTTTCTCTTTTTGTACCTTGATACCACTTTCAAATTTCTCGTCTCTCCCCCAAACTTATGTTTTAGCTAATTGTTTCTCAAGAGTGTTAAAGAAAGGTTGGGTGCCAAGAAAGGATCACTACAAAATGGGTAAAGGCTTGTAACATATTTATCAAATGAGAAAGTTTTTAGACTCAAAAGGGTTGACTAGGGATAACAACATTGGTGGGTCATGAAAAATTTTAAAACGGGTCAAGAAGAGCCTACAATCATTTCTCAAGCCAAGCAAAACTTAGAATTTTTCCTAGAAACACATTCGGGGCAAGTTCTAGATCATTTACACGGGTACTTGGACTTGCAACAAAACATCTCACCTCTCACACAACTGGATTGTTCAAGAGGATAGAGTCGAGGGCCCACAACAACCATATTCGAGATTGAAAATCACTAATGGTTCAACTAAACCACTCGATGATTGCTTAAGTCAACACAAGAGTAAAAAAGGTCACTAACCAGAGCTATTTCTTTCCAAGAACTTGTTTTTAATCATAAGCATGTAGTTAAGTGTGTTGGTACCAAGTGAAGCATGCTTGACTCTTCTAGTTCGACTCAATTAGGTCCTCTTATTCATTATTACTACTGTTCTTACCTAAACATAAAAAAACAGACTCAATCCCTTAAGAAGATTGTCACGCCATCCATCGTTGGGAAGAGTCACCCAGTTCACACAAAAACCACCTTTGGAAAGAACTGTGACAATAAGAAAATCAAAGGCTTATTGATCACTTAAACATGAAAATAAACTACTAAATTAAAAAGAAGCTATTAAAGTAAATAAGAATATATTAGACTAAACATTGACTACTGAGAAAATAAAATAAAGTAGCTATGAAGTAAACTACTGAAATCATAAATGAATATACAAACTGAGAAAGGGATAGAGAATATATACATCAATAGATAGAGAAGAATATGTACATAATGAAAGTAAAAATAAAAATAGAATGTTATAAGTTATTACAGGCCAATGTCAAATGTCAAATCAAAATAGACTCCGCCCCCTGAATAAAAATAAGAATTGTTCTCAATGCTTAACAAAATAAAAACAAGGAAGGGAAAGAGTAGAGAGGACTCCCTATGTGGTCTTAGTGTCCATAGTAGCATCACCTCCCTCAGGCTCCTCCAACTGGATCTCATCATCCTCTGCTCGGGGAGTAGCTGGGTTGGTGAACATCTATAGCACTACCTCAGCCGTGTGAACAATGAGGTCTGGATCCTCAGACTGGCCAGTTGGTGCCACTAGTGCTGATGGTGTTGCTGGGTCTGTTGGTACTGATAGATATGTATCCATCAGTAAATCAAATGGAAGATCTCCAGCGACTGCTATCTTGGTCACCTCTCGTCTTAATTTGTCAACTGATTTCCTCGAAGCCTGAGATTTACCCATCTTCTTCACCTGCTTCCCAAGCTCCTCAATTGCTCCCCCATGTGCCACCAAGGTGTCCATGATGGTCTTCTGATTCTCCAATATTTTCTTCAAAGTTTCCTCCACTGACTGAGGAATCTGGGGTGCTGGGGTAGAAGTCTAAGCTGCAACAACACTGGATAGGTCAGACAGCTTTGCAGTAGCTGTCTGCATCCAGTTGTTGAGACTCGCCAGTATCTGGGAGACTCGCAGCGCAAAGAGTGGATAAGTAGATGAGGAAGACACTGGTACTGATGGCCTTGAAGATGGAGGTAGAGGTATGGAAGCTGTATCGGTGGAAGGCCCGACTGCTGTGGAAGGCATGGCAGCTGAATCTGCAACTACCACCGACGACTCATCAGACTGGCCTACGGTAGTAGTCGACTTACCCTTGGTTTTCGGGTTCCTTGGGTCCTTCAGAGAGTACCAGGAGAAGGGCTGCTTAGCCCTTACCCTCGTATCAAAGCTCTTGGGCTCCACCCCCACATCCGTGAGATACTCCGTGATAGTGTTGGGATACGGATAAGAGCTTTCACCCTGCCTGACAACCAGAGACATGTTGGCCGACATGATGGCACCCACATTGATTGGGTACCCGGCCACTGCTCGAGGAATTGGGGTATTGTTTTCATTCTGACTTGGGTCTATGCGACTGCACACAAATGTTTGCCACCATTTTGCTTTAAAGTTGGGGGTGTTCCGTAGAATGGGAACCCCTGCTGTGATCCATGGTGGTGGTGGTCCTGGAGCTGCTAGTATCTCAGCTAGCCAAGGTCGAGCTGCATCACCCAGTGCAAACTTCTCTAAATACTACACCGGCTCCACATCCTCGAGCCCCAAATAAGTGTCCAGGGTGCTCTGATCAAATCGTACTTTCAAGTTCCGCACCTTAGTCACCTTAGTCCCCTTCTTGATGTGCGCCACATTGGCGTAGAACTCCAGGACTAAGTGCTCCTTGGCATCCAATATGCTTTTCGTGAACCATTTCCACCCTTTTCTTTCCCGAAATTGTCTTAACACATTTGGGTTGTAT
Organism: Nicotiana tabacum; assembly: GCF_000715075.1. Classification (NCBI taxonomy): domain Eukaryota; kingdom Viridiplantae; phylum Streptophyta; class Magnoliopsida; order Solanales; family Solanaceae; genus Nicotiana; species Nicotiana tabacum. The sequence continues at coordinate 29,908,143 of NC_134091.1, forward strand.
CTATCCAGATCTTTCAACACAAACTGCCGCTCAAGAGTGAGCGATCTCTGCGGCCACCACTCTCGGAACCTGTTGAATATAGTCAGGCTCCCAAACCTATCTTTCCAAACTTCTTTCTTCTTTGACCTCTCCAAGACTGCAACTATGGTATCACCCCCCCCCAACCGACCGTCATCCGGAATATCATCATCATTATCAACTGTGATGGTGCGGTTGGGGATGAGTAGATGAGGGTTTTGAAGCGTGACTGTTCCCTTCCGACCCCTCAGAAGTACTCTCAAAAGAGGTAGGCTCATCTCTCAGTTGGTATCTGTCTTGGAGCAGCTGTGGCTGTGATATCACAGCAGGCTGCCTTTGCACTGAGTCACCCACCGATGCTTCCCTAGACGGGGCATATGAACTTGACTCAAAGGGCTCTGCAGCCCTACCTTGTCCTGCAGTTCCCTTTTTAGATAACACTCTTTGCACGGAGAGTGGTAGGGTACCCCTTCCTCCGCCTCGGGAGGGTTCACCCCTCCCCTTGGATGTATCTTCTCGTTCCCGTGATCTAACCATTGTCTGCAATACATAGCAACATGAATCAGTTATAGTTCAAATCTAAAGTATCAGATAGTTGTAGACAAATAATATGTAGGTTGGGGGAAGTGTGATCTGCACATTTTTGGGTGCGGCCGCAGATGGGCTTGTGCGGACCGCACAATTTTGGAAGTGCGGCCGCACTAGTGGTTCTGTGGTCCGCACAATTTTAAGTGCGACCACACAATTGAAGTGCGGTTCGCATAATCTTGAGTGCCGCCGCCCAATTGCAAGCTCCAAGATGAGAACTCTCTGAAGTCAGAGAATTGATCGATATGCGATCGCACACACTTTTCTGCGGTCCCAGTTAAATTTCTGCGGAACGCACAATTTCAAGTGCGGTCCGCACAATCATTCTACACCAAATGCCCTAGCCTACTGATCTGCAGACCACACAATTCCTTGTGCGGCCGTATAATTCAAAAATTTATCGGGCAGGTTCTTAGGGTTTCTAATTCACGCTCAATTTAGATATGGTAGTAGCAATTTAGACATGATACACAATTTACCATCGCCTAAATAGCAAATAGGAAGTTACCCACACAAATTTAAGCTCACATGATGATGAATTTGACATTAGGCCTAAAAATAACTAAACTAATTATGAACAAAATTAAGAAAATTGAAAAATTTAAAGAAGAATTGAACATACCAATAATGTAGTGATGCTAAGGAAGAATCAAAGATGATGGAATGAGTGTTAGATGCGTGAATCAGTTGAGTGCACTGTGTTTGCCTTTGTGTTAATTGTTTAGAGTTCGTAAAGTCTCACCATTAGTGAGAAGTCTATTATTTATACTTGACCGGTTAGGGAAAAAGTTCAAGAGATGAGTGAGGCCGCACAATTTTGTGTGCGGTCCACACTCCTTTACCTGTTACACATTACCCTTTTGATGATCTGTGGTCCGCACAGTTTTGAGTGCGGCCGCATATTTTTGTGCGGTCCGCACATTTCCTTGTGCGGCCGCACTTTGGCCATTTCTCAGACATGCACAACTTCAGAGAGTTTACAATTTATGATCTCCAGTTGTACGGCCGCAACAAGAATTGTGCGGTCGCAGATCCCTTTCTGCTGTGGCCTTTAAAATTGTGCGGTCCACACAATAAATGTGCGGTCCGCACTTTTTTCACACTTAGCAACTTTTCGTGAGCACAGTTCCTGCAAAGCACACTCATTCTTGCAACACACTTCAAAACCAGTTAGCACAAAACAAGATCTATCTAAAGAAAAATAAAAAGGAAAAGAAAAAGAAACATGAGCTGCCTCCCAAGAAGCGCCTGATTTAATATCGCGGCACGACGCAGATTACCGTCAATCACTTGAAATGAATCACTGCCACTACGTGGCCATCACCAACTTTTTTCAGATAATGCTTCACCCGGTGACCATTGATTCTAAACACTTCATCATTTTTATTCTTCAAGTCCAATGCACCAAAAGGTGTCACACTCACAATTTCAAACGGGACACTCCATTTAGATTTCAACTTTCCCCGAAACATCCGTAACTAAGAATTGAATAATAACACAAGATCACCTTCTTTAAACTCCTTGTTCCGAATGTACTTGTCATGGAGGTACTTTATCTTCTCTTTGTATAAGGATGAACTTGTAGATGCATTGTTCCAAAATTCATCTAGCTCATTCAATTGTGCCACCCTTAAGTTGGAGGCGACATCCCACTCAAGATTTAGCTTCTTCAAAGCCCACATGGCCTTGTGCTCAAGTTCCACCGGAAGGTGACAAGCTTTCCCAAATACTAACCGGTATGGAGACATCCCAATCGGTGTTTTGTAAGCCATACTATAATCCCATAAAGCATCATCAAGTTTCTTTGACCAATCAGTTCGATTGGCCTTCATTATTTTTGACAAAATACTCTTGATCTCCCGGTTGGAGACTTTTACTTGTCCACTTGCTTGAGGGTGATAGGGGTCGAGACTTTGTGAGTGACACTATACTTGCTAAGCAAGGTATCAAAAGCTTTGTTGTAAAAATGCGACCCCCTATCGCTTATAATGGCCCGCAGAGTACCAAACCTTGTGAAGATGTTCTTTTTCAAAAATGCCACCACACTTCTAGCTTTGTTGTTGGGTAGAGCAATGACCTCAATACATTTTGACACAAAATCCACAGCTACCAAAATGTAGGTATTCCCACAAAAGCTTACAAACGGTCCCATGAAATCAATACCCCACACATAAAAAATATCAATTTCCAAGATGGTGGTGAGGGGCATCTCACTTTTCTTTGAAATACCACCGGCCCTTTGACATTCATCACAACTCTTGACTAGATCACTTGCGTCCTTGTAGAGAGTAGGCCAATAGAATCCACAACTCAACACTTTGGCCGCCGTTCTTGCTCCCCCATGGTGACCACCGTAGGGTGAAGAATGACAAGCCCCAAGAATTTCAACTTGTTCCTCCTCCAACACATATCTTCTAATCATGCCATCAGTACCGTTCATCCCAATAATAGTCTAGGCAATCCCGTTTGAGCTTCTTCATTTGGTTTGAAGAAAACTCATCCGGTACAATACCACTCACAAGATAATTTGCTAAATCAAAGAACCATGGCATCTTGGTCATTGAAATGGCTATAAGTTGCTCGTCGGGGAAAGAGTCATTGATTTCAAGGCCGTCATATGGCCTCCCCTCCTCCTCCAAGCGAGACAAGTGGTCCGCCACTTGGTTTTCACTGCCTTTGCGGTCTTGGATGTCTAGATCGAACTCTTGCAATAAAAGCACCCATCTCATTAACCGAGCCTGTGAATTTTTCTTGCTCATAAGGTACCGAAGTGCCGCATGATCCGTGTGGACAATCACCTTTGTACCCATTAAGTATGGGCGAAACTTATTCATAGCAAAAACAATAGCAAGGAGCTCTTTTTTGGTCACAGTGTAATTGACTTGGGCATCATTCATGGTCTTACTAGCATAGTAGATCGGATGAAAGATCTTGTTAACATGTTGCCCCAAAACTGCTCCGACCTCCATATTACTAGAGTCACATATGAGCTCAAAAGGCAAGCTCTAATTCGGGGCGGTGATAATAAGAGTAGTTGTCAATTTGAACTTGAGCAATTCAAATGCCTTCATGCAATCCTCATTGAAATGGAATTTGGCATCTTTCTCCAAAAGCTTACACAAGGGGTTCACCACTTTGAAAAAATCCTTGATGAAACACCGGTAGAACCCCGCATGACCCAAGAAACTCCTCACTCCCTTCACGGATGTCGGAGGTGGAAGTTTAGAAATCACCTCTATTTTTGCCTTGTTGACCTCAATGCCATTCTTTAAAATTTTGTGGCCAAGGATAATTCCTTCCTCAACCATGAAATGACATTTCTCCCAATTCAACACCAAGTTCGTCTCTTCATATCTTGCCAAGACCTTATCCAAAATTTTCAAGCAATCATCAAGAGAATTCCCGACCACCGAAAAGTCATCCATGAAGACTTCAAGGAAATCCCCCACCACGTCCGTGAATATAGCCATCATACACCTTTGAAAAGTCATCGGTGCATTGCATAATCCAAATGGCATCCACGAGAATGCCAAGGTACCATAAGAACATGTGAAAGTAGTCTTCTTTTGATCCTCCGGGGCAATAAGAATTTGATTGTTGCCGGAATACCCATCAAGGAAACAATAGAAAGCACGGCCGGCCAACCTATCAAGCATTTAATCTAGGAAGGGAAGTAGGATATGATCCTTCCTTGTGACTTTGTTGAGCTTGCGATGGCCCATACACACTCTCCACCCGGTCATCGTTCTTGTAGGAATCAACTCGTTCTTGTAAGAATCAACTCGTTCTTGTCATTGGTAACCACCGTCATGCCCCCTTCTTTGGGACATATTGCACCGGAGAGGTCCACGAACTATCGAAAATAGGGTAAATAACCCCTGCATCTAACCACTTGATGATATCCTTTTTGACCACCTCTTGCATTGCTTCATTTAGCCTCCTTTGATGTTCAATGGAGGGTTTGGAATCTTTCTAAATTAATCTTGTGCATACAAAATGCGGGTCTTATTCCCTGAATATCCGGCAATGTCCATCCAATAGCTTTATTCCTCTTTTGTAGCACTGGCAATGTGGAGTCTACCTGCACGTTAATCAAACAAGAGGAAAGAATAACCGGTAAAGTATAACAAGGGCCAAGGAATTCATACCTGAGATGCAGAGGCAATGGCTTTAACTCCAAAGTGGGAGGCTCCTCGATTGAGGGCTTTGCTGGAGGAGTCTTCCGATTTTTAAGATCCAAGGATAATTTGCGGGGTTCATAAGTGTACGACCCCATTCCTTGCAATGAGTTCACACATTCCACATAGCCATTCATCTCGTCATCATCAAGGTTAAGCAAAATGGCCTCCAAAGTATCATCAACATTCATCGTGGCACTAGTATCATCAATAGTCACATCGGTCAGCAAGTCCACAAACGAATACACTTCATTGATATTCGGTTGCCTCATAGATTTGCACACATGAAAAACCACCTTTTCATCACCCACCCGGAAAGTGAGTTCACCGACTTCCATATCTACAAGATTCTTTCCCATTTCCCGTAGCAAGAAAAGGTCTACCAAGAATAATCGGCACCTCATAGTCCACTTCACAATCAAGAATAAAAAAACCCACCGGGAGAATAAATTTATCAACACGAACCAATACATCATCAATTATACCCAACGGTCTCTTCATGGTACGATCCGCCATTTGTAATCTTATAGATGTTGGGCTTGGTTGCCCAATTTCCAAAGTCTTGAAAACCGAATATGGCATCAAATTGATACTTTCCCCAAGATCACAAAGAGCTTTAGAAAGTCGGCACTTCTAATGGTACAAGGGAATGTGAAAGCGCCGGGATCTTCCAATTTAGGATCCATTGAGTGTACAATTGCACTCACTTGATGACTCATTTGTATAGTTTCACAATTCATCGACCGCTTCTTTGTCACCAAGTCCTTCATGAACTTTGCATAACCGAGCATTTGCTCCAAATCCTCAACTAATGGAATATTAATAGATAGACTCATCATCATATCAATGAACTTTTTGAATTGATTCTCATCTTTTTGCTTGGCAAACCTTTGAGGATATGAAGGAGGAGGCCTTGGCATTGGTGCCTTAGACTTTGGCACTACCGGTTCCGGTATGTCAACAATGTGCTCCCTAGACGGGTTCACTTCCTCTTGAGCCTCCTCCACATTGTCATCAATATCAATTCTTACTTCGTCATTTGCTTGCACTACATTGTTCAGGATCCAATCTTCTTGTACCATTTGCTCATCATCCGCAATTTTCCTTTGACTTTAGGTGGGTGCATACCCACCTTTTATACTCCTTGTAGTCACGACCATGGCATGTACCATGTTGTTCCCACCCTTTGGGTTCACCACTGTGTCACTTGGAAGTGCCCCCTTAGGATGAGTGTTTAAAGCTTGAGAGATTTGCCCCAGTTGAACTTCCAAATTGCGAATTGAAGTGGTGTGAGAGGCTAGTTGGACATCAGAGTCATCATTCTTCTTCATCATTTGTTTGAACATGCTCTCAATTCGTCCCATCTCATTGTTGGAAGAGCTTGGACCATTGGAAAGATAAGGAGGCGGATTGCTCGGTTGTTGATACATCGGGGGCCTTTGAATGCCCGACCCCTGATTTCCTTGGTTATTATTCCACCCCCCTTGGTTGTTGCCTCCCCAATATCCTTGACTATTGCCACTCCAATTGCCTTGGTTATTTTGACCATTCCAATTTCCTTGATTATTTTGATTGTTCTAATTCCCTTGGTTGTATTGATTGTTCCAATTCCCTTGATTACCATGATGTCGCCATTGTTGTTGATTCGGGCCTTGAGAGTTATTTCTTTGCCCTTTGAAGTCGTTCACATATTGTACTTCTTCCTCTTGGTCATTATAAGATTCATCTTTATTAAACCTACTATCTTCTTGCACATAATGTTCCGCACGGTTTTGCACTTGAGGACCCTTTTGCCTTCTCCTATTTACCATCATATTAACTCTCTCTATAGCATTGACTTGCTTAGGACCTTGCACTTGTTGGAGTTGAGCCTTGGCTAATTGATTCATTGTGGTGGTCAACTTGGCAATTGCTTGCCCATGATCATACAATTCTTTATGTAGGTGAATCACGTTTGGATCACCCTTGAGGAACATTTTCTCTACTTTGCCATGCTGATGAAGTATCCTCTATTTCATCTAAGATCTCACAAGCTTCCGCATATGGCATTGTCATGAAATTTTCACCGGCAAGTTGGTTGACCACGCATTGATTGGTAGTATTGATCCTTTTGTAGAAAGTTTGTTGAATCATAGCCTCCGTCATGTCATTGTTTGTGTACTCTTTCACCATAGTTTGGTACCTCTCCCATATTTCATGAAATGGCTCATTGGATTCTTATTTGAATGCTAGAATCTCGTCTCTAAGAGTAGCCATATGCCCGAGAGAAAAGAACTTGAAAATAAATTTCTCCGCCAATTCATCCCATGTATGGATGGAATGGTTTGTCAACCTTTCTAAACAATCCAAGGCTTTCCCCCATAGAGATAAAGGAAATAGCCTCAACCTTAAAGCATCCTCAAAGATGTTTGTCTGTTTACTCCCCCAGCAAGCGTCCTCAAACCCTTTCAAGTGTTTGTATGCATTTTGAATCAGAGCCCCGGTGAATAATCCTTGTTTCTCTAGCAATGTGAGCATAACATTTGTGATTTGAAATTTGCCCGCCCTAATGCGGGGCGGGACTATGGAACTTGCATACCCTTCATTCGGCAACACCCGGTGTGGAGCCGCTCTTGGTGGATTTGAGGGTGGAACGGGAACGTTGTCTTGAGGTGGTCAGCCTCGTCTATTTGCTTGAGGTTCAAGAGGAACCCCTTCAACTTGGTCATCTTCCACGTCCACATCCCCCAAAGGCATGTTTCTGAGAGGATCATTGTTGTTGAGAGCCATTGTTTCACCTATAATTATTTTACCAAAAAGATTAGTAACACGAAAGGAAAAGAAGATAATTCACACACAAAACCAAATATATAGCTAAATCCATTTTTATGCTCCCTAAAAACGGCGCCAAAAATTAATCTCGTCCAAGTCACACTTCTGTTCAGAGTTGTGAAATGGTCGATTGCAATAATAATACCCAACAAGGAGCCGGGATCGAATCCACAAGGAGCTTAGATGGGATTAGTGGTATATATTTGGATAAAGTATGTGAAGTATCTTGGTTGCACTTTCAAAAATATAGTTTTGTTTTTACTTCTAAAATTACGTTAAGGATTACAATTCTAAAGATATAAAACTAGAGAATATTGTGTTTGGATAGTTTTCAAATATATAAAAAGTCCTAGGGGTATTTTTCTAACGGATTGTAAACTTTAAAGCTTGTTTTGTTGGTCGGGGTGTATTATAGCAATCAACACTCAAATACCCACTCTATACCTCTCGGTAAGAGAGTGATTTTCCCAATTTGGCTTTCTCAAGTACAAATGGGTATTAAACAAAATAATTGATAAAATGCTCAAGTCGGGTTTTACTATCTCTAGGTTCAACCCTTTAATTGGGACTATCAATCTCTTGATTTTATCCCAAATTCTTGTTAGCCAAGTTTTCCTAGACTAGTCTCTCTTTCTCAAGTAGAGACCAAGTCAAATAGGTATAAATTAATGTTTGCAACCATTAGTTCTACAATTAAAGGCAATAACAAGGCTAAATAATAAACACCCAACCATAAACAAGCCATAAATCAAACACCCATTAGGTTCACACATTAGGGTTGGGTCACAACCCTAGCTAAAAATCTAGCTACTCATAATGGGTATAGAGGGAAATAAAGAAGAAAAAATGATAAAACTCATATTGCAAAATTAAAAGATAAAAATCCAATGTTAAATCACCAAAGTAAGCTAAAGTTGCCTAAATGGGTAAAGAAAAACAGCTACAGAACTTTCAATATTCAAAACTTGACCTAATTTCGTGAAAGTAGTCTATTTATATAAAGCTGAAATTTTCGGACAAAATTGCCCTTTCAGAGGTTCTGCGGCCGCATAATTATATGTGCGGTCCGCACTTCTCTTCAGATCTTGACAGGAGTTGACTCTGCGGTCGCACAATTTTAGATTGCGGCCGCATTTCTCATGTTATGCGGTCCGCACAATTCTGGGTGCGGCCGCACTGGGCTCTTCTGCGGACCGCACATTTTCTGAGTGCAGTCGCATAACTGTTTCTGCGGCCGCACAATTATTGTGCGGTCCACATTTTTTCTTGAGCTTGAAATGAAACCCTCTGAACTTTGGCTCTTACGTAACTTCTGCGGCCGCACAATAATTGTGTGGTTCGCACTTTGCACTGGGGCTCTGTTAATTTTCCTTCACGTTCTGCGGCCGTAGATAGAAATTTGCGGTCTGTACTTGAGCTTCTGTGCCTGATTTTTTTCCTTGTTCAGATCACTCCTCCTTGAGTTGGATTTCATCGTAGTGGCTCATATTCCAATACTCCTTCACGTAAGCATATTTTATCAGTTTTCGGGAATACAATTAGACACTTTTTGACTAAAACGAAAGTTAAAAGGCGCCGGTAAGTAGTCAAAATTACCACTTATCATTTTCCATCTTTGATGATTAATGCTTAAATATTGCCCATTTTTATCCAAATAATGGGGAACATAATCTTTGTGGATCCTTTAATGTTGAGGCTTTTAACTTGTAACGTTAAAGTAAAAGCTTTTGGCCTTTGACCTTGAATGGACATGTTATTCCTTAAATAGAATTATATTGGGAATATACTTTGTTTCTTTATCTACGTAGCTATTCTGGAGTCTTCTTATGACTATGGACTCATAATATATTAAATTAAATACAAATACTTGGTTATAGTTGAATCAAGTTTGAATTTGCAGTAAACGGATAAATTTGCTTGATGTTGTGTTTCATCAGTCTACTGCAATGTTTCGAAGTGTTAGTACCTATATTGTACAGTAACTGAAACTTAAAAAAATTACTATTTTCTTTATCCTCTTTGGAGTTATTACGTTAGATTTGTTAATCACCAAAGTGATTGAATCTTTATGAATACTTAATTCCAAATAACGATTGAATCTATACTCAATTACCCATAAATTATGATGCTTATAAACGACATAATAGATATTTCTTTATGGATAAATTGAAGTTCTTGGTTATAAAACATTTATGGATCGCTCAAAGGTTGATTGTTTGTTCTTGCAACCATTGAACATTAAGTCGATAATCTGAATGTGTTATTAGTTTTAATTTTATATATATATATATATATATCCAAAGATAATAAGTATTACTAATTGGCGCATTAAAAATTATCAAATTAAGTTAAAATAAATAAGCATCATAATGTCTAAAGTTGTATTTTGATGTATCGCCCAAAGGAGGACATCAATTTACATTTAATAATACATAAATCATTCTGAATCTAATAGCATCCTTAATTTTTAACTCAAAGCATTAACGAATGAGCATACTTTATTTGCATCACTTGCTCTTCATTTGCACTCTGCTTCTGTTACAACCTTTAACAGACTCAACTTCTCAGATTGGTGTGAACAGATCAAATCCCATCTCAGAATTTTAGATCTTTATGTTGCACTTTACACTGAAAAGCCAACTTCTATTACTGAAACTAGCAGTGCTGAAGAAAGGTCTTATTTAAAGCACTACGACATGTCTAACAGACTAAGCCTAATGTTTATGCTAATAAATATTGTGGGCAACATTAAGACTACTCTCCCCAAAACTGAAAGCGTGAAAAAACTTCTAAAACTTGTGGAAGAATGCTCCCAAACTGCTGATAAGTCTCTTGCTGGGACATTAATGGAGTACTTTAACCACTATGAAATTTGATGGTTCGCGTATCATGCATGAGCATGTCATTGAAATGACAAATATAGCAGCAAGACTTAAGTCTTTGGGAATGGAAGTGGATGAGAATTTTCTTGTTCAATTCATCATTAACTCATTACCATTTGAGTATGGTCCTTTCCAAATGAACTACAACACCATGAAAGATAAATGGAACGTGCATGAACTGCACGAAATGCTGGTTCAAGAGGAAACAAGGGTAAAGAATCAAGAAACCCACTCTATTAACCTTGTAGGCCATCAAGGAGCTGGAAAGAAAGGAAAGAAACATGGAAAAGTTAAACAGAGGCAACATAATGTCAATGAGTCCTCTTCTTAAGTACGTAAGAAGGAACACAAGAATGATAAGTGTCGTTTCTGTGAAAAACCTGGACACTTTCAGAAATATTGCCTGAAACGTAAGGCATGGTTCGAGAAGAAAGGTAAGCCTTGTAATTTTACGTGTCTCGAATTAAATTTAAATGAAGTTCCTTATAATACTTGGTGGATTGACTCTGGTTCTACTGTTCATCTTATCTAATATGATGCAATGATTCCTTATAACCCAGACCATAAATCGGAATGAAAGATTTGTGTACACGGGGAATAGAGTGAAGGCTCCAGTTGAAGCTATCAGGATTTATCACTTAATCCTAGATATTAGGGGTCACTTAGACTTATTTGAAACTTTTTACGTACTTTCTCTTTCAAGAAATTTAATTTCCTTGTCTAAGTTGGATAAAGCTGGATATTTTTTCAATTTTGGCAACGGACGTTTCAGTTTGTTTAAACATAATCATCTTATTGGTTCTGGTATTATTTGTGATAATTTATACAAATTGAACCTTGATAATCTGTTTGTCGAAACCCTCTTAACTTTGTATCATAATGTTGGAACCAAATGTAGTTTGGTGAATGAACATTCTGCTTACTTGTCGTATAAATGTTTAAGTCACATATCCAAAGAAAGGGTGAAAAGGTTAGTTAAGAATGAAATCCTTCCAAATTTGGATTTTATGGACCTTAATATTTGTGTGGATTGTATTAAAGGAAAACAAACAAAACACACAAAGAAAGTAGCCACAAGAAACATACAACTTCTTGAAATTATACACACTGATATATGTGGTCCTTTTGATGTCACTTCTTCCAGTATGGAAAGATATTTGATCACCTTTATTGATAACTTTTCACGTTATGGATATTTCTATTTGTTGCATAAAAAATCTCAACCAGTGAATGTCTTAGAGGTATTTATTAATGAGGTTGAAAGACAACTAGACATAAAGTTAAAAATAATCAGGTCAGGCAGAGGTGGAGAGTATTATGGAAGTTATGACGAAACTGGACAACACTCTGGTCCATTTGCTAAATTTCTTAAAAAATGTGACATATGTGCTCAATATACAATGCGTGGCACACCACAATAAAATGGTGTGGCAGAAAGGCTTAATCGTACATTAATGGATATGGTTAGGAGTATGTTAAGTAATTCATCTTTACCCATCTCATTATGGATGTATGCATTAAGGACTGCCGTATACTTGCTAAATAGGGTTTCTAGTAAAGCAGTTCCAAAGACTCCTTTTGAACTTTGGACTGGTAGGAAACCTAGTTTGAGGAACTTGCATGTTTGGGGTTGCCCGACAAAAACAAGAATTTATAATCCACAAAAAAAGAAAATGGATTCAAGAACAATCAGTGGTTTCTTTATTGGTTATCTAGTAAAATCAAAAGAGTATAGATTTTACTGTCCTAATAACAATACGAGAATAGTTGAAACTGGAAATGCTAGGTTCATTGAGAATGGTGAAGTTAGTGGGAGTGAAGAACTACGTAATATGGAAATTAAAGAAGTCAGGGTGCAAGCGCCCCTTCCCTGCACTTCTTCTAAACTTTAAGTTCCTGAAGTTGTTGTACAACCTAACAATCAACAAGAACAACAAATAAATGATCCTACTACTAACAATGAAGTTGCAGTTGATGAACCTATAGTAGATGAACTGCAAGAAGTAGCATTTAGAAGGTCTCAAAGACAAAAGAGATTTGCTATTTTAGATAATTATTTAGTTTATCTACATGAGTCAGAAATTGACTTTGGAATTGATAATGATCCAGTTTCATTTTCACAAGCCATTATAGGTAATAATTCTGATACTATAATTCTGATAAATGGTTAGATGTTATGAAAGATGAGTTGAAGTCTATGGAACAAAATAAAGTTTGGGACTTTGTTGAATTACCGAAAAGTTGCAAAAGAGTCGGGTGTAAATGGGTCCTTAAGACTTGTAGGTTTCACCCAGAAAGATGGCATTGACTATAAAGAGACATTTTCACCGGTCTCTAGAAAGGATTCACTCAGAATTATAAAGGCTTTAGTAGCTCATTATGATTTAGAGCTAAATCAAATGGATGTAAAAATCGCCTTTTAAAATAAAAATTTAGAGGAAAAAGTTTATATAGATCAACCAGAGGGGTTTTCCATTAAAGAAAATGAACACATGGTGTGTAAACTTAAGAAATCAATATACGGACCTAAGCAAGCTTCCCGACAGTGGTATCTTAAATTTAACGAAACTATTGCCACTTTGGATTTAAAGAAAACACTATTGATCAGTGTATATATCTGAAGGTCAGTGGGAGTAAGTTTATTATGTTAGTCTTGTATGTTGATGACATCTTGCTTGCTACTAATGATCTTGGTATGATATACGACACCAAGACATTTCTCTCTAACAACTTTGAAATGAAAGATATGGAAGAGGCATCTTATCTGATTGGAATTGAAATATTCCAGGATAGATCACAAGGATTATTAGGATTGTCTCATAAAACCTATATTAATAAAGTGTTAGAGAGATTTATAATGGAAAAATGCTCATCAAGTCCCGTTCTAATTCAGAAAGGGGATAAATTTAATCACAATCAATATCCAAAGAATGAATTGAAACGTATGCAAATGAAAGATATTTCTTATGCATTTATAGTTGGGAGCTTAATGTATGCCCAGACATGTACAATACCAAACATCAATTTTGCTATTGGAATATTGGGCAGATATCAAAGTAATCTAGGGATGGACCACTGGAAGGCTGCAAAGAAAGTGTTACGATACTTGCAAGGAATGAAAGATTATATACTAACTTATAGAAGATCTAATCATCTTGATGTGATTGGATATTCAGATTCAGATTATGTTGGTTATATGGATACGAGAAAATCTACATTTGGTTATTTGTTCCTGTTAGTTGGAGGAACAATATCATGGAAGAGTGCGAAGCAGTATGTTATAGCTGCATCCACCATGGAAGCTGAATTTGTAGCATTCTTTGAGGCTATAATTCATGTAATTGGATGCAGAACTTTATTTTAGGACTTGGATTAGTCGACAATATTGCCAGGCTGCTGAAAATTTATTGTCATAATCCACAACAGTCTTCTTCTCTAAGAATGACAAGTATTCGAAGGGTGCTAAGCATATGGAAGTGAAATACTTTGCCGTTAAAGAAGAAGTCCATAAACATAAAGTGTCAATTTAACATATTAGCACTAAACTTATGATTGCCGATCCTTTGACGAAAGGATTACCGCCCAAAATATTTATTGAATATTTTAAAAGAATGAGCATTCTTAATAGCAAGGTATGACTTTATATAAAGACTTTATTATGTTTATGCAATTGACATTTTGAGCTCATTTAAACATATATTTTTGGTATTCTCTACATGTTTTTCTCTTGTATACATAATATGGAGAATAACGATGACAAGTTCAGGATTAAATAAAGATATTCTAAGCATTAACGTTGGACCAATTAAGTATTACTTTTACAGGTTGTGTTGGGTAATAGATTGATATTGTAGTACACGGAAGGGACTATATCGAGTAAGTGATGTACAACCGCCATGACTCATATTAGTTTGCTTATTCAATAACAACGAGTGATGTTTTTAATGAAGGAGAATTTAATATTTTATTGTGCACGTAATGATTGAAATATTTATTAAACCATTAAGTGAGTAACATCACGTGCGCCAAGTGGGAGAATGTAAAATATGGCCCACGTGTGGTTTATAAATATTTTGGATTAATAAATATATTTTGTTAAATTAATATTTGGATAAAATTAGGGGAATTTAGTTATAGTTATAACTCCCCACTAACCCACTTTGATGGAAAGTGGGAATTAACCGATGATCCCTCTCTTTGCCTATTGAAAGAAGAATAGTGTAACTCCATCAGATTCTATTATGAAAAGAATACAAAAAAAGTAAAGAGAGAGAAGTACTAATTTTCTCAAGAACAACAACTCTAAAGAAGGCTTCCACTCAATATTATCAAGAAAATACATCATGGATTCAGGTAAGTTTTCTTGATTGAAGTTATTGTATATGTATTTTATGTGAAAATCATATAGTTCTACGATTCTGAATAATTGATAGGATTTTCTATAGATTATTTACGACAATCTAGAACATAAACATCCTTACATGTAAAACTAAAGTGTTGAGAGAAAATCGTTGGTGGTGACCGAGTTTTAAAATAACAGTTCTAATCAACCCAAAATAGAAAAGCAATAATAAGATAACCTTGTGGCTCAAGGGACTGAATGTAAGTATCATATCGGTACACAAACTTGTATAAAAATTATCACCGTCAAACTACATTTTAATTTTGTGTACGATCAAAACCGATTCTCGGTCGTAACAATTGGTCGAGATGTCACGATAATGTCTCGACCAAAGGGTATCCACATAACAAGCTCGAATGAATTCCGGAGCAGGGGCGTCGGGCTTCGAGCTATAAGACCGATCAACGGCAAAACCCAGTATCATTATCGAGCCCGTATCCGAATCGAAATACGAGGCAACACCGACCGATATAGGCCCCGGATATCGATTCCCCAAAGTAGAATCAAGCTCGAACCAAGACCGGGGGTTCGATCCAACACCGAGCTTGAGCCAGTGTCGAGCTCGCAGCTAAAAGCCGCTACAACCGTACCAAGGGATAGAATCTCGGCGGTAATCAAGGAAGAGACAAACCATCATGGGTCCTCCACTATATATATTATTTTATTATGCTATTATAGATAAAGTGGTGACCCTCTATTATAAAAAGAGGCAAGACTTTGTAATAAGGACATTCTTTTTCCATAGACAGAGATTGCTTGGTACTTGTTTTTCTCTATTCATTCAGTTTTCCTGTTCATCACCCCTATTTTATAGTGAAAATTCTTGTATTGTCATTATATTATCAAAGGAATTTGCGTATCTTTAGAACCATACCTAAATTCAACGTTATCCGATTTTTCGGATAAACAGTTTGGCGTCCACCGTGGGGCTAAGGGTAACAGTGATTGTTTGATATAAATCTACAGTACACTCCAGCTCACAACTTCAAATCAGCAATGGCTCTACCTATCAACCTCGAAGCCGGCCTTCAAGATGAAACCAACAACTTGGTGCCCGGGGCCAGAAGGCTACCTGATGACGGAAACGAGGCTCGAATCGAAGAACCCGAAATTCGAGCCGAAGTACCATTGGATATCAATTCACAAATAGCTCTAGAAACGAATCAGCGTTCTGAACCAGAAAGAAGTGTTCAGGGCGGTGTTCGACCCATAGCCCGAGACACCCACAACACGGGGGAAATCGGGGTCAGCTTGCGCATGATTTTCGAAATGCTACAAGCCCAACAAACAGCGATAGCTCAGTTGCAGAGCCAAACTCATATGCAAAGCAGGCCGAACTCCAATCCGCTTCTTCGAGAAGTCACCCTCAGAACGGAGCCCGCCATAGTGAAATCAAACGAGCAAGAATCGGGGACCGCTACTGAAATTGCTAAATTGCTCGAGGAACTCACAAAATGAGTCGAAGCCAATGACAAAAAAGTGAAAACGTATAACGCTAGGGTTGATCAAATACCGGGGCTCCGCCAATGATAAAAGGGCTCGATTCAAAAAAATTCAAACAAAAGCCTTTTTCCTCGAGCGCGGCCCTAAAACCAATCCCAAAAAAATTCTGTATGCCCGAAATTCCCAAATATAACGGTACAACCGATCCTAACGAACACGTCACCTCCTACACATGTGCCATCAAAGGCAACGATTTAGAGGATGATGAGATCGAATCCGTGTTGTTGAAAAAGTTCGGAGAGACCTTCGCAAAGGGAGCAATGATCTGGTATCACAACTTACCACCAAATTCTATTGATTCTTTTGCCATGTTAGCAGATTCATTCGTAAAAGCGCATGCTGGTGCCATAAAGGTAGCAACAAGGAAATCAGACCTTTTTATAGTAAAACAAAGGGGTAACGAAATGATAAGGAAATTCGTGTCCCGATTTCAAATGGAACGTATGGATTTGCCACCGGTCACAGACGATTGGGCCATACAAGCTTTCATCCAAGGGTTGAACGGGCTAAGTTCGACAGCATCACGTCGGCTGAAACAAAATCTGATCGAGTATCCAGCGATAACTTGGGCAGATGTACACAACCAGTATCAATCGAAAATCAGGATCGAAGATGATCAATTGGAAACTCTGTATGGACCCGTGCATCAGAACCACACAACCACTAAAAACTAGAGGGAAATCAACAGAGGACAAAGGTTGAACAGAGACCGATACCAACCGTACGTCACAGATCGGATGAAAAATGGCTTAGCACGTGATACGATTCGGAACAGCCGCAGGACTGATCGGGGGCAAAATTCTCGGGGACTTATGAGCAAGAGTGGTTTTGATAAATACGCCGATCCTATAGAAGTTCCTCGATTATCGGAATATTTTTTCAACATTGATACATCCGCCATCGTATCAGCCATCGGACGCATCAAAGACACCAGGTGGCCTCGACCCATGCAGACCGATCCTGCCCAAAGGAATCCCAATCAAATGTGCGAATATCATGGCACCCATGGCCACAAAACGGAAGATTGCAGGCAATTAAGAGAGGAAGTAGCCCGCTTATTTAACAAAGGACACCTTCAGGAATTTCTGAGTGATATGGCGAAGAACCATTTTAAGAACAAGGTCTTCGGCAAGCAAAACGAGCTAGAAGAACCGCAACACATCATTCACATTATCATCGGCGGCATCGATGCCCCTCAAGAACCAATGCTTAAACGCACTAAAACATCGATTGTGAGGGAAAAGCGATCTCGAACTCAAGATTACACACCCACAAGGACTTTGTCCTTCAATGATGAAGATACAGAGGGAATCATCCAACCCTATAACGATGCACTGGTAATATCCGTACTCATGAATAAAACTAAGATTAAGCGTGTGTTAATTGATCCAGGTAGCTCGGCCAATATCATCAGATCGAGGGTCGTAGAACAACTCGGCCTGCAAGATCAGGTCGTACCCGCAACTCTTGTTCTAAACGGATTCATTTGCATGTGAAACCACCAAAGGCGAAATTACCTTACCGATAAACGTGGCCGAAATCATCCAGGAAATAAAGTTTCACGTGATCGAAGGCGATATGAGATATAACGCCCTTTTCGGGAGGCCGTGGATCCACAGCATGAGAGTCGTACCCTCGACCCTACACAAGTCCTCAAGTTCCCAACATCGAGAGGCGTGAAAATAGTGTACGGAGAACAACCGGCCGCAAAGGAAATGTTCTCCGTCGAAGAAGAAAAATCGATATCCTCGTCTTCGCTGATAAAAGGATCAGGTTCAGAAGGAAACACAATCGAAGAGCAGAGCGCCAAATAGCAATCACAGACATCGGCTTCGACCCATCCAGGTAAGCAAAACATTGAAGAAGATGATGATCGATGGATCCCTAGATCCTTCGTAACCCCCGATGATTCCGATGCCACCAAATCAACAATCGAGGAACTGGAGAAAATCATATTGATCGAGCAATGGCCCGAACGAAAGGTATACCTAGGAACGGGTTTGAGCCCCGAACTCAGGAAGATACTCATTCAATTTCTTATCGATAACATCGACTGTTTTGCCTGGTCCCATCTAGATATAACAGGGATCCCACCAGACATAACGACGCACCAGCTAAGCTTGGACCCTAGGTTCAGATCGGTGAAGCAAAAAAGAAGACCCCAGTCCGAGGAAAAGCACGCATTCATAAAGGACGAGGTAACCAAACTTCTCAAGATAGGGTCCATTCGGGAGGTAAAATACCCCGAATGGTTAGCCAATGTTGTTGTAGTGCCTAAAAAAGGGAACAAACTTAGAATGTGTGTGGACTATAAAGATTTGAACAAAGCATGCCCCAAAGATTCCTTTCCACTGCCCAACATCGATCGCATGATCGATTCCACGACCGGCCACGAGATCCTCACCTTTCTCGACGCCTATTCCGGGTATAAACAAATTCAGATAAACCCGGACGACCAGGAAAAGACTTCATTTGTGACCCGATATGGAATATATTGTTATAACGTAATGCCCTTCGGGCTAAAAAATATAGGGGCCACTTATCAACGCCTAGTAAATAAAATGTTCGAAGAATAAATAGGTAAATCAATGGAAGTCTATATTGATGATATGCTAGTTAAGTCCTTGCGCGTAGAGGACCATTTGCAGAAAACGTTCGAAATTCTGAGAAAATACAACATGAAGCTCAACCCCGAAAAATGTGCTTTCGGGGTCGGTTCGGGCAAGTTCCTCGGCTTCATGGTGTAAAAATCGGGGAATCGAGATTAACCCCGACAAAATCAAGGCTATCGAAGATATTACCATCGTGGATGGCGTGAAAGCTGTACAAAGGTTAACGGGAAGAATTGCAGCCTTAGGCCGGTTCATTTCGAGATCATCAGATCGAAGTCACAAATTTTTCTCCCTACTCAAAAAGAAGAACGACTTTGCCTGGACACCAGAATGCCAACAAGCGTTACAGGACTTGAAACGATATCTATCGAGCCCACAATTGCTTCACACTCCAAAAATGGGCAAAAAACTGTACTTGTACTTGGCGGTATAAGTCGCCGTAAGTAGTGTCCTAGTTTGAGAGGAGAAAGGTACGCAATTTCCCATTTATTACATAAGTCGGACCTTAGGAGAAGCGGAAACTAGGTATCCGCACTTAGAAAAATTGGCACTTGCGCTAGTAAGCGCCTCTAGAAAATTAAGGTCGTACTTTCAATTTCACCCCATAAGCGTATTAACCACCTGCCCACTCCATAATATTTTACATAGGCCCGAACTGTCAGGCCGATTGGCCAAATGGGCCATCGAACTCAGTGGGTACGATATCAAATATCAACCTCGTACGGCCATCAAGTCTCAAATTTTAGCAGACTTCGTGGCCGACTTCACTCCAACCCTCATACCCGAAGTCGAAAAAGAACTCTTTTCGAAATCAGGTATATCGTCAGGGGTGTGGATCCTTTTTACGGACGGGGCTTCAAATGTAAAGAGGTCCGGGCTAGGCATAGTTTTGAAACCCCCGACGGGTAACATTATTAGGCAAGCTATTAGAACTATCAGGTTAACTAACAACGAGGCCGAGTATGAAGCCATGATTGCAGGTCTCAAACTAGCTAGAAACTTGGGAGCAGAAATCGTTGAGGCGCATTGTGACTCTTTGCTGGTGGTGAATCAAGTAAACAAAACCTTCGAAGTCCGAGAAGGTAGGATGCAAAGGTATTTTGACAAAGTGCTTATCACTTTGCACCATTTCAAACGATGGAGTCTACGACATGTTCCACGAGAACAGAATAATGAGGCCGATGCCCTTGCGAATTTGGGATCGTTGGTCGAGGTAGATGATCTGGGCTCGGGGACTGTCGTTCAACTTTCAGGATCGGTACTCGAAGATGGTCATGCCGAAATAAACTCTACTAGCTTAACCTGGGATTGGAGAAACAAGTATATTGAATACTTAAAAAATAGAAAGCTCCCTTCAGACCCTAAGGATTCCAGGACCCTACGGACTAAAGCTGCTCGATTTACGTTGGCTGCAGACGGAACACTATATCGAAGAACATTCGATGGACCGATGGCGGTATGCGTGGGTCCGAGAGATACCAATTACATCCTTCGGGAAGTACACGAGGGCACTTATGGCAATCACTCTGGTGCCGACATATTAGTTCGAAAAGTGATCAGAGCGGGATATTACTGGATCGATATGGGCAAAGATGCGAAGGAATTTGTTAGTAAATGTGATAAATGTCAAAGGTTTGTGCCAATGATCCATCAACTCGGAGAGCAACTTCACTCGGTCCTATCACCATGGCCATTCATGAAATGGGGAATGGACATCGTCGGCCCTCTACCATCGACCTCAGGTAAAGCCAGATTTATTTTATTTGTGACTGACTATTTTTCTAAATGGGTTGAAGCACAGGCGTTCGAGAAAATAAGAGAAAAAGAAATTATAGACTTTATTTGGGATTATATCATATGCCGATTCGGGATACCCGCCGAAATAGTATGCGACAATAGGAAGCAATTTGTCGGCAGCAAAATCACAAAATTCTTCGAAGATCACAAAATAAGAAGGATATTATCAACACCATACCACCCCAGTGGGAACGGACAGGCCGAATCAACAAACAAGACTATTCTTCAAAACCTGAAGAAGAGATTGAACGATGATAAGGGAAAATGGAGAGAAATCCTGCCCGAAGTCCTTTGGGCATACCGAACAACGTCAAAATCCAGCACAGGGGCGACCCCATTCTCCTTAGTATATGGTTCCGAAGCATTGATACCAGCCGAAGTCGGTGAACCTAGCCCCAGATTTCGATTCATGACGGAAGAATCAAATATCGAGGCTATGAACACCAGCCTTGAATTATCGGACGAAGGACGAGAAGCTGCTCTCATCCGATTGGCCTCCCAAAAGCAACGAATCGAAAGTTATTATAATCGAAGAACTAAACTTCGCCATTTCAAGCCCGGGGACTTAGTGTTAAGAAAAGTCACCATCAATACTCGGAATACGAACGAAGGAAAATTAGGACCAAATTAGGAAGGACCATACCAGGTGCTCGAGAACGTTGGAAAAGGATCATACAGGCTCGACATCATAAACGGCAAACAGCTATCAAGCAGTTGGAATGTATCACCTCTAAAATGGTACTACTGCTAAGGTACGACCTTTCCATATTCGTTTATATTTCAAAACTGACCCCTGCAGAAGTCCGAACAAGGGCTAAGATGGATCTTTCGCTTGAAAGCACGCGTTGCACTCTTTTCCCCTTAGACCGGTTTTATCCCAAATGGGTTTTTCGGCAAGGTTTTTAATGAGGCAACAATTGATCGTGCTGCATTTACAACAATATCCGAGGCCTCTTTACAATCGACCTCGAATAACTGAAGGGGCATTAGGCCCTCAAACACATCGATTTCAAATGCAAGAGAGTTATTTCACAACAACAGGGTTCCAATAGGAAAAATTATAAGAGCCAAATGGTCGAACAGGAAAACTTGTAAGAGCTAAATGGTCAAAATGTACCATGCTCATATAGATTGGCCCAAACATAAACACATATGCAATGACTTGAGATTTATTGAGCAATCAAAATTAAGATTCACTCAACTATTAAGCCTACGGGCTACCTTTATCTCGAGTTCGAAACACTCACTCGACCATTGCGCCTACGGGCCACATTTATCTCGAGTTCGAAACATTCACTCGACTATTAAGCCTACGGGCTACCTTTATCTCGAGTTCGAAACACTCACTCGACCATTGCACCTACGGGCCACATTTATCTTGAGTTCGAAACATTCACTCGACTATTAAGCCTACGGGCTACCTTTATCTCGAGTTCGAAACATTCACTCGACTATTAAGCCTACGAGCTACCTTTATCTCGAGTTCAGAACAATTACTCGACTATTAAGCCTACGGGCTACCTTTATCTCGAGTTCAAAATACTTATTCGACTATAAAGCCTGCGGGCTACGTTTATTCCGAGTTCGAGCAAACACTCACTCGACCATTGCGCCTTCGGGCCACATTATCTCGAGTTTGAAATATTCACTCGACTATTAAGCCTACGAGCTACCTTTATCTCGAGTTCGAAACACTCACTCGACCATTGCACCTACGGGCCACATTATCTCGAGTTCGAAACATTCACTCGACTATTAAGCCTACGGGCTACCTTTATCTCGAGTTCGAGCAAACACTCACGCGACCATTGCGCCTTCGGGCCACATTATCTAGAGTTCGAAACATTCACTCAACTATTAATCCTACGGGCTACAATATTTCAAATTCGAAACATTCACTCGACGGCTAATAAAGCTACTTTTTCACCGAGTTTACATTAACTCAACCATTACATTACACCTATGGATTATGTTCCTTCAAAGTTTGAATCATCGACTCAACAAGCGAACATAGGGGCTACAAATCTAATCGATCAGAGAGACTATGAGGTCAACATTTGATTAAAAGTCTTCGCAAAACAAAAACAAGTGGACCTTGTTATATATATATATATATATATATATATATATATATATATATATATATATATACAAAATTGCCTACGTGATTAATTTACAAACATGAAGAATTAGAAACTAAACTTCCTGGTCGAGCTCTTCCCCATCCTCGGATCTGTTTTTGCTACCATCATCATCATCATCATCAGAAGCCAAGGCTTCAGCTTCCGCTTCGAGCTCTTTTGCCTTTTTTACCTCTTCGGTAAGGTCGAAACCTCGAGCATGTATCTCCTCGAGGGTCTCCCTCCGAGACCTACACTTAGCAAGTTTAGCAACCCAATGACCTCGAGCATCGGTGGTCTTCGCTTCTTCTCGGGCCTCCATTTGAGCAGCCTCAGCATCAGCCCGATATACAGCAATGGACTTATCTGCCAAGACTTTTGACGATTCAACATCCGCCTTAGCCTCAGAAAGTCGTGTTTCAAGCTCATCGATCTTCTTAGATTGAACCGACCCCTTTTGCTTGACACTTCGAAGTTGAACATCAGCCTATAATAATTTTGTTAAGATGGTTTCTTTTTCCGCTGCCAGACGGTCGAGGGTCTCCTTCCACTGATTGCATTCAGCTCGGATTTGATTGACTTCTTCTCAAAGTAACCCAATCTTTTTGATCTTTTGCTGCAACTGAGACAACGAAGGATTAACTTCCACAGTTGAGTCAGACCCATACTTTAACAGAACGAGGCTCACCTGCTTATCGAGCTCGACCCCTTCTTCACAGACCTTAGCCAAATCCGTTTGGAGATCCTTTATAGCCTCATCCTTTTGGCTGCAAAGAAGCCGCACGGCATCTCTCTCACCTGAGACCTTCCGGAGCTCGGCCTCACACTGGCTAAGATCGACTCGAAACCTACTAATGGCCTGCACAGTAAAGAAACACGAGTCAAGTATGGAAAAGAACAAAGAAACCGAGTATAGAAGAATCATTACCCGAGTAATGAAACGCTGAGCCTCCTCTAATAAAAGAGAAGCATCACCGATATAGAAACCGTCGTCGACTCCAGTAAAACAATCCTTAAAAGGATCCCCTGCACCAGAGCCTGCGCGGATATCGGGAGTCTTCAACTCTCGAGCTTCCTTCAACGCCTCCTCAGAAAAAGACGGAAGAGAAGGTGAATGACCCATTGTCATAGCCCCGAGCAAATCTCTCGGAGTACTCCGATCGAGGCTCAGGTCTTCAGAACCAACCCTGACAGGCACAGCCGCCATCGGCTCGGGGGCTCTAGTAATCTCGATGGCCTTCGTAGATCGGACTACCAAAGCCGAGGAGCTATCTTCTTCTTCTTCTTCTTCTCTCAGTCATTGGACCGAGTCAATCGTAAGGGCAATTGCTTTTCTCTTCACCCTTCGAGTTTTGGGCTTAGGGTCCTCTGACCAAGAGGAAGCCCTTCGCTTCTTATCTTTCCCATGTTTAAGGACCAGGGACTTGTTTCCTTCTTCACCGCTCGAAGGCCTCAAAGCGGCTTCCCTAGTTATGCCTGCACAAAAGGAAATCGGTTACAAATCGAACGCAAAGAATACTTCGAAGGAAATAAGAAGCAAACCTCACCATGGTTCTTGGCCTCCCATCTGCCTTTTGCCAAATCACGCCAAGCACGCTCGGCATAAGAGGAGGTCGAGGCCAACTTCCGAACCCAGTCCTCGAGGTCAGGCACCGCTTGTGGCATCCAAGGGGCAGCTGAACATCAGGGATAGACATCAGAAAAAATCGAAAAAGGACATGAAAAGTGAACAAGAATCACTCACGCTCAAAATTCCATTCTTCGGGGAACGACATCTTCTCTTCTGGAATAAGATCACGGGTCCTCACTCGAATATAACGACCCATCCAACCCCGATCCTTGTCTTCATCGATGCTCGACATCAAAGCCTTCGACGCTCGATGATGAAGTCTAAATAGTCCTCAAAATATCTGAGGCCGGTAAAGTCGTATGAGGTCGTTCAGAGAAAAATCCAACCCCCCGGCTTTGATAGAGAAGAAG
The DNA here is from genome assembly GCF_000715075.1 of Nicotiana tabacum. Lineage (NCBI taxonomy): Eukaryota > Viridiplantae > Streptophyta > Magnoliopsida > Solanales > Solanaceae > Nicotiana > Nicotiana tabacum. Next base: position 29,933,034 of record NC_134091.1, read on the forward strand.
CGCAACAAAATCACTATACGCCATAACGAAGGATGAATTTGGCCAAGGGTGACCTGATATCTTTTGCAAAAATTAATAATCACCAGGTCGACGGGTCCCAATGTGAAGGAGTAAGTATAAACACTTAAAACCCCTCCACATAAGTAGTGACTCTCTCATAGGAGGATGGAATTTGCAACACAACCTCGGAACCCCAATTGCAGTCTTTTCTGACGGCCTCGAGGTGATCCTCCGTTATGGAGCACGTATACATCGATACGTGCTCACATCGACCCGGAACAGATGAAAGGTTCTCCACCTTAAAATCGGTCTTCAAAGTGCACGGGCCAGGAACATAGTCATGAACGGACGGCTCCACTGGCGCCTTATCGTCAAACGACCGTGAGGAAGAAGCTTTCTCCTTCTGAGGTACGATTTTGGAAGTTTTCGCCATTGATATGGGAAGAAAGAGTGCAAAGGAAGGTGAAAGAATGGACAGCTCCAAAAAACTCTAGTAAGGGGTGCCCTGTAGCAATGAAATAGAGAGGATAAATAAAAGAATTTGGAAGAAGAGGAGGCGCAAAAATGGTAAAAGTTGTATGGAAAGACTATTTATAGACTGAGGCATGACGATTCGGTATTAGCGGTGGCTGACCACCATCTGACACACATTAAATACCTCGGTAAAATCAAACCGATGGGACAGTTATCACATACGTCATGATCGAGTTCGATAGAAACGTCAGCATAAATTTGATCGAGTCATAGAGAGATCATATCGTTTCTCGCCATATCCTTTCCGAGAAACGAGGGGACTATCTGTGTACGGTCAAAATCGATTCTCGGTCGTAACAACTGGTCGAGACGATGACATCTCGACCAAAGGGTATCCACATGACAAGCTCGAACGAATTCCGAAGCAGGGGCGTCGAGCTTTGAGCTATAAGACCGATCAACGGCAAAACCCGGTATCATTATCGAGCCCGTATCCGAATCGAACTACGAGACAACACCGACCGATACAGGCCCCGGATATCGATGCTCCAAAGTAGAATCAAGCTCGAACTAAGACCGGGGGTTCGATCCAACACCGAGCTCGAGCCAGTGTCGAGCTCGCAGACAAAAGCCGCTATAACCGCACCAAGGGAAAGAATCTCGGCGGGAATCAAGGAAGAGACAAACCATCATTGGTCCTCCACTATATGTATTATTTTAGTATGCTGTTATAGATAAAGTGGTGACCCTCTATTATAAAAAGAGGCAAGACTTTGTAATAAAGACATTCTTTTTCCATAGACATAGAGATTACTTGGTACTTGTTTTTCTCTATTCATTCAGTTTTCCTGTTCATCACCCCCATTTTATAGTGAAAATACTTGTATTGTCATTTTTGTATCAAAGAAATTTGCGTATCCTTTATCCGATTTTTCGGGTAAACAAATTTACTTTACGATTTTATATATATCTTAATTCATCTAATCTAATCTTTGCTTAAAGTAGAAAAATTTGTCAGCAGATAAAAATAGTCGAACTTAATCTACTAATAATATTCAATTCACCGCTCGTGTTTTCATTTCTAAGGGGTGTATGGAGTTTGATTGAGTTCCCTGCTGACTGGGAAGGAGTACGTTGTATTGGCCCGGGGGGGGGGGGGTGGTGCAAAGATAGATATAGACTTAGGAGTCGTGGTCATGGACATATAACCGAGATCGAGGGCAAATGTGCGATGATTGGTAGGTTTGAGCTATTGAACAATTGACGTGTTGGGCAAAAGGAGAATTTGAGAACATTACTTTTTTTTAGCACCACATGCTCGGCATATGTATTCTGGTGCAATTAAATTCAAATTTGCATCGATAAGTCCAATATTAGGGATAAAGTATTTTTTAATAGTGATAACTTTATATTTAAAGCTCTAAATCGGAACCTCTAATTAAAAATCAAGAAATACTTACCTTTCCACCACAATACTTGGTGATGAATTTGAGTCCATTACATCCTTGAGAAAATAGGGTTTTGTGGAGTGAATTATGATAATTACGTGTTAATTTGCAATCATGAGATAATTTATCATAGGATCAAAGCGCAAATATGAAATGGAATTATGTATTTTATCTCGTTAATTCTCCATATTTTCTTCCTATTACTTTTCCTTTATTTGTTCCTCTTTTTGTTTCATCTGTAATCTTTTTATGGTGACAGTAAGTCTAAATGATAGTGAAGAAGAAAAATATAAAAGATGAAAAACTTTCTAGCTAAATTGAAATCATTAAGAAATATCTTTAACGCTAATGCTTTCTTGCAATATTGAGATTGGCTATTTACCGGTGGCGGAGCTAGACGTCCGGATGCAGATTCATTCGAACCCAGTAATTTTTGCTCAAGTAATACATTTATGTTAAATTTTTTATTTAATATATATAAATATTAAATTTATAACTCAATTATTAGTAGTTGAAATTGTCGTTTTAAAAATACAAAACTAACAAAGTTGAAATCTTGGCTCCGCATTCCTAGTCCCCCCCCCCCCCCTCTTATTCCCAATTTCAATTTCCTCTCTCTCACCTTGTCACTTTTTGTAAATAGTTTTTGATACTTATCTTGTTAATAAAATAATCAAAATTTGAATTGAGAATTTAATTCAACTGTAATTTTGAACTCTTACATTAAACATTGTAATTACAATATTTCACGTCGTGGATAAAGTAGGCTTGAGTTACATCGTGATTAAAAATTTATGTACATCAAAATAGAAGTATGAAACACCAAAACTACAAACATAAGGAATGGAGTTCATTTCTAAAATTAAAAAATTACACATGATTGATCGAGTCAAAGAACCGAGATTCCGAATCGAACTAAACTTTAACTTAAAAAGAAATTTCAACATTCATGAGCTCGCAGTAGAAATGAATGCCCTTGGGACTTAAGGGACTCTAGGAAGGAACTAATTAGAGACATCCTTTCTAAACTAGATTTTCATTGCTATTTGCCACATGACATTGCAAGAGAGTAATTATTTTGATCTTTTTCCATATATATATATATATAGGGCATAGACAAGATGATGTGGCATGCCTCTTTGGTCAAGAAACACATTTATCTTTTACCTCCTTTTTTTGCTTTTTCCCTCTTATTGTTTTTCTTCTTCTATTTTTATGCGCCTTATTTGATAACAGTAAATGACTCAATAATTACTGCTTTACTCTAAATTCTCTTTATTACACATTCATCTCTTCCTCTTCTTTTTCCCACCTCTTCAGTTTCTTCCTAATAATTATAACTTTTGAAGGTAGTAAGAACTCAACAAAATGCTAGAGGCTTTAGACACAAGATTCTGGCAGCTTCCCAACAATCTTAGTGAAAACTCATAATGTTCCATCAGGTAATTCTAAATTTCATATTTTCGTCACCTTTTGTTGGATAATCTTTAATTAACAAATTGTTTTACATGCATCTATTTGGTATTGCCACTATGGGAAATCCTGCAACTGTAAATATTATTATACCAAACAAAACTTTCAAACTGTGAATGCTCCAGGAATAGTTCCAGATATCTTTTTGAAAACTCTATATATATATATATATATATATATATATATATATATATATATATATATATATATATATATATATATATATATATATTCATATTCAATTTTTTACCGTGAATAAATTTAGAACATTATTTAGTATCATGCTAACTAAATAGTTTTTGGATGTAAGTAATACAAATTTAATCAGTTGCTCCCCCACCAACTTATTTTGTCATTCCTTTGGAATCTTCTTTTTCTGGTAGGTTTTTTTATCTGTTTGTAATTGTAGGCCTAGATCAATATTACCTTGGATGTAACTCCATTTATCATAATTTTTTATTTTTGGTAATTCATTGATGTTTTATTTTGCCTTATAATAAATGTTCCCAAGTGTTGTTTGTTCTATTTTATTTCTCTTATATGGTGGATGTCATTTTATTTATCATGTTTTTGCTTTTTGGTAGTTCATTGATGTGTTGTTTTTGACAGGTAATTATGATTTTCAATTTTATGTTGTTCTTTATTGTTTCATTCTTTTTTGGGATCTAGAAGTGAACTTCCTATTTGATTTCAACTGGTATGAATTTTCTTGAAGTGAGCACGTTTTCATTGTATTATAATTTTTTATATCAATTATCTTCTATTTCGTTTTTTGAAATTATTAATACTTCTCATTTCCTATATTTTGGAATATATATAATTGTATTATAATTGTAGTCAAATGGTTTTGTGGGTCATTACAAATTTATCTTTTACACCTAAGAGATCTATCTTTTACAAATAAGAGATCTAAAAATAATAATTTCTTAATTTCAATTAAAAAAAAGCCATGAAGACCATTTCATCTATTTTATTAAAGAGTGTAAACAGAAACTTAGCTTGAATGTAGTGGAGATGGAACTAAGAGGTAAAGGTGCCGTTGTCACGGTCCAAAATCTAACCATGGTCGTGATAACGCCTATCGTATTACAAAGCAAGCCTATTTCTCCAAATTTTATTACTAAATCGATTATAAGAATTTAATAAAAATAATACCAACATTTGAATTTCTCATAAACTAAATCAACTCTAAATATACTATAGAAAATACGGAAACGAGTCCCAAATATCGGGGTGTCACTAACACATGAGCATCTAAAACTATGAACTAAGATATATAAACTGTCTAACTGTCCAAAAGAAGAAATGACAAGAGGAGTAACAAGGTCCTGCGGACGCTAATAGCTACCTTGCAGTCTCCAAAGATAGCTGGCCCGAACTCAACGATCGCCGCCTTCTAACTCACCTGGATCTGCACATGAAGTGCATGGTGTAGTATGAGTACAACCGACTTAGTAGTAACATAAATAACTAAGGAACTGAGCAGTAGTGACGAGCTAAGCAGAATAATCCAATTATTATTTCCACAATTAAGTACAAACAGGAGTAGACATGTAATTTCATAAATTAGTAAGACTACAAGGAAAAGTAACAGGTAAATGCAACAACAGCAAAAGTAAATGCAACCTCACAGCAGTATCACTCCATCACTCAACACTTGCACTCAACACTTGCACTCAACACTCAACGCTCAACACTCTGCACTCACTGAGGGTGTGTACAGACTCCGGAGGGGCTCCCAAAGCCCAAGCGCTAAGCACGGATAACTCACGTATCACGACCCGAAATTCTCACCTTCGGACCGTGATGGCGCCTAACATTTCACTTGCTAGGCAAGCCAACGTTAGAATAATATTATCCATTTTAAAAATAATTTTTAAATTTATTAATAACATAGAACAATTGCGGAAGTAACATATGAAATATAGTGAATAATCCATAAATAAATAACGGTGTCTAAATACCATCCCATAATTGGAATCACAAGTGCACGAGCTTCTAGAATTATACAAAATAAAGGTTTGAAATAAAATAAAGCTATCTGAAAATAAACACACAGCTAAAGTAAAATAGACGGGGACTTCAGAATTGTGAACGCCGTGCATTTATACCTCAAGTCTCCTCTGAGTAGCTGAAATCCAAGCAAGTCTATGGTACGCCGCTGGGACCAACTCCAAAATCTGCACAAGAAGTGCAGAGTGTAATATCAGTACAACCGACCCCATGTACTGGTAAGTGCTGAGCCTAACCTCGACGAAGTAGTGACGAGACTAAGGCGGGTCACTTACATTACCTGTAAGCAATATTAGTAACAAAAATAATAATAGAAATAAATCAGGTAACTCATTTATAACAATTGAAGCCAACTCAGCAGTCATAACCAATTATCATTTTCATAAGTTCTGTTCCAGCGTGCAACCCGCTCTCACAATATATTCATTTTTAATCAAGTCTGTTGCGGCGTGTAACCCGATCCCCCAATATATATATGTATGTCGACTTTTAAATAAGTCTGCTGTGCCGTGCAACCCGATCCTCCAATACGGACTTTTAATAAGTTTATTGCGGCATTCAACCCAATCCTCCAATATAGACTTTTAATAAGTGTGTTTCGGCGTGCAACCCGATCCTCCAATATAGACTTTTAATAAGTCTGTTGCGGCGTGCAACCCGATCCTCCAATATAGACTTTTAATAAGTCTGTTGAGGCGTGTAACCCGATCCTCCAATATATTCATTATAATCAATTCTGTTGCGGTGTGAAACCCGATCCCCTAATATATATATATATATATGTATGTCGACTTTTAAATAAGTCTATTGCGGCGTGAAATCCGATCTTCCAATATGAACTTTTAATAAGTCTGTTGCGCCGTGCAACCCGATCCTCAAATATAGACTTTTAATAAGTCAGTTGCGGCGAGCAACCCGATCCCCCAATATAGAATTTTAATAAGTCTGTTGCAGCGTGCAACTCGATCCTCCAATATAGACTTTCAATAAGTCTTTTGCGGCATGCAACCCGATCCTCCAATATATTCATTATAATCAATTCTGTTGCAGTGTGCAACCCGCTCCTCCAAGATATTCATTTACCAATTCTTATAGAAGGAATTTCTCCAATAAATACAATAATTAATATAGAATTATAAGATAAAAAGTATACAATAATTTTGATTTAATTATGAAACAAACAAAGATAAATAGCAAATTATTATAGAAATCAGAGAGAAAATATACAGTTTATTAATTAATATGCTAAATGTCAAATAATAATTAAAGCACATAATTCAAATAGCATGTAACAATTAATGCAGAAATTCAAGAATTAATATTTGACAAAGAATAAGAGAGAAAAAATTATTACAATAATTAATTTACGATTTTAAAATAATTTATGATTTTTCAAGTAAGCAGGCAAATAATTAATTTGACTACGTATAGACACTCGTCACCTTGCCTATACGTTGTTCACATGCTATTCACATAACAAATAATTTAAGGGTTCTATTCCCTCAACTCAAGGTTAACCACGATACTTATCTTGCTTTGCAAATCTCAATCAATTACTCGATCACCGCTTTTCCTTTTAAAGTTATCTCCAAAAGCCTCAAATCTATTCACAAATAATTCGATATACTCAATACGAATCATAGGAATTAATTTCACAGGAATATATAAATTTTTCGGATAAACATTTATTAAAATATTCGGCAGTGGGAACCACGTCTCAAATCCCGGAAAACATGCGAAATCCGAACACCCGTTTCGATACGAGTTAAACCATACAAAAATTGTCCAATTCCGATATCAAATGGACCTTCAAATCTTAATTTTTCGTTTTTAGAAGATTTTATAAAAATCTAATTTTTCTTCCATAAATTCACGGATTCATGATATAAATGAGTATGAAATCATGAAATATAATCAATATAGGATAAGGAACACTTACCCCAATATTTTTCCGTGAAAATCGCCCAAATATCGCCTTACCCGAGCTAAAAAATGGAAAAGGGTTGAAAATGGGACGAATCCCATTTTTCAGAACTTAAGTTCTGTTTCTGGGATTTTTACCCTTCGCGAACGCGGTCAGTGCCTCGCGTTCGCGAAGCACAAATTTGTGCTATCCCATTTTACTCTTCGCGAACGCGAGGGTTACCTCGCGAACGCGATGCTTGCCTGGCGCCTTCGCGAACGCGAAGGTTAATTTTCCTGGCCAACCTCTTTCCCTTCGCGAACGCGAAGCTTTGAACCTCAAGCCTTCACGCACGTGGTTACTCTGTCGCGAACGCGAAGCACAAAACGTGCCAGCCCCAATTTGCTCTTCGCGAATGCGAAGAAGAACACACGAGAAGCCTAAAGCCCGTAGAAAACCAGATTTCCTAAGTCCGAAAATGATCTATTAACCACCCGAAACTAATCCGAGCCCTTGGGGCTCCAAACCAAACATGCACCAAAGTCCTAAAATATCATACGAACTTGCTTGCGTGATCAAATCGCCAAACTAATACCTAGAACTACGAATCGGATACCAAATCAAAGGAAATTTTTAAGAAATCTTTAAAACCTTTATATTTACAACCGTACCTTCGAATCACATCAAATTAACTCTGATTCTCACCAAATTCGGCAGACAAGTCATAAATATTATAGTGGACCTACACCGGGCTCTGAAACCAAAATACGGACCCGAGGTCAATAAATCTAACATCAATAATTTTTTAAAAATTATTAAGCTTTCAAGCTTTTAAGTTTTCATAAAAATTCCATATCTCGGGCTAGGGACCTCGAAATTTAATTTCGGGCATACACCCAAGTCCCAAATCACGATACGGACCTACCGAAATTGTGAAAACATTGATCCGGATCCGTTTGCTCTAAATACTGACCAAAGACAACTCAATTGAGTTTTCAAACTCTATTTCACATTTTAATTTATTTTTCGCATAAAAACTTTTCGAAAAATTGTACGGACTGCTCACGCAAGTCGAGAAATGATAAATGGTGCTTTTCGAGGTCTTAGAACACAACATTGCTTATTAAATTTAAAGATGACATTTTAGGTCATCACATTCTCCACCTCTAAAACAAACGTTCGTCCTCGAACGAAGTTAGAAAAAGTACCCGAGCTGGAGAAAATGTGTGGATATTTACTCCGCATGTCCGACTCGGACTCCCAGGTAGATGCCTCTACCGGATGACCTCTCCATTGCACTCAAACTGAAGGATAACTCTTAGACCTCAACTGTCGTACCTGCCGGGCTAGAATAACCATCGGCTCCTCCTCGTAAGTCAAATCTTTGCCCAATTGGACTGAGCAGAAATCTAACATATGGGACGGATCACCATGATATTTCCGGAGCATAGACACATGGAACACCGGATGAATCGCTGATAAACTAGGTGGTAATGCAAGCCTGTAGGCTACTTCACCCACCCTTTCAAGAATTTCAAAGGGTCCGATATACCTAGGGCTCAACTTGCCCTTCTTTCCGAACCTCATTACACCTTTCATAGGTGAAACCCAGAGCAATATTCTTTCTCCAACCGTGAATGCAATATCGCGAACTTTACGGTCGGCATAACTCTTTTTCCTAGACTGAGCTGTGTGAAGTCGATCCTGAATAATCTTGACCTTATCCAAGGCATCCTGTACCAAATCGGTACCCAACAACCGAGCCTCTCCTGGTTCAAACCAACCAACTGGCGATCGACATCGCCTTCCATATAATGCCTCATATGGAGCCATATGAATGCTCGACTTGTAGTTATTATTTTAAGCAAACTCCGCAAATGGCAAGAAATGATCCCAAGAACCTCCAAAGTCTATAACACAAGCGCGAAGCATATCTTCCAATATCTAAATAGTGCGCTTTGACTGTCCGTCTGTCTGTGGAAGAAATGATGTAATCAACACCCACGTGCCTAACTCACGCTGTACAGCCCTGCAGAAATGTGAGGTAAACTGCATACCTCGATCTGAAATAATAGACAGGGGTAGACCGTGAAGGCGGACAATCTCACGAATGTAAATTTCAGCTAACCTCTCTGAAGAATAGGTAACTGCCACTGGAATGAAATGTGCTTACTTGGTCAACCTGTCCACAATGACCCAAACTGCGTCAACTTTTCTCTGAGTCCGTGGGAGCCCAACAACAAAATCCATAGTGATATGCTCCCACTTCTACTCAGGAATTTCTAACTTCTGAAGCAAACCACCAGGTCTCTAATGCTCGTACTTAACTTGCTGACAATTCAGGCACCGAGCTACATATGCAACTATATCCTTTTTCATTCTCCTCCACCAATAATGTTGTCGCAAATCTTGATACATTTTGGCGATACCTGGATGGATAGAATACCTGGAACTGTGTGCTTCTTCAAGAATTAATTCACGAAGCCCATCCACATTAGGCACACAAATACGACCCTGTATTCGCAGAGAGCTCCATCTTCCCCCACAACAACCTGTTTGGCATCACCATGCCGCACCGTGTCCTTAAGGACAAGTAAATGAGGATCATCATACTGCCTCTCTCTGATGCACTCATATAAAGAAGACCGAGCGACTGTGCAAGCTAGAACCCGACTGGGTTCTAAAACATCTAACCTCATGAACTGATTAGCCAAAGTCTGAACATCTGCAGCTAATGGAATCTCACCAACCGGAATATACGCAAGACTGCCCATACTCACAGCCTTTCTACTCAAAGCATCGGCTACTACATTGGCCTTTCCGGGGTGATACAAAATGGTGATATCATAGTCTTTAAACAGCTCCAACCATATTCTCTGCCTCAAATTAAGATCCTTTTATTTGGACAGATACTGAAGGCTACGATGATCAGTAAATACCTCACACGAGACATTGTAGAGGTAATGCCTCCAAATCTTCAGCGCATGAACAATGGCTGCCAATTCTAAGTCATGAACATGATAATTCTTCTCGTGAACTTTCAACTGCCGCGACGCATATGCAATCACCCTGCCATCTTGTATTAATACTGCACCAAGCCCAATATGAGATGCGTTACAATATACCGTATACGATCCTGAACCTGTGGGTAATACCAACACTGGCGCCATAGTCAAAGCGGTCTTGAGCTTCTGAAAGCTCATCTCACACTCGTCTGACCATCTGAATGAGATACCTTTCTGGGTCAATCTGGTCAATGCGCTTGCTATAGATGAAAACCCTTCCACAAATCGACGATAATAACCTGCTAAACCCAGGAAACTCCGGATCTCTGTAACTGAAGTAGGTCTAGGCCAATTCTGAACAGCCTCAATCTTTTTAGGATCCACCTTTATGCCTTCTGCCTATACAACATGCCCCAAAAAGGCAACTGAGTCTAACCAAAACTTACATTTTTAAAACTTGGCATATAATTGATTATTCTTCAAGGTGTGAAGCACACTTCGAAGATGCTGCTCATGTTCCTCTCAACTGCTGAAGTAAATCAAGATATCATCAATGAATAAAACCACAAAAAAATCCAAATAAGGCTTGAACACCAGATTCATCAAATCCATAAATGCTGCTGGGGCATTTGGCAACCCAAATGACATCACTAGGAATTCGTAATGCCCATAATGCATTCGAAAAGTTGTTTTAGGGACATCAGATGCCCTAATCTTCAACTGATGGTAACCAGACCTCAAATCGATCTTCGAAAATACCTTGGCACCCTGAAGCTGATCAAATAGGTCATCAATTCGTGGCAACAGATATTTGTTTTTGATAGTGGCTTTGTTTAACTTCCGATAATCTATACACATCCGCATAGAGCCATCTTTCTTCTTTACAAATAATACTGGTGCACCCCAGGGCGAGGCACTAGGCCTAATGAATCCCTGATCAAGCAAGTCTTATAACTGCTCTTTCAATTCTTTCAACTCTGGCAGGGCCATACGGTATGGTGGAATAGAAATGGGCTGAGTGCCCGGAGCCAAATCAATATTTCTGTCGGGTGGCATCCCCGACAAATCTGTAGGAAATACTTTTGGAAATTCACGAACAACTGGTACTGAGTCTATAGAAGGGACATCTACATTGGGATCGTGAATATAAGCCAAATAGGCTAGACACCCTTTCTCTACCATACACCGAGCTTTCATATAAGAAATAACCTTGCTGGAAGAATGACCAGGAGTTCCTTTCCACTCTAACCGAGGTAACCCCGGCATATCTAGGGTCACTATCTTGGCATGACAATCCAATATAGCATGATAAGGGGGACAGACAATCCATACCCAAAATGACATCAAAATCTACTATATCAAGAAGTAGAAGATCCACACTAGTCTCAAGATTACCAATAGTAACCACACACGAACGATAGACATGGTCCACTATAATAGAGTCTCCCACCAGTGTAGATACATACACAGAAGCTCTCAGAGAATCACAAGGCACAACAAAATATGAAGCAAAATAGGAGGGCACATAGGAATAAGTAGATCCTGGATCAAATAGAACTGAAGCATCTCTATGGCAAACTGGAATAATACCTGTGATCACAACATCAGATGACTCGGCCTCAGGCCTAGCTGGAAAAGCATAAAATCGGGGCTGGGCCCCACCACTCTGAATTGCGTCCCTGGGACGGCCTCTGACTGGCTGGCCTCCACCTCTAACGGTCTAACCTCCACCTCTAATAGCCTGACTTCCACCTCTAGCTGCCTGACCCCTACCTCTAGTTGGCTGAGCAGGCAGTGAGGCAACCGGTGCCGGTATGGTGGCACAAGAATCTTGCCGAGATCTGTTACTCACTAATCTAGAGAAATACCTCCTGATGTGACCAATGTTTCCACACTCATAACACCTATCCTGATGCCATGGTTGCTGAAGCTGAAGCTGACCCAAATGGGCCGGATAACCATTGTAGTAACTTTAGAGTGGTGATGCACTGATAGGAGCTGAATATGCACTGAATATTGGCTGCCTAGAGTAAGGTATAATGGGACCGTGACTCCCTAAAGCACCGGGAGATACATAAAGTGCTGAATGTAATGGTCTGGGAGGATGTCCCCTACCAAAATGACCTTTGCCTCCAGACGAGGCACCACTGAAACCACTGAACTGACGAGGCCTTTTATCGGACCTCTGCCCTCTCTCCTGTGCAAGAACCATCTCGACCCTCCTTGCAATATTAGCAGCTGCCTGAAAAGAAATCTCACTTTCGGTCTCCTTGGTCATCTGAAGTCTGATAGAGTGAGTGAGTCCCTCAATAAACATCCTCACACTCTCTCCCTCCATAGGTAGTAAAAAGAGAGCATGACAGGCCAAATCCACAAAACGGGACTCATATTGAGTAACAGTCATACTGACCTGCTGTAGACACTCAAATTGCTTGCGGAATTCCTCTCTCTGCGTGATAGGGAGGAACTTTTCCAGAAATAGCTGAGAGAACTGCTCCCATGTAAGTGCAAGCGATCCGACTGGTCGGGTCAATGTATAATCTCTCCACCACTTCTTGGCGGAACCCGTTATCTAAAATACAGCAAAATTAACCCCATTGGTCTCAACTATACTCATGTTCCGCAGCACCTTATGGCAACGTTCAAGATAATTTTGTGGGTCCTCCGAAGTTGTACCACTGAAGTGAACTAGAAAGATCTTGGTGAACTTATCCAGTCTCAATAAGGCCTCAAAAGACATGGCGGGCCTATCACTGATCTGTTCCGCAACAACTGGCTGAACTACCCCAACTGGTGGGGCTGCTAAAGCCTGATTCTGGGGAGCAATCTACTCCAGAGAGGGAGTAGTGGGAGTTTGTGCTCCTCCCCTGCCCGAGAGATGGCTGGTGCCATTGGAAATGTACCATTCTGGGCCATACCCTCCATAAGACTCACCAATCGGACTAGAGCATCCTGAAGCACTGGAGTGGCTATGAATCCTTCCGGGACCTGAACTGGTCCAACTGGTACATTCTGAACTAGGACCTCCTCCTGAAGGTCTACCTGAGGTTCTACAACACGTGCAACTGCTCAACCTCTGGACTGAGCTCTACCTCGGCCTCTAGCACGACCTCAGCCTCAACCTCTACCCCTGGCCATAGTTGCCACCGGGGGTTCTGGTCCATGTCCATCAGTAGAGGTATTACGTGTTCTCACCATCTGTGAGAGAATAAGAGTAGAATGGTTCAATCATAGATGATAGAATAAAATCGCACGACAGAATAAGAAAGAAGTGATATTGTTCCTAAACTTCATAGACTTTGAGAGATAAGTATATACGTCTCCATACCGATCCTTCAGACTCTACTAAGCTTGCTCGTGACTCGTGAGACCTATGTAACATAGTGCTCTGATACCAACTGTCACGACCCAAAATTCCGACCTTCGGACCGTGATGGCGCCTAATATTTCACTTGCTAAGCAAGCCAACGTTAGAATAATATTATCCATTTTAAAAATAATTTTTAAATTTATTAATAACAGAGAACAGTTGCGGAAGTAACATCTAAAATATAGTGAATCATCCATAAAAAAAATAACGGTGTCTAAATACCATCCCAGAATTGGTGTCACAAGTGCACGAGCTTCTAGAATTATACAAATAAAGGTCTGAAATAAAATAAAGATGTCTGAAAATAAACACACAGCTAAAGTAAAATAGACGGGGACTTCAGAACTACGAACGCCATGCAGTTATACCTCAAGTCTCCTATAAGTAGCTGAAATCCGAGCAAGTCTATGGTACGCCGCTGGGACCTACTCCAAAATATGCACAAGAAGTGCAGAGTGTAGTATCAGTACAACCGACCACATATACTGGTAAATGTTGAGCCTAACCTCGACGAAGTAGTGACGAGGCTAAGGTGGGTCACTTACATTACCTGTACGCAATATTAGTAACAAAAACAATAATAGAAATAAATCAGGTAACTCATTTATAATAATTGAAGCCAACTCAACAGTCATAACCAATTATCATTTCCATCAATTCTGTTGCAGCGAGCAATCCGCTCTCACAATATATTCACATTCAATTCTGTTGCTGCGTGCAACCCGCTCTCACAATATATTTACATTAAGTTATGTTCCAGCGTGCAACCCGCTCTCATAATATATTCATTTTTAATCAAGTATGTTGTGGCGTGCAATCTGATCACCCAATATATATATATGTATGTCGAATTTTAAATAAGTTTATTGCGGCGTGCAACCCGATCCTCCAATACGGACTTTTAATAAGTCTGTTGTGGCGTGCAACCCGATCCTCCAATATAGACTTTTAATAAATCTGTTGTAGCGTGCAACCCGATCCTCCAATATAGACTTTTAATAAGTCTGTTGCGGCATACAACCTGATCCTCCAATATAGACTTTTAATAAGTCTGTTGTGGCGTGCAACCCGATTCTCCAATATATTCAATATAATCAATTCTGTTGCGGCGTGCAATCCGATCCCCCAATATATATATGTATGTCGACTTTTAAATAAGTCTGTTGCGGCGTGCAACCCGATCCTCCAATATGGACTTTTAATAAGTCTGTTGCGGCATGCAACCCGATCCTCCAATATAGACTTTTAATAAGTCTGTTATGGCGTGCAACCCGATCCTCCAATATAGACTTTTAATAAGTCTGTTGCGGCGTGCAACCCGATCCTCTAATATATTCATTATAATCAATTCTGTTGAGGTGTGCAACCCGCTCCTCCAACATATTCATTTACCAATTCTTATAGAAAGAATTTCCCCAATAAATGCAATAATTAATATAAACTTATAAGATAACAAGCATACAATAATTATAATTTAATTATGAAACAAACAAAGACAAATAGTAAATTATTATGGAAATCAAAGAGAAAATATACAGTTTAATAATTAATATGTTAAATGTCAAATAACAATTAAGACACATAATTCAAATAGCATGTAACAATTAATGCAAAAATTCAAGAATTAATATTTGACAAAGAATAAGAGAGAAATAATTATTATAATAATAAATTTATGATTTTAAAATAATTTATGATTTTTCAAGTAAGCAGGCAAACAATTAATTTGACTACGTATAGACACTCGTCACCTTACCTATACGTCGTTCACATGCAATTCACATAACAAATAATTTAAGGGTTCTATTCTCTCAAGTCAAGATTAACCACGACACTTATCTCGCTTTGCAAATCCCAATCAATTACTCGATCACCGCTTTTCCTTTTAAATTTGTCTCCAAAAGCTTCAAATATATTCACAAACAATTCGATATACTCAATGCGAATCATAGGAATTAATTCCATACGAATTTATCCGAGTTCAAAAATGGAAAAGGGTTGAAAAAGGGACGAATTTCATTTTCCAGAACTTAAGTTCTGTTTCTGGGATTTTTACCGTTCGCGAACGCGGTCAGTGCCTCGCGTTCGCGAAGCACAAATTTGTGCTATCCCATTTTACTCTTCGCGAATGCGAGGGCTACCTCGCGAACGCGATGCTTGCCTGACTTGTTCTTCGCGAACGCGAGATGCCCTTTACGAATGCGAAGGCTAATTTTCCTGGCCAAGCCTTTGCGAACGCGGTCACTTTGTCGCGAATGCGAAGCACAAAACGTGCCAGCCCTAATTTGCTCTTCGTGTTCGCGAGAGTACCTTCGTGAACACGAAGAAGAACACATTAGAAGCTTGAAGTCTGCAGAAAACCAGATTTCCTAAGTCCGAAACTGATCCGTTAACAACCCAAAACTAACCCGAGCCCTCGGGGCTCCAAACCAAACATGCACCCAAGTCCTAAAACAGCATACGAACTTGCTCGCGCCATAAAATTGCCAAACTAAAACCTAGAACTACGAATCGTACACCAAATCAAAGGAAATTTTCAAGAAAACTTTAAAACCTTAATATTTACAACCGGACGTCCGAATCACGTCAAATTAACTCCGATTCTCACCAAATTCGGCAGACAAGTCATAAATATTATAGTGGATCTACACCGGGCTCCGGAACCAAAATACGGACCCGAGGTCAATAAATCCAATATCAATAATTTCTTAAAAATCATTAAGCTTTCAAGATTTTAATTTTTCATCAAAATTCTATATCTCGGGCTAGGGACCTCGGAATTCGATTTCGGGCATACGCCCAAGTCCCAAATCACGATACGAACCTGCCGAAATTGTCAAAATACTGATCCGGGAGCGTTTGCTCAAAATGTTGACCAAAGTCAATTGAGTTGAATTTTAAAGCTCTATTTCACATTTTAATCCATTTTTCGCATAAAAACTTTCCAAAAAATTATACGAATTGCGCACGCCAGTTGAGGAATGATAAATGGTGCTTTTCGAGGTCTTAGAAAATAGCATTACTTATTAAATTTAAAGATGACATTTTAGGTCATCACATCACGTGCCATCATATCAATATCTGGATCAGCACGGTCAACTCACGTGCTACGCGGTCAACTCACGCGCTATGGTATCAATACCTGGACCCACACGGTCAATTCACGTGCTACGCAGACAGCTCACGCGCTATGGCATTAATATCCTCACAACCAGGCCCTCGGCCTCACTCAATCATGTACTTCACTAGCCTCACCATCATCAACAAATAAGAGAACGCAACCCACATCAAGTATCACAGCATATCAGCAAAATAATAGAGACTGAGGTAAATATGTACAATAATTTCTATGACTGAGTACAAATAATATGAGCATGAATAAAGCCTAAGCATGATCTCTAACATGAAGGGAGACAAGTTCAACAACAAGTAACTACGTAAACACAGATGATGGCCATGAGGCCTCACGGGACGGACCAAGTCTCAATCCCTAGAGGTATACACCCACACGCCCGTCACCTAGAGTGGGTATCACCTCCAAACAGTCACACGATATCAAATTCTCCGGGTTTATACCCTCAAAGCCAGAGTTAAAATTGTTACTTACCTTAACAACGTAAAATACTACTCTGGGATGCCCCCGTCTCTGGACTTGATCTCCAAAAGCTCCAAATCTAACCAAAAATCAGAATACTACTATCAACATAGTCTAAAGAATCGAATTCCACAATAAAAATTACATAAATATGCCAAAAATCCGAAATTGGCCAAAACCCGCCCCCCTGGGCCCATATCTCAAAATCAGTCAAAAGTGGCAGAATAATAAACTTCGTCCTCTCCCGAGTCTAATCATATAAAATTTATCAAAATCGGACTCTGTTTGGTCCCTCAAATCCTCACTTAAACTCTCCAAAACTCAAACACTAACTCCCTCAATTTCACTTTGAAATCATCAATCAAATCTCAAAAACGATGATGGATTCATGAATATAACCAAAACTGAGTAGAGAACACTTACCGCAATCCTTATGGTGAAAATCGCTCCCAAAATTTTCCAAATTCGAGCTCCCAAACTCAAAATATGACCGAATGAACAAACCCTCGTTTTATATATTTTCTGACAGATATTCTGCCTCGTTTCTCATGAGAAATGATCCCGAAACTCACTTTTTATGCCTTCACTGGATTCCTTGTGAAATTATAGTCATGTTAGGCTTTTGAATCACTAAATTTAACCTTATAATGAAGGAGATATGTAGGTTTTAATATTTGCAAATAATACAGATTTTTAAATACGCCGACAGTGGCAAATTCGTAATTAATCTAAAAATTTTGGAAACCTAATTCTTAGTAAAATGACCATAAAATCCTCATACGATGTTCAAATTTGACGATTCTTTTTACTACGGGTCCTTAATTACAATATGGATCTAATTATTCAATCAAAAAAGAAATAGGATCTCATTTGTTCAATATGATATCATTTATGCTTGAAGAAACGACGTCGAAACATAAAAAAACGAGCGCAACACAACCCAAACCTATCCGAAACTCACCCGAGGCCCCCGGGACCTTAATCGATATTTCCAACAAGTCATATATCACTACCCGAACTTAGTCGAACTTTCGTAACACCCAAAACAACACCAAAACACCAAATCAACCTCGGATTCAAGCCTAAGAACTTCTAAACTTCCAACTTTAAAATTCAAGCCTAATTCTACCACGGACCTCCAAATTACATTCCGGACACACTCCTAAGTCTAAAATCACTCAACGAATCGAATCGAATCATAAAAATCCAAATCCGAATTCATTTACTCATAAGTCAACTTCCGATTGACTTTTCTAATTTAACTTTCTAACTAAGAGACTAAGTATTCATTTTACTCCAAAACTACTCCGAACCCAAACTTACCAACTCGATACAACTCAACACAGCTGAACAATACATAAATAAGCATAAATGGGGGAAATGAGACTATAACTCTAAGAACGAATGACTGTGTCGTTACATTCTCCCCCTCTTAAACAAACGTTCGTCCTCGAATGAGCCAAGAGTTGTTCTCAAAATCATCAAACTACCGCATAACCTTACCTTGCACATACCCGGGGGTGATTCCATGCCACCCCTATCTAATGTAGGTCCGATAACACAACATAAGTGAAATTTCTCAATTCAACCAAACCCACCAACCTTGAAATCAATTTTTTTACTCATCTGAAATTTCTTATAAAAGAAATATGAATCCTGCAACCTACACACTGTAGAACTCATTACCTCATACACATCCAAAGAACTAATCATACCCACTACCATGACGATCCAACCTACTACCAAGATGTGCTATCTATCCGAGTCCCTTCTGAATTACCTTCAAATTGATACTTCGCCCCGCCATAACACCACAATCCTCAACCCAGACTCACCACACGAGACCCAAGCATAAAACCATACCGCCTTAAGGCTCATAAGCCGCTGCATACTCTCTTAAATATCCCCCAAAGTACCACAAGCACGCGCTCACACAATCAACACCTCAGTGCACAAGCTATAGTCAAACCCCGACCTCAAGTCATCCAGACTGGCCCAACATCAACACACAAAAATCACATCTCGCACCTCATCCAGGGAATCACAAACCGTCGAGGCACAACTGATATCGAGCGCTCATGTGCGCATACGAATGCGTGGAAGGAATTCAAGGAGTTTTGTTCCAAGTTGAATCAATTCCGCACGATAGAATACAAGAAAGTAAAATTTTCCTAAGGGTTCTGCAACCTCTTGAAGATAAGTACAGACGTCTCCGTACCAATCCGCAAGACTCTACTAAACCCGCTCATGACTCGTGAGACCTATGTAACCTAGAGCTCTGATACCAACTTGTCATGACCCAAAATCTAACCATGGTCGTGATGTCACCTATCGTGTTACAAGGCAAGCCTATTTCCCAAAATCTTACTACTAAATCAATTATAAGAATTTAATAAAAACAATACCAATATTTGAATTTCTCATAAACTAAATCAACTCTAAATATAATATAGAAAATACGGAAACGAGTCCCAAACATCGGAGTGTCACTAAGTCATGAGCATCTAAAACTATGAACTAACATATATATAAACTGTCTAGCTGTCTAAAAGAAGGAATGACAAGATGAGTAACAAGGTCCTGCGGACGCTAACAGCTACCTTGCAGTGTCCAAAGATAGTCGGCCTGAACTCAACGATCGCCGCCTTCTAACTCACCTGGATCTGCACATGAAGTGCAGGGTGTAGTATGAGTACAACCGACCCAGTAGTAACAGAAATAACTAAGGAACTGAGCAGTAGTGACGAGCTAAGCAGAATAATCCAATTATTATTTCCATAATTAAGTACAAACAGGAGTAGACAAGTAATTTCATAAATCAGTAAGACTACAAAAAAAATTAACAGGTAAATGCAGCAACAACAAAAGTAAATGCAATATCACAGCAGTGTCACTCCATCACTTAGCACTCGCACTCAGCACTCAACGCTCAACACTCTGCGCTCACTGGAGGTGTGTACAGACTCCGGAGGGGCTCCCAAGGCCCAAGCGCTAAGCACGGACAACTCACATGCCATCATATTAATACCTGGATCTGCACAGTCAACTCACATGCTACACGGATAACTCACGCGCTATGGTATTTATACCTGGACCCGCACGGTCAACTCACATGCTACGAGGACAACTCACACGCTATGGTATTAATATCCTCACAACCAGACCCTCGGCCTCACTCAGTCATGTACCTCTCCAGCCTCACAATGAACCACCAATAAGGGGACACATCCCACATCAACTATCACAACGTATCAATAAAATAATAGACACTGAGGTAAACATGTACAATAATTTCTATGACTGAGTACAAATAAAGTGACCATGAATAAAGCCTAAGCATCATCTCTAACATGAAGGCAGACAAGTTCAACAACAAGTAACTACGTAAACACAGATGATGACCATGAGGCCTCACGGGATGGACCAAGTCTCAATCCCTCGAGGCATACACCCACACGCCCGTCACCTAGTGTGGGTATCACCTCCAAACAGTCACACGATATCAAATTCTTCGGGTTTATACCCTCAAAGCCAGAGTTAAAACACCGTAAAATCCTACTCCGGGATGCCCTCGTCTCTGGATTCGATCTTCAAAAGCTCCGAATCTAACCAAAAATAAGAATACTACTATCAACATAGTCTAAAGAATCGAATTCCACAATAAAAACTACATAAATATGTCAAAAATCCAAAATCGATCAAAACTGAAAAGCGATGTGAGAAAAATTCTTGGATTTACTACTAATTAGTTGCTTCTGGGAAGATTGTCAAGGAAATGTGTTATAAGCAGGCAATGTACGTATTATGTTCTTTTCCCCCAATTTTTAGTTTCATTGCTTTTCGTTTTATTTTCTTTTATTTGAATAGAAGACAAGTTCATCAAACAAAAGTTTTAATATCTAACAAAATTGAAAAACATCATGTCCTTAGATCATGTATTATGAAATATATAAGACTAAGAGAATCCTGTATTAACCTCTCTCCACAAAAATATATGATTTTTTTTTACTTAAAAGATCTTTTTCATTTTAAAGAATATTTGATAATAAAAATGTAGTTTTCTAAGCTCTAATTCTACAAAAACATTTATCTTGTGATTTTTTTTCATTAATATATAAAATTAGTTTTTTTAGTCATACAGTTGAAAAGTTCTATCTTTAATTCTTAATAAAATTATAAATAAAATCCTTTCGAAATGTGCTGCTTAATAAATTAAACTTTTATATGAGATAGTCATATATCTATATATTCTATATATAAAAGAGAGCAATAGAAAAGTGAGGTGGCACCTCTCTTAAGCCAAGAAACATATTTATCTTTTTTCTCCTTTTTTGGGGATTTTTCATCATTCTTTCTATTTATTTTATATTAAAAATTAAAAAATTATTTTCATAACTCACAACTCTTTATCTTCATAATCTATACTTTTAATAGTCTCAATAACTCCAATCCCTTTCATATTCATAACCTCCAAATGTTTAATGTGCAAGTTTATGATAATTTATTCATTTTTTTAATCTTCCCCTTCATTTCTCTCATTTAATCTATTTAACACAATGGAGTAAATGAGTAATAAAGAACCCATGCAGTATTTTTCTAGAACAAAGTTCACGTAGCTTTAGCACTTGAATACCATTTTCATTTATCTTTGTTGCCCTTTATTTACTTTAAAATTTAAAATTTCATTTTCATAACTCATACTACCTTAACTTCTACTCTTAATAATATCCATAACTCCCATGTTTTTCATATTCATAACCCCCAAATATTTAATTTAAAAATTAAAATATCTTATGGTATTCATCTATTTTTTCTTATATAAATTCATAACTTTGTTTTATGAGACCCCTACCCAAGATTACCCTTTTTATTCTTTACCTCAAATAGTAATGCTGTCATATTTACTGCAGCATTCGATTCATGTTTTAGTTTGGCTTGAGGATGAATGCTCTTTAATAATGATCGATATTGCGGGAGGGGGTGTCGACAAGAACTCGAAAAATTATACACTGATTTTGCATTCCTATTTCCTTCTATTTTCTTAAGATTAAGGTCTCAAGTTATATCTTTTTCTTCTCTATTTACTTTCTCGTGTGTTCTCTTTCGCTTTATTTTCTATGAACTTTTGATTGTCGCAAGTCTGTATTTTCGTTTAGACTCAAATTAATTAATTATGAGTTAAACTTTGTTGGAAGTCTGCTACCTACTAACCAATAACAACTCATTGTGTAAAAGGGATACATTTTAAACATTGAAATACGCCCTTCATTGGATATTTTGGCAACACTTCTTATTTCTTTTAGTCAGTAAAAAGTGTTATAGCTAAAAGTCACAGAGCAGGCGCAAGTTCTTCTTTGTTGAGCCATCGGCATATTTGTTTCTTGTATAATAGAAATTATTTTCTACATCATTTATACTTGTGATTTTTATAAAGTAAGTAGAAAATTGTCTTTAAGTTTATTCGTATGATTGGATCATGTATTATATGTACGACAAAATAAAATAAAGTATTTAGTTTACTCTGTAACTTTTGATTCTTTTTGAAGTATTGTGATAATTATCTTTCTTTTTGAAAGTTATGTTTTGATTTTCTTCTTTAAATTGCCTATTATTTGTAAGACAATTTTTTTTTTTTTTTTTGCTGATAGGATACAAATAATTGAGCAAGTATTCTGAAGTGAAGTACTCTGTTCTCCTTGGAATGGAGAATATGAGAAGGAAACTAATGAATATAAAATTAAAGAAACGACAAAGATGAAGGCTAAAAAGGGCATAACGAGAAGGAATAGAAAAAAGAATACGCCGCAATTTCCACATATTTCTTTTGTTTTGTTTTGTTTTATTTTCGTTATTAGTTTCTTTACTTTTATTTCATATTTCTTTTATTTGAATAGGAGAAATGTTAGCAAGGCCGATGTTTTACTATCTAATGAAAAAATTATCTATTTACATGCCTCTAACATATAATTTTACTTAAAAGAGTCATGTATTAACCTCTCACTTCCTCCCCATTAATTATAATATATGTAAGTGAAATTATTTTCTTAAAAATCCTTTCTCTTTTATTTCCTTTTAAAAAGAAAATCAGGAAAGAATGCAGTTACCTAAAATCTAATTCTAATTAAAATGCTAAGTATATGATTTATCAGTATGTAGAATTATCTTTTATATCCATATTAATTTACAAAAGTTATCTCTCTCATCCACTTTATGTCATTATTTTTCTTTTAGAAAATTTAGTGATTCTTATAACCGCGCGAAGCACGAAAAATTTCACTAGTACTAATAAGGGTTTGCTCTGATACATGACTCGATGCAAATATAAATAAGTGTGATCTCTATGCAAATTTTTTCCTTGTTGAATCAATTTGGATAAAGTTGGAACATTGTCGAATCCAATTCCAGAAGAATAACAAAAACAATAAAATTATAGAGTCCGGTGCAATTTTTTTTGAAATGACATATCTTAAATAGAAATAGATACATGTAAAGTGACAAGAAGATATTCCTCCTGTTAGATTAGTTAATGTCTGATGGAAGTATTTGATAAAAAGTTATTTTGTCCCTCGTTGAAAAAAGAAAGAAAGGAAGAAGTATTTAAAAACACTTCTTTATCTTATATAGTTTGAATATTTTAAAGGCCAAATACATATGTAACCCCTTAAATTTGACACCACTTTTCACTTAAACACCTCAGCTAAAACTTGTTGGCATTTAAGTCTACCAGAAATAAATGAACATTTGCATGGTTAATTAACAAGAGCCCCCTCCTTCATATTCGGCAATGCCTTCTTTTTTAAAATATGACATTTTCTTCCTTATCTTTGATTAAAATCAAAACAGAAAACAAAATGATGCGAATAAAGACTCCTTTCAGCCGGTGACCAATTCCCGGCGACGATCTCCTTTTTCTTTCTTATTTTATTGGGTCAGATTTTTTTTATTCTGTTTCTCTCCTTTTTTGTTGCTGACATGTAACTTTTTCATTTGTGTAGTATGACATTTCAAAAGAGTGTGAGATTCATGCACTGGTATTGGTTTGAGATTGTTATATTTGTGTGCAATAGGTCAACTTTTGGTGGGCTGAAGTGTTCAATAGAAATAAGCATTACTTATAGTGTTCTAGTGAAAATTGGTGCTAAGTTTAAGGGGCAGTATATGTATGTCGCAACACCTAGTCTCTCAGACTAGGTAAGTCGATTTCCATTACATTTTTGAAGTCATTTTAAAAATAAAAAAAAGTAACCAAAACTAACAGCGGAAATAATTACAATATACAACCTCCCAAGACTGGTAGTACTGAGTCACGAACTCTAACTGAATACATGGAATGATCACGAGGACCGAATATACAATACTGTTTGATTACAATTTAACAGTACAATGAAATGAAAAGACTCCAAGGGACTGCGGCGACCATGAAGCTCTACCTTGAATCCTTACAATCCCGCTTTAACTCTGCTCAAGTCCGTTATCTTCAATACCTGGCTCTGCACAAAAATGTGTAGAAGTGTAGAGTGAGCACACCACAGCAGTGCCCAGTAAGCATCAAGACTAACCTCAATGGAGTAGAGACGAGGTAAAGTTAAGACACTCACTAGTCTAATAACATGTGCAATATAATATACAAAAATAATAGAAAACAAATAATAATAAAGGCACGATAAAACAACCAGTGTTATGCACAACAGACAACAAAAATACCATTAATATCACTCAGCAATTAATAAACATAATTACACTCAATTAAATCAAGCCTTCAAATAAATGTCTTTCACATAATTCTTTCAGATAACTCTCTTTCAAATATAATTTTCTCAAATAATTATTTTTCAAATATAATTCTTTCAATAAATCTTTTCAAATACAATTTTCTCAAATAAATATCTTTCAAAATACAATTCTTTTATATGATACTTTCTAAGTATAAATCCTTTCAAATAAATATTTTGAATATAATTCTTTTAATTAAAAAGTCAGCATGTGATACCTCATTTCATAATCATCAAAATACGGGTCTCGGCCCATTTTTATATTTTTCGTAAATACGGGTCTCAGCCCATTTCATATATTCACGGCACATCGTGCCCATAATTAAATCATCATATTTGCCAGGCACCTCGTGCCCTCATTTCATATCACAACTGCACGGACAATTCACGTGCCAAATATCATTATCATTTTATCATAGCACCTCGTGCCCACATTTTATATCACAACTGCACGGACAATTCACGTGTCAATATCCCCATTTCATATCACAATTCACGGCACCTCGTGCCCACATTTCATTTTATAAACCGCATGGCAATAGCCACAAGCTCCCAATTTCAACAAAATCAGATTTTTATCAATTTACTAACAACAAGACAAGTTGCACAAGGTATAAAAATAAACACAAGGAAATCACAACATCACATAAAAATTTTCAACACCACAACCCCACATAAAAATTTTCAACACCACAACCCCACATCATCCCATATCGTCCCTCACAATAGCCACCCTTATCGCTCCTATTGCCACCCTTATCGCTCCGCCAAGACAATATCAATAGCCACCCTTATCACTCCTATTGCCACCCTTATCGCTCCTATAGCCACCCTTATAGCTCCGCCCAGACAATATCAATAGCCAACAAACACAACAGTGAAATGCCACCCTTATAACCACATAATATCAACGGTGAAATGCCACCCTTATCTCCCCAAAATAACAACTCACACAACACAATAATTTACACGGAAAATTATCACAACATTATAACAAAAATCAATTCATATTATAATTTGTCCAATGGCCACAATCAAATTTCAAAGCTACAATCAAGTCAATTAATTTCACAGCAAATAGCCAAATGCTCCACACAATGTGTACAACACCCAAAAATAATCAATAGAGATAGAAATTACTCAATATAAATCAAATTCTCCATAAAAGATCAAATTTTTAATAATTATATAAACACCTCTTCTTAACCTCATTTAATTAATTATTTGCTGAGGGAAAAATCCAAAATGAAATTAAATTCCAATAATTATCAAGCCAGAAAATTCACAAAATTTCATAAATAATCAAATCACAATCACATCACATTGTCATATAACAACAGAGTCAACAACAAGGGTTTATGCACGACAAGTAGATGATTAAATATGTGCCAACAATTATCCAATTTACTACTCAATATGCTCAAGATTTTAACTCAATAAAATTTGCACATATAAACCAAGTACGTACTCGTCACCTCGCATACGTGTTTTTCAATTACCCAAGTTGCACGTAAGACTCAATGACTAAAGGGAATTTTTGCCACTCGAGGTTAAGCAAGACACTTACCTTTTGAAGTTAGGCCGATATTCCAAAATAGCCTTCTAGCTTGAATTGACCTTCGGACAGCTCAAATCTATCCAAATTAATTGTATAATTTCATTAAAATTCATCGGGAACAATTGCAGATAATAATTCGTCGACTTAAAAATTTATTCCAAAAAGTCAACAAAAGTCAACGCGGGACCCGCCCCTCGGAACCCGACATGATTTTCATGAAATCCGAACACTCATTCTGATACGAGTTCAACCATACCAATTTTATCAAATTCCAATAACAACTTGACTTCCAAATCTTAAATTTTCATTTTTGGAAGATTTTACAAAAATCTTGATTTTTCCTCCATTAAATCCGAATTAAATGATGGATTCAAAGATCTAATTATGGAAATTAATCAAAACTGAATAAGAATCACTTACCCCAAACACCCACACAAGAATCTCTCGAAAAATCGGCTTCTACCGAGCTCCAAATTTGATTTTGCGTTATGAACTCAAACCCCCATTTTTGGGACTTTTAATTCTGCCCAGATAGGCCTTCTTCGCGTTCACGAAGGCCAAAACCCAACTGCCTCAAATTCTTCTTCGCGTTTGCGACCTCCTCGTCGCGTTCGCGAAGGCCAATTATTTCTGCCCCATCATTTCCTCTTCGTGTTCGCGAACCCCTCGTCGCGTTCGCGATGACCAGCTGACCAACTCCTTCGCGTTCGCGTTCCACTCTTCGTGTTCGCGAAGGCCAAACGACCGAGGCCCCAAATCTTCCTTTCTTCTTCGCGTTGCCTGGGCTACATTCACGAAGGCTTGCCTTTTTCCTTCTTCGCGTTCGCGAAGGACAATTCATCAGCCCCTCAAATTCCTCTTCGCGAATGCGAGACTCCCTTCGCGTTTGCGAAGAAGGAAACCATACTTTAGCAACAACAGTCCAAACAACTCCAATTTGGTCCGAAACCACTCCGAAACACACCCGAACCCCTCGAGACCCCATCCAATCCTGCTAACCAGTCCCATAAAATAACATAGACTCGCTCGATGTTTCAAATCACATCAAATCACGCCGAAAATACAAATCGCACCACAAATCGAACTTACAAACTTCCAAAACTTCCAACTTCTAAAACTCGTGCCGAAACCTATCAAACTAACCCGGAATGACGTCAAATTTTGCAGGCAAGTCCCAAAGAACATAACATAGCTGTTCCAACTCTCAGAATCGCATTCCGAACCCGATATCAAAAAGTCAACCCCTCGGTCAAACTTCCCAAAAATTCGACTTTCGCCATTTTAAGCCTAAATTGGCTACCGACCTCAGATTCACAGTCCGGACATGCTCCTAAGTCCAAAATCACCTAACGGAGCTAACGAAAATGTCATAATTCCACTCCGGAGTTGTCTTCACACATTTTTGACTACGGTCAAAATCCTAAAACTTAAGCTTCCGTCTTAGGGACTAAGTGTCCCAAATCACTCTGAATCATCCGTAAATCAAACTCGACCACGCACGTGGGTCATAATACATATTGCGAGGCTGCTTGAAACCTTAAGTCACTGAACGGGGCGTAAATTTTTAAAACGACAAGTCGGGTCATTACATTCTCCACCTCTTAAACAAACGTTCGTTCTCGAACGTGCTAAGAATCTTTCTGAGGACTTTAAATTACTTTGTATATTCTTGCACACATACTTAACTATAGCAACTCGTGCCTATGCACATATAAATTTCCTAAAAAATGTTGAAGTAATTCAAAGCTTTCTCTAGGGTGCTACATTATTCCCCGCTTAGGACCATTCACCCTCAAACACATAATATAATTTATCTCTTCCTTTGCAAATCTCAATTCCCCAAATTTTACTAACTCCCAAATGTTTCAGAAATTTCGGTTGAGTCTCCCCTGTAATTGGGCCTTTCCACCTGCCAAAGTAACACCCAAACAACTCCTAACAACATATCCACAACCCAACAAAATAACACATGGTATATATCAATAACATTAATCTCAGCATTGCCTGATAATAATAATTTCAGGACATTAAGCACATCATATGTATGCTCATCACCACATCTCTGGTCTTAAAATCTGTTCATAATTAATTCTAACATTATCAGTTAATCTCATATTAACCATCACCTCGTTTCGAATTTTCACAATACTAACAATAGAACGTGAGGCATGAAGACCTCATGATTACTTACTCGGATTAATGAGTCACATTTAATGCCACCTGGGCACTCATCTCATAGGCTAAAACTCAATATTTACAGCACAAAAATGGATGAATATGAACAGAAAATATACAAGCATTATCAAATAAGCCTAATAGGCATGACTCCATATTAATATTATTGCACAAATTAAATTTTACAAGGAAGAATTTTAAACTCATAAACATTTCACCACAAGGATCTTGTCCTTATATAACTTCCATCGCGGCATGCAGCTCGGCTTAAATATTTCACATCATATATAAAATTTGAGGATCTCGTCCTCAACTCCGAGTCACAAGTATTTTGCACATTGTGCCAACTACAATTTTCAATTTCCTTTCTTTCTTCTTTTCCATATACTTCATAAACAATTTTCACAACATATAATAAACCCTCATACCGGTAGGGCAGATAATTCATAAAAATTGGAATCAATTACCGAAACACATTAAACCTACTATATTAAATAATAAATTTTTGCTTTTGGACTTATAGCCCTCAATGGTGCGCAAAAAATAAAGTGACAGACACAGGTTCACATATTTAAATCTCCCAACAGGGATACACATATAAGTGAGTCACAAATTTATGAAGCTCGCCATAAGTGGAGCATAATAGGAGGACTCACCTCAGTATTCAGAACCGAATCAAATTAAGGAAAATATACTTTATAATAAAATCAGGATCGTACCTGTAACGACACCATCTGGTGTATTGGCCTCAGCCAAATCATAGTGATTGAATCAACGGGTCGGGCCTCCACCTCTTAGGCGCCCACTACCCGTCTGTCCTCCACCTCTAGCTGACTGTACATGTGGAGTATCAACTGGAATAAAACTTGTAGCTGGAGTGTTCTGATGAAATCCATCCCTCCCAAGTCTGGGACAATCTCTCATGATATGCCTAGTATCACTACACTCATAACAACCCCTCTAAGGTCGCGGCTGCTCTTACTGAGTTTATGCCGGATAACTGGAACCACTGTAAGAATCTCGTGTCGGTGGTGCACTGTAAGCTGGAGCACCATTAGATACTCACCTAGGCGGAAGTCACTTCCTTAGTGCCTTTTAACACTTGAAAACTTTCACCAAAAATATTGTACTTAACTTACACTTAGCATACAATAGTATAAAATTAGAATAGAATCAATCGCAACAATGTTTGGAAGTGCAATTAAGAACAACACGCACATCTAGATTAGTTGGATACCCAACTCCAAACCAAATTAACTCCCTGTGGAAATCGATCCCGACCTCGTTGGGTAAAACTGCATTGACCATCCTCGCCACTCCATAGTGGTGTAGGTGTGGCCTCGATCACTTTTTGGTGCCATTGCCGGGGAGTTAGACAGTGTTGGCTATATATCTAAGTATTTGTGTGTCTTGTTTTTCTTTCCTTCTGTTTTTCTAACTTTGGTGTATCAATCGCTTTAGGTACCAAATGGCTCATAATGATGCTCTCGGACATGTTCTTCTGGGGGAGGAGGTAGATGACAATGGTGAGGATGACGTTAATCTAGAACCTCAAGTCCAAAGAAGAGGCCGCCAGACTAATGACAACATTCCAAACCCTCCCCCACCTCCTCCACGGGCAGCACACCAGGTGCTACCCAATGAAGGTTACGCAAGTGCAATTGTCTCTCCCCGGATTCTGGAGGACAATTTTAAAATTACAAATGTCATGCTGACCCTATTGGAGCAAATGGGCTTCTTCACTGGAGCTCCTCATCAGAACGCATACAAGCATCTAAAGGATTTTGTAGACACATGCTGGGGGAGCAAGGAGACGAACGTGTTGGAGGACGCTCTGAGATTGAGACTTTTCCCATTTTCACTTAGAGCGAAATCTTTGGACTAGATCGAGAGGCTACCCAACTACTCCATACACACGTGGGATGAGTTGGCAGAAGAGTTTACAGCCAAGTGTTTGTCATCGGGTCATATGGCAGCATTGAGGGATGAGATCTTAGCCTTTAAACAAGAACCTAATGAACCCCTACATGAAATCTGGGAGCGATACCGGACAATGGTCAAGGAATGCCTAAACAATGATATGACTGAAGCAATGATTCAGGAGACATTTTATAGGGGCATCAACACGACCAACCAGAGTGTGGTGAATCAGCTAGCTGGGGGAAATTTTATGAAAATGCCTTATGCTGATGCTTGTGACATACTTGATGAGATGGCTGACACATCCTCAGCTTGGTAGAGTCGGGCAAAATGTTCCTCAGGGTGACACTAATGTCATCTATCTTCACAAGGAACTTCATGATCACGGACAAGCCATAGCCGAGTTGACAACTACTATGAATCAGTTAGCAAAGGCCCAACTTCAGCAAGTTTAAGGGACTAAGCAAGTAAATGCCATGGAAGGGGTAAATGTCATGGTCAACAAGAGGAGACAACGTGGTCAACAAGTGCAAAACAATAAAGATCAATATGAGCAAAGTGGTAGTGGTTACAATCAAGATGATTCTTATGATGATCAAAGTGAGGAAGTGTTATATGCCAATAACTACCAAGGTCAACAGAGCAATGCTCCAAATAAACCATGGAGATCGCAAGGGAACAATCCAAATTGGGGAAACCAAGGCCAAGGGAATTGGAACAATGGCAACAACAACAACTCGAACAATTGGGGGAACAACAATCAGAATTGGGGGAACAACAATCAGAATTAGGGGAATAGCAATAACAATTGGGGCGACAATGGAAACGAAGGGGGTTGGAATAATAATAATCAAGGCAACCAGGGGTCAGGCTTTCAAAGGCCCCTGATGTATCAACAACCCAACAATTTGCCTCCATATTTGTCTCAAGAGCAAAGTTCTTCAAATAATGAGATAGGGCGGATAAAGAGTATGTTCAAACAAATGATGGAAAGGAATGCTAACTCCGATGTCCAAATAGCCTCCCATACTACCTCTATTCGCAACTTGGAAGTACAAATGGGTCAAATTTCTCAAGCATTGAATACTCGCCCTAATGGGTCACTACCAAGTGATACGGTAGTAAACCCGAAGGGTGGGAACAATACATGCCATGCTATGGCGGTGACCACAAGAAGCAGTAGAGGTGGAGATGCAAGTACCTCTAATCCAAAGAAGATTGTGAGTGATGATATTGTGTTGCAAGAAGATTATGAGATTCAAGCCAATGATGAGAATGCGAATAATGAAGTGAGGATCGATATTGATGACAACATGGAGGAGACTCAAAATTATGTGAACCCGTCTAGGGAACACGTGATAGACATACCGGAACGGTAGTGCCAAAAGCCAAGGCCCCTTTGCCAAGGCCTCCTCCACCGTATCCTCAAAGGCTTGCAAAGAAAAATAATGAAAAACAATTCAAGAAGTTTATTGAGATGATGAAAAGTTTGTCTATCAATGTGCCCTTGGTGGAAGCTCTCGAACAAATGCCGGGATATGCCAAGTTCATGAAGGACTTGGTAACTAAGAAGATATATATGAATTGTGAGACCATCAAAATGACTCATCAAGTGAGTGCCACTGTGCACTCGATGGCTCCAAATCTTTAAGATCACGGTGCCTTTACAATTCCATGCACCATTGGTAGAGCCGATTTTGCAAAAGCCTTGTGTGATTTGGGAGCAAGTATTAATTTGATGCCATATTCCGTGTTCAAGACACTAGGTATTGGGAAACCAAGAGCTAACTCCATTATATTACAAATGGCGGATCGGACAATGAAAAGGCCTAGAAATTGCCAATTGATCCGGCATTCCCTCCAGTCAAGCAAAAGTTAAGGAAGTTCAAGACTGACATGAGTGTGAAGATCAAAGAAGAAATCATAAAGCAATTTGACGCAAAGGTTATTCGGGTCACTCGATATCCCACTTGGTTAGTTAATGTCGTGCCAGTACCAAAGAAGGATGGTAAGACCAGGGTATGTGTTGATTATCGTGATCTCAATAAGGCAAGTCCAAAAGATAACTTTCCATTGCCGAACATCCATATTCTGATCGACAATTGTGCCAAGCATGAGATTGAGTCTTTTGTGGATTGCTATGCGGGATATCACCAGATACTGATGGATGAGGAAGATGCAAAAAAGACAGCATTCATCACGAAACGGGGCCAGTTGTAGTAAGATCAAATGAACAAGAATCGGGGACTAATCCCTAAATTATTAAGGTGTTAGAGGAACTGACAAAACGAATTGAGTTAGTAGAAAAGAGGATTGAAGCAAATGACAAGAAAGTAGAAACTTATAACTCCAGGGTCGATCAGATCCCGGGGGCACCACTGATATTGAAGGGCTTGGATTCCAAAGAATTCGTACAAAAGCCTTTCCCCCCGAGTGCGGCTCGTAAACCGATCCCAAAGAAGTTTCGCATGCCCGAAATTCCTAAATATAATGGAACGACTGACCCCAACGAATATGTCACCTCTTACACATGTGCCATTAAAGGGAACGATCTAAAAGATGACGATATCGAATCCGTACTACTGAAGAAGTTCGGGGAAACCCGGCCAAAGGGGGAAATTATATGGTATCATAATTTACCGTCTAACTCTATCGATTCTTTTGCTATGCTTGCAGATTCTTTCATAAAAGTACACGCCGAAGCCATAAAGGTCGAGACTAGGAAGTCGGACCTCTTCAAGGTAAGGCAAAGGGATAGCGAGATGCTAAGAGAGTTCGTATCTCATTTCCAAACGGAACGAATGGATCTACCACCGATCACTAATAATTGGGCTGTACAAGCTTTAACTCAAGGACTGAATGAGTAGAGCTCGATGGCTTTATGACAGTTGAAGCAGAATTTGATTGAGTACCCGGCTATTACTTGGGCCGATGTACACAATCGATATCAATCGAAGATCAGAGTGCAAATCAATGAGGCAACCAAATAGCAATGAAGTTTACTTTTTTTTGTGGATCTTGTGACGGAGGTGATAATTGATGACACGAGTTCCATGATCAATGTGGAAGACCCTTTGGAAGTTGTGTTGTTAAACCATGAGGATGATGAAAAGAAAGGCTTGGTTGAATGTGCAAATGTGTTGCAAGGAATGGGATCCTACTCATATAGGCCCGTAAACTTTTCTTGGACTTGAAAAATCGGAAGACTCCACCAACAAATCCCTCAATCGAGGAGCCACCAACATTGGAGTTGAAGCCTTTGCCTTCACACTTCATGTATGAATTATTAGGACCTTCTTCCATATTACCTGTTATTGTTTCTGCTTGCCTAACTAACGTGCAGGTAGACTCCTCCCTTGCGGTGCTTCAAAGAAGAAAAAGGGCAATTGGATGGACTTTGGCTGACATTTGGGGTATAAGCCCC
The DNA here is from genome assembly GCF_000715075.1 of Nicotiana tabacum. NCBI lineage: Eukaryota > Viridiplantae > Streptophyta > Magnoliopsida > Solanales > Solanaceae > Nicotiana > Nicotiana tabacum. The sequence goes on from NC_134091.1 coordinate 29,967,164, forward strand.
GCCTTTTGCATGATAAAAGTATACTAGAGGATGATGCCAAACCCTCTGTGGAACATCAAAGGAGGTTGAACGAGTCTGTGCAAAAGGTCGTCAAGAAGGAAATTATCAAGTGGCTTGATGCAGGGGTTGTGTACCCTATTTCAGATAGTTCACGAACTTCACCGGTACAATACGTGCCGAAGAAGGGAGTATGACTGTGGTCATAAATGAGAAAAATGAGTTGATCCCTAATCGTATTGTCACCGGATGGAGGGTATGTGTGGACTACAGAAAGCTGAACAAAGTGACCCGCAAAGACCACTTTCCATTGCCCTTTCTTGATCAAATATTGGACAGACGTGCCGGGCGTGCCTACTATTTCTTTTTGGATGGGTACTCAGGGTACAACCAGATTCTCATTACTCTGGAAGACTAAGAGAAAACCACCTTCACATGTCCGTATGGCACATTTGCATTCTCACGGATGTTGTTTGGTTTATGTAATGCACCGGCTACCTTTCGGCGATGTATGATGGTAATATTTACGGATATGGTGGAGGACTTTCTCGAAGTGTTCATGGATGATTTTAGTGTTGTGGGGGACTCATTTGAAGAATGCTCGGATAATATTGATAAAGTGTTGGCCCGATGTGAAGAGACCAACCTAGTGCTTAATTGGGAAAAATGCCACTTTATGGTCGAGGAGGGCATTGTTCTTGGCCATAAGATCTCAAAGAACGGTATTGAAGTAGACAAAGCGAAGATTGAAGTTATTTCAAAACTCCCTCCTCCTACTTCCATCAAGGGAGTTAGGAGCTTTCTTGGGCACGCGGGGTTCTACCGAAGGTTCATCAAGGATTTATCAAAAGTGATGAACCCTTTGTGCAAGCTGCTAGAAAGGGATGAAAAGTTTGTGTTCAATGAAGATTGCATGAAAGATTTTGATCTTCTCAAGTATAAATTTACAACCACCCCCATCATTACCGCACCCAATTGGAGCTTACCATTTGAGCTCATGTGCGATGCTAGTGACATTGCGGTAGGAGCGGTTTTGGGGCAAAGGGTCAACAAGATATTTCATCCGGTCTATTATACAAGCAAAATGATGAATGAAGCCCAAGTCAATTATAGGGTGACCGAGAAAGAGTTATTAGCCATTGTCTTCGCCATGGAAAAGTTCAGGCCATATCTCATAGGTGCCAAAGTGATTGTGCACACCGATCACATGACACTCTGTTACTTGATGACCAAAAAGGTCTCGAAGGCTAGGTTGATGAGATGGGTTCTTCTGCTTCAAGAGTTTGACCTTGAAATCATTGAAAGAAAAGGAAGTGATAATCAAGTGGCAGACCACTTGTCAAGCTTAGAAGATGAGGGTAGGCCCCACGATGGCCTCGAAATTAATTATTCGTTCCCGGATGAACAACTCCTCTCCGTGTCTTTGAATGGTATGCCTTGGTTCGCCGATGTAGCTAACTTTCTTGTGACCGGCATTGTCCCGAGTGAGCTCTCTTCTAACCAAAGGAAGAAACTCAAATGGGACAGCTTGGATTATTATTGGGACGAGCCCTATCTTTTCAAGATTTTCAATGATGGTGTGATCCGGAGATGTGTCCCGGAAGAGGAGCAAATGAATATTCTTGATGCTTGCCATTCCTCGCCCTACGGTGGTCATCATGGTGGGGCGAGAACTTCTTCAAAGGTTTTAGTTGTGGATTTTATTGGCCTACCCTATATAAATATGCAAGTGAGTTTCTTAAGAGGTGTGATGAATGCCAAAGAGCTGGTGGAATTTCCAAGAAGGATGAAATGCCTCTCACCACTATTCTTGAGATCGATATTTTTGACGTGTGGGGCATAAACTTCATGGGGCATTTTGTGAGTTCGTGTGGTAACACTTACATTCTGGTTGCTGTTGATTATATTTCCAAGAAGGTTGAAGCTGTAGCTTTGCCCAACAATAAGGAACGGAGTGTGGTGGCGTTCTTAAAGAAAAATATCTTCATAAGGTTTGGCACTCCTAGGGCGATCATTAGTGATGGGGGTTCTCATTTCTGAAACAAGGCCTTTGACACTTTACTTTCCAAGTATGGTGCCAATCATAAGGTGTCAACCCCTTATCATCCCCAGTCTAGAGGACAAATTGAGGTCTCCAACAGGGAGATAGGAGCATATTATCAAAAACTGACAATGCAAACTAGACGGATTGGTCATGGAAACTTGACGATGCTTTGTGGGCTTATACAACTGTGTACAAGACTCCAATTGGTATGTCTCCGTACCGGTTGGTATTTGGGAAAGCATGCCATCTTCCGGTTGAGTTATAGAACAGGCCATGTGGGCGCTCAAGAAGTTAAACCTTGAATGAGATGTAGCAGCCAATCTCCGGGTAGAGCAACTCAATGAACTTGATGAATTCTGATTTCATGCCTATTCCAGCTCGTCCTTGTATAAGGACAAGATGGAGTACTTACATGACAAATAAGCCCAGAATAAAGAATTCAAGAAGGGTGACTCGGTTCTTCTATTCAACTCTCGGTTACGACTGTTTCTGGGAAAGCTCAAGTCAAAATGGAGTGGCCCTTTTGAGGTGGTGCACGTGACTTCGTTTGGTGCTGTTGACTTGAAAAACAAAAATGGTGAAATCTTCAGAGTTAATGTGCACCGAGTGAAGCAGTACCTCGGCAAGTTTGATGACAGCCATGTGGTGGCCTTGATCAATTTCCAATGATGTTGTTAAATCAGGCTCTTCTTGGGAGGCAACCCATGTGTTTTTCTTTCTTTTTTGATTTTCTTCTTAGATCAGGCTTTATTTTGAACTAACTGGTTGTGAGCTTTTTGTAGGAATTGTTTGTGCAGTACATGACTATTGCTAGAAAAATTTACGCGGACCGCGCTCACAATTTTGCGGGGGCGCAAATTGTCAACGGACGCGGACTTGAAAAGTCCAGAATATCAACTCTCTGAAGTTGTATTCGCATCCGCATTCATAATTTTGCGGTCCGCATTGATCTTACACGGCCACGCCCATTAATCCGCTCTGAGCGGACCTGTTTCTGAAAAGGCTCTTCAAAAGGTAAAAAGCATGGACCGCGGTAGAATTTCGCGGACCGCGCTCAGGTAAGTTCGTGGGACCTCTAGGGTTTGTATAAATAGGAAGTCCTTAGGTGTGATGACCCAATAGATCATCTTATATTTTAGAACTCTAATTTGTGCTCTTAAGCCTTAAAAATCTCATTTTTACCCTCTTCGATTTGCGTGCGCAGTCCGGGCAGGTTTCCGAAAAGCTTTTATGTTGAAAATTGATGAAAATAAGAATTTATGCTTTAAAAGTTTATTTTAGTTCACTTTGGTCAACATTTTTGGTAAACATGCTCGGATCTATATTTTGACGGTCCCGGTGGGTCCGTATCGAATTATGGGACCTGGGAGTATGCCCGGAATCAAATTCGGAGGTCCCTAGCTCAAGTTGTGACTTTTTGATAAAAATTAAAAGTCTGAAAATTTATTTGATTTCAAGAATTGATTGATATTTGAAATTGTTTGTGTCTTGTCCGTATTCTGAATTCGGAGCCCGGTACAGGTTCATTATGATATTAAGACTTGTCAGAGAAATTTGGTGAGAAAAGGAGTTGATATGACGTGATTCGGACGTCCAGTTGAGAAGATATGAATTTTAAAGTGTTCTTGAGAATTTCATTTGATTTGGTACTAAATTCGTAGTTCTAGGTGTTATTTCGGCAATTTCATTGCGTGAGCAAGTCCGTATGATATTTTTAGACTTGTGAGCATGTTCGGTTTGGAGCCCCGAGGGCTCGGGTGAGTTTCGGATAGGCTACAGAGTGATTTTGGAACTTAGACATTTGCTGGTGTAACTGGTGTCTGTAGCAGGCCTCTGATCTCGCAATTGCGAGAGCAGGCTTCGCAAATGCGAACCAAGCAGGTATGGAAATTGCGAGGTTTTTATCATAGTTGCGAAGAAAGCCTAGTCCAGCATTTCTCGCAATTGCGAGTTTATCTTCGCAACTGCGAAGGGGGTTTGGGAAAGGGCATGTTCGCAAATGCGAACTTCTACCCGCAATTGCGATGTGCCAATTGTCGCAACTGCGACATACTTTTCGCATTTGCGAAGGCAGCGGAAATGTGAAGGTTCTCGCATTTGCGATTACTCCTTCGCGTTTGCGAGCTTCGCAATTGCGACATCTGCAGCTGAGTAAACGGGACTTAGATGGGAGTTTTCACCCATTTTTCATATTTTCAAAACCCTAAACCTTAAGAGGCGATTTTTCAAAGACCAAATCTTCCCCAAATCATAGGTAAGTGATTCCTAACTCTTTTCTTTCAATATTTTCCATCTTATAACATGATTTCAACCTAGAATCTAGAATTTTTATGGTGAAATTAGGATTTTTGGGTATAACTTAGGAATTTCAAAATTTGGGGATTTAGACCTCGAATTGAGGTCGGATTCAAAAACCAATTGTATATCCGGACTCGTCTCGGAATGGGTATTCGGATTTCGTAAGTTTTTTGGGGATTTGAGACTTGGGTCCCACTGCCGAATATTTTAATGAATTTTGGATTTTTATCCGAAAAATTTATAAATTCATATGGAATTAATCCCTATGATTCGTATTGAGTATATCGAATTGTTTGTGAATATATTTGAAGCTTTTGGAGACAAATTTAAAAGGAAAATTTGTGGTCAAATATTTGATTGAAATTTGCAAAGCGAGGTAAGTGTCATGGTTAACCTTGACTTGAGGGAATATAACCCTTAAATTATTTGTTATGTGAAATGCATGTGAACGACGTATAGGCGAGGTGACGAGTGTCTATACGTCGTCAAATTAATTGTTTACATAATTACTTGAAAAATCATAAATTATTTTAAATCATGAATTAATTATTATAATAATTATTTCTCTCCTATTCTTTGCCAAATATTAATTCTTGAATTCCTGAATTAATTGTTACATGCTGATTGAAATATGTGTCTTAATTGTTATTTGACATTTAGCATGTTAAATATTAAACTGCCTATTTTCTCCGTGATTTCTATAATAATTTGCTATTTGACATTGTCTGTTTCATGATTAAATCATAATTATTGTATGCTTGTTGTCTTATAATTTCTTATTAATTGTTGCATTTATTGGGGAAATTCCTTCTATAAGAATTGGCAAATAAATATATTGGAGGAGCGGGTTGCACACCGCAACAGAATTGATTGAAATGAATATATTGGAGGATCGGGTTGCACGACGCAACAGACTTATTAAAAAGTCCATATTGGAGGATCGGGTTGCACGCCGCAACAGACTTATTAAAAGTCCATATTGGAGGATCGGGTTGCACGCCGCAACAGAATTATTAAAAGCCCATTTTCGAGGATCGGGTTGCACGCCGTAACAGACTTATTTAAATGTCCATATTATAGGATCGGGTTGCACGCCGGAATAGACTTATTTAAAAGACGACATACATATATATATATTGGTGGATCGGGTTGCACGCCGCAACAGACTTGATAAAAATGAATATATTAGAGGAGCGGGTTGCACGCCACAACAGAACTGAATGCGAATATATTGCGAGAGCGGGTTGCACGCTGCAACAGAATTGAATGTGAATATATTGCGAGAGCGGGTTGCACGCTGCAACAGAATTGATGGAGATGATAATTGGTTATAACTGCCGAGTTGTCTTCAATTATTATAAATGAGTTACCTGATTTATTTCTATTATTATTGTTGTTACTAATATTGCGTACAGGTAATGTAAGTGACCTGCCTTAGCCTCGTCACTACTTCGTCGAGGTTAGGCTCAGCACTTACCAGTACATGGGGT